>NC_073746.1:166214824-166949824 GCF_029784135.1 Toxorhynchites rutilus septentrionalis
CACATTCATTTAAAAAAAAAGCTGACAAATTTTATTATAAAAAGAGACCAATACTATCAATTTGTGGTGAGACAGCTATATTTTTTTATGATATTCACAAAAAAATCAACGTTTACTCAAGTTGTCCGTCTTTACCACCCTTCCTCTATTTATTCATTCCCTGAAAGTTTCTAAAATATCCGACTTTAAATGATTTTTCGGTGATTTTTTGTCTGTCTAATTTTTTTTTCCGAGTACGGAGCTCCTTCTGTGGCTGAGGATTAAGTAATTCCCAAGCCACTGTTCTATCCATCGGGGCTTGCGGGGAGATGTAGAATACGAAGTGCCTCCCGGAAGTTGCCGCTTTAATCAAGAAGTATCACGCAAAAAGAATGTGGACTTTTGGCTGAACCTCTTCTTGACATATTGTGTTAAGAGATCACTGGAAGAGATGGACCGGCAGAAGATAAACGTTATACCGATGGTTTGGGCAAACCACAAACGGAGAATCTACTTTAATGATTTCGAGAACAGTTTTTTCCAGTTGATTATCTATTGTTGCGTTTTTTCCCATCGCGGTTTTTTTTCCATCACGGTCCGAAAATAGTTTTAGTGCATATGTTGAGGACACAAATTTCGACATATAACTAGCTTGTGTAATGTTCGCGCGAGAGCAAGAATCATTTCCAGCTGCAAGCATTTATTCATCGGTCCTTGACAGTGACAAAAAAATGGTTGATCCATTTTCATTCTTTAACTCATTTAATATTTATTCTCGCCAGGAAAAAAAACCGTAGTCCTACCTCCACAATTCTGTTGTGTCTTGGGCACCATCCTTCAAATTTTCCCATGCTCGAATGGTTAGCGTCACTCCTATCGTTATGGGAGCTTTTGGTTCGTATATCGTTTTAGCCAGGCAATCATCTTGCACTGGTACACGCGTGTTGTCGGTTTTGCCATTCAAAATACACTAAAAGCATTTTTTCTACAGAAAAATCTGAGTTCTAAAAAAAATGGACGAGTAGTTATACGAGATGAAAATTAAGCAACTGCACTTTTTTTTATTTTTATTAATTAACTAAAGCTTATCGTCAAGTATAAGGTTTGTTCCCAGCAGCATTGGTGTCTTACAGAATAGACTCCCAATTAGTCACATCAAACGAAGCATTCAAGTTGAAATTCGTGCAGATTGTTCCTTCAGCGAAAGTTTTACATAACACATGGTCTTCATCTCCAACGCGTGAAACGGCATTTTCTTCTCCGAAGCCCTGTATAGTTTTTCTTTTATTATTTTCACGTTTCACCGTCTAGAAAATACGCTTCATCAGCGACACAACAAAAGAGGCGCCATCGCTCCTTTGCGGCTGCTGTTGAATTTATTAAAGCAAGTCTCCTCCCCGTCCGGTAGCAGGATCTGGAACAACGAAGACTCTTTGTACCTTGCGCTCATACGGTGCCAGACCCCGAGTAACACTCGTAAACAAAGCGTCATTTTCTGAAAATAGCTTACGAAGAAAAGCTTCTTTCCATTCGATTAGCTCTAATCGGATCGCGTCTGTTGCCTTCGAACTAAATGAATGTCTTTATTTGCGTTGGCTGGACTGGGTGGTATTTTAAGTTTGAGGTATGAGGAATAATTCAGGGATATATTCAACACTTTGGCGTCCGGCGACAGCACTTTAGTATCGTTTGCATTTTGTTGGGGTTTTGTTTAGGTAACAAGAACTTACACACGTCAAGTTTTATGTTTCTATAAGTAGGGGAGGGAAGAAATACGGACATATTAAGAAGAACTTCAATTATATCTTTCGAAACTCATGCATCTTCAAACATAAAAAAAAAGAGAATGGTCCCAAGGCCTGGTAGTCCCAATCAAAAAAGCAGCCAAAACTGGACACTCATCAAAAGACTACCGCCCGATATCACTAACCTGTTGCGCCTCCAAGGTCATGGAGATTCTTGCATTTCAGTATACTGTAGAATTATTCGACCGAATGTTTTTCAATGTTTTTACTAAAATTAAAACAGACCGAAAAGTAGAACATTTTTTCGATGATTACCCGCATAAACATATAGTGGGGGAATATGGACAGGTTTGTAATATTTACGTATGTATATCTTCGAAATTTCATGAGAGTAGGGGAACAGGGATGAGAACTTATGAAAACTAACGATGAGATTAGTAAAACTTAATAATTTATTAGGTTAAAGTGACCAGATGGTCAGAGGTCTAACGCGGGACACAAAAAACAAAACGTTATGTATATACGTTATGTGAACATAAACCATAGTTTAGAGAGTCTTATTTATTAGTGAAAATCCTAACATGTGTCCTAGCAATTAAACCTGACCTGTAATCACTCAGTTGTGATTTTTCGGTGGTTTAGATTTTGTTTACGCCTGAAAATCTCTCACTCGGTCAGAGCATTTAGGTATGGCAAGCACTATCCAAATTCTACAATTTTCTTCCAGTTATCGAATGGTATGCTCGAAAATTCCAATCCATTTTTCATCGATTTTAGTGTTAACGTAGGCATTAAAAATTGGACAAATTAATTTTTTTATTTATTTTATTGTCGTCAATCAAAATTGTAGACCAATACTTTCTTAATACTACTTAAAACTAAAAAAACTAAAGAGAGCTGGCTGGATAATTTATCCGTTTAACTCAAAAGACGATTTTAACAAGTTACATCATCATTTTTTTTATTCATTTATTTATTTATTTCGTCAAACCAGCGTAGACTAAATATGCTGCCCAAATATTACAGTGAAATTTTACTATATCTTATTCTATTCAAATAGTCTTTGAGCATTGACCTTGACATGGTTACATCAATTATTTCACTGTGTTCGTTAAAGAGGCTCATCATACGAATCATAGGACTATATTTGGCATAATTCGTTCTTCGGTAATCTATGTAGAAAATGTTAGGGTTTCTCAGGTGCCTAATCGGTGCGTAAAAATTTAGGTTTCCTAATATTTCTTCTGAGTCCACTCGTTGTGATATGATATCAATAATAAATAGAATCATGGCAGAGTTCCGACGTTCTTTTAGGCTTCTAATATTGATTAGTATACAACGTCGTGCCTCATATGGAGGGAGATGGTATGAAGAAAAGCCTAGTTTACGAAGTGCAAATAATAAAAATAGTTTTTGTACAGATTCAATTCTGTCTTCGTGTGAAGCTATGTAGGGGGACCATACAATACAATCACTGTTGCGAGCGCCCCTTGTCAGCAAGCGCACCTCTAAAATAAAACTTTGATGGCAAATACAATTACTCGGTGTTAGAGAGATCAATCAGGAGATGGGGATTCATTTTGTTCCAAAGTTTATTAGGAGTGAACGCATGGGCTTGAAGTCAATAATTTAAATTTTTAAAAATAATTTAAATAAACAGTGAGTGGAGAAGAACTAGCTTCAAGATGAATTTATTTAATGAATTGATTATTTGTCAGCTTATAGGTTAAGTGCCTATTGTGTGACTAAACTATTTTGTCACAATATTCGGTAAATTTGTATATAATTAAGGAAAAATTAGAATGTAACTTATTTGTAACAATTCTCTGAAATAGTGTTTCGCTCAGATTCATTGGAGAATCTATTTATGTGAATATCGGGCTAAACGAGAAGAAGTTTACAAAACGTAAGTTAATATAAAAATAGTATAGATTTTGTGAAACTAAAATGAAAATATTACAGGAAATTTTAACGTAAATACAACATTCTTTGAAAATTTCGGAACCGATTGTTTTTCTTCGTTGCATAAGCAACAATCACCCACATCAAGTTCTCCAAGAAGGTCATTCTCTGACAAACGAGAAGGGAATGTCCAAGCCGCTCTTCTTTTGAGTCATATGGTAAACTGGGAGATATACAGTATGAAGTGCTTGCCGGAAGTTGCGAAGGTGATGTGGTCGAACCTGGGAACAGCCCATTATGCCAAAAGATCACTGGAGGATGGATCGGCTGGAGATAAACCGCCAACCTTCCCAACATCCCCCAGCTGCGACCGACAGAAAACTTTTGGGCGAATGGCCGAAATGGAGGGACAGCCGACCACCAAAGCCACGAAAAGGTAAAAGAACACGCCAACATACATCTTCTCATCGGCCGTAGTTGAGGTGCCGGTCAACTTCCGTAAGGCCGCCAAGTGTTTCATTCACGATACTTCATCGAACAACCCTGTCTCTTCCTGACCCGTATACACTCGCTATTCCGGCTTATCTAAAGGGTGTGTCACATCAAATTGCATCACGGAAAAACGCTGTAGAAATTTAATTTTTAGGAATTATATCTTCAGCTTTCGCTTATAATCAGATAAGAGTGTATAGATCACGTTGGCCATGCTTCACTGTCAATTTTTCGTAAATTTGGAAAAATGTTGTCGAACGAAAAAGAGCGTCGTGAATTAATCCTGTGCACTCATTTCGAGAATCCGGAGTTGTCACATCGGGACATCGGTAAGATGCTGGGAATCGTCCAATCCACGGTCAGCAGAGTACTAAAACGATACTTCGAGAACCTAACCATCGACCGGAAGGTGAAGAACGGCAAAAATGGATGCTCCGTCAGTGAAAAAGATCACAAGCGCGTAGTTAAGCAGTTTAGACGTGATCCGAGAAGTTCGGTCCGGGATGTCGCCAATAAGCTGAATTTGTCAAGTTCATTCGTCCAGCGGACCAAGCAGCGGGAGGGCCTGCGTACATACAAGGTTCAGAAGGCTCCTAACCGCGACGAAAGGCAAAACATGGTGGGGAAACGCGTGCCCGGAAGCTGTACACCGAAATGCTGACGAAGCCGCATTGCCTGGTAATGGCCGACGAAACCTACGTCAAAGCGGACTTTCGTCAGCTGCCGGACCTGTTGTTCTTCTCCGCAGAGGACAAATTCAGCGTTCAGGAGGAGAGTCGCAAGCAGAAACTATCCAAGTTTGCCAAAAAGCACATGGTGTGGCAAGCGATCTGCTCTTGCGGAAAGCGGAGCGCCCCCTTCGTGATGACCGGCACGGTAAACGGGCAGGTTTACCTTAAGGAGTGCCTACAGAAGCGTTTACTACCACTATTGAAGCAGCACGAGGGCCCGACCATCTTCTGGTCGGATCTCGCTTCGTGCCACTATTCAAAGGACGTGTTGGAGTGGTACGAAGCCAATGGGGTCACCTTCGTGCCAAAGGAAATGAAGCCGCCTAAAGCGCCGGAGCTTCGCCCAATAGAGAAATACTGGGCGATTATGAAACAGGCTCTCCGGAAGAACCCAAAAATTGTCAAATCGGAGGCGGACTTCAAGAGAAAATGGATTTCTGTCAAAAACAAAAAAAAAACTACAACCTGACGTTGTACAGAACCTTATGGACGGGGTAAAGAGGAAGGTGCGAGCATACGGGCTTGGGCTCGAAGTATGAATAAAAAGAAAATGCCAAAAGTTGTTTAATAGTTTTTATTTTACTGTCTATAATTTTCAAAAGGATCGGTCTACTGGGCGAATTTCTACAGCGTTTTTTCCGTGATGCAATTTGATGTGACACACCCTTTAACACGTTAAGCCCTGACCGAGTTAGGGGACCAAAGATGAACTTTTCGTCTGCCTCACGTTGGTCCCTGCGGATCAATAGGAGACTTTTGTAAAAATCATTTTCTAATTTTGTTGCTGTCGTTTCCATTTGACACTTTCTAAACAAAAAGTCCACTGTCGGTGCGATGAAACCAGCTCAATGTATTAATCTTTGGATGCATTGGAAGATTTCTTGAACAGTCTGTCAAAAAAAAGTTTTTTTTTGTGGTTTATCCATTTAATTAAATCAACATGATCAAATTGTAATATTCAAATATATTGATATCGCGGGACATTTTCGTTTCTTTTGCCAAATGCGGGACGTTTCGCGGGACGTAATCTTACGCGGGACATTCTGTTGAAATGTGGGACTGTCCCGCGTAACGCTGGACGTCTGATCAGTTTATATTAGGTGCACCGGTAAGTTTCTTCGGTTTTACAACCGATGGCGTAACTTGATTATTTTTCCAGTGAATAAAATTTTCAGACATTCGTTGGAAAGCTACTGTCATTGAGCGTCTTTTTCAGTATATGTCAAAAAGTTGAAGCGTAAACAACATAGCTTTTCGCCACTTCGAATATGTCAAATTTTGTACCAACAAGAGTGTTTTTGCGGGGAGTGTTACTTCATTACTTCAATATGAAGAAAAACGCTGCGGAAAGTCATCGCATTTTAGTGGAAGTTTATGATGACCAAGCTCCAACTGAGCGAACATGTCAGACGTGGTTTGCAAGGTTTGAAAGTGGTAATTTTTACTTGGAAGACGCAGAACGTTCCGGACCGCCAAAAAAGTTTGATGATGAAGAATTGGAGGCTTTACTCGATCATGATCCATCACAAACGCAACAAGAACTTGCAGATACACTTGGAGTAGCTCAGCAAATCATATCCGATCGTTTAAAAGCAATGGGAATGATCCGAAAGATAGGACATTGGGTGCCGTATGAATTGAAGCCACGAGACGTCGAACGCCGTTTTTTTCACGTGTGAACAACTGCTCCAACGGCATAAAAGAAAGTTTTTTTTTGCATCGAATCGTTACTGGCGATGAAAAGTGGGTGCATTACGGCAATCCCAAACGTCGGGCAACGTATGTATACCCCGGTCATGCATCAACATCGACGGCCTCGCGGAATATTCGCGGCAAGAAGGTTATGCTGTCTGTTTGGTGGGATCAGCTGGGTGTGGTGTATTATGAGCTGCTAAAACCGGAGAAAACCATTACGGGGGACCTCTACCGACGACAATTGATGTGTCTAAGCTGTGCACTGAAGGAAAACAGCCACAATACGAGCGAAGACACGATAAAGTTATTTTGCAGCACGACAATGCTCGGCCACATGCCACGAAACCGGTCAAAACATACTTGGAAACGCTGAAATGGGAGATCCTATCCCACCCGCTGTATTCTCCAGACGTTGCTCCGTCCGATTACCACCTTTTTCGATCGATGCTACATGGTCTGGTTGACCAGCACTTCTCCAGTTTGATGATGATGAAGTCAAAAATTGGATCGATTCGTGGTTAGCCGACAAACCGTCCGATTATTTTCGCAAAGGGATCCGCGAATTTCCAGAAAGATGAGAAAAAGGTGTTACTAGCGATGGGCAATACATTGAATATTAAAGGGCCTGGCCGGGTACGGGATTAAAAAGTGCCCCCAAACCAAATCACTAGCTGTATGACAAATATTGTGTAGGATATTAAGTAAGAAATGATGACGGTTTATTTGAACCCCTATGTGGTTTAACATAGGATCTATAGTAAAAAACGTACAAAAAATATTTTCTTTTATATTTCCAAAGGGTTTGGCTGGGTAAGGGAGTAAAAAGTCCCCCAAACCAAATCACCCGCTGAATGAAAAATATTGTATAGTGTACTAAATAAAACATTTTGGCAGTAGTACCATATATTTAAGTCCTTATATGGTACACCATAGGATTTATGATGAAAAATGCACCTTTTCGTTCTAACTCCCTTTCCCAGCCAGACCCTTTGGAAGTATAAAAAAATATTTTTGTACCGAGCAACTCTGAAATTTTTTTTAAAAAAATCACACATATCTAGAAATGCCGTAGAAACACGTTTAAATATGAATTAGAGTAGTACTGAATCTCTAAATTCCAAAAAAAAAATTTCAATATTTTTTAGTACTAAAATTTTTGTGAATTTTTTTTCGATAATTTTTCTTGATACACCGTAGTAAGATGCGCATTCAGTATTTTTTTTTCAAATTTTTTTATCTCGAAAATAATATATATCAAATAATATATATCATAAAACTAACTATCGAACAATTGAAAAATCTCAACCCCTATCCTATCAGAAATACCCACTTCTGATTGGTCGACACATGCGCCGGGTCCCTAACAGACTCATCAAAACCAAGCTTCCTGGGAGAAATCGGTATTGCAAATACATAAAAGTAGGGGGAGCTTTTGTTCCTACCGAAATATAATCCCTAACAGAGATATCAAAACCATGGTGTCCGAGGGAAATCGGCATTGCCAATCGGGGACATTTTTATATTGCAGGTTAGGCGAATGATACGATTAATTCTAGCAAATAAAATTCAAATTTGGAACTTTGATGTTGGTTGCTTTCATATCAATGACCGATCGTGTATTGTGAAAAATTTAGCAGTTGTGTTAAAAATGACTTGAAATATGAAACGTTTTATTTCAATTTTCATAAATAAAAACCAATGTGTGTTCTCGCTCGAGAACGGGTCGTTTGGTTTAAGCTGTCTGTTTTGTTGTGTTCATTTTCACCCAAGGAAAGTTTACGTGGCGAGAAAAATTGGAAAAGTGAAGAAATATTAGAAAAAATGATTTCCTATATGCTCTACATTTAGTATTAGTTGTTTTTAGTCCAATTAAAATCCGCATTGGGTTGAATAAACACACAGAAAGTAAAAATTACAGAAGAAATTTACCTTTTCCATTTCAAATATGTTTTCTCTATATTAAAGTAACATGTTTTTACTGATGAGGAAAATTGATAATTTTGTTCGGCATTGGCAATAATCTTATATTACATTGGAAAGTTTTCTTTTGATTATTTCACCCATACATAACCCAGGTGGCATCTCGTTTGGGATCACAGAGGGCTATTTTCATCATATCTCGTTCCACTTCGGTATCTTTTATCTGATACGCACCATCCAATGCCTGTTTACCATCCTTCTGTCATCATCATCTGGTAAACACTGGTTGAGTGAACAAAAAATTCCCAACAACCAAACAAAACGGCCCTTTTCAGGGCCACCAAATCATTATCAAAGAGTTTAACGATGAAATTCTTCAAACATATCCAAAATCAACAGATAGCCTAACGGAATCCTACGTCAACTATGCGGTCGTGTCTCGGACACAATCCTCCTGTGACTTTTTTTTTTCAAAAAAACTTATCATAGGATCGGGTTAAAATCGACATTTTTTTTTGATAATTTGGTGTGAAATTTCTCATAAACCTTTCCTAGCGCTTTCTGCATTAAAATAATTGTTTTGAAAACAGTTTAACTGTGTTATTCCGAAGACAACATCAGCTTAATAACGCCACGGTAGTTCATATTCAGTTGCAGCTCATGATCTTATCTTGCTCATGGTCCTCAAGTTGACCCTTCGGTTGGTGCTAAATGAAATGGAGGAGAAATTCCGCTTTCATTGAATTGGCCTTTGCCAATACCGACAACACAGACGAACCGGGAAAGTTGCTTTACTGGCGTTGTTGGCTGTATGCAACAGGTGATTTATTTGAGCCGGGTGGATGAAAAGAGAAGAAATGAGGGTGGATCGGGACTCTTTTATTATGGGATCGGGTTAAAATCGACATTTTTTTTTGATAATTTGGTGTGAAATTTCTCATAAACCTTTCCTAGCGCTTTCTGCATTAAAATAATTGTTTTGAAAACAGTTTAACTGTGTTATTCCGAAGACAACATCAGCTTAATAACGCCACGGTAGTTCATATTCAGTTGCAGCTCATGATCTTATCTTGCTCATGGTCCTCAAGTTGACCCTTCGGTTGGTGCTAAATGAAATGGAGGAGAAATTCCGCTTTCATTGAATTGGCCTTTGCCAATACCGACAACACAGACGAACCGGAAAAGTTGCTTTACTGGCGTTGTTGGCTGTATGCAACAGGTGATTTATTTGAGCCGGGTGGATGAAAAGAGAAGAAATGAGGGTGGATCGGGACTCTTTTATTATGGGAGGCCGAATGAAACTTGCACACGAGTCAGCGATTATAACTTTATTCGTCCATTGACTTTTTTGACCTTTCTCCATCGGACGGATTCGATGACTGCAAGAGAAAACAAAAAGGAATTGAAATGTATGTTGTTTGTTCAATGTCGCTTTCGAACAACGTAATCATATTTCATTGTAACATGCTGTACTAATGGTAGGTGTCATTTGACAATATTACTTTCCGGTGTATGTTAGACATCACCTCGAGAGTCAGTTACCGAGAGTTACCGGAAGTGATAATGAATAAAACAGAGTACGATTCTCTTATGAAGGAACTGGTACATCGTCTTCAGTACGAATTTCCCAAAGGTCCCATTGTTTCCACAACCTAGTCCTGGAAGATGTTTGATATCTTTGATTTCTAACTGGAATCGTCATTGCTGATGCATTTTCGCTTCAAGAGAATGTTTCTACCCTTGGTCCAGAATGGAAATGTTCTCTGTCTCATACGTAAAACAGAGCTCCAATCTTTCCTCCGGTGACCAAGTGCCAGGATTTTACCCCAATCCTTCGCCAATTTGCGAATTTGCATTTTTCATTTACGATATCAACTCGCTCGAGAAATGGCAATTATTTGTACGAGTAAATTGAATCACGAATCGAAACAAGCTGTAGTGCATTGGGTCAGCCTTCAATCCCAGGGAAGATTGTCAAAACATTATACATGACCATTTTGGCTTGCGTAAATAATGCAGTTGGTTTATTATTGTTTGATCCATTTTTCGAGAATTGATCCAATTTACAGAAGATTTTTCTTGTAATGGTGTCATCCATCTCTTCAAGATTAAGTTGTTTTGTTTAATTAATCGCAGGCCGTCAGAGTTTCTGTTTCACAGACTAGCGCAAATTATAACTAATAAATAATAACTGCGGAACAAATGCCGCCCCTGAACGAAAGTTTTTTTTCCCGGTCGGAATTGGTAACGCACATTTAATCATACCGCCCCTAATCAAGCGATGAATTGACTTTCCTCTTTGCAGCATGCAGTTCACTTTCATCCACCGCATGCAATGAGAACCGGTGGAAACTGTGTAATGGCGGGTTTACATTAGGGAGATCTATAGCTATAGATGGATTTATTCACGTGAAAATAGGTGTAAGCGGGTGAGAATAAATATGATACACTTATTCGAGGTATATATAACTTGAATAAATTCAGCATATGTAAACGCTTGTGAATTTCTCACTGGTGAGAAATCACTAAAGTTGGATGCAGTTCTACTTTAGGTGAATAAATTCACCGAAAATATGAATATATTCATTATAGAAGTTCACGCTAGTGTAAACGGTTGATGCGATTTCTATAAATCTCATCATATTTCTTCACATGAATATATCACTAGTCTAAACCCACCCTAAGAGATGGTATCGCTTCAATGTCGTGACCATTCACCGCATCACTTGCACTTTGTCGAATAACCGCTGGGACATACCAGATGAATTCCAAACGCAGTTTGCTGTCGCAGAGTTGACCTTTCGTTGGTGTTGCATGATTTGTCTTATGGAGATGACAGAAGAAACGGGAGCTTCATTTTTAATATTAGGCTGTCAAAAAAGTCCTGCGGTATTTCCGCGAGGTGTCGTTGTAAGCGCGTAGTTCTAGTTGTATTCATCGTATCGAGTCATACTATAGCTTGTTGGAAAGGTATTTTTATAATATAGTCCTTGACAGTGTTTTGTTTGGTTAAGTCGTTCGTGAGTTATAGTGTCGCAAATATGGAGCAAAATAAAGAGAAAATCCGACATATTTTACAGTACTACTATGACAAAGGCAAAAATGCATCTCAAGCTGCCAATAAAATTTGTGCAGTTTATGGACCCGATACAGTTTCCATTTCCACCGCACAACGATGGTTTCAACGTTTTCGTTCTGGTGCAGAAGTCGTCGAAGATGCACCACGCTCCGGAAGGCCTGTCGTCGAAAATTGCGACAAAATCGTTGAATTAGCCGAGAAGGACCGGCATAGTAGCAGCCGTAGCATCGGCCAAGAGCTGGGGATAAGTCATCAAACCGTTATTAACCATTTGAAGAAGCTTGGATTCACAAAGAAGCTCGATGTATGGATGCCACACACGTTAACGCAAAAAAACATCTTTGACCGTATCGACGCATGTGAATCGCTGCTGAATCGCAACAAAATCGACCCGTTTCTGAAGCGGATGGTGACTGGCGATGAAAAGTGGGTCACTTACGACAACGTGAAGCGCAAACAGTCATGGTCGAAGCCCGCTGAAGCGGCTCAGACGGTGGCCAAGCCCTCATTAACGGCCAGGAAGGTTCTGCTGTGTGTTTGGTGGGATTGTCAAGGAATAATCTATTATGAGCTGCTTCTCTATGGCCAAACGCTCAATTCGGACCTGTACTGCCAACAACTGGACCGCTTGAAGGTAGCACTCATGAAGAAGATGCCATCTTTGATAAACAGAGGCCGCATTGTCTTCCATCAGGACAACGCCAGGCCACACACTTCTTTGGTGACGCGCCAGAAGCTCCGGGAGCTCGGATGGGAGGTTCTTTTGCATTCGCCGTATAGTCCGGACCTTGCACCAAGTGACTACCACCTGTTTTTGTCCATGGCGAACGAGCTAGGTAGTCAGAAGATAGCCACAAAAGAGGCCTGTGAAAATTGGCTATCCTAGTTTTTTGCCAATAAGGAAGCGAGCTTCTATAACAGGGGTATTATGAAGTTGGCATCTCGTTGGGAACAAGTCATCGAACAAAACGGCGCATATTTGACTTAAAACAGATGATTGTAACTAATTTTATGAACAAATGAAAATTCAAAAAAAATACCGCAGGACTTTTTTGACAGCCTAATATATCCACTTTGAAGAGGAATTGTGGTGAATTCAGTTCCGTATCCGTGGGATTTATAAGTTTTTACTCGTTCGTAAATGGATGCTTAACTAGCGCTCATGATGACTTTATCTATGCTATTCACACAATGGTTACACTCGGATAAAAGGATACACTTCGGATACGACTCCTGACTCTTATTCTCTTTAATCTATGAGATATTTCACATAGGGATATCCAAACATTTTAAAATAAAAAAAGTAAAAAAAAACTTTTTATGTTAAACGGTTTAATGTAGCGTAGTTAGCGTAATTTGGTTATAACTTTGTAGTACGAAGTTTTGCGTTAGAATGTTATGTACCACAATGAAGCTTACCTTTTACCCTTTCAATGAAAAATAACCAGATAATCAATTATTTGACATTTTTCTTTTATTTAACGTCTTTGTATTTCAGAATAAATTGACCAACTAACCCCACACACGGGGTAAATTGGTCAATAATAGGCATGTTATTTTTGAGCAAATAATAAGCGTTTTTCCATTAGAAGCTTCCTTCATTATAAATAAATTAATTAAATCAAAACAATAACAGTTAACTAATATCATGTAGCAAGTAATAAAACAAATTAATGAAAATTTCAAATTATCATCGTTGAAAATTGATCGCACAATCTTTTCTAGCGATTTCGTCTCTCTTCCACTTTGTGGTGAACCAGAGATGCCAGGTTTGAATACATGTCTTCACTTTGAAGACATTTGATTTTGTGAAGACATTTTGAAGACATTATGAAATATATGAAGAAATTTCAGTATGATAGCGTACGTGGATTTTTAAAAGATATTATTTCCATGAAATTCTAACTATTGGCCGAAAATATCGTCAAAAAAGTAGGGCTTAGGCTCAACGATCGAGGCGGTTCGAATACATATTCTCTCTAGATGACATTAGTTCATTTGCGCCCGAAAATTCGAATGATTTTGACATTGAATTTCTATTATTTTGGCCCTACTATACAAAAGATTAACCTAAATCTTTCAAACGACCACTTCACAAATCGAAGGTCTTCCGGTTACATGCCTTTTCTACAATTAGTTTCATGGATATGGTTTGAGTTACAATAAAAATTTCAAAGCTAAAATAAACAAATAGAGCTATCACAGTTCCGTTTTTGTGTGAAGAACTTCCGATATTATGATGAAGACATTTTCTCGTAGCATGTCAAGACTTTTGAAAAAAATCACATGGCATCCCTGCGACGCACGACCGCTTGCATTCTTGCTTGCATTTGTTTTGATGACATTTGTACCGTTCGCCCCAAAGTATATAGAAATAGCCTCCAGGTATGCTACATTACATAATGCATTATTGTGAGTTCTGATATTCAATGATAGCGTTTATTATATTTAATGAAAATTTTACAACAGAACATATAAATATGACAATTATATTGCAAGTGGTTTGTGTGGTGGTTGTCTCGTTTCGAATACACTGCGTTTAGCAGTAAAACATATGCCTTCTATATTTGTTGATAGCTTGCGTAATGAAACACAGCATACCTGAAAATTTTATATACGTTGCTCTCAAACGATCAATTTGTGTGACCAACTCTATATATGAAAAAGAATATAGATGAAAATTCAACAAAAAAAATTTTAAAAGCGATTTCCATTAACACTTAAAGCTAATACGTACAATAAAGCTTTGTTTTACGTTTGAGCCGATTTTTTTCATGGTTATTAACTAGTTTTAGAACACATTTTATAATGCGCAAACCGTGAATGATTTTTGGCGAAATCGGAACCATGTGCGTATTTTTTAACTTACTTAATAAAAAGTTTTTCTGATTTGCTTATTTTTTTGTATCAGCAATTCGCTATTTTTCATCCATAGATCGCTAATTTTTTGGACGCTCAGATTCCAAGATATCGTCACTGTCCAACTTACCAATATGACCACCTAGACCCGCCCTACCCTACATTAAACCGTTTAACATAAAAAGTTTTTTTTAACTATTTTTGTATTTTGTAGTT
Organism: Toxorhynchites rutilus septentrionalis; assembly: GCF_029784135.1. Taxonomy (NCBI): domain Eukaryota; kingdom Metazoa; phylum Arthropoda; class Insecta; order Diptera; family Culicidae; genus Toxorhynchites; species Toxorhynchites rutilus. The sequence goes on from NC_073746.1 coordinate 166,229,443, forward strand.
TTCAGTACATTATCTCTATGCTCTACAATAAAACCATTCAACTTTTCTTTTTCTTTTTATTTCTTACCTAATTTTCTTCAGAATATTTTGATGATGTACTGTATCCAATCATTTCATTTGATGCCAATATTGAGGGGATGACAAAAAAATACATACACCTTTTTGAATTTATGTTGTTCATAATGTAATGTGTTCCCCAAGTCAAGCCATCCAGCCATTTTTTACCGGCGGCAAAATTGGATTTTTCAAGAAAATGGAATACACAGTATTATAATGACAGCAGAAATAAAGGTTTATTCCAAATTTCAGATCTTCGGATTCGAAGTCCGAGATCAATCTCAGAGATCAATTTCAGATCAATAAATCAAAAGTAACGGGGTCAAATTTTTATTAATGTGACAACTCTACAGACATACAAACATACATGGAAACAGGTCAAGTTGAATGAAACCGTTTGATACCCAATCCGCTGTTTTGTGGTGGCAGCCATCTTGGATTTGCATTTTTATAAATAACTGTGTTCTACTAGTCAAGCCCTTTTATTTGATACCCATATTGATGGGGCTTTGAGAAAATATGTAATCTGCCATTTTGTGGTGGCGGCCATTTTGGATTTGATTTTTTATAAAAACAGGAAGTGGGTTATATCTATTGTATAACCGCAATGGGGACGTATGACTATCGTTGATTTAGTGATCATTTGTTTGAAGTTGAATCTAAATTCATTCTGAATGAATGAATAAATGAATATTTGGGAGACTTCGAAAACGAGAGCGTTACGTTGGAGGTACAAGGTTTTATGCATCTAATATTGGATACGAAAATGTCCTACTGATGGGGAAGAATAATCTTCAGAAGCTTTCCTGCTAATTGCACTTGATTGAAAAATTACAGAACTAAATGTATTTGGTCGCAGTATTATATGTATAGAAAACATTACAATAAATTCGTTCGCTTGCATGTAATTTTCAATTCCAAGAGGAACTGGCTGATTATTTTGCAGCAACGACATCTTTCCGGATTCTCCTCGATTCTTCTCGAAATCCACCAGTGGTTAATGCTAACTCGATAACCACCTGTTGATTGCACTTGATTGAAAAATCACACAATTAATTGTATTTGGTTGCAGTATTAAATGGATAGAAAACATTATAATAAACTCTTTCGCTTGAATATAATTTTCAAGTCCAAGTGGGACTGGCAGATTATTATACAGCAACGATCACTTCATTCCGGATTCTTCTCGATAACCAGCGAACGTAAAGAGTTGCACGCGTGTATGCGTGTGGCAGTTGCTTCGATACCTCAAGCGGAACCAATTTTCGATGCTGGTACTTTCTCGGCCGTCTTCTCTTCTCCTTCTGATGGATCGGCTTTTCTGCCCTCACTCACAGTTCCAAACAAACTGCATCTCTTTCAGGTCAGGTCAGGCCAGGTAATGAATCCCTCGATCCCTCGCCGTCCAGCTCGTTCAATTACGATGTTGCCTTGTCGATGTCCGCACGAAAAATGAATACGTTTCACCACCAGAATATCGCTTATATATGCTTTTTGTGCGTGATTGAATGGAGAGAAGGTGTGGTTTACGATGTCAATTCGGAAGGCAAACTAGAGGGGAATGAACTCTCTGAGTTTGAAACTTTCGGCAACTGAGCATTAATCGATTGAAAATTATATAATTTTCACGATGCGAAACATTTTCCGTTGCGCGCGCATACAATATTGGATACGAAAATTTTCTACTTATGGGGAAGATTAATTTTCAGAAGCTTTCCTGTTAATTGCGATTGATTGAAAAACCACAAAACCAAATGTATTTGGTTGCAGTGTTATATGGATAGAAAACATTAGAATAAACTCCTTCGCATCAATGTGTTTTTCAATTCCCAGGGGAACTGGTAGAGTATTTTTCAGCAACGATTAGATTTTCCCAGATTTTCCTCGATACTCGAAGCCCACCAGTGGTTAATACTAACTCGATAACCACCTGTTAATTGTACTTTATTGAAAAATCACAATACCAAATGTATTTAGTCGCAGTGTTACATGGATAGAAAACATTAAAATGAACTCTTTCGCATGAATGTATTTTTCAGTAACGATTGGATCTTTCCGAAACTTTCTCGATGCTGAATGGCATCCAAACGAAGAGTTCCGCGCGTGTATGTGTGTGTGGCGGCTGCTCCGATCTCTTCCCGGGGAACCGTTTGTGGCATCACTCCTGATGGATTCTCTTCTGGCCTAAGGTGTACAAACAGGCTCTTGGTGACACCGTTCATCCGCGCTTTCATGATAAACGAAGAGCTTCACCACAATATCGACAACATGCTCCAATCGCTGTTCAATTATAACTGAGTGGACTTGCAAGCGGCGCTCGCTTATATACCGATTGATGATTTTAATAGCCTGTTTTGAAAGCAATTTTAAGACTATTGAAACAAGTTTTTGAATCAAAAAGTAACAAGTATATAACGCGTAGACATTTTATCTTTCGAATGAAGTGTTTATCATACCGGTTCGTTCAGTTGTTTAGGAGCTATTAACGCTCAAAATCTCGGTCTCCGGCGTAACGTTTCGTTTTCGAAACTTTGATTTTACACCCCGGTATAAAATTAATTGTTTTTCAGTATACATCGATTGCAATCTCTCCAAAGACCACCTAACAATTTTTTCAAACATAATGTCAACATTTGGATCGCATCTTCTACGATTTACTTCCGTACAAATGCTGACAAAGTTGAAAATGAAGAATCAGCTTCGACAAAATGACAGACGTCTGGCACGATTTGCTTTTATGGGATCGTTGTCAGCTGAGATTGTATTTGTTGAATTTCTAATAATGCTTTTTCAATTAATGTCCTACGTAAAGGAATCATCTTTACGGCACAAGATGAACGCCCTGGAATTTTTGTCTAGACTTTAAAATTTTTTGTGGCCTGCATGCCGAGGAACAAATCAAAATGCTTTTGATGTTTCATTATAAATATGAAATTGGTATTCCCTGCTTAAAGAAAAGACGACACATATCGAATATGCAGATAAATTGGATTTTTTTTCGATTTTCCAAAGATCGTTTCGGCAAAGATCGATTCTTTGGTACCGATTTAAGCAGTGGATCGATCCCTACGCCGTTTAGAAAATCGATTCGACAAGATCGATCTTTTAAAAAAATAACCCAATCCGAATACAAACTAAATAAAACTGTTTAAAATTATAATATTTCTTAGAGGATGACGCGATCTTAAAGCAAATTGCTTCAGTTACAATTAACCATTTGATGATTCAACACTTATTCTACAATCCTAGTATTTTCTACTTGTCAAGCGATAGGAATTACGTTTGCAAGTGTTCCGGTAATGCATACCCTCATATCAGAGGTAGATTCATTGTGCTAATACGTCTCAGAAGATTTCTCCCGCGCATCTCATAGGCCAGATATGAGTTTACCAGACCTCGTCAGTGTCAACAACATCCGCCAACGATTGACCTCGTCTGACAAAAACTGCTAAGGGCTAATCGATCCCTGGTCTAAGTCACGGGGACCATCGAGGGTGGACTTTCAAAGCTTTTTTCCCCTGGCTAACTCGAGCTTCAAACATGGAAGCTAGGAATAAGTTCTCAATTGAAAACGCACTAGATCTTCTTTTTTCAGTGTTTTTTTTTTTGTCAACGATGAGTTTGTGAGTGTCAAGTGTGTCCGTTCGCAGGCCGGTCGGCTAGAGTCGAGCGAAGGATCCTATTTGGAGAAGCTATTATAATAGGGTCTAGCTATCATTCTAAAATTCTCTTTACCTGATTTATCGTTTCGCTCCATTTTAACTGCAGTTTCCAAGTGCTTTAAATTTCAATTTAATTTAATAGGTATGGAAGCTCTTGTATGTCCATTGTGACTTGTATAAAGAGCGTTTATTATAGATCCAGTAGTGCTCTCTTTTCCCCCATATTATTAAGTCGTATGTCGCTTCTCGAAACTGATTCATTAGCATTCAAGATATTGTGGTTTTATGGTGTTCTGCCCGATTCCAGGTGTGTGTATATTTGTGTGAGTGTGATTATTTACATAATCTGTCACGGCGAGCCCCTCAACGCAGACGGTACGGAATGACCGGATGGTAACGAACTCAAGACGGACGACTGTTTTTTTTTCTTTATTATAGTGACTTTCAACACATTTCGGCTGGTTCGTCACTTTTACTTCCATTTTTGGAAGAATGTCGGGAGTGAGAATTGAACTCGTGATCTCTGCGTGAGAGGTATGGATGTTACCACTACGCCAGATCGCCTCCCGCGGACGACTGTCTATTTGTTGACAGGTCTGACAATCAGTCTGTCAGAGCCTGAGTTATTGTCATTTTTAAAACCACACAATTGAAAACGCTGAGTGAGATGAACAAGTTTAGTTTTTGCTATATTGTCATTAAAAATAAGTAGATTTCACGTCGATCGCTGATTGTATCGTGCGGCTGTAGAAGAGTTGTAAAACCTGTGAAAGAAAAGAGAAAAATGTGAGTTAGGAAAAGAAAAATTGTTAATTTACATGAATTGAATTAAAATTATTATACTTACTTTGTACAGCCTAAAGTAGTGGTAGAAAACTCGTGGAACGGAGAGAAACCTTAATCCAGATTTAAATTGAAGGAGAATACCAAGATTGTAGGTTGAAACTCATTCCACCTATTCTATAATGCAAAATTATTTTGTTTAAAATTTTCAGCAAATAAAAATTGAGCTATTTGGACTTGGTATCCCTATAATCAAATTTTCAGGTGAAAAATGCACTTCTTCTTCTTCTTCAATGGCACTAACGTTCCTAGAGGAACTTCGCCGTCTCAACGTAGTATTACTTGCGTCATTTTTATTAGTACTTAGTTGAGATTTCTATGCCAAATAACACAACACGCCTTGAATGCATTCTGAGTGGCAAGCTCTAGAATACGTGTGATCACAGTGCAAGTCGGAGGAAATTTCTTTGACGAAAAAGTCCCCCGACCAGAACGGGAATCGAACCCGAACACCCGGCATGTTTGGCCCCCTTGGTATAAACAGTAAAATAAGTTGAAATGTAAATATACAATAGATTTAAGAATCGAGTGTGATCATCAACATTGTAACAATTCCCTTATATCCCATCCCTTTCCTGAAAGATGTCACCCTCTAAACTCGAGTAAACCGCGAGTAATCGGTTTTCCACCTTACTAACCATAGTGTTAGGAAAATTATTTATGTATAGTTTTAAAACATATACTTAAGAATTCGGCTCCTTAAAACTAATGTAACTGAGACTGTAAAAATAAACGATTTATATAAAAAAAAACCCGGCATGTTAGTTATGACGCTAACCACTCGGCCAAGGGAGCACCAAAATGCACTTCTATATCTTCTATATCTATAAATAAAAATAGATCGTTAAACGTGTTGATAAGCGCAAAACTCAAGGAAGGAATCGTCTGATTTGAGCTGTCCTCATTATATTGTATTTTTTGTATCAAACATGTATTCCGTGTAACGGAGAAATATGTTATTTGCAAATGATTAAAGAATCTTGAACGAGAAAAATTTTATATTATAATGACGAGTTATAGTAGAAGTACTAGGAAATTTATAGTAAAACGGAATTGTAAAAGGTCAAAGGGTAACCAATCAATGAATCGCGAATGCGATTGATTCGAAATAGATTTTTTCTCAACGCGACACTGACTATTTTTTTTTGCCACTTTATTGAAACACTCCCAGAAGATGTCGTAAATTTCGCGTGTAAGATTCGATTTAGTTTTGTCTCTTCTGCTTCGTTTCACAGGTGTTCAAGACGGCGATGAGTTGTTACTCCCAGAAGATTCGTCGAAAGATGTTTTATACACCCCAAAGGAATTTTATGCCTAGCTGTTTCCGTTTCGAGCACATCCAAATAGTCTGACATGAATCTCGGGTCCAAAAAGGTTGCGATCAGGTAATTTGAATCTTTTGTAGTTGAAATGATTTTCCATTCCAGCGATTAAAAATATTCTCATGCAAAGTAAGTTCGGTGTTGCATGTATAGTCTCTTCCTTGTCCAAATACATTTGTTTACAGCAACGTGCGAAGTTACCTCGGATATACAGGAGAGGGCGAAACTTGTAATTTTTGTTTTTTTTTTATTTGTGGCGAAGTAAGTACACTCTCTCAGAATATCATCCTAGAAGACAGTTTCAAGATTTTTAATCCTGAATACAAATAATTGATTGATTTTCTTTGCTTATTTAAATTCGAAATACTTATTCTCTCTCGTCCAGTATTAAAATGATTTAAATACACGTCGGACTCTATTATACATAGCCCCGATTATATACTCACTCGATTACAGTAAAACCTGTTTTTGTGCGGTCTTTTAGGCGATTTTTTTGTGCGATTTTTTGTTCTTGTGCGGTTTTTTTCGTGCGATTTTTTTGTGCGGTGTATGAAAAGAAGCATATTTGACGAAGTTATCGTCCATTTAGTTTTTTTCGATTGTTTATATGCATTTCAGTGTGAAAAAAGCATATTTTCATCTCAATTATCCACTTTTACTTTTGAAAACATTTTCCTCCTCTCATCAAATGCTCTAAGTTTTTCTACGTTTTTGAATGACATGATTTCTAACAGCAATACGTTTCGACATGCAACTAAAAGCACAAAACAGTCACGCGCAACCGAAAAGGCAAAGTGTCCCATCGCAAAGCTGGGAAACAAAAGGAAATTGAACGGTGAATGGCGTGTATTTGAGAACTGAATTCACTCCCGACATTCTTATACTGCATTATATTCCGTTTCATCCCGGAAATTCATAATAAACATGTTTGTTTATATCAACCAAATCAATATCTAACCTCTCTAACTGCTCTATAATTTGTTCTTTGACATTCAGCCTCTAGCGTAAGAGATACGAATGTTATCACTACATCAGATCGCCTCCCCTTCTCAAGAATAAAACCATTCAACAATTTAAAACAAAATTCCTTCATAATTTTCCTCGGAATATATTCATCATCTACTGTATTCTATTAGTCAAATCATTTTATTTGAAATATTGAGGGGATTGCAAACACTATTGACCTTTTTATGGCAGCGACCTTTTTGAACTTATGTTGTTCATAACATAGTGTGTTCTCCAAGTCAAGCGATTCAGCCATTTTTAGCAGCGGCCAAAATGGATTTTCAAGATCATGGAATACGCAGTGATAAAGCTGTGTTCCAAATTTCAGATCAATCAGTCAACAGGAAGGGGGTCAAATTTATATTGATGTGGGACAGCGCTACAGACAAACATGTTACATACATACAAACTCGTTACAGCTGAAGCTAAATACATAATACCCTAAATACTAAATACATAATACTAATACTAAATACATTTTTATCCCATTTGTATTTTTTATTTAGGCTCACTATCATTTTATCATTAACAGAGCCGAATTTTGTTACATGTTTTAATGGATTCAATAAATTGTACATTACACAATAGTCATTTTTCAGTAGTAAGATTGTTCCTTCTCTACCATTCATATGATACATTACACAGTAACCATTTAGGCGTGAGAGTATTTCTTCTGTTCTTCCATTGTGTTCAGGATACCGGATAGCGGAGACAGTTGATATGATCATTGTTGTGTTATTAATAGCACAACAGCCCGATGTTTTTGCTGTTGTTACAAGCAGAGCTTGCATATGGATAGAAAGAGGCCAGGATTCCGACATTGAATCGATCTTCATCGCTGATGATTGTTGCGTGGACGCAGTTATTCTATAACAACACAAAGATGGTTAATTGAGGGCCCTGAGTTTTGAACTCACGATCGATCGCTTAGTAAGCGAAAGCGCAACCAGTGTGGTCCACCCCTTCATCTCAAAACGTACGGCTCAACTTGGAATTTTTGTAATGCCATCTCCTCTTTTTGTTGAATCGCATGTAGTTTACGTAAAAAAAAAACTTTGGTAAAGTTCGACAGGTGGAGGGAAATGGTAGCATGAACAAAGAAAACACTTTGATTATAAAAAATGTAAGTTTTTCGATCGTGGTTTTAAGGTTTTTTCCATTGGTTAAATAAACTTTTCGTGTATTGTGCAATTAAGTTCTGTTTGCCTACAGAATTTGATGCAGCGAAACTGTAAGTTTGATATCAATAAATGAAATAAATTGCGTTTTAATTTTTGCATGCTGTGTGGGTTGATGTGGTCATGTTTCTGTGGGGTGACTTGATCATAAAGGTTTGAGACTTTTCTTTAACCTTATTGGTTTCAGATGCCGCTGAATTACAAAAAGGGATGGACAGACAACGTTGGAAGAATGAAGAGCTTGAAAGAGCAACGCAGGCTATCAAGGACTGTACAAAGCATCGAAAGTGTTTGAAAATGCTCGAACAACAATGAAAAGATTCATGCAGATTTCGAAATCGAAATGGTCTCAATGCATTTTTTTCTGTTCTGGTTTCTGGCCAAGACACCTAGTATCGATCCCAGAACACGGTTACTGATTGTATTATTATCCTAAATTACTTTTCATAAAGATGAGTAGGTTTTTTTTTGATGAAGCACGCACTTGACCAAATCACCCCACAATGTGAGGCCCACATCAAAAATTAATGTCCAAAATCATCTCTTCCATTGAATTATATATTTAGTAGTTTGAAGCTTAATATAATGATTAAACATTGATTTATTGAGAGATGACAAAAGTAGCCCAGTGTACAATGTGACTTTCGACGTAGAACTACGTCTTTCAGGAAATGTGCCAAATTAGAAAACAGGTCACGTTTTTATGAAATAAATTTAACGTTAATAACTATTTTCACTGTGAATGAATTCTCATGATTAGCATACCAATCGAATCGGAAATTCTCTAAGATTTGTTTCAAATGCTATACATCACACTTCAGATTTACGGTTTCCCCAACACAGACTTCAAAATCGATGTACCTGTGGAAATCCGCTTTGCAAATACACATGCAAGTCGGAGGTATCTTTACTCCCACCGAGCGGTTTTTCCCTATCAAGGACTTCGAAATGCCTGGGGGAGTCCGCTTTGCAATAACATGCAAGTCAGGGGTATTTTTTGTTGTTGAGTACTTTTGTACTCGCTTGTCGTTGTGCATATTTATTTGTAACGAAGAACATAATCTATTACAAAAATGTCGATGCATTCTAAAATAATATTCGAAGTGGTAAACAAGTGGATTGCATAATATAATTGCATAGTTCTACGTCGAAAATTTGCGGTCGTGTCCTAGATACAACCCCTTACCTACCATTTTTTTTCATTAAGACCGTATTGGTTCGGAAATATTAGGCGTTTAGCTTAGGGGATCCAAATTTCCCCCACTTACCCGACATTCCGTCTTCATGCGTTATTTTTTTCACGAAGTTACAACATTTCAAAAACCCCTTAAAAAACTCGACTTCGCACTCTGTTCCTCTAATTTTTTTTTGACGGGCTGGTTCTTTTGCAGATGCATGCATCAATATCAAAGATCACAATATATCAAGATGCAGATGCGTCAGTATAAAAATTTTTGATACCAAAATATGGGAAGTCAGTTTTCACATTGCAATATTATCATAGAAAAAGATCAAATGATAGAAATGAAAATATGGATAAAGTCGGTTTTTTTTCCAAAATATATATTTTTATAAAGGCTCATATGGCGTCGGTTTTTGATAAACAGCGCTTAGGGGGCCGAATAACAATGTTTTGCTATGACAAAAGATCATAATAAAAACTCCGATAATTTTTTAGAAAATTTCATTACAGCGTGATACATCTATCTCTGGAAGAACAACGCGATTAATCCCGGAGCTAAAACGGCAAGGCTAAAAAGCAGATGTGTTCCACTTTCAATCAGTTGCTTGTGGGGAAAAAATGCTTTCATCATCAACCAAGTGTCAAGTGCATCTGTTGTTTGCACTTCACCCTCTTGGGATAATACAAAACACACATGCTCACATACATTGATTGGGAAAACTAATAATATCGATTGGCTCGTACATATTGCCTTCCAATGGCACTACGTTTCGCGGTGGAATTTTGATTTCTCGACGTAGTTTTGCTGATTATCAATACTTTATAGCGATACCAAATAACACACATCGACTGAATTTCGATCGACAAGAGCAAATACACGCGTGTCCTGAACCGAAGTTAAAACTGAAGCATTTTCATCGATGACGCCATTAAACACTTAGCCACGAGAGGACACATGTAACTACGTTCAAGCTCGATAATGGATGGAAAGCATCGCGTCTGCACTCTTTGACCCGCAGATATCGCGCAATCGACACTTGCTCATTCCACTCATATTTGCTCACACTGGGGTCTGTTTTTGTTTGTTTTCATATCGACTGTCAGTGGTGCAAATATGGTTGAATAGGTAATGTTCGCCCGAGTTCCAAGAAACGACAATACATTCATTACAATAACCCTAGTATGTCTCAAACTTGCCAATTGGCCAAATAAGACTGTATTATATCGTGAGTAGTTATGTAAATAGACTGGTGAATGCCATCAGTTGTGTCACCCTTTTCATGATAACGTCACTCTACTGATACTGTCAGTATTCCATTTAAATATTAGCGCTTCATCAGCTCCAATGTAATTGAAGATATGCACATGAATTGATTTAATATTTCATGTCAATCTGTTTGGCCTCAATTGGCAGTGCAAATGCTTGTCCAATGCAGTAACAATTGACCGTGAGCAAAAGAATGCAATAGAGCGCTAGAATTCATATCAATTATTGAATTCTACCGATTGTTCATAACATATTTGATGATCTCGCTTGATTTTGTTCTCATCTTAAGGAACTTGTCAATAATATTTGTTTATTTTAATTCCTTTATTTTTACAGGCTCAGTTAGGTAAGTTTAAATGAGCCAAACTCTTAACCGTATCATTACTAGCATATATGAACATTTTTTTATTAATTCCAAAGACAATAAGGTAGGAAATCGATAACTCGCGATCGACTCGAGTCGCCTTTCATGGCATATTTTCTTAAGAAAAATGATAGATATAAGGAGATGTAAACATGTTGATGATCACACTCAATTCTTTAGGGGATATTCTGGGGTAGAGACACGAGTTTTGGATGTTTTTTCTAGCTATGAAAAAAAAATAAAGAATATTTTTACTATCCATTATATCATTATTTATTCATCTATCCTTTAAAAATAAAACGAAAAATTAACGGAAAAAAATTATTGGTTTTTTTTTCAGATCAATCGGTCAACAGGAAGGGGGTCAATTTTCTATTAATGTGGGTCAGCGCTACAGACAAACATGTTACAAACATACAAACATACAGATTACAGGGCAAGCTAAATAAAACCGTTTAATAAAAATAAATGCCGCTATCGCATGTACCTCGGACAGGTCAAAAAAGGTTTTTTTTGACAAAATGTCGACAGTTTGAAGAACAGAAATGCTGTTTAAAATGATTTTACGTTTTCCGATTTTTTTTAAATAGTAAAATTAAATCATAGATTTTTTCATTGGTTGGCATTTCTCTGTATGAAGATTGTATTCATATTGTCGACATAAATCGGTTCAGTAGGACTTGAGATATCGTGTACGCCAGTTTGAAAGAAGTAGTTTCGAGAAAACCGCGTTTGAAGTTCATTGTTGTGGCCGTACTTGATTTGATACCGTATCACTAAAATGGCTCTGATTCGGTAAATATTGGGATTTTCGAAAAATCCTTTCTAGGGTATATTCTTAAATGCGTAAAATTCAGAAATATAATTTTATTCTAGACTAGAATACTGCCTTAAACCTATTCTTATATCTAATATATACACTATTGTTAGTAAGAAGGGAACCGATTACTCGTGAAAAAAGTAAAGAAGAGATAAAAGGACAATCTCACAAGAAGATCGATAGCTTTGAGGAAAACATATAGGGGAAAGTCGGGAAAGACGGACAGTCCTGTGTAATTGATAAATTATATTTTTATTTTAAACTAGCTGACCCGACAAACTTCGTCTCGCCCAAAATAGATTTTTTTTATTTGATACTTTCAAACATCCACGTTTTCTTACTAAGTGAACGTTAGTGAGTCCACTCATTGAACTTTTGATTGATTACCCTTTGACCCTTTTACAATTTCCTTTCACTATTAATTGTCTTGTACTTCTACAAAAAATCGTCCTTATAGTATAAAATTATTTCAGACACAATTCTCGTTCAAGATTCTTCAAGCATTTGGAAATAACATGTTTCTCCGTTGCATGGAATACATGTTTGATACAGAGAATATTACAAAATAAAGACAGCTCAAATCGGACTATTCCTTCCTATGGGTTTAGGGCACACCAACACATTTGGCCTTCCATTTTTGTTTATATAGATAGAAGATATACGAATGCGTTATTCCGTCTGAAAATCCTTTTCCACTTTCGAACAAAAATAAATTTCGTTAGGGCCAACATCAAATGGACTAACAACGCAACGCTTAGTTGTAGAACATACGGGAATTCAATTTTCCGAATTTCTCGATTATTCTCTCCGCTATATTGATCTACGGGAAGAGACGAATAAATCGAAATGTAGATGACTCAAATTGAACCATTCCTTCCTCGGGTTTTGTGCTTACCAACACCAAGATATGAAAATGCGTTATTTCGCCTGAAAATCCATTTCCACTTACGAACAAAGATCAATTTCGATAGCGCAAATAGCGAATGGAATAACAACGCTTATTATGATGTAATTTTCGAACATGTGGGAATTCAATTTTCCGAATTTTCCGACCTTCCTTCAGGATTTTCTGATTTCTCTCTCCACTATATTGATCTACGCGAAGAGACGAATAGAACAAAATACAGGAGGCTAAAATCGGACCATCCCTTCTTCGGGTTTTCCGCTTACCAACAGATTTTGCCTTACATTTTTATTTATATAGATTTCCAGAAATATTGACGAAAATAAAATATTAATCAAGTCGAGTAAGACGGACACTCCACCGACAAAAGACAAACATTTTGTTTTGAAAACAATTTGATTATTTCCTCCTTCTTTTATTAACAGACCCCACTAATTACGTTTGCAAGTGCAACCAGATATCATATCATCAGAGCGGTTTTTAAAACGTAATCCGAATTTGTCATTCCTAATACCGTAAGCTATTTTAGACATGAAAAAATGAGAAAAAGGCACAGGAGGGATGTGTCCGAGACACGACCGCATAGTTGACGTAGTATTCCGTTAGGCTATCTGTTGATTTTGGATATGTTTGAAGAATTAAATCGTTAAACTCTTTGATAATGATTTGGTGGGCCTGAAAAGGGCCGTTTTGTTTGGTTTTCGGGTATTGTTTGTTCACTCCACCAGTGTTTACCGAGTGACGATGACAGAAGGATGGTAAACAGTCGTTGGATGGTGCGTATCAGATAAAGGACACCAAAGTGGAACGAGATATGATGAAAACCGCCCTCTGTGATCCTAGACGAGATGCCTCCTGTGTTATGCATGGATGAAACAAAGAAAAAAAAACTCACCAATGTAATATAAGATAATTACCAATACCGAACACAATTATCAATTCTTCTCATCAGTAAAAACATGTTACTTTGATATAGAGAAAACTTATTTGAAATGGAAAAGGTAATGTTCTTTTATAATTTTTACTTTTTGAGTGTTTATTCAACCCAATGCGAATTTTAATTGGACTAACAACACCTAATACTATACCCGTTCTCGAGTGGGAACACAACTTGGTTTTTATTTATGAAAATTGAAATAAACCGTTCCATATATCAAGTCATTTTAAACACAACTGCTACCATATACAATTTTACATTTACACTTGTGCTAAATTTTTCACAATACACGATCGGTCATTGATATGAATTTTCACAAAACAACCAACATTAAAGTTCAAAATTTAAATATTATTTGCTAGAATTAATCGTATCACTCACCTTACTTGCAATATAAAAATGCCCCCAACTTTCATATATTTGAAATGCCGATTTCCCCCAGGCATCTTGGCTTTGACGTCTCTGTTATGAAACACATTTCGGTAGGAACAAAATTCCTCTCTACTTTCATGTATTTGCAATGTCAATTTTCCCAGGCAGCTTGGTTTTGATGTCTCTGTTAGAGAATACATTTCGGTAGGAACCAAAGTTCCCCCTACTTTTATGTATTTGCAATGCCGAATTCACCCAGGCAGCTTGGTTTTGATGTCTCTGTTAGGGAACCGCCGCAGGAGTCGTCAATTTCGACCAATCAGAAGTGGGGTTTTCCGTTGGGATAGGGGTTGAGATTTTTCAATTATTCGATAGTTAGTCTCATGACATATATTATTTTCTTCAATATAAAAAAATTGTTATGGAGTGCCGAAATCGATTGACACAAAAATTTCATCAATTCATCATGAAATGACTGAGCAATAAGCGTTTAAAATTGGACAATTTTCACGATGTGCTCGATTTTCGATTTTCAATTTGTACCCCAATATGTTCCCGAAAGACGTAATCCTACGTCAAAATACAAAGCTTTACAAAGCCTAAATACAAGCTCTAGGTGATTTTAGTTTAGCCATTTTTTATATAATTTTTAAGCCATATTGGAAGACCTCCGAAACTTATCGAGTTCATAAGCATGAATTTTCAGTTAGTATCTATCTTTCCCACCCCTGGTGTCCATCTTACCTGCCAAGTGTCCGTCTTCCCCGACTCATTTTTTTTTCAAATGTGCCGGACATATTCATTTTTAAAAATTTCTGCCTCAAATACAAATTTTATTATAAAAAAAAAGATCTAGACTATCAATTTGTAGTTAGATAGATATATATTTTTTTGTGAAATTTAAGAAAAAAAATCAACTTTTACTTAGGGTGTCCGACTTTACCACCCTTCCCCTATTTGGGACATGTATTCAAGGTCCAACCGGGCAAACACATATCTCATTGGCACATTGGGCTGTTTTCATCGGGCCCGAAGGGAGTTTTCTAAATTCGATCTGGCGACAAGATACACCTCACACAACCAAACAATGTGTTCGATGGCTTGGTTCCCTTGGCCACAAACGCAGAAATTGTTGCCGGCAAGATCGATACGAAAGAGTAGAGGATCTAACGAACAGTGATTGGACATAAATCGGGAGAAGATCAAAAGTGTTAATAAATATATTTTTTAAATTGTTTTATTCAAAATTCTTCAAATCCCATGTGACTTTCGTGGGCAAGAAGCATGTCGAAGAAACGATTTCGTTCTATCAATATTTAATCAAGGTTTGTGTTATTCTCAGCTTTGAAATATTACGTTTAAATAGATAGATTGATTTTCATACCTTTACGAGGGTCACTACACTGAGAGAAATAATTAGTAAATATAACGAATTTTTTGGTAAATACTACCAATCTATAGTCATTTTCGACCGTACTAATAAACACATATGTCAAGCAGAACAATGATTCGGAAGCCCAATATCGGCTACATTTTCTCGCCGAAAATGCACGTATCAGAATTATATCTATATTATACCTCCGTATTGCCTTATAGGAACAATGAAAATGGTTAATACGCGCTTTTCTAACCAATTTTCAGATATGACAATATCCAAGCTTACTAATGTTATCGAGTAAAATATACTAATCTCTGGTAGGGATGCGGGTTTGTTGACAATACGTACAAAAAATTTGTACATTCTACTAATTTTGCATTACCAAATGTATTTAGTAGTTTTCGACCGAGGATTTTTCTAAGGGTATTTATATTTCGGGAATTGGCAACACTGATGTCATGTGAGTCCATCTGACGGTTCCATCGTAAAGTTTGACATTTTTGACGATATACGTACTCAGCACATTTTGTCATACGGACGCTATTTGTTTATTTTATATTTAGTTGAAAGTTTGGTCTCGGCAAAAAAAATGGAACTGAATCATGAACATTTTCGAGCGATGATTTTTTACGACTTTCGACGTGGATTATCACAACAAGAGTGCGTCAATCAACTTAATTCGACTTTTGGCGATGAAGCTCCATCAAAAACCACTGTGTATCGCTGGTATAGTGAATTCAATCGTGTTCGTAGTTCGCTGTCCACTGTCGTCCAAAATCGACTGTAGTGCCAGAAAACATCGATGCTGTGCACGAAATGATTAAGCAAGATCGTCATGTAACCTATTGTGAGATTGAGGCATCCCTAAGCATTAGCTCCACCAGCATATATGCGATTTTACATGAACACTTTGTTGTGCGAAAATTATGTTCACGTTGGATCCCACATAATTTGACAATCGCTCAAAAAAAGGCTCGTGTCGATTGGAATAAATGCTTTGAAAATTGGTTAAGGCGCATGCAAAAGTGTATCGATCATCGTGGCGAGTACTTTGAAAAACAATAAAAATATATTCGCAGCTTAACTATTTGTTTTTGTTCCTATTCCCGAAATATAAATAGTGACCCTCGTATCAATGAGAATAAAAGAACATTTTCTTCTTTTGCAAGCTCCCCAAACCATGACTGATGTTTTATTTTGATATACCGTGACACGTTCTGCTTATGGACAGCTACATCCTCAATACTTGCACTTAGGGCCCGAAATCTTCGAAGGTGAAAAATGAAGACCGACTCTACTCTCAGTAGCTTCGCTTCGACTAGAACTGCTTTGGCAGTCACCCACAACAAAAAGTGACTTAACTAGAAAATGAATTGACTAGCGTTGACTAGCGAGGATGACTGGGGAACTAGTCCAGTCAGTGGTTATTATAACTGACTCGACTAATGAATACAAATCTGCCCCTCATTCAACTGACTTCCATCCACACTTTCGTTTCCCCCTGACACTAATTCATACCCGCGTACGCAATCTTATTGTTACGTCCATATAAAGAGGAACGAAAACATGATTTCTGATGCAAAAAATAAGTTACCCCATCAATGGGCGGTTTATTGTCTAGCTATCGTGAATTCAAACCAACGATCTTAGACATTTTTCAAGTATGCTATAAAGGTCCTCGCGTTAGTATTAGTAAATGGAATGCAAAATAGCGCACACACACTGCACGCTATTTTATACGTGTAAGTAATTTTCGTATACCATACAAAAGAATCTAGCTCACCTGTAGCGTATGTCAAACCACGTTGAACTCAAACATCGATACATGCATACGTACATGGGAGAGAGAAAAAGAGGAACGAATTCATTTTGGCGGAAGTCACTTCAAAATGCAATAAGGACAATTTGACTGGGAAGAATGAAATGATATAGTCGAGTCGGTAGAGGGAGATAGCGACTAAACGCCCGACTGACTGTTTAGTCGTTTCGGCGGAGAAACTGCGTGAAGAGGCTAAAAGTCATTACTAACTGAATACGGATATAGTCAGTCAGATAGTCAGCAGACTATCATCAGTTGACTATAACTATGCAGAGCCCTGCTTGCACTCCATACACGATCATTCTGACGATTGAAAGACTGCTCCAGAACAAATAATTTTTCATCTAAAAACATTTTTCATCATCTGCGCGCCAACCGAGCAACTCTCGCGATCTTTGATACCTCTTTTGTTTTGCAGTTTCCGAAACACCACAACCAAGCGTTTTTTTTTTTTGTTTTTTTTTTGCATATCTCGCCGCAGGAATAACCGAAGGGATTCTCGATTGACATTGAGGTTCCTAGTTAACTTCCTAACAGATTGAGCAAGATTTCGGCGATGTCGATGATTTTCTCCCTGATCGTGGTCTGCTCTCGTTACTTCCGGTCTGTAGATATCTATCTATGGTACGGTAAACAAATCTTCTGTTAATTCCAATATGTTTGAAGCGTCTAAAGATATCTCCAGATTTAAAACCTTTAGAATATTCGGCGATAATAATTTCTATGTGCCAGTTCATCCTCGCAAACAAAATGCACATGGATGCACTGTCATTTTGTGCTGTAATGAAGGCCCTTTCATTTGACATACAGATGGCAGCATTCGTATCATATTAAGAGGACATTGACAAACCAACAAAATTGTGACCGAGCTTTTTCGTCACGATGTAAGTTATACATTTTTCTCAATTTATTGTCTGCGGTTATATGGCGGTTTATGTTAATGAACTTGAACTTCACCTTTGAAATGCACCATCCCGGATTAAGGAGGTATTCAGAGAGAGAAAGGTAACAGAGAAAAAGTTCGGTGTTGAGTCAGAGCGGACCAAGTCGCAAAATTGAAATTAAGAGTTATTGATTGCATTAGGTTAAGTATTTCGTAAGCTACCTACTACATTGATCATATTTGGGAAATCGCGCGTACAGCATGAATAACGTATCGATATTGTTTTGAGGATTGCAACCTTCAACAAGACTGTCTATCGTACTTCTGTGATTCCGTTGTAAATTTAGATTTAACCATACATCAATAAATACGTAATATACCAGAAGATACACGTTTTGTGGTTATCCTACGAATACTTTGTTGAAATATCGCGAAGTAATTTCTGATAGAATGTTTTTCACTGATAGATCATACATTAATGACTCCACTGGTTTTGGCATATTTAATGAAAGCTTCACTACCTATTATAAATTGAGAAATCCCTGCTCGGTGTACGAAATGGCTGCAATCCATCACGCTTTGAAAAATATTGAATCTTTGACTGATGTGGGTCTTCCTCAATTGATGCGCAAGCGACAGCAATATTCTCGACACTACGGGCACTTCTTGTCTCATTGGCACGGGAACATTTTGTACTGTGCCTTTGGATTCAAAATTCTTCCACTAGACGCTCTATTGTTGATCTGGCAGAACGATAATGACGACCATAAATTGGACGTAGCGCTCTTAAAGTTGAGGCCACTCCGAATTTCGGTAGTAAATTTTAATAATCTCGACTCTTTGTTCGATCGTATATCTTTCCATTATGAAATGGCAAACATGAGTTTTAGACCAAGGTTTTCGTGATATTTTGAGACCCCTCCCCCCTCTCTTAGGGGTGGCTGCCATACAAATAAAACACAAATTTCTGCATTACTCGGAAATTAACCAAGCAAACGAAACCAAAGTTGGCATGTGAAAGTTTTAGGGTGCAATAAATGTTTCTATGATGGTTAGACAGTCCTTCCCCCACTCAAAGGGGGGGCTGCCATACAAATGAAACACAAATTTCTGCATTACTCGAGAATTAATCAAGCAAATGAAACCAAATTTGGCATATGGAGGTTTTAGGATGCAATAAATGTTTCTATGGTGATAAGATACTCCTTCCCCCTCTCTTAGAGGGGGCTGCCATACAAATGAAACACAATTTTTTGCATTACCCGAGAATTAATCAAGCAAATTAAACCAAATTAGGCATATGGAAACTTTAGAGTGCAATGAATGTTTCTATGGTGGTTAGATACCCCTCCCCCCTCTCTTAGGGGTGGCTGCCATACAAATAAAACACAAATTTCTGCATTACTCGAGAATTAATCAAGTAAATGGTCGGGACGAAGTTTGCCGGGTTAGCTAGTGTTATATAAAAATGTAAAATAATAATCGAGTTCGCCCTGTTACTTCAGGACCCCGGTTTTGTTATTGTGGTTTCAGTTGAAGACCTGGCTAAGAAAATCAATTTTACTCTCGTTGGTTTGCATCTGCGACTTGCGTTTTGCAAGGAAAGAGCATGTAAACATTTGTTAACAAATGTTTTTTTTTATACTGTTGCACCAGAATTGGATTGTCCTTGTAACCTAATTTGTGAACTATCACTGTATTTGCCGGAAAATAGTGTTCAAACATGTTCTTTCGGAATTCGATTCATGCGTCGAAACTTGATTCAAATTACGAACACTATTTTAACGTTAATTTTAATGCAGATTTCTTCATAAATAATTTTTTTACAACTTATGGTAGATTCGTAACGAGATTCTTACCGAACGAACATATAAACAGCAATTAAAATACAAAAAACGAAAAATTCACGATTCTTGTTTTCGACGGAATTTGCTAATGCAAACATTTTATCTGGTTTTCGATAGTCACTTTTTTTTGTAAATCTTTAATATTATAAATTATAGGCAGTATCTATACATGTAAATGAATTTTAAAATGAAGTCTACAAACCACATAATGTTAGGGTTTTCATTATGGAATTATTTATAACATTAAAGTTCAGTAAATTCTCATTTAAAAATGATTTGTTCGGGATTTGAATCATACGTCGAAACTCGATTCAGATTCCGAAATCTACTTCAATACTAATTTTAATAAATATTTCTGCATAAATATCATTTTTTTCATCCTTTTAATGTAGATTCTTAATTTTCTAGCACTTTAGATGAAAATAGCAAACAAAATAGTTGAACAAACTACACAAACTGAAAAAATAATGGTGCTTGTCTTTTACGGAATTTGCTAACGTAAACATTTTATCATTGGCTTTGACTGTCACTTTTTTGCAAATGCTTAATATTATAAATTATAGGCTGTATAGATTACAGGTATCTGATGTTAAATGAAGCCTATAACCCATAGAATGTCAAGGCTCCCATTATTCAATGATTTATATCATTAAAGTTTAGTAAATTTACATTAGAAATGAAGTGTTCGGAATTTGAATCATGCATAGAAAACTTAATTCAAATTCCGAACACTACTTCAGTACTAATTTTAATGAATATTTCTGCACAAAACATCGTTTTTTTATCCATTTATTATAGACCCTTACCCTTTCTAGCACTTAATATGAAAACAACAAACAAAATAGTTGAAAAAAAAAACTACAAAAACTGAAAAAATAACGGTGCTTGTCTTTTACGGAATTTGCTAACGCAAATATTTTATCATTGGTTTTGACTGTCACTTTTTTTTGCAAATGCTTAATATTATAAATTATAGGCTGGATCGATACCTGTAAATGATGTGAAAATGTAGCCTATAACCCAAAGAATGTCAAGGCTCTCATTATTTAACTATTTATAACATTAAAGTTCAATAAATTTACATATTAAATAAAGTGTTCGTAGTTTGAATCATGCAAAGATACTTGATTCAAATTCCGAACACTACTTCAATACTAATTTTAATGAATATTTCTGCATAAAATATCATTTTATCATCCATTTATTGTAGATTCTCACCTTTCTAGCACCTAACATGAAAAAAAAGCAAACAAAGAAATTGAAAGAACTACAAAAACTAAAATATTAACGATGCTTATTTTTTACGCAATTTGCTAACGCAAACATTTTATCTTTGGTATTGACTGTCACTTTTTTTGCAAATATTTTATATTTTAAATTATAGGCTAAATCAATGCCGGTAAATGATGTTAAAATGTAGTTTATACCTCAAAGAATGTCAGGGCTTTCGTTATTCACATTAATATGTAGTAAATTTACATTTAAAAATGAAGTGTTCGGAATTTGAGACTGTTCGGAATATGAGACAAAACGGTACCCGTTTTATAGAAAATAAGTGTTATTTTAATGTGAAATTTGACTCTGTAAACGTTAGATGATAAGTAATTGAGTCTGATTATAATTTTTTTTTTGAAAAAAGATATAAATATTTATTCAGAGTTTGAAGATATGAATTATTCTTTCATGATTAATAATTCCTTGTAAAGATAATTTTAAGCATATGACATCCATTAATGTCGATTGTTCATATCTCGGATGTTAAACGGAATGAGAGATTTACCGGAGTGAGCTAATTGTCTTTCTATGCGAACCCCATAAAACACAATCGTAGCGGGGTGCATCCAGCGAACCTAACATTTACTATACTAATACTAACTATTCAAAGTAATATATTTTTAATAATTTATTATCTGCTGTTTAAAGCAAATCCATGAAATTTATCTAGTCTAGAAATTTGAAAAAATCAAACTTTTTTCATATTTTTTCATTCAAGGATATGTCTTTCGGAATGGATATAATATATAAAAAGTTGTGTGAGCTGTGTTGAGTCATCAGAAAGATAAATTCATTTAAAAAAATCATCACTCCTGGTTTTAAAGGAGACCCCTGCCTGGAAGGTCTGAAAATAATGAATTTTCGTGATTCGTGATTCGGATATTAGCAGTAAAGTGAAGTATTCGAGTATTTTGGTTATTGTTTAAGGTATATTTGAAGATGTTTTTTCCATCTTTTGAGTGCACGAATAATGATTATTACAATGTTGACAGCTAGATGCGTAGATGCTGTCTGAAAATAGGTACCTTGTTGGTGGTATCGGTTTTGAAGCAACGGGGTGTCGCAGAACGAATTCCAATGAATATTTTGAAACTTTAGAACAATACTTCAAGCGTTACATATGGGTTTTTTAAAATCCGAAAAATTGCCAAAATGGCGGCCATTTTTGTTAAAAATGAGTTATTTTTCATGAAAAATTGTTGT
The DNA here is from genome assembly GCF_029784135.1 of Toxorhynchites rutilus septentrionalis. Classification (NCBI taxonomy): domain Eukaryota; kingdom Metazoa; phylum Arthropoda; class Insecta; order Diptera; family Culicidae; genus Toxorhynchites; species Toxorhynchites rutilus. The sequence continues at coordinate 166,251,762 of NC_073746.1, forward strand.
TTAGAAGCTAATAAAAAATCTAAATAACGAGAAATCAAAAAACGGCTATGTAACTCTTTAGATCATTCATTTTTACATGCTGATAAAAAATTTCAACCAAATCGGCCGAGTAGATCCTGAGATACAGCAATTCCAAATGAAATCGTCCTAAAAATGCAGATTTTTTTTGTGCATTCCATTTGGGTTGGAGGAAATATGAGTTTTTCAAAGCAATTGGGAATTTTTTGACTCAAGCGTAACTTTTGAAAAGGGCGTATCGATTTTAGTAAGTGAAATCTTTGATAATTTATATCTCAAAAACTATGAGTCGTGCCGAAATAGTGTCTAGGAAGAGTTATAGAGTATTGATGGTTGAATATTAAAAAAAATGTACACTGAGAAAAAAAATTAGTGCTCTTTTTTTATTTACAAAATAAAAATTCAATTTGCAATATCCAAAATACATATTATTTAATTTTTTCATACAAAATAGAAGTTATGCAGAAAATTTAAAAAATGGGCCCAAGACGGTAAAACTATTTTTGACGAACTTTGTGGAACATCGAATTTTTGAGAATTTTCGAAACTTCGAATTTGTGTATGTTAACAATCATTTTTAGCCACAAATTATGAATCCTGATGTGATTCAAAACAAAAAAGGTTATTATCAATCTCCTTCTAAATGTAGCCATTCTAGAAATATTTAAAAAAATATTTCTAATTTATTGTCTTTTTTATAGTAAATAATCCCTTTTAATATGTTTGTCGCGTTCTACCGTCATGTTCATGAAATTTTATGAATTTGCTTTTAACTTCCAACAACTTTTCCAAATACATCATCATGGTTCATTTTTTGACTCAAGCGTAACTTTTGAAAAGGGCGTATCGATTTGAGTAAGAAAACTTTTGATAATTTATATCTCAAAAATATGAGTCGTACCGAAATAGTGTGTTAGAAAGAGTTATAGAGTATTGTTGGCTTAATTTGAAAAAAAATATACACTGAGAAGAAAAATTAGTGCTCTTGTTTTTATTTACAAAATAAAATTTTAATTTGCGATATCAAAAAATATGTATTTTTATATATTTTTTTCAGTTTTTTCATATAAAATAGAATTCATGTAGAAAATTTAAAAAATTGGCCCAAGATGGTAAAACTATTGTTGACAAACTTCGTGGAACATCGAATTTTTAGGAATTTTCGAAACTTCGAGTTTTTGTATGTTAGCAGTCCTTTTTAATCACAAATTATGAATCCTGATGTTATTTAAAACAAAAAAGGTTATTATCAATCTCCTTCTAAATGTAGCCATTCTCGAGATGTTTAAAAAAATATTTGTAAGTTATGTAAATAGGCCCTTCAAATATATTTATCGTGTTATACCATCATGTTCATGAGATTTTATGAATTCGCTTATAATTTCCAACAACTTTTCCAAATACATTGTTATGGTAAAGACATATGTTTAGGAGTTACGTTACGAAACATTGGAAGACATGTGGGTTAATACAAAACGTAGCGAAACTAAAAAATCTTTTTTATCTTAATACAAACTTTAATCAATCAAAAAAATTGTTGGAAATTATAAGAAAATTCATAAAATTTCATGAACATGACGGTATAATACGACAAACTTATTAAAAGAGATTATTTACTATAAAAAAGATTATAAATTAGAAAAATTTTTTGAATATCTCGAGAATGGTTGCATTTAGGAGATTGATAATAACCTTTTTTGTTTTAAATCACATCATAATTCATAATTTGTGGCTAAGAATGATTGCTAACATACAAAAAATCGAAGTTTCGAAAATTCTCAAAAATTCGATGTTCCACAAAGTTCGTCAAATATAGTTTTACCATCTTGGGTCCATTTTTTAAATTTTCTGCATGACTTCTATTTTATATGAAAAAATTTAAAAAAAATTAAAAAATATGTATTTTGGATATTGCAAATTGAATTTTTATTTTGTAAATCAAAAAAGAGTACTAATTTTTTTTCTCAGTGTATATTTTTTTCATATTCAATCATCAATACTCTATAACTCTTTTCAAGACACTATTTCGGTACGACTCATAGTTTTTGAGATATACATTATCAAAGATTTCTCTTATTCAAATCGATACGCCCTTTTCAAAAGTTACGCTTGAGTCAAAAATGAACCATGATGATGTATTTGGAAAAGTTGTTGGAAATTATAAGCAAATTCATAAAATTTCATGAACATGACGGTATAACACGACAAACATATTAAAAGGGATTATTTACTATAAAAAAGACAATAAATTAGAAATATTTTTTTAAATATTTCTAGAATGGCTACATTTAGAAGGAGATTGATAATAACCTTTTCTGTTTTAAATCACATCAGGATTCATAATTTGTGGCTAAAAATGATTGTTAACATACAAAAATTCGAAGTTTCGAAAATTCCTAAAAATTCGAAGTTTCGAAAATTCCTAAAAATTCGATGTTCCATAAAGTTCGTCAAAAATAGTTTTACCATCTTGAGCCCATTTTTGTCAATTTTCTGTATGACTTCTATTTTGTATGCAAAAATTTAAAAAAAAATTAAAAAATATGTATTTTGGATGTTGCAAATTGAATTATTATTTTGTAAATAAAAAAAGAGTTCTAATTTTTTTTCTCAGTGCATTTTTTTTCATATTCAACCATCAATACTCTATAACTCTTTCTAAGACACTATTTTGGTACGACTCATAGTTTTTGAGATATAAATTATCAAAGATTTCACTTACTCAAATTGATTGATTTCGTACAGCAATAGTATATCTTTTGAGGTGACTTTGAGGTTTCCAGCGAAATCAAATATCGAAAAATCCTTTTAGGACAACATTTCCAAGGGCATAAGCTTCCCAAAAATGCAAAAAACAAAAATTCATTTTTTTTTATTTTCCAGACCGGGGTCCCCCCTTAGTAAATACAATTGCTGTGGATAATCCAAATTCTTGAATATTTACTGAATAGGTTATGAACTTTTTACATCCATTATTTTCAAATTCCATCAATGAGTTTATTGAAGAGTAGGTTGTACTTCCCACCAATTATGTTTGCAAAGTGATTTTTATCTAATGATTACCATAATAATATAATGATAGTAATTTACAACCTTGCCATGACTGATCAACTCTATGCAGAATCGATCGCCTTAATTATCCAACGATTGACGTTTGCTTAATGAGCACCATCATCCTGTCGCCAATGGCAAAGTAAACACCTCGCCAGAAAAGCTTCTACTCTGAATCATTCAACCGTTCTTAATTGACATACTCACGAACAGTTAGCTAACTAGTTAGCATCAACCAACAATAAACAACGGCCAAAGGCAAAGGCTGAGATATGTCGTCACGTAACGGCACACTTGTGGCTTTGGACCGCACCATGGGAACCAAAGGAACATCTATGTTTCTCTACCGAAAACATCACTTGCAGTGCATAATTACCTTGCGCAGCAAACATTAGCAGCAACAGCAGCGCGGCAGAATGGCGGATTCACATGCGGCAAATCGTGAGTTGCACTTGCCAGTTGTGGTTTTTGTCATATTTATCCGCAATCAGTTGAATAACTAATAACAGCTACGTGCGGTACGTTCTTCGCGGGTCCATTCTTCTTTTCTTCGCCGTGGGAGAATGACACAAAAAGGAGCATCCGGGAGCGGTGCAGAATCTGCGGCACAGACAATTTTGCATTGGATGCGCGATATACCACATACATTCTGTGTAAATGAGACATAAGAATTACACGATTGCACTGCATGAACACAATCATTGATTGAATTATGTATGACGATGTTATTGACAACTGTACTGTCATAAGATTTTTATTTTTTGTTTGTGAGATGACGATCAAAATTGCAATGTAACAGTGAATATTATACAAAAAGAGGTTGGGCAGACAACGTCGGAAGAAGGAGGAGCTTGAAAGAGCAACGCAGGCCATCGAGAAAGGATTTTCTTTGACCAAGCATCAAAAGTGTTTGAAAATGCTCAAACAACAGTGAAAAGATCCATGCAGGATTCGAGCTGATCTAAATCCAATTTTTCTGGTCTGGACTCTGGCCAAGACACCTGGTATCGATTCCAAAACACTGTTACTGATTGTAACATTATCCCAAAATGCTTTACATAAACATAAGTTTTTTTTTTCGATGAAAGACACACTGGACCAAATCACCCAGCATCAAATTTTAATGTCTAAAAATCATCTCTTTTATTTTATGATATATTTGGTAGATTAAAGCTTTATATACTGATTAAACATTATTAATTGAGAAAAAACAAGTGTAGCTCAGTATACAATGTGACATTTTTTATTTAGACCGTATTGGTTTGGAAATATTAGGCGAATTGCTTAGGGGGTCCAAATTCCCCCCTTTTACCCTACATGTATCAAATCTATTTTTCCTTGATATACCTATGGTATGAACAACATTTTCCTAGTTTCCCCTTCTTTTCATATTCAAATGTTCTCATTCATTATCTTCCACCGTTGCGTTTATTGTCTTTGTCATCTGTGTCGATATATTCTCTAAACTAGTATTCATAGGCCGAATCAGTTTTTAGTGTCAATTGCTTTGCTATTGGATTTTGGATGCAATTGCTTTTGGTTCCAAAATGTGCAAGCAGGGGTACATTAACACGTATTCTTCCGCACATTAGAGTCCATAATTAACCATAATAAAACTAAAGTTTTGGCCTGATTTGGCAAGCTGCCACAACAGCGAAGAAGTGGTATCGAGACTACGAGATGTATTTCTTCGAAAAGGACATCAATCCACTCAACTGCTCTCAATTCCGTTCAATTCAGAATTATTGAGGACAGAAGTTGAAGAAGAGTGGAAAGATGACTCGAGATGCGACAGAAATGATGGGGCCGCTCAGGTTAGCCAACCGAGTGTCCACAATATGATGAATGGTTTTCGAAGAAAAGCTCCAGAGATTTCATGAGAATCAAAATGAAATAATATTTTCGCTATTTTCCCTTTGAAGCAGTAGTCAGCAATCCCCGAAGCTGGCTTTCTAAAACAGTAGGGAGAAAACCATCCAATCATGGATATGAATCAGATTATTTTATGTAAAGACTAGCTGACCCGGCAAACTTCGTTCCGTCCAAAATTTGTTTTTTGTTATCAATACCTTCAAACATTCAAACATACTAAGCGCAAGTTCATGAGTCCAATCGCAGAACAGTTCATTGATTGATCTTCTAATCGACCCCATTGAATTTACCTTTTACTAAAAAAATCCTAGTACTTCTACCGAAACTCATCATTATAATATCAGATCATTTTCAGACATAATTCTCATTCAAGATTTTTCAACCCCTTGCAAATAACATATTTTTCCGTTACATGGAATAAATGTTTGATACAGAAAATATGATAGAAAGAAGACAGACCCATCTCCTCTTCTTCCCTTAGAGAGAGGAGAGGAGTGTTTATTCACCATAGAAACGTTTCGTGCCCCCTAGAATCCTCTCATGCCAAATTTGGATCCATTTGCTTGATTAGTTTTCGATTCATGCAGAAATTTGTTTTTCATTTGTATGACAGCCCACCCTAAGAGGGGGGAGGAGTGTCGAACCACCATAGAAACATTTATTGCATCCTAAAACCTCCACATGCCAAATTTGGTTTCGTTTGCTTGATTAGTTCTCGAGTTATGCAGAAATTTGTGTTCCATTTGTGTGGGAGACCCCCTTTGAGAGGGGGGAGGAGTGTCGAACCTCCTTAGAAATGTTTCTTCCCCATAAAACCTCCACATGCTAAATTTAGTTCCGTTTGCTTGATTAGTTCTTGAATTATGCGGAAATGTATGCTTCATTTGGTTGGCAACCCCCTCACCCCCCCCCCCCTCAGAGAGACGGGAGTAGTGTCTATTCGCCATAGAAACGTTTTGTGTCCCCTACAACCTGCACATGACAAATATGGTTTCGTTTGCTTGATTAATTCTCGAGTAATGCAGAAATTTGTGTTTCATTTGTATGGCAGCCCCCCTTAAGAGAGAAGGGAGGGGTATCTAACCACCATAGAATCATTTATTGACCTCCAGATGCCTAATTTGGTTGCATTTGCTTGATTAATTCTCGAGCAATGTAGAAATTTGTGTTTCATTTGTATGGCAGACAACCCCCCCCCCCTAGAGTGGGGGGAGAGGTCTCAAACTATCATGAAAACCTTTCCCGGCCCCAAAAACCCCTACAAACCAATTTTCATATCGATCGGCACAGTCCATAAGAATCAGACAGACAGACTGAAATTCATTTTTATATATATATAGATAGATGTGTTTATTACTCCCTAAAATGTAAACTTTTATTATCTTCACGCACACATGCAGTTTCTTCTAGTTTCGTATTCGCAAAAAAAAAATAGGAGATTGTGTCCAAGATACGACCGCATTGTTGACGTAGAACTACGCTTGTTATTTCATGTCAATGCATTGAAAATTCTTCTCGAAGGCTATTCCGGTGGCCTTTTTCGAAATTGACATAGTCTCCGCTACAGTCGATTATATACATGTTGCAGCAGCACCATTATTCCATATCTCATAACTACATCAATAAATATTTGGCACCGCATGTAAACAACAACAATGACAACACTTGCAAGTATCAAATATCATGCTACATGTTATTTAGTATTGCCTCAAAGAAATCGCACCTCTAGATATCGTTCGTACAAACTAAGCGTAAACCAAGCGCCAAACAAGCGTTCACCATAGCATGCATACAGAACCATACATTGGTGGCTTGAAACTACTAGCAATAAAAACATTTCTCATCATTTTGCGCTATTCTCAAAAGAAACGCTTCTGTTAATACTGGCCTCGAAAAGAGTTGCATTACTTTCTCATGCTCGAGAGAAGCGCAGCTGTCACCCTTAGTGGAGGAAGTTTTGCTACTGGCAAGCAAAACCTAATCACACACAAAATTCCAGAACATTTACTTTCTTGATGACTAAACAAGTGAAATAAACTCTGTTTGTTAATAACAACCTTTTCGAGTAGTAGCAGTAGCAATGCTTCATTAGGGTCAATATTAGCGCAAATGCAATCCTAGTTGAAAGCTGTTTTGCGACTGGCGCGCGAACCCAAATAACTTATAACATTCCAGTAAGACATTCAAGATGCTTGGTATTCCCAAATAATTTTTTGGTGCACAAACTTAACGTCTGCTTCGCCATAACGTCAGTTTAATGCATTGATGCATTCTCAAAGGCACCAACGAAGCCCTTATGAAGACGGAAAATAAACAATGTTAACTGCTTGGAAAAAGACTGAATTATGCCACACAGCTTTTACTCTGCTGTAACACCCATCGATGCGAATTCGCTGATGAGTTTGTCAAGAGCGACCGCCTTCACCACCAGCGGGGGGAGCTTGATTTTCGTTGCTGCCTGGGCGTTTACATTTTCGACCGACGCGCCGAAATCGCCTACTTCGCTGTTGTTCGGTGCGCTGTCACATTTGCGAAGGCTCGGTTCAGTGCGAGCGCTTTTCACTGCACCAACACCGCGTGCGTTCGTTTTTTGCAGGGCTCGAGCCTGCCTTCCTCTTCTTCTTGCTCATCGCACACTACGCGAAGCGTCAAATTTATGACGCGGAAAGAAGAACACACGATACGAATAACGCGAAAAACGAACAGAAAAATCAAACGACGATTTCCAAGTTGGATTACCACTAGTGGGGTCCAATCTTAGATCGAAGCGCAGCGAAAGCAAAGTGAACTGGATTACTCAACAGTCCGATCCCGAATGAAAGTTTGCCTCAGCGAGATCCACTGTTTATACTCTAGGCAAGTATTCCCCTTCATTCTTCTTCTTTTCCTCTGTTCACGGAGACTTTAAATCCTACGATTTTCCCTCCGTTGGTCGTCGATAAGTTGCTCGTTATTGATAGCCTTGTTCGGGAAAGCACTCAAATGGACAGAACAAATGTATGGGAAAATAGAAACACTTAAAGTTTTCATAAATTTTGACCATTTACTAACCAGGGGATTCTATTGTATGGCATATTAAACAAATCTTACGGAATTTCCGATTCGTTTAGTATGTAAATCGCCAAAATCCGTTCGCGGCAAAAATAGTTATTAACGTTAACTTTATTTCATAAAAACGTGACCTGTTTACTGATTTGACACCCTTAATGAAAAACGTAGTTCTACGTCAAAAGAGCCGAATATCCGGCCGCCCTATATTATTTGTATCCGGTATCCGGCCAAACTACTATGCGTTTCATCACTACTGATAACTTACAAACTACTTAGCAGTTGATCCAAATATCGATAGTGCCAGCATAACGCAGAAAAAATGTTCCAAAATGTATTTAGTGCAGGATTTTGAAATGAGAATTCTCGGGTACTTTAAACCTTTCCTGTATTATTTAATACGTCACACATCAAGTGATTTCATTACTCTGCTGAGCGTTCTAGTGCCCTGTTATGCAAGTACGCCACGAATGAGACTCGATGTTGTACGAGAAAGGGTTTTTTTTCCAAAATATATATTTTATTAAGGCTCATATGGCGTCAGCCTAACGGGGCCGGGAGTTCAATATTTTGACAATGTTTGCTTAGACTATGTTAGTAATATGTAACCAATTACTCGCGGTTGACTCGAGGTTAGTATTACAAGTGTTCTCATAATTGGTATGTCGCAGTCTTCGATGCTCTGTACGTGTGCCCGACACGGGATACTTCCTATTGGGATGCAGCTGACCATTGATCAGCAACGCCCCCCTAGTCTGTACCCCATATCTAGCGTGGTGCGTCTTTCTCGACTCGAGGAATCCAGGATAGAATGGCGGCGCAATCATCAGCTCGTGTAGAGTTGTCATGAGCGGTCCGGCTTTTGTCTCTTGTTGAATAATCAGTGGACGAGAAAGGGTTAATGATGGAAATTATAGTGTTCAGTAACAGGTTCAGTTGTATCCCATATATGTGTTTATTCGCATGGAACACGAGAGATCTTTTCTCAAACAGTAACAAACTCAACTACCCAAATAGTCTCCCGCACGACGGCTGTGACAAGCGTATCAGCGAACGAATCTAACTATGTTTATGCTATGCTTAGTGATCCCCGATAATCGTTCGATTAATCGATTAATCGAATACTTCCTACAGAAATCGAATATTAATCGAACGAATACTGCGCAACCAATAATCGAAGCGAACGAATAGTTTACGTCGATTAATCGATCCAAACCAAGAGAAAAAAAATGTACGGTCGCTGCAGTTTTATCTCGAAAATCAATCATTATCTTTGACGATCCCCTAACTGGTAAACGAAGCTCAATGCCGTCAACGCGATTCGAGCTTCGTTTACGAGTCTAGGGGAGCGTGAAAGATAATAATTGATTTTCACGCGGGATGAACACTTTTTTGAATTCCAGATGGCTTTCTAGTAAATGAGAAATATTATTCTAACGAATTATTTCTCTCGGTGTGACGATTAATCGATTCATCGATTATTTGAGGCGATTAATCGTATCGAATAACAAACTACTGAAAAATACTCGATTAGCTGATGAACGATTAATTTTAAAAATCGGGGATCACTAGCTATGCTACATAATGATGACGCTGTAAACTATGCTGTCTCTCTCCAGGTTCCCAGAAATGCTGGGTAAAAGCACATTTTGGGAGTCAGTTTCTCGCCCTCAGAGTGTATGCAACGTAGTTCTCTCTCCATTTCCTCTCTCTCCCTCTCTCATCTACATAAGGTCTCGGCGTGTTCGAAGGCCCTGTCGATTTTTATTCACGTTGATGACTCTGACGATTCCACTTGTTGGGCAACCCGCTAGAGCTTTTCTCCACGAAAACAGTGCTTGTTGCTGAAGCTTCGGAGCTCTGCGGATGTCCCTCGGCATACCTGATGGAGCGTGATTCGGTGTGCAAGAAGCACGTAGAATCTTATCTTCAATTTCCCAGAGGATCATTGCAAAGTGAGTTTAATTGAGTTTGACCAAGTGGAAAGTGGCGGCGCCCTTTTTCTGATCCAAGCAGATTTCACGTGTTCTGAAAATAAAACAAAAAACTGTTGTCGAAGTTGTGCGTAAACGGGTGTAGAATTACCACCGCTTCTTGGATGCTGTAAGAGTATCCCTGAGCAGTGTTATCGATACGGGAAAGCAATAAAGGGAAAAGTTAACATTTTCCTTACCAAATCCAAACTAAGAAGCAGTATAGAAGAATAGAACTAATGTTTACATTTTAGATTTATCCCCGAAACAACCGTCGCAACTATTGTGAAACGTGAAAGATTTATACGTTGTCAAATAAGGCTATTTCGGGTCGTCCTGACGCTTCGTTTTCTTCTTCTGGAAGGCATATCCCACGATGAGCTGAACTTTATTCATCCTACCCCCTCCAGTAACGCCAGTAAAAACCAAATGAAAACAAATAAATTTACGAATCAGGCGACCAATGTGAAATAACAGAAAATAAATCTTTATTGCATCTATATGGTTTAGCTACTAACAAAAAGCTCCCTCTACTTGGCAGAGAATTTGGATTAGCTGCGGAGGCAGCCAAATGAATGTTGGGAACTTCGACGGTTTATGTGTTTTCGTGTGTTTATTTTCCGAATTTGAGTCGTTCTTCTTATTTGTGCACTTCCGAGCTCGCCTCGGCGGTAAATTTTCAAGTGAAGTAAATTTGGTTTGGTGAATTATTGCGCCGAAACATCGTTGAATCAACGTTGGAAAGTATTCATCGCCTGAAGAAGTCCCACGGGAGAATTCAAATCAAGTGTTGGTGATCTCATAGGGCTGAGTCAGATTGGTATTTATTGGTGGTGAATTCAGTTCTGTGTCAAAAAACACTATTTTTTGCTTTGTAATATTTAGCCCATTTTAGGCCAAGCTTTCGAAAAATCGAACAGCAACTTTGATAATTTTTCATGGCTTTGGAAAGCTATCATATGGTAGGGTTTTGGCACCAATGATATCTCAGTCTATGAGTTACCACTTACTATTGATTTTATTAAATTTTGCATAACTTTATTGGGCAATAAATTCGATTTAAGACAACTATGCGCGGAGAATACACAATCTGACATAACCTAACAAAAAACAAAACTTAATAAAATTAAAAATATATAAACTTTTATACAGTATTACTTCGATGAAAGAATTCAATCATCTACAGAAACAAAAATGTATGTTTTTGTATGTTGATTTTTCGATTTTTTTTGCCATTTTCCGGAAAACGAAAGAGCGGGAAGAAATAATTCTCGAAGATTGGGGTTTCTGTAACGCCAATAATCAAAATTAAACCTTAACAAATAATTATTGCACCTTTGTCGGTAATGGGTAAATCTCAACTGCTAGTCACACGTCTTGTTGTGGAAGAACACGTAGAACAGTTGAAACGAATTCAGCTGTAAGTAAACTTTTTTGTTATTTTTCGTATTTTGGAGTTCCAATGTACGATTTTTCAATTTTCATAGTTTTTAACCTCTCTGACGTGCCTGTAAGCGCAGCAATCCCAAAATCGCGCGGTTTATTAACGATAGATTCAACTACGGAAATAAGTTTGTATACGAGTCACAATATGTATATGTTCATACGCCTCAGAATTAGGTTTAGGGAAATGACACCAGCAAGTTGATGGACTGAATGTATGGTGTGCAGAAAAAAAAAGGTTTGAAAAGATAAAAAAGACGAGCGGGTAATGTCGGGGACATAACCGGAGTGACGTAGGACTATACAAAGGGGACAGCTTTTGCTAAATATATATTTTAAATATATTGTTTTATTTTCTTCTCCTACGTGAATACCTACCTATCTAACTGAAAAATGGATTGGTTTACTGTTTACTCCTTATGAACATGTTGAAGGTTCTGAAAAGAACCTTTGATGTTGTGTTTTTGCGTTTTTTACAAACATTCTCAATTTTTTCTCACTATCTTATAGTTGCTTCTTGATATTTTTCTGAAGGCTTTGTACTTATTCAATGTTCAACGCCGGGCATCTTTTGGCGTATGCACATATCGTACAATCAAAATGATGGCTATGATAGGGAATGCATAGTGGTCCTCAGCTCATTCACTATCATATATTTCACTATTGAGCACATTACCGTACCTTAAACTGTGGTTTCGGAAACGAAAGCGTTCTGAAAAACCAACAGTGAATACAGGGACGGATGACCTTCGGATTAAAGTCCTTTAAAATAAGAACAGAGCAGCAGGAAATACATCACTCATCATGTTGCTCCTTAGTTATGTTTCTATACAATGCAGATGTAACCTCAGTCAATATTCAACATCAGTTATAAACAAAAGAAAGCAGTTCTTGCTACTGAGAAAATCGTGAATGCCATCCTGCATACAATGTGTTGTAATTCACTTTCAATTCGGGAACCATGTATGGGTTTGTGAAAACTGAATGATCAACTTAAAAGACCCCAACCACCAATAAGTTCAAAAACAAGCATAAACAAAATAAATCAGTTCATATTATATATCACATTATGTCACTTTAGAATGCATTGGTATTGTAAATAACTTTTAATAACTCTTCTTTAAAAGGTTTAATGGCCCTGAAAAGCGCCGTGTTTTACGTTGGCTGGTTTTGCCACCAAAGCAGTCTGTATAAACAAACTTTTTCCTTTTTTTACCTGCTGCCGTTTTGCGATTGCGTTTGCCACTCGCTGAAACTAGTTGTTGCCACCGAACCAAATGTGTTCTATTCTGTAGGCGGATTTTCTTATTGTCGTGAGCAGCATTGCAAGCCAACTCGAGCACTCCGCCGGCCGAAATTCTATAACCGCTATTAGGTATACTAGTGCTCCGGAACCAATCCGTTGATGCGATGTAATGTGAAACGATGCCATACAACCACACTGATTTAAGATTTGAAAGAGAATGATATATTTTTCAGCGGATCCGCGCGTTTTGTACTTTAGCGGTACACGCTCACAGGATAGAGACAAATCGGCAGACTCAGCCAGAGGGGCGAGTCCAACGAGACGAACGAATGAGCGTTAAAAGGCAGCGATGGCAAAAAAATACATTCATTGCGATTTGTTCGCTCGTTGGATTCACATGCAAGCTAAAAAGGGTCCTTTTCAGGATCACAAAATTATCTTTAATCTAAAGAGTTTATTGTTTTGTTATCTCTCGAAATCCCCATCTTGTTCAGCTAAACCTTTCTGTTTAGCGATTGCGTTTGCCCATCGCCACAGCTTTCACAGTTGGAAAATTTCTTCCTATCCAGCTTGTGACATATTGTACAGTAAATTACATTTAACGCGACATGCCGAAGCACCGCTCAGTGTCGCATTGGAGGTGATTTTAACCTGTAATTGAACATTTGCGATGACAGTGGTACAGTGTCGACTTTCAATGTGGGGTCATAATTTGGACCCCGAACTCTATGTTTACAAAAATGTTTAACTAAATATGTCGCATTACAGGTCCGTCAAATTAGCAAAATGTCGAGCTAAATGTAAATTACTGTACTTTCAATCTAGAAACAATTTAAGAATTGGTGATAATTGAATAATCTGGAAAGTCCCCAACCATCAATAAGCTCAGCACAACTGCCAAATTCTCATACTCATCATATCCTGGCAAACAAATTATATTATTAAAAATCAATGTGTTGTGTTTTATTATTATTTTGGATATTGTATTAGAAAACATTGAACTGTATTTCGTAAACTCTTTTTTGAAAGGTTTAATGGCCCTGATAAGCGCCGTGTTTTATGGAATGGTTCCAATTTAGAAAACTTAGTACTCGTGGTTTTGAAAAAAAAACCATTTCGAAAGCCCTTGACGCCACCTTGTTCTGGATTTGCCACCAAAGCAGTTTGTATAAAGAACAAACGTTTTTCTTCTGCTACCTGCTGCCGTTTTGCGATTGCGTTTGCCACTCGCTGCAACTGCCTGTTGTCTTGATGTCCACCGAACCGAATGTGTTCTGTTCCGAATGCGAGTTTTCTTATCGTCGCGAGCAGCTTTGCCAGCTAACTTGATCACTTCGGCGGCCGAAACTATATAACGCCGGCTAGGTGGACTGGCGCACTGGTACTAACGCGCTCGGCCTAGCTACCCTTGCGGAGCAATTGGCGGATACACATACGGGGAACTGGAGACCAACACGGTTCGAGCGGGATTTTGCCTTTCCTTTCACTTTTCCTCCTTTGCCATGTCCAACCATGGCTGCTTGTGTTGGTTTGTTGATCTGATGTGATGCGAAACGATGTGGTGTACGGTTTCGATGAGAATGATCGTTACGGCAGCGGAGCGGGGATTTTTAAGCTGACTGGCTGACTCGAGAATTACGCATGTGTGAGACAGCGACCAATGTTTCGTTCGTTTTTTTTTCTTTTTCCTTTCCAATCGTGCTTCATTCTATTTCGCTGCTGCTCTGGTTGCCCGTTTTGGTCGGTTCGATTTGAGGAGCACAAAATGGACCAATCAAAAATGGGCACATAGTGTATTTGGACAATGCTTGATATTTCACAATTATTCAATTATTTATCTCAAGAAAAATGAAATGTTATTCGTTATGATAGATGCGTAGATATATTTCCTATCAATTGATGCAAAAACCTTTGCGATCTATTGAGAAATGCTCGAGTTATAAGCGTTCCAAATCTTGCATTTTTTCCTACTTGTTCAGTGCCTAGATTTTCATTTCACCCCCTATATCTTCCGGTTAGACGTAGTCCTACGTCAATAAAGTAAATAAAAAAAAGTCACAGGAGGGTTGTGTCCGAGACATGACTGCATAGTTGACGTAGGATTCCGTTATGCTATCTGTTAATTTCGGATATGTTTGAAGAATTACATCGTTAAACTCTTTTATAATGATTTGGTGGCCCTGAAAAGGGCCGTTTTGTTTGGTTGATAGGTATTGTTTGTTTACTCCACCAGTGTTTTCCGAATGATGATGACAGAAGAATGGTAAACAGTCGTTGGATGGTGCGTATCAGATAAAGGACACCAAAGTGGAACGAGATATGATGAAAACCGCCCTCTGTGATCCTAGACGAGATGCCTCCTGTGTTATGCATGGATGAAATAAAGAAAAAAACTCACCAATACCGAACACAATAATTAATTTTTCTCATCAGTAAAAACATTTTTCTCCAATATAGAGAAATCATATTTGAAATGGAAAAGGTAGTAATTTCTTTTATAATCTTTACATTCTGAGTGTTTATTCAACCCAATGCGAATTTCAATTGGACTAACTAATACTACATGTAGGGAATATGGCAAATCACTTTTTCTTTTTTTTCTTCACTTTTCCAGTTTTCCTCGCCGTATAAACTTTCCTTGTGTGAGAGTGAACACAAAAAAAAACAGACAGATTAAACCAAACGACCCGTTCTCGAGCGGGAACACACCTTGGTTTTTATTTATGAAAATTGAAATAAATCGTTTCATATATCAAGTAATTTTTAACACAACTGCTACCATATACAATTTTACACTTACACTTGTGCTAAATTTTTCACAATACACGATCGGTCATTGATATGAAATTTCACGAAGCAACCAACATTAAAGCTCCAAATTTAAATTTTATTTGCTAGAATTAATCGTATCACCCACCTTACTTGCGAAAATGCCTTAACCCATTACTGCCCAGGTGTACAAGAACTTGATCCAAATGGCATGAAACTTTCTAGTCCATCTAGGTTTGACCCGAAACGGGGGGGAAACGCAATATTTTGGTTTGGAGTTCTTTGGAAATTGAGATATCTGACGTATGAAATTTCATACGCTGAGCCGATACAGTATCAAAAATATCATTTGAATATCGAACAAAACGGTTTTATTTCATAAAATTCAACTTCAACAACCATTTTCATGGTTTATTAGCACTTTCGTGTACTGCCGTTCTACGCTTAATTGTCCCATGGTTCAATTCCTAGAAATTGGTACATTTCCGGTACTGTAGATATCTCCGGAGCTTTATCGTTTCGGGAAAAAGGTTTAGAAAAACACTTAACACTTCAATGAAAACAATCTTTATTCTTTTCCGTTTTCCAGCACACTTACTTTTCCGTATCCGTTCTCACTCAAAAAGATCCTCTTCCTCTTCTTCTTTCTCCCTCGTCATGTGTGTTCCTATTAGGTTGTCTTGCTTAGTTACACTGCCAAAATAATTTTATAAGAATAGCTAACTAATACCCTACAGGTACGGTCACACGGATTCTTGTATCTCCTTTTAGCAGTGCGTACTTAGTTGTCTCTGTGGTGGTTAGTACTACGAAATCTGCGTCAAATAGGTAATGGAACATTTGAACGGCAGACCATTTATATTTCGAGCAGAGATCACTAAGAACAGGTGAATGTCCTTCAAGAACAACTGCTGCTTCTGTATACGAATTTGAGGTCATTTTTTCCCAGTGTCTGGCTCTCCGCTTCTTGCTGCTGCCCGAGGAGCATTCTTGTGATTGGCCTCGTTCAATGTTGTTCTCGACATTCACTTGTTTGCCAAAACCGGAAGGGCCGTCCTCTGAGTCACTATCTCCAGCACCCACATCGCTGTCTCCACCGCTTGGGGGCACGATGGCAAAGTCAATATCATTTGTTGACACTAGATTTTCGAAAGCGTCTTCGTCCAAATCAACAGATAATTGTACAGCTTCTCCGGATTAACGGGAAGCTTATATATCCTATTGAGAAAAAAATATACCGTAGTTGCACAGCGTATGAAATCTCATACGCTCAAAAGTAAACATAGATTTTTTTGCGGTTTCATTATTTTCTTCGGATTTTTTGCTAGATATCATTTTTTACACCCGTCTAGTAGTGTTGTGTCACAGATTTGAGCAATTTAGAATCCTTTAAGAGGTAAAACTTTGATAAATTTATGTTTACTTTTGCGACTTCATTAAACTCGAACTTTGCAAGCTTCAATACACAACAAAATAACAAAAATGACACTGACACAAAAAAACACTCTTAAATTGTCATGTAGTATCATTTGAAATGCGCTTAACACTTTAGTTTCATCAAAAACAGTTTTTCAAAAACGGGCATTTTTGCGTATTAAATTTCATACGCTGGGCACAAATGGGTTAAAATGCCCCCGATTTGCATAAATTTGCAATGCCGATTTCCCCCGGGCACCTTGGTTTTGATATCTCTGTTAGGGAATACATTTCGGTAGGAACAAAAGCTCCCCCTAATTTATGTATTTGCAATGCCGATTTTCCCCAGGCAGCTTGGTTTTGATGTCTCTGTTAGGGACCCGCCGCATGTGTCATCAATTTCGACCAACCAGAAGTGGGTATTTCCGCTAGGATAGGGGTTGAGATCTTTCAATTGTTCGATAGTTAGTTTCATGACATATATTATTTTCTTCAATATAAAAAATTGTTATGGAGTACCGAAATTGATTGAAGCAAAAATTTCATCAATCCATCATGAAATGATTGAGCAATAAGCGTTTGAAATTAGACAATTTTCACGCTGTGCTCGATTTCTATTTTCAATTTGTACCCCAATATGTTCCCGAAAGACGTAATCCTACGTCAAAATTCTCATGTTTTATTTAACACCTGCTAATTGCAAATTTCGAAGAACTTCTTCAATTGAATCCAGAGTCAAGGTTCACCACCTTATATGATGAGTTCCGTACACAAGAATTGCAACCTTCGTCAAGCATCATAAACCAAGATTGTCTATCGTACTTCTGTGAATCCGCTGTAAATATCAATTCAAACATGCATCAAGAAATACGCGATATTCCAGAACATACACGTTTTGTGTTTATCCCACGGATGTTTTCTTCGAAATTTGGCGAAGTAAGTTCTGATAGAATGTTTTCTACTGATGGATCATGCATTAATGGCTCCACTGGTTTGGCATATTTAACGAAAACTTCAGTGCCTATTATAGGTTGAGAAATCCCTGCTCGGTGTACGTTGCGGAAATGACTGCAATCTTTCACGCTTTGGAAAAAATGGAATCCTTGTCGATTAATCACTATTTTATCTTTTCAGATAGCCTCAGCTCAATAGAAGCTATCCGTTCGATAAAACCTATGAGAGCCTCAAGTTTATTTTCTTATGAGAATAAGACAGCTCTTGGGTAGACTAGTGGAAAAATCTTATAGGATTACATTAGCCTGGGTTTCAGCCCATTGCTCTATTACAGGTAACGAGAAAGCGGACTCGTTGGCTAAGATCGGGGCTTTGGGAGGCACCATTTTTGAGCGATAAATAACCTATCATGATTTTTTTTTGTACTCCTCGTAGTTATGTACTCTCCAATTGGAAATGATACCTCTGTTTGATTCCTTCCCTCCTCATCAAACCAAACTACCCCACTCGCTCCATCAAAGTCCTAAATCCTAATCCGGTCCAATTAATCTAGTGTTAGATTTAGTTATTATTAAATTGTTAGTCTTAATTATATAGAAAATAAGTTATATTTTAAGGTGAAATTTTACTCTGTAAACGTTAGATAATAAGTAATTGAGTCTGATCGATAAACGTTTTTGGAAAAAAAAAATTCTTCCAGCAAAACTATGGATGGAAATTCCAACGTATGTGCTGGGTCAAGTTTGACAATTTAAGTGGTCGCGGTCTTCATCCGCGCACAACCACTGTGAAGCGTAATAATTTGTCAAAAACCATGCACTCGTTGCGGCTCGAGTGGTTCCGAAACGAGTGCTTCATATTAATTTTCTGAGCAAATAGCATCTTTTTTGCATTACGCCGGGGCACGTTTCACGTTTGCGGTCATGTTGACGTTGATCCACAAAGTTCGTTGGCGTCGTCCCAACTGTACAATGGCTGATCCTAGCACTGGAAATTAGTTTTTCAGGCCGAGTGTAGGAAGTGGGTGGAAGGAGAGGTGGTACGCACATGAACAACTGGATCCGAGCAGTCTGGAGGGAATGAAAGGGTAGCTGCGGTGTGAGTGTATTCGCACGGTGCGGCGGCGGCCAGTTCAAACTATATATTTATGAGCTTCGTTTGGTCGCATCGTGTGTCGGAGTGTTTCGATTGTTCTCACAAGGGATTGTTTCCGCTTCGTCTGTGCGAGTCTAAGCGGGTCGGAAGTGCTTGTTTGAGGACACCTTTGCTGCTGTATCCGGCGTGACAATAGCAGCATTGAGTAAGGCGACTGAGGAAATGGCTCACGAATGGGTTCGAATTGCTCTTTTCGTGTGGAGCGACATAAAGTTTTGACATAGAACTACGTCTTCCATTAAGGGCGCCAAATCAGAAATCAGGTTACGTTTTTATGAAATAAAGTTAACGTTAATAACTATTTTTGCCACGAACGGGTTTCGGCGATTTACATACCAAACGAATCGGAAATTCCCTCAGATTTTTTTGATATGCTATACATTATAATCCCATGGTGTGTGAATGGTTAAAATTCATGAAAACTATAAGCGTTTCCATTTTTCCATACATTTGTTCTGTCCATTTGTGTGCTTTCCCGAACAGAGCAGTCAATAACGGGCAACTTATCGACGAGCAAAGAAAGGGAAATCGTAAGATTTAAAGTCTCCGTGTACAAAGGAAAAGAAGAAGAATGAAGATACGTTCGCTCCGTGTTTATCTATGTATATTTCGGGTTTTCTCTCAAAGCCTATATTCTAAAAAAATCCGAAGCGCTTGTTTGAAGCAAATGTTTTGTCGTGAGGTGCTTTCAAAATGTGTTTTTTGTGTTCAAATGAATCGGAGAAAACTGCAGCAACATATTTAACCAGCAATTTAATACGCGGTGCGCGAAGTTTTGCGAAGCCCCCATTTTGTTTATCCTTTGTGTGTGACGACACACATGGCTGCGTCCTATGTGTGTGTAGTGCGGAGAGGTCTTCAGAGAGAACATCAATGTACACCGTGGCATGTGACTGGTGTTTGCGCTAGCGACGGGATGAGTTAAACAAGCTAAGTCATTTTACTTTACTTTACTCTCTTCCTCTTAGTATCTCTATCTTTCAACATTCTACTGTCGCAACTATTTTTCTGTTATCCAGAGCTCCATTTCTATTGGGCGCATCATCGTAGAAAGGTCAGGTTCTCTCTTTTGTCAAACTCTCGCTTCTTTGTCTGAGTGTTGGGGGAATGTGTGTGGTAGCCTAATACGGGAGGACGTGTTGAGTTTTGTTTATTGAGTTTGGGCCCGACGACCAACATTTATGCTCCGGGTGTGTGCAAGGTTTTGTAAATTTCATCACGTTTTCACCGTGAGGTGGCGTTTGTGATCGGGCTCCTTGAGAAACATGGATTTGTGAAGTGATGAAACGAACGAAGCCTTTTTTCCACTTATGAGTGTGTTAGTGAAAACTTTTCGTTTTGTTCGATCGTTTTCTTCGTCCTGACCTGTACAATGTTGTTGTAAACGATTCGGCTTCCTCTGATATCGATTCTGACTTCCTCTGACCTCGATTCATCTTTGGAGGATTCTAGCGATCAGTTTTCGCTTTGCAAGTGCGAGGTGTGTGTGCCGAAGTGTGGGTGCCACCGTAGAAGATCGCCGGCATGGCGCCGTGCTAAGCGGCCTGCAGCATGTGCTAAGTTTTTTGACGTAGAACTACGTCTTTCATTAAGGGTGTCAAATCAGAAAACAGGTCACGTTTTTATGAAATAAAGTTAACGTTATTAACTATGTTTGCCGCGAACGGATTTTGGCGATATACATACTAAACAAATCGGAAATTCCGTAAGATTTGTTTAATATGCCATACAATAGAATCCCCTGGTTAGTAAATGGTTAAAATTCATGAAAACTTTAAGTGTTTCTACATTTACATTTGTACTGTCCATTTGAGTGCTTTCCCGAACAGAGATATCAATAACGAGCAACTGATCGACGACCAACGGAGGGGGAATCGTAGGATTTAAAGTTCCCATGAACAAAGGAAAAGAAGAAGAATGAAGGGGAATACTTGCCTAGAGTATAAACAGTGGATCTCGCCGAGGCAAGCTTTCATTCGGCATCGGAAGGAAGGAAGGAAGGAAGGTCTTGTATTATAGAGACTTTAAACTTTTGCAGTTCATTCGTCTCTAGCCTTGAGAAAGGCCCTTTGAAAACTCTACTCTACTCTACTACTCTACTCCAGCGCTACCACCTCCGCTCTCTTGCCTTGAGAAAGGCACTCGATCCCTCGCCGTCCAGCTCGTCCAGCAACGATGTTGTCCAGTCGGTGTCCACACAAAGAATGGAGAGCAGAGGTAGCAATATGTTCGGCATCGGACTGTTGAGTAATCCAGTTCACTTTGCTTTCGCTGCGCTTCGATCTAAGATTGGATCCCATCAGTGGTAATCCAACTTGGAAATCGTCGTTTGATTTTTCTGTTCGTTTTTCGCGTTATTCGTATCGTGTGTTCTTCTTTCCGTGTCATAAATTTGACGCTTCGCGTAGTGTGCGATGAGCAAGAAGAAGAGGAAGGCAGGCTCGAGCCCTGCAAAAAACGAACACACGCGGTGTTGGTGCAGTGAAAAGCGCTCGCACTGAACCGAGCCTTCGCAAATGTGACACCGCACCGAACAACAGCGAAGTAGGCGATTTCGGCGCGTCGGTCGAAAATGTAAACGCCCAGGCAGCAACCAAAATCAAGCTCCCCCAGCTGGTGGTGAAGGCGGTCGCTCTTGACAAACTCATCAGCAAATTCGCATCGATGGGTGTTACAGCAGAGTACAAGCTGTGTGCCATAATTCAGTCTTTTTCCAAGCAGTTAACATTGTTTATTTTTCGTCTTCATAAGGGCTTCGTTGGTGCCTTTGAGAATGCATCAATGCATTAAACTGACGTTATGGCGAAGCAGACGTTAAGGTTGTGCACCAAAAAATTATTTGGGAATACCAAGCATCTTGAATGTCTTACTGGAATGTTATAAGTTATTTGGGTTCGCGTGCCAGTCGCAAAACTGCCTTCAACTAGGATTGCATTTGCGCTAATATTGATCATAATGAAGCATTGCTACTGTTTTCAAGGTTGTTATTAACAAAAAGAGTTTATTTCTCTTGTTTAGTCATCAAGAAAGTAAATGTTCTGGAATTTTGTATGTGATTAGGTTTTGTTTGCCAGTAGCAAAACTTCCTCCACTAAGGGTGACAGCTGCGCTTCTCTCGAGCATGAGAAAGTAATGCAACTCTTTTCGAGGCCAGTAATATTAACAGAAGCGTTTGTTTTTAGAATAGCGCAAAATGATGAGAAATGTTTATATTGCTAGTAGTTTCAAGCCACCAATGTATGGCTCTGTATGCATGCTATGGTGAACGCTTGTTTGGCGCTTGGTTTACGCTTAGTTTGTACGAACGATATCTAGAGGTGCGATTCCTTTGAAGCAATACTAAATAACATATAGCATGATATTTGATTCTTGCAAGTGTTGTCATTGTTGTTTCCATGGGATGCCAAAGATATATTGATGTAGTTATGAGATGTGGAATAATGTGCTGGTGCAACATGTATATAATCGACTGTAGCCGAGTCTATGTCAATTTCGAAAAAGGCCACCAGAATATCCTTCGAGGTAAATTTTCAATGCATTGACATGAAATAAATTGCGACATACGATTGTTTTGCGAGGGCAAGAATGAATCATCAATCAATTATCGTCAACTGATTCTACAATGAAAAAATCATTTCATAGATTATTCTACTAAGCAGTTGTTTCACAGAATTATAGAATAATATCCGAAGGTATAAACAAGTGACTTATATAAAATAACAGCGTAGTTCAACAATGCGATCGTATCATGGACACAACCTCCTATATTTTTTTTTTGTTTCGAATTCTCCCCCTCTCTCTCTATCATTCTCTCTTACACACACATCTAATGCATTTCTCCTACATTACATATTACATTTAGTTCAATTCCTTTTAGAAAACTAACAGCACGATTGCTTCCATATCAGCTCTCTTAGATTGGTGCTATCAGTTTGGATTTAAAAATTCATTCGCCTCTTGAAACCTCTTATATCACGTGGAAAAATCGTCAAATTTGGCAAATTTATTGTTCTTATTACTTTTTTCCTGAATAGTACCAATGACATTTTAATTGAGGGGCTTAGAATGCAAGGGGTGTAAGTGACTTGATCGATTTCTCTTCATCAACTTTTTATTCAGTTAATAACTCAACTGCAAAAACGTTCCAATTTGAGTTTGCTATAGAATCCGATAGATGAGGCTCTGACCTGTCTTCCGCATTGTCAAATACAGCTGGGAATGTATTTGCAGCTATGTTATGGCCAAGAGAGTCGATGTAGAGAAATCGATGAAATCACTTACACCCCTTTCATTCTAAGCCTCTCAATTATTATTACTATCTATAATATAGTAATAATTATTTTAATAATAATATTATTTACAGCGAATTCCGCAGTAGTGATGTGTGTTACATCAAATAAAATTCGTTTATTTCAGCCACAAGTTTAGAATTTTAGATTTATATTTTAAGAATTCAAGATTTTGAACTTACGAATAGTGATTTTAGGTTTTTGAAATCTGTACAATTTAGATGAAGAAATTTTTAAAATTTACAATGGAGAAATGTGTTTTATTTTGAATTTCTAGTATTGGATAATAATTTTTTTTCGAGATTTCACGCTTAGAATTTTAGGTTTTGGATTTCTATTTTTAGGATTTTTTTAGTATTTGAATGGTACATAGTACATTATCTAACAAAGCGTCCAATTGTTAGATAATGTACTATGTTTGTCTATAGTTTGTATTTATATTGATAAGAATATGTACTTCTATGCTTCAAAAAGTGATCTTAGGTAGCTCATTAACACGTTGATCCCCGTGTCGGTCCTTAGGGATTGACGTTGAGCTTTTAGTCGGAAAAAACGTTGGTCACTGGAACTGACAGTTACAAATAATCAACTATAAAGAAACATTGTTTGTCTTCGGATGTTTTACGATATATGATTACCTTTTAATCGAATTTGTGACTTTTTTCACGTTGTATAATAAATATCTTTGGAAAGCGGGGACCGAAACTGATAGTGTGTAAATGCTCTCGATGCGGACTGAACGGAAAGTATAGCAAGAAAAATTTGGGGCTCAACGTGTTAATAGCCCTGCAGCTTCGAGCTCTAAATCTCTGATATAGTGCTACGCCGAAAAATACACAGAACATAGATTCAAATTATGGTTGAGGAGTTCTTTCGGTTACCTTCTCAGGTAGATCGATAACCTCGATTTGAGAATAAAATAGAGTACTTGGCGTGAAAAGTCATAGAATATATCGCCAATTTGATCCATTGTAGAGAAGTTCTTTCGGTTACGTTCTAAGGTAGCTTAATAATAATCTCCGGTGTAGCAATTTTAGAATACAAGAGAGTACTATGCGCAAAAAATCATATAATAAGTTGTCAATACGCGATTCGAGTCATTGTAGAGGAGTTACTTCGGTTACCTTCTCAGGTATCCCATTCAGAACATTCAGAGATTACCATAGAGCACTAGGCGCGAACGATCCCATAATATATCGTCGGTTTGAGTTATCATAGAGGAGTTCTTTCGGTAACATTTTTAGGTAACCCTATATTAATAATCTTCGGCGTCAGGGTCCGTGTGCACATAATCACATCAATTACCGCAGTGAATCCTGATTCTTAATCCTCCCCACTAACAAGTATCCCTTCCATGGTAAACGCTAGGGAACCACGCTATAGAGGGGACCCTTCTGGCCTTCCTCTGGTGACTGTAAGGACGTGACCGGCGTCGTTATTGACCATTTAAAGCTTGAATCACCGAAAATTGCACAACGAGAATGATTTGCTAGTCCCAAGCGTCATTCTGTGTGTTCTTTGTGCAATTTGGTTGGCTCAGGTCAATCGCGGAGAACAACTACGAATTGTACAGTCTACCCAAGCTCAAGCTCAAGCTCAAGAGTATAAACAGTGAATCTCGCTGAGGCAAACTTTGATTCTTCGTGAGGACACCGACTGAACAATATCGTTGCTGGGTGAGCTGGCCGATGAGGGATCGAATGCCTTTCTCAAGGCAATAGGGGTGGAGGAGTAACACGAGAAAAAAGTAAAGTTTTTTAAGGTCAGAGACGAATAAACTGAAAAAGTTTAAAGTCACAAATGTCTTAATTTCCGATTGAGCTATGGACGCGACCAGATTACTGACTCGCTGATGTCTCTAGCATTGCAATCATTGCATCAAACTGACGCCATTGCTTTAAGGTTCTGAGCTACACAATTGTATGGGGAATCATCAATCTAGGCTATCGTAAGCTCTCCAAGAAAATAAATGTTCTGGAATTTTGCCTGTGATTTGTTTTCGCATGACGATAGCAAAACTTTCTCCACCAAGGATGACAGCTAAGCTGATCTAGACCGGCAATATTAACGGAGATAGGTGTGTGTATATTTAATTGCTTCAAGCCATAGATATATGGATATTTGTGTGCTTACGTGCGTTTTAACGTATTGCGCTGTTGCGGGTGAACATGTCGATCCGAACGTAGCGACAAGGATAGGAGATAGCGGGAGGGAAATATTTGCGCTAGGGTATTAGTAATGAATCTCTGCTGAGGCAAATATTCAGCCTATTTCCAAGCAGTTAACATTGTTTGTTTTCCGTCATCATAAAGACTTCGTTGGTACCTTTGACATTGCATCGATGCATTGAACTGACGCTATGGTGAAGCAGGTGTTGAGGTTGTGCACCAAAAAAATATTTGGGGAATACCAAGTTATTCAATAAGTTATAATAAGTTATTCATTTATTTGGGTTCGCGTGCCAGTTGCAAAACTCTCTTCAACCAGGATTGCATTTGCGCTAATCTTGATCATAATGAAGAAGTGCTACTATTTTCGAGGTTGATGAGATTAACGGAAAGTGTTTATTTCGTTTATTTAGTCACCAAGAAAGTAAATGTCGTTCTGGAATTTTGTATGTGATTTAGTTTCGCTTGGCAGTAGAAAAACTTTCTCCACTAAGGATGCTAACTGCGCTTATCTCGAGCATGTATTGTTCTGCGAGGACAAGAATGAATCATCAAACAATAATCGTCAAATGATTCCACAAGAAAAAAAATATTCAGAACGACCAAACTGGCAGAGTGATTATTTCTAAAATTTCGTAGCATTATAAAGTAATATTCGAATTTATAAACCGGCGACTTCAATTAAATTACAGCGTAGTTCTACGTCAACAATGCGGTCGTGTGTTGGACGCAACCTCCTATATTTTTTTTTGCTCTATCTTGTGGAGTATGTGGATATGCATACAAAAGACATTCTAAATTGATATAATTGATTTTTGATGATTGTGAGTACATAAATATTATTTTTATTAGGTATGTAGATATAAGGACGATACAATCAGGAAAATCAGAGCAACGGCGCGTCATACTGTGACAGTATAAGAATGAAATTGAAGATTCGAGAGGGTTCGGACATCTACAAATGTGTGATGATACATGTATCATATAAGAAAATCAGAAAAAAACTGTTCTTCCGGCTGAAGAACATCTTCTTCTTCTTCTTCTTCTTCAATGGCACTAACGTTCCTAGAGAAACTTCGCCGTCATTGCATCATTTTGACGTAGGACTACGTCTTTCATTTCTATACCGGGGTGTAAAATCAAAGTTTCGAAAACGAAAGCGTTACGCCGAAGACCGAGATTTTGAGTGTTAATAGCTCCTAAACAACTGAACGAAATGATATGATAAACACTTCATTCGAAAGATAAAATGTCTACGCGTTCTATACTTGTTACTTTCTGATCCAAAAACTTGTTTCAATAGTCTTAAATTTGCTTTCAAAATAGGCTATTGAAATCACCAATCGGTATATAAGCGAGCGCCGCTCGGAAATCCACTCAGTTCTAATTGAACAGCGATTGGAGCATGTTGTCGCTGTTATGGTGAAGCTCTTCATTTATCATGAAAGCGCGGATGAACGGTGTCACCAAGAGCCTGTTTGTGCACCTTAGGCCAGAAGGGAATCCATCAGGAGGAGAGTGATGCTACAAACGGTTCCTCGGGAAGATCTCGAAGCAGCCGCTACACACACACACATACACGCACGGAATTCTTTCCGTTTGGATCGAGAAAGATCCGGAAAATAATCTGCCAGTTCCTCTAGGAATTTAAAAATACATTCATGTGAAAGAGTTTATTTTAATGTTTTCTATCCATGTAACACTGTGACCAAATATGTTTCAATCAAGTGCTATTAACAGATGGTTATCGAGTTAGCATTAACCACTGGTGGGCTTCCAGTATCGAGGAAAATGTGGAAATATCTAATCGTTACTGAAAATAATCTGCCAGTTCCTCTGGGAATTTAAAAATACATTCATATGAAAGAGTTTATTTTAATGTTTTCTATCCATGTAACACTGTGACCAAATACATTAGGTTTTGTGATTTTTCAATCAATCGCAATCAACAGGATAGCTTCTGAAGATTATTCTTCCCCATCAGTAGGATATTTCCGTATCCAATATTGGATGCATAAA
Source organism: Toxorhynchites rutilus septentrionalis (assembly GCF_029784135.1). Classification (NCBI taxonomy): domain Eukaryota; kingdom Metazoa; phylum Arthropoda; class Insecta; order Diptera; family Culicidae; genus Toxorhynchites; species Toxorhynchites rutilus. Next base: position 166,279,183 of record NC_073746.1, read on the forward strand.
ACCTTGTGCCTCCAACGTAACGCTCTCGTTTTCGAAGTTCTCCAAATATTCATTCATTCAGAATGAATTCAGATTCAACTTCATACAAATGATCTCTAAATCAACGATAGTCCTACGTCACCCTTGCGGTTATACCATAGATATAACCCACTTCCTGGTTTTTATTAGTACTTAGTTGAAATTTCTATGCCAAATAACACGCCTTGAATGCATTCTGAGTGGCAAGCTCTAGAATACGAGTGATCACAGTGCAAGTCGAAGGAAATTTCTTTGACGAAAGATTCCCCCGACCAGAACGGGAATCGAACCCGAACACCCGGCATGTTAGTTATGACGCTAACCACTCGGCCACGGGAGCGCATGGGAAGAACATGGTAAAGTGATTAATCAGTCAGACGAGCATTCGCCTTGGGACCATAAGATTGGTTCAGCTACTGTATAAATGTGCACCGTCTACGAACAAGTCCTATTTCTCCGATGGTAATGATACTGCTATGGATTAATCTAGTTAAAGGTATATCATGAATCTGATTCAGTTGCATCATTAATCATGTTCAACGAAATGCAATCATCAGGTAAACCAGTTTCCTGTAGTTCATTCAGTTATTGTTCGAATCGAATTGGATCTTCATGGAATGTTCATAGATTATAGACTTCTATTGCTGTCATGTTCATAGTTAGAAATCAAATTGTCAACAAGCACTTCATCGGGTCTGAAGTGATTGATGGCCGTCTCGCTCGACTCCAATCAAATTTAAAGCTCCGCTTCGCAGCCAATTGACGAAAATATGATAAAATCAGGGCAAGTATGCAGCAGCAGCAGAAATAAAAAAGCAGAAGAGAATCGTTATGACTCTATGAAGATCAAATTATACAGCTCTAAATCAAATTATAGCCCGGACCGAACGAAATTGGGAGAGAACAACCAATCAGCCTTCAAAGCTGCCGGACCGCCTTCATCCCGAAGTTCAACCATTCTGAACTTTGATTCCGGCGTGGAAATTGAAATTGTATGTTTTTTACCTCGCGCTTATTAATTGAACTCGTTATTGCTCGATTTGATATCGTTGACAGACGATTAAGACGCATTCTTTACCTGAGATAGGAATTTTTATCAAGAAGATTCTAATAGGAAATAATTCAGCCATGAGCTCAGCCCACGATTCTGTCATTAGCAGTGAACTGGAAAATTGAATAAATTTCAACAACTAATTCAAATTAATTACAAAACTTCGCTTGGGGTGCTCAAAATATTCTTTCTCTCGTCTTTGATTCAGTCAGAATTAAACCTCAAGTAGTACATCATGGCCTGTTCAAATCACCAACATAAGACAACACCGATACATGCCGCAGTCTGATTCATCGCATGACAATCTGCAGTTACTCAGTCGTGCACAATCAGTCGGGGGTCCCAAGAGCACATTTATGGCGATGAGTTTTAATTGAGAACACGAAGAATTTAGCATTCATCTCCGAGGACTCATTGCGCGGCGGCATTGCTTCTTCTTATGCTAATGCCTTGCCTGGTGTCTGTCTGCGGCGGAGTCCGCTATGGTATCCCAACACGACCGCCGCGGATTCAATAAACGTGTGCTCGTATGACCGCATCTCGTTTTTGTTTGGCCATGAAGTGTACGCTTGGACAGTTTAGTGTGCGGTAGTGGAGGTTTCCTCGTCTCCCGCAAGGGCTATTTTTATGCCACCGGTAATGTGGCGAAAAAGTGATGCTGCACAGCAACGTGAACTTGTGGATTGAACTTCAGTCAATCGGGGTTTCTTATGTGCTACGGTTTTATGTATGAGGCTAGCTGTAAAACAATGTCGATGTTCATACATGTGGCCACCGCTATCGTAGATTCAAATTGATTATCAGTATATGACTGCACCGATGAGAATATGTAAACGTTATGCTGCTGTTGTCATACGGGCCTAAAAATATCGTTATTGTGTTATTGGCTGTCATTTACCTTATAGTCGCTCTTGAGGCAAATCTGCACTTGTGACCAGATGCAGTATTGCTTCACGATCGATCGATGCCCGAAGAAGCATAAAGTAGTTTAACTGGTTTATCATTCTAGGTTAAAACGTGCTATGCTGGAAAGGCTATGACTGTTTTTTCTTGTTTTTTCCCTTATTGTGATTGTAGAGCTGTTGTAGATCATTCCACTCTGTGACTGCGGTTGTCAGTTTTTTCGTTTTCCCTAAATAACTGATCCTTTTTTTTAACACAATTTTACAATTTTGAAATGATCGTTTTAGAGGCGAATGAACTGAAAAGTTTAAACCCTCTTAAAGCCAAAAAGAAGAAGAAGAAATGATTGTTTTCAGATAAATCGTTTATTTTACATGCTTAATTACATAAGATTAAAGGAGCGATATTCTAAATATATTTCAAATTCTACAGTTCATTTCCACCTTTATTTTTTCTACGGGTAATTGGGAACCGATTACTCGCGAACGTCTTGTATTGCCATATAAATGAAACAAAAATTTCTGCATTACTCGAGAATTAATCAAGAAAACGAAACCAAATTAGGTATATGGATTTGATTTGAAGAAATGCACCTTTTAGGGCGCAACGAATGTTTTCACGATGGTTAGACACTCCACCCTCCTCTCTAAGGGGGAGCTGCCATAAAAAATAAAAGACAAATTTCTGCATGACTCGAAAACTAATCAAGAAAATATCAAATTTAGCATGCGAAGGTTTTAGGGGACACGAAACGTTTCTATGGCGAATAGACACTCCACCCGTCTCTCTGAGGGGGGAGGGGGGCTGCCATACAAATGATGCATACATTTCCGCATAATTCAAGAACTAATCAAGCAAACGGAACTAAATTTGGCATGTGGAGGATTTAGGGGGCACAAAACGTTTATATGGTGAATAGACACTCCTCCCCCTCTCTAAATGGAGAAGAGGGGAGGAGTCTGTCTTCATTCTATCATATTTTCTGTACCAAACATTTATTCCATGTAACGGAGAAACATGTTATTTGCAAGTGGTTGAAAAATCTTGAACGAGAATTGTGTCTGAAAATAAACTGATATTTTAATGATGAGTTTTGGTAGAAGTACTAGGAGTTTTTTAGTAAAAGGTAAATTCAACGGGGTCGATTAGAAGATCAATCAATGAACAGTTCTGTGGTTGGACTCATGAACTTGAATGAACTTAGTAAGAAAACGTGAATGTTTGAAGGTATTGATAACAAAAAACAAATGTTGGGCGGGACGAAGTTTGCCGGGTCAGCTAGTCGAATATAATTTAGTTTTGACTTCCGGTTGGCTGATACTTGCTCTCTTGCTCTAAATGATAAACAACAATATGAGTAAATAGGAAGTCGGGAGTCGGAAGAAAAGAAGATGGTGCCTTCCGGCTCATTGAAAACGGCCCAAAAAGACTGAAAATGGAGTTAGTGGGTGGAATAAGACAAAGAATGTATACGAGAAGTTCTCGTATAAAAATTATATGTTATGATTTGACTTCGAGTGAAATTTAACTAAACAGTATCCAAGAGTAAATCATATAAAGTATAACCAATACATAATTTTATTTTTATTATACGTTGAATATGAGACACTTTTGTCATTGATGCAATAAATGTGTAATTAATGCCATCAATGTGTATCCGAAATGCACTTTCCACTTTTAACAAAGTTTTTTTTACATGAGATTTTTCAGATGACATAATACACATATGCAAACAATTATTATGCTTGTTACGGATACGAAACGAATTTGAAGCAGTCTTTTTAGGATCAGCTCAAACTGAAATATATTCATTTTATAAATACAAGTTTCATACAATAAAGGTGCAATATTACTCACAAAGTAGTTTCTTCTTCAACCTCGTGCTCACAACTTTCTGCCGTCTTTTGGCCTCTATCCTTCGCCTTTCGAACTATACTTTTCCTCCTTTGCTTCTATCCTGTACTTTTCCGATGCTTTTCTGTCCTTCTTTCCACCAAATTAAGCTTTATTTACTTCGATTTTCCACCAATCTATATAACAACAAATTCACTCATAACATTTTTCCCTTTTTTCTTTTCAGGTATTTCAGGCTTCTGGATGTTTACTTACGGACGAAGGATCTATGTCAACCGCGTGATTCAAATGTTGATCATATACACGATTGTTTTAATAAATATTTTGACTATAAATTTTCGATTTTTATAAAAATACACTTTTGATTGCTGCAGCTATTCACAAATTATTTTCTTGAATAAACAAACCCTTTTCTGTCAACCACTAGGCATGGCATGGCATGAGCAATTTGGTTTTCATCGATGGTGTGTTGGGTCAGAATGTTTACTTGAACCTGAAGGAAAATATGAAGCAAAGTGTCAACAAAATGGAATGGGATCGAGGATTCAAGTTTTGTCAAGACAATGACCCAGAGCTCAAGACATATGAAGTTCGCACATGGTTACATTACAATTACTCAAAAGTCATTGATAATCTTCCATAATCTTCCGACATAAATCCCAGTAAAAAACTGAGGAAGTTATGTGTGTAGGAAATTTAGAAACCATTAAATTTCTTAAAATAACGATTTTAAAAACTACTTAATGAAAAATATGATAAATGATAAATATACCTTCCGAATACACCAAAAAACTCGTAGATAAGGCTAAAGACAGCTAAAGATAATTGCAATGAACAAGGGATACCATACTAATGATGTAATTTGGAAATATACCAACGCCTTCGAAATCACGTTGAGATTTCAACCTGCGTACGATTATGAGTTTGAGTCAATTTTCATACATTAGTACATACATTCGCCATTTTTAGAGAATTGAAAACCATTATTCTGAAAACAGATAGCAAACCTTTTAACTCTCATATGACACTATGATTCTATCTGAATAGAATGTTCCGAAAGCTTGTTTTCGACTTTCGAAAGAAGGGAAAAGAGATCCTCATGGTGGAGTACGATTACGGATTTGAGTCACTGTATGTTAAAATAAGAAAATGTTTCCAGGACCTCCATTCGATGTATCAAAAGAGTAAAAATTTAAAAAAAAATCTGAACAATAAGAAAACTCAAATCAAATGACATCACTACAATCCTACTTTAACACTCCTATACTCGCGCATTGGTCTGTCAGACCGAGAAATCAATAATTTGTTCATTTCTCAGAAAACATCAACACTACGACTTTACGATTCTCTCTAGCTTCGTTATTCGTCGTTCGTCATCGTTTAGCGTATCGCATGTGTGCTGAATGAAAAGTAAAAATTAATGTTAGTGGCATGGAATATTTATTGCATATAATGCATAAGATCATTACCTGACTATTTTTATTTGATTTCAGTTCCTATTGTAACTGGATTGAACGGATCCTTATATTAACTATTCGTCGTTAGATTCATACGTTCAAATGCAAAATATAAATGTTTGACTTTTGTATAGTTATTCGCTAAATATAATGGTCATACATATACACACTTGTGAAAGTATTTCACTTATGGAATAACTGTAAACAGTAAACTATAAACTAATCGGTGGCTTATGCTTATTTTTAACAGTTACATTTTCGGGGATATTTTTTATATAATGGACAAAATCGACAAGAAAACAAGAAAAAGAAAAGGAAGTTCCTAGAAATTCTTTTATATCATCTTTTCATGCCCCATCTAAAAAAGGCATTTATTCTTAGTTTACCAAGAAAACAGAGACAAAGAATATTAGAAATATGCAAACTTTATATTCCAGAACCTTTATCATCTGGTAATTATTTAGAAGATCGTTATACATTCTTCTCTTTGATAAAAGACCCGCAAAATACGCAACAACTGCATGAAATGTAAAAAATATGTTTGTTTCGAGCATGCAGTTATGCTATCTTCTGATTCTTATTCCAATGAAACCACAATCGAATAATAAAGGGTGTGTCACATCAAATTGCATCACGGAAAAATCGCTGTAGAAATTCGCCCAGTAGACCGATCCTTTTGAAAATTTTAGACAGTAAAATAAAAACTATTAAACAACTTTTGGCATTTTTTTTTTATTCATACTTCGAGCCCAAGACCGTATGGTCGCACCTTCCTCTTTACCCCGTCCATAAGGTTCTGTACAACGTCAGGTTGTAGTTTTTTTTTGAACAGAAATCCATTTTCTCTTGAAGTCCGCCTCCGATTTGACAACTTTTGGGTTTTTCCGGAGGGCCTGCTTAATAATCGCCCAATATTTCTCTATTGGGCGAAGCTCCGGCGCGTTGGGCGGGTTCATTTCCTTTGGCACGAAGGTGACCCCGTTGGCTTCGTACAACTCCAACACGTCCTTTGAATAGTGGCACGAAGCGAGATCCGGCCAGAAGATGGTCGGGCCCTCGTGCTGCTTCAATAGTGGTAGTAGGCGATTCTGTAGGCACTCCTTAAGGTAAACCTGCCCGTTTACCGTGCCGGTTATCACGAAGGGGCCGCTCCGCTTTCCGCAAGAGCAGATCGCTTGCCACACCATGTACTTTTTGGCAAACTTGGATAGTTTCTGCTTGCGAATCTCCTCCGGAACGCTGAATTTGTCCTCTGCGGAGGCCCGGCAGCTGACGAAAGTCCGCTTTGACGTAGGTTTCGTCGTCCATTAGAAGGGAATGCGGCTTCGTCAGCATTTCGGTGTACAGCTTCCGGGCTCGCGTCTTCCCCACCATGTTTTGCCTTTCGTCGCGGTTAGGAGCCTTCTGAACCTTGTATGTACGCAGGCCCTCCCGCTGCTTTGTCCGCTGGACGAATGAACTTGACAAATTCAGCTTATTGGCGACATCCCGGACCGAACTTCTCGGATCACGTCTAAACTGCTTAACTACGCGCTTGTGATCTTTTTCACTGACGGAGCATCTATTTTTGCCGTTCTTCACCTTCCGGTCGATGGTTAGGTTCTCGAAGTATCGTTTTAGTACTCTGCTGACCGTGGATTGGACGATTACCAGCATCTTACCGATGTCCCGATGTGACAACTCCGGATTCTCGAAATGAGTGCGCAGGATTAATTCACGACGCTCTTTTTCGTTCGACGACATTTTTCCAAATTTACGAAAAATTGACAGTGAAGCATGGCCAACGTGATCTATACACTCTTATCTGATTATAAGCGAAAGCTGAAGATATAATTCCTAAAAATTAAATTTCTACAGCGTTTTTTCCGTGATGCAATTTGATGTGACACACCCTATACGTTTTTATGTTATTTTATAATTCTTTACACTTCCATGAATTATATTCAATTGCTTACTTTTAATTAATAACAGTGAAAAATTCGAATTTCGATATTTGTGTTTGAGTATCAAAAATAACTCTGTTTTGAGGAGGCTGAATTAGATGACTATTAAAACATAATAAAGATGAAGGAAACATATTTTTTGGAGTTTTTTCATTCAATCATACCCTCTCCTTCAAATAAATGCCAATAAAGTCTGAAAAATACACAATGGCAACATTACAGAGAAGTTCAATATTCGGTCTGTGACACCGTGCGCGAGTATACGTGTTATGATTTTGCACGCGAGTACAGGAGGGTTAAGCTCCCGTCCGTACCTCTAGGCTTTTGTGACGTAGGATTACGTCATCCTTCTGTCATCATCACCCGTTACACACTGGTGGAATGAACAAATACCCAACAACCAAACAAAACGGCCCTTTTCAGGTCCACCTAATCATTATAAAAGAGTTTAACGATGTAATTATCCAAAATCAACAGATAACCTAACGGAATCCTACGTCAATTATGCGGTCGTGTCTCGGACACAACCCTCTTGTGACTTTTTTCTTCTAATTATCACATTGCTTCATCTATTGTCAGCTCTATGCCAAGTATATATCATGATGTAAATTTATTAAGCTTTGTCGTGTCCATTCATCGAGAAAACCCCTCATTTGAATAATACTCATTCTGCTCGTCATCTGTTGAACGAGTAGTACGAAGAAGAGAAAAAAAAACCTGCAGTTAATGGGGTAAATTCTAAATGAATGATGAAATTTACCTGTTCGTGAAATTTTTCTGAACAACAGTATGAAACTATTCAGAAGAAAGAACCGCAAACAATTTTTGTTTGGCAAAGAATTGAGATACATTCATGGATTACTCCTGAACTTGTTGAACCCTAAAAACCCTGACAAGCGGTGCCTCTAATCGAGGGTCTCGTTGACCTCGCCCGAGCATGAAACGCATTTCTGACTTGCTTGCTTCTCCTTTTTCTCACATTCAGATTGTGTCTGCACAAAAGCAGTCGCACGTGCATTAGTTCGAGACAGAGATATTTAGGTAGACTGGGAGTGATTGACGGATCACCCGGAATAAAACAGGTTTTCCGCTTATGTAAGATAAATATCTTTTACTGGCTGTCTGTTAGTCTGTGCAAAAGTGCTGATTGTTGGAAGGCACACGACGAAGACGACGATGATGAATAATAACTCAAATTTTGTTTCTGGTGAGGTGTCGTGTTGTAATATAGTTAGAGCATTTTAGTTTCGAATGACTGATCTCATGGTCCAAGTTCGAGATCGTGTTCGAGGTACAACGGGATACACCGGGAGAGTTCATCAAATCGTTTACATAATTTTCGTAATATAACAGACATCATGAGATAACATCACTAAGATAACAGACATCATGAGACGAGTGTAAATAATTCAACATTCACTGGGAGTGGAGCTGGTCTTTTGACGTAGAACTACGTCTTTCATTAAGGGTGTCAAATCAGAAAACAGGTCACGTTTTTATGAAATAAAGTTAACGTTAATAACTATTTTTGCCGCGAACGGATTTTGGCGATTTACATACTAAACGAATCGGAAATTCCGTAAAATTTGTTTAATATGCCATATATTAGAATCCCCTGGTTAGTAAATGGTTAAAATTCATGAAAACTTTAAGTGTTTCTATTTTCCCATACATTTGTTCTGTCCATTTGAGTGCTTTCCCGAACAGAGCTATCAATAACGAGCAACTTATCGACGACCAACGGAGGGGAAATCGTAGGATTTAAAGTCTCCGTGAACAAAGGAAAAGAAGAAGAATGAAGGGGAATACTTGCCTAGAGTATAAACAGTGGATCTCGCTGAGGCAAACTTATAAGAGGCGAATGAACAAAGTTTAAAGCCTCTTAAAAACAAAGAAGAAGAAGAAGGCAAACTTTCATTCGGCATCGGACTGTTGAGTAATCCAGTTCACTTTGCTTTCGCTGCGCTTCGATCTAAGATTGGACCCCACCAGTGGTAATCCAACTTGGAAATCGTCGTTTAATTTTTCTGTTCGTTTTTCGCGTTATTCGTATCGTGTGTTCTTCTTTCCGCGTCATAAATTGGACGCTTCGCGTAGTGTGCGATGAGCAAGAAGAAGAGGAAGGCAGGCTCGAGCCCTGCAAAAAACGAACGCATTGCCAGGGGCAATAAAATTTCGAGGTAAGCGTCATCTAATGATGCACGCGGTGTTGGTGCAGAGCGCTCGCACTGAACCGAGCCTTCGCGAATGTGACACCGCACCGAACAACAGCGAAGTTGGCGATTTCGGCGCGTCGGTCGAAAATGTAAACGCCCATGCAGCAACCAAAATCAAGCTCAATCCGCTGGTGGTGAAGGCGGTCGCTCTTGACAAACTCATCAGCGAATTCGCATCGATGGGTGTTACAGCAGAGTACAAGCTGTGTGGCATAATTCAGTCTTTTTCCAAGCAGTTAACATTGTTTATTTTTCGTCTTCATAAGGGCTTCGTTGGTGCCTTTGAGAATGCATCAATGCATTAAACTGACGTTATGGCGAAGCAGACGTTAAGGTTGTGCACCAAAAAATTATTTGAGAATACTAAGCATCTTGAATATCTTACTGGAATGTTATAAGTTATTTGGGTTCGCGTGCCAGTCGCAAAACTGCCTTCAACTAGGATTGCATTTGCGCTAATATTGATCATAATGAAGCATTGCTACTGTTTTCGAGGTTGTTATTAACAAAAAAAGTTAATAACAACCATCAAGAAAAGTAAATGTTCTGGAATTTTGTATGTGATTAGGTTTTGCTTGCCAGTAGCAAAACTTCCTCCACTAAGGGAGACAGCTGCGCTTATCTCGAGCATAAGAATGTAATGCAACTCTTTTCGAGGCCAGTAATATTAACAGAAGCGTTTCTTTTGAGAATAGTGCAAAATGATGAGAAATGTTTATATTGCTAGTAGTTTCAAGCCACCAATGTATGGCTCTGTATGCATGCTATGGTGAACGCTTGTTTGGCGCTTGGTTTACGTTTAGTTTGTACGAACGATATCTAGAGGTGCGATTCCTTTGAGGTAATACTAAATAACATATAGCACGATATTTGATTCTTGCAAGTGTTGTCATTGTTGTTTCCATGGGATGCCAAAGATATATTGATGTAGTTATGAGATATGGAATAATGGTGCTGGTGCAACATGTATATAATCGACTGTAGCCGAGTCTATGTCAATTTCGAAAAAGGCCACCGGAATAGCCTTCGAGGTAAATTTTCAATGCATTGACATGAAATAAATTGCGACATACGATTGTTTTGCGAGGGCAAGAATGAATCATCAATCAGTTGTTTCTAAAATTTCACAACATTATAGAATAATATCCGAAGGTATAAACAAGCGACTTATATAAAATAACAGCGTAGTTCTACGTCAACAATGCGGTCGTATCTTGGACACAACCTCCTATAATTTTTTACGAATGAATGCATTATGTTTTGATAGTTTTGGTTTTTGAACTAATATGTTGCCTTATGAGTCAGTATTATCGTTGAGATAAACGAAATGAAGCGAAATGAACAGTCATTTCATAACGATTAATGTTATTTTATTTCATCAAACATACGCAGTCAGAGGGTGCTAACGAACTATCTTTTCACGATAAAATTTATCCTACATGAAATCTGAGAATGCAGAAATGGATGAACTAAGCTTATTGTTGCTGCGGTAAGTTATGACTCCCTTTTGCGTTAGACCTTGTGTCTACACACAGTGCTGGTCAATGATATAAAGGAATTAATTCTTCGAAACACTAACAAGTCTGATTAAATTACGGCCAATCTCTTTTGGAAATTAAATTATCACTCCGCTCACAAATGCCGCCAACGAACCTTCTACGCAAGCCACTGTATTTCATCCGAAGCACAAAGTAATTAATGAACATGCAAACACCTTAACAGCTTTGGTGTGCTCAAGGAGGATATTCCGCGATGTCGAGGGTTTGCACGTGTGTGCGTTCGCAAATCAAATTACAACATCCGAGGATGGCGAAATCCCAGAAGGCAGTAATCCGCGGTAGCGGTTTTACGGCCCAAAGCAGCCGCAAGCAAACGATGTGTTTACCCTCGCCCCGGAGGAAGTAAACATCCATTTGGGTAAGAAGTTTGAGAAGCTCGTTGTGCAAACTGTAAGCCGAATATTGTTATGGATGTGCCGTGCGGGTATGACTACGGCTTAGTCGGTGAATGTTCTGGTGTGCTTCTTGATAGCCTCTTAACTCCGCAGCACCAATGGCGTACGATATGTGGCGGATATATTTGCAGTTCTGTCGAAAAGTTTACCATCGAAAGTAATGAATGTGATAGCGAGTACAAGTTTTAATGGGATTGTGATTGGATTTTTATTTTATTAGGAGAAGTAAGTGCGGGTTTCGTTTGAATTTCAATCTGTACCGTTTACGGTGAGGTTCAAATGATACACTACTGCACAGATTCGTATTCAATTACTAATTTGTCACAACAACAACAGCTAGAAGGGGCTTTTAAGAGAAATTCCGTCGAATGTTGAGACAACTATTTGCATCGTGCGATTCCAAATTAAATCGAACTAAAAATGCAGATTTTGAAAATTTGTATTTTTGATTCGAACGAAAGTTTGTATTCCGTTTGGGTTGGAGGAAATATGAGTTTTCCATAGCATTTGGGAATTTTTTGACCCAAGTGTAACTTTTGAAAAGGACATATCGATTTTAGTAAAAAAAGTCTGATAATTTATATTTCAAAAACTATTGCTCGTACCGGAATAGTGTCTCAGAAAGAGTTATAGAGCATTGATGTTAAAATGTGAAAAAAATATACACTAAGAAAAAAATAGTTCCCTTTTTTCCTTCACATAGAGAACTTCAATTTGCAATATTGATTTTTTTTTTAATTTTGTTCATATAAAATAGAAATCACGTAGAAAATTTAAAAAATGGTTACAAGATGGTAAAACTATTTTTGACGAACTTTGTGGAACATCGATTTTTTATGAATTTTCGAAACTTCGAATTGTGGTATGTTAACAATTATTTTTAGCCACAAATTATGAATTCTGATGTGATTTAAAACAAAAAAATTGTAAGGGACTAGGACACGAGCGCATATTTTCGACGTAGAACTACGCAATTATATTATGCAATCCACTTATTTACCACTTCGAATATTATTTTATAATGCATCGAAATTTTTGACACGCCGACACGCATGTTTTTGCGAAGCGAATTCCCCAGGAACATTAATTTTGAAGTCCGTGTTAGGGAAACAAGGCTCAGTGGGAACAAAAGTAGTGCCAAGTTGCATGTACATTTGCAAAGCGGATTTCCACAGGTACATCGATTTTGAAGTCTGTGTTGGGGAAACCGTAAATCAGGCCAATGAAAACTTGGCAGTTAGGGTGTTGACATATTGACATTTTACAGTTATTCAATTGTTCATCTCATGAAAAATAACATTTCATTAATTGTGATAGACGTGGAGAAATATTTACTATCAACTGATGCATTTGCGATCTATTAGGGAATGTTTTAATTATTAGCATTCAAAATACGGGTAGGGTTAACACACGAATCGGCAGAACAAATATATGGGAAAAAGAAAACTCTTCCAGTTTTCATGAATTTAAACCCTTTAGAGACTAGCGAATTGTAATGTATAGCATGTCAAAGAAATCTTAGAGAATTTTCGATTGGTATGCACATCATGAGAATTCGTTCACAGTGAAAATAGTTATTAACGTTAACTCTATTTCATAAAAACGTGACCTGTTTTCTGATTTGTCACCCCTCCTGAAAGACGTAGTTCCACGTCAAAAGCCCTTTGTCAATCTCCTTCTAAATGCAGTCATTCTCGAGATATTTAAAAAATTCTAGGGGTTGTATCCGAGACACGACCGCTTAGGACGTAGGACTACGCAAACTTTTTTTGAAATTTGCTGGTTTATCATTTCGGATATTATTTACGAGTACGTCGAAAGTTCATAAATAACTCTTTAGTAAAAAGTTCCGGGGACCCTGAAAAGGTTTAATGGCTTGCGTGTCATTTCGAGAAGCAACGGCTCTTTCTTGCCTTTGCGAGAACAATACACTAATTAATCATATGTCGCAATTTGTTTCTTTATATCAATGCACGCATTGCACTGAGTATTTAACGAGAGGTATCTTCCGTACATCGCGACTCAACAAGCATCAAACACGCGTGTAACAGATGCACAGTTGCAGCGATAAACTTCAAGTGAAATATACTCTAGCGTTCACAGCTCGAGAGGAAACATTAAACACGAGCAGAATAAGCGACCTTTATGGTTTCCGTCACAGAAGGATTCTAAGAATTTTCCCCAGAGGAAATGCAATACTCATACGCTAGCGACAGCTTACTTCCTTCGCAATTTTTTTTTCGCTATCCCCCTTCGTTGTTTCTATTCTTCTTCTTCTTCTTCTTCTTCTTTTTCTTCTTTTCTTCTACTTTTCCTCCATTTACGGAGACTTTAAATCCAACGATTCATTCGTCCACGATTGTTTCTATTCTAGCGGCTGCTTAAGTTGCTCGTTATTGACAGCTCTGTTCGGGAAAGCACACAAATGGACAGAACAAATGTATGGGGAAATGGGAGTGCTTCCAATTTTCATCAATTAAAACCATATACAGACTATGGGATTGTAATGTATAGCATATCAAACAAATCTTAGAAAGTTTCCAATTCGATTGGTACGCAAATCGTTAAAATCCGTTCGCAGCAAAAATTGTTATTAACGTTAGCTTTATTTCATAAAAACTGATCTGTTCTCTGATTTGGCACCCTTAATGTAAGACGTAGTCCTACGTCAAAAATATTTCTAATTTATTGTCATTTTTATAGAAAATAGGCTCTTTTAATATGTTTATCGTGTTGTACCGCCATGATCATGAAATTTTATGAATTTGCTTGAACAACTTTTTCAAATACATCATTATGGTAAAGCTATATGTTTAGGAAACAAAAAAAAACATTATCGCTACGTTTTGTATTAACCCACATGTCTTCAAATGTTTGTCCGCTAACTGGGCGGATTCCACTCGTTAACTGGGCTGACTTTTGAAACGTCAAAATGAGCAAAATAAAACCTACACTGAGAGAAATAATTTATTATATAATCATTTTTTTCATAAATGCAACCAATCTAGTCATTTTCTACCGTATTAATTATTTTAGCCTACGAGGAGAAATTGGTAAACACAATGTCAAGCAGAACCATGATTATTACATTATTATTATTATTATTATTATTATTTACATTATAATCGTATTACAATTACCGTCGATGGGGGTGAAATTGAAATGTAAAATGGAGAAAGTTACTATTAGTAATATCTTGACAAATATTGCGGATATTTGTGAAAGCTGTGAGTCGTTTAATAGCTGTGAGTCGGTGCAGTAGTTCAAAAGTTATGAGTTTTTGAAAAAAAGTAATTTTTGGAAAAAAATAGGAAAACATTATCTTTCGGACCATCGTAAAATGGGTATGGTCACCTGATTAATTTGATATGTAGATCATCCGAATCGGTACAGTAGCTCAAAAGTTGAATTTAAAAAAAGGCATTTTTGGAAAAAAAAGGGGAAAATTTAATTTTTTGGCGGCCCTAAAATGAAAATGATCACCCTAATGATAAAATGAAGATGATGATGTTGGATTAAAGAGGCTTTAAACTTTTCAGTTCATTCGCCTCTAAATGATAAAAAATCCGAGTCTAATGTTTTGCAACAAACAACAAAACTACCACTTTTCACGAATTTCTGAGAACCACTATATGGGTTTGACATGGAATGGCTGTATGTATACATTTCCATCGCACTTCTAGGTGGATTGACACTATTTTCAAGACACCTACATGTTGTTAAATTATCTTGAAATTATTGAGAAATTGATTTCCAAACACAATTCTTAATAGAAAGTAATATTCACTACTTTGACCCATTTTTACCCCCATCGACGGTATATCAAAACTCTTACCTATTGCCTTAGGCGTCATGCACAAATTACGTAACGCTAAAAGTCCGAATGTTGGACCCCGCAATTTCCTATCTCTAATACATAGTAAGTAACGCAACCTCGTAACGTAATTTGTGCACGACGCATTATGGCAACAAACTCTTACCTTATGGCAACAATAAAAATGGTTCATGCGCGCTTCTTTCACCACAGTCTTCAGATATGACACATTTAAGTTTACTTATGATATCGAGTAAAATATACTAACCTCTAGTAGGGATGTGCATTGCATCTGACAATCATTTTACATTGTTGTCAATGTGTAAAGAAAAATATGTACATTCTACTAATGTTTGTATTACCAATACTATTGTGTAGTTTTCTACCAAGGATTTTTTCGTTGAGTAAATAGGACTAGTGTTTAAATATTTGAGTATTACAACAAGGTGCATAATATTGATAGTCAGTGGTGGAGATATACCGTTCAGATAGTGTTCAGACTATAGCGAATGTATGAATGTTGAACAAAGTTTCATGCATTGGTCTATATCACTTAATACATCATAGAGTCTGAACGCCATATTTAATGAACAAAATCGCCGTGTTTTTCTCTGTACCTCATATGCATAGTATGCTTATACATTGTACATCTCATTTCGCCAAATAAATATACTGACAAGAAACAATAAGTTTATGAATCAACCAAAATAGAAGAAAAAAATATTGAAAGCAAACATAAACGAATTTGCTGTATCAACATAAAACATGACATAGTCTGAAGACTTGTTTCGAAAATAATGGCGAAATCCGCACATCTAAGAAACGTAACGTACGAACAAAACGTATGAAATGTAGGAGAACCGCGGGTAATACGGACAGTGGGGGTAATATGGACAGGTGGTTGATTTGTATAATTACAATTTTAATTTCAGATTTCTGTTAATGAGAACACCCTCTACATGTTATTCTATAATATTTAAGCCACCCTATTGCAATGAATACTGATCAAAAGTGGAAAAGGGAAACAAAAACAGAAAATCATACATGATTCCGCGTGAGGATGTAATTTTAGCTGCTTCGATATTAAGCATTTTGAGTGGTTTAATAACAAAATTCAATTCGCTGATGGTTATATTTCGGTTTGTGAGTTAACAGAAAAGCGATATTAGGTATGTACGGAAAAGTAAATTCATTTTTGAGTGGAAAAATTGAAATTTTTGAAATAATTGTACTGGTGGGGTAAAACGGACAGTTGCCAGTAGGAGTGAGATGGACTGTGAAAAGTCTGTTTAACCTATTCCTATGGAATGCCCTGCGTCTATAAATGGAAATAAAATCGCCAAATGTGGATTGTTTGGAAGCTGAATGGAACCAAAAGCAAAATAGTTGAGGGTCTGTCCGTTTATACTGCTGAAAAGCACGATATCACTTCTAGGTGAATTAATTCAATTTTTTCATCATTCAACGGACATTCGTGATGAGTTCAGACCTTGGTTGAATAAAATTATTCCTCTCGCGATCGATAAACCTCTACGCTTCATATATTACAAACCTGTCCAAATTACCCGCATCGAAAAAAATGTTGTAATTTTAGGTCTGTTTTGATTTCAGTAAAAAAAAACAATAAAAAATCTCTTTTTTGTGAAATATTTGGCCAATTAGGTAGAAAAACAGTATACTAAATTGTAAGAAACTGCATCAAAGTTTTGGGAAACATGAGTTTCCAAAGATATAATTAAAGTTGTTCTTAACATTTCCGTTTTACCCCCACCTCCCCTACGGATTTTGATGCTGTACGGATTCCGGTCCCCCACGGTATAAATATTTGAAAAAATTACAGTAAATTTATGGACTGCATTGCTTATGTCAAGTGAATGCGAATTAGGCATCGCCCTGATATATCATTTATATCGCATAAATATTCTCATACATACAAATAGTGATTCATAGTGATTCGTGAGGTTATAATTACAGTTGGTGTAAATATTTTTTGTCGCTTGTTTTTTTTATGTCTGTAATAAATCATATATTTGTATGACAATAGTCGTATAATGTGCATGTACTAAACGTTTATTTATCCAAATTAATTCGCAAGCATTTGACAAGTATGTATATGCCAGTTAGGTACATCATATACCATCCAAAATATCGGATTAATTATGATGTATTTTTTCCCTTGTTGGGTGTGAACCACTGCGTCCATTATTTTAAACTGTTGTGGTATGCCCCATTTTTTCTACTACGCTTCAAGCTTATCTACTGCTTATTGATGAAGAATTAGAACGAAAGCTATAACGAGATAGTTGCCAATCAGGAATGATCTGTCTGATGAAATTTATATTCCTTATCAGCGACACAGACCAAACTTCCGTGGGATCCAGCGTTTTGTTAGAGCTCCGCAATTGCAATGTTCCGAGGTTTCGCTTGTACGCATACGATGGTTATGCGATTTAATGCTTGCTGAGTTCTACAACAAATCTCCAGCTGGTCCACTTCATCTATTGCACAAATATTGTGCCAGCCAAATTTATCTAATTCTTGTGCTAACAAAATACCAGCGCGATAAAACTCATTCAGCAATAAAATCCTTCGAGCGTGGAAGTGAACCGGTCTTCACATTTTGTATGTTGAAATTTTATTTGATGGTAATAGATGAACAAAACATAACTTTTTTGTCATCGTTACAAGAACTAAAGATACAATAACAATATGAACGCAGAACGATATTAATAAATTGGACGTTAATCCGAAATCCCGAAAGCAGGATCGATGCTGACCCGATATTCTGCTATATGTTTTGACACTTGTATTTACCATTTACTCACGTAGAATGTACGAATAGTTAGTACGGTAGAAAATGACTATCAAATTGGTAATAGTTACTATAACATTTGTTATATATACTAATTATTTCTCTCAGTGTATTGATGATTATAGATTCGTGGTGCATTGGAGTATCCGTCGCCAATTTTGTTGTTTACATTATATTTGACGTTAGCGAGCACCCAGTTAAAAAGCAGCCCAGCTTAAGAACGCCCAGTTAGCGAGCGAGTGCTGTATAAATTTTAAAAAAATAAAACGCATAATAATATAAATATATAAAATTTATTTAAAAAATTTGAATTTTTTTTTTCAAATATCTCTAGAATGGCAGAATTTAGAAGGAGATTGATGGAGAGCTTTTTTTATTTTAAATCACATCAGGATTCATAATTTGTGGCTGAAATGACTGTGAACATACAAAAATTCGAAGTCTCGACAATTAATAAAAAATCGATGTTCCACAAAGTTTGTCAAAAATAGTTTTACCATTTTGTATCCATTAATAATATAAACAAAAAATATGTATTTTAGATATTCCAAATAATTTATTTTTTTTGTAAATAAAAAAAAGGTACTAATTTTTTTTCTCAGCGTATATTTTTTCACGTTTGGACATCAATACTCTATAACTCTTTCTAAGACACTATTTCGGTAGGACTCATAGTTTTTGAGATATAAATTATCAAAGATTTCTCTTACTAAAATCGATACGCCCTTTTCAAAAGTTACACTTGAGCCAACAAAATCCAAAATGCTGTGGAAAACTCATATTTCCTCCAACACAAACATACAAACTTTCATTCGAACCAAAAATACTCATGTTTTGTCATTTGTCGATTTCATTTGGGATTGCTCTATTGTATTAATTTTTACTCGATACCTGATATTATGCTTGATATCAATCTTCTGCCCATTTTCTGTGTATTGAATGTTTATTGACAACTTTCCCGAGTTTTGCCATTAAAACTTTTCTCGATTTTCCCACTTCCCCACCAAAAACAGGGAGTGATTTATCTGCGGAAGTATTTCCACAAAGTACCTACTCAATCCATGGAAACCCAATAGCATCCCAACTGCACCATATAAAATGACTTGCTACCTCGTCGGTTACCTTGGTCGGAACCGTTGACCACGAATTGTAACACCAGGCTACATTTGCGATACAGTAACTTTTTGACGCCAAGATTTATAGCCCCATCACACAGCTCCAATCAACAAAGTTCCTCTTTATTCCGACATCATTGGTTTATCCCCAGTGTTAAAAGGTTCCTTCCTTTTGACAATGTTTTTATTTTTTATTATTTCACAGTGGATTTTATCGCTCCGACCAAAGCGAAGCCGGCATCCCGGTTCTTGGTTCCATCCCGTAGAGTGGCTGGAACATTGAAGATTCGAATCCCGCCTTGAGCTTATGTTCGCACCCATTTATCCACCAAAAGAGATCTCTGTACATTTTAATCGTCGCTATATCAACATTTACTGTTCCACACGGTTCGGCTTTTCGTGTGCTTGTGCTTCCGTTTGGTTTGGGAACTGTTCGCTTTCGCTTAAAAGGATTCCTTTCAGCTTCCTTCGTAAGATGCCTGATCCTGGATAAAGTAATACAGAGCTCGTGTTATCGAAAAACGAAAAGGAAGAAAGACAGACACAACATCATCCTGCTGGAGGGAACTCCATTTGTTCTACGGGGGGAAAGCTAAGGAAGAAAAAAAGATAAAAGCAAACGCTTACGGGATTTGGTATTCCTACCGCGTTTGCAATCGTTATAATATTTTGCTTTAATTGTGATAAATCGGTGCCCTAGGCCGGAGGCTGCTGTTCACGCCAATCGCTGGATATTTGGCATTATACATCATTAGCACCCGCCGAGGGATACCAAGCACCTTAAGATTTATGAGATTTACGACGGATGAGTGAGCGCTCATTGTTTGTCGGATGCTCTGGAATGGGTGAATTACGCAATGAACAAAGCGATTCGGAAGTCCCGATTCAGTGCGAGCCATATGGCCTTTTGGCCTTACGGAGATTGTCTTCAGCCCTAAGCTTGTAACTCGGATTCATGTATCTCTGAGCTGATATATATACATATGATATATGTCTCATTTCACTTGTTGTTTTTCTTTTGCACAAAGCCATATGATTCAGAGCAATAAAATGAAGATATTATTCCCAAATAGTAACTTTTCATGTTATGTTATCACTTTTTTCAAAAAGTCAGTTTTGGATGAAAGGGGGAAAAATATTCGGACTACTGGTTAACTTTGAAAAATCATATCTCAAAAACGAAAACAATAGCATCTCCGATATCGAGATATGTTACGTAAAAAAAATCCTCAGCTTTCAAGAAAAAATATAAAAAAATATAGCGCCCTCTGGTTCAAAGCCATGAAAACAATAAAAAACGACTGCAATCAATAGTTACGAGAATAAAATCTATTTTTTTCAAAATATTCAATATTTTTTAATAAAAGTCTAGCTCAAGTCTCAAGTCTCAAGACTCAAGTCTAGGATTCAATTTGAAATGTCGATCATCTAAATCGGTTCAGTGATTCAAAAGTTATGCATTTTTGAAAAAAGTTATTTTTGGGAAAATATTGAAAAAAAATGATTTTCTGACCACCATAAAATGGAAATGGTCACCCTAACGAAAAAAATAAAAATACGGTTCTAATATTTTCATGGAAATCTGAAAATCACTATATCGGTTTGACATGGAAGGAATGGATGTATATTAATAAAATTATTAATTTTGTATGAATATACACTGGACATTTGGATCACGTGGCCCACAAACGTAGAAGAAAGTTGTCAGTTTCAAGCAGTCGACATGAAATTCATAGAATGAGCTATTGAAATCTATTAGAAAAGAAAAAAAAAGAAAAAAAGACGGTTGGGTAATGTCGGAGACATAACCGGAGTGACGTAGGACTATACAAAGAGGACAGCTTTTGTTAAATATATATTAAAAAAGTCCTGCGGTATTTTATTTGAATTTTCATTTGTTCATAAAATTAGTTACAATCATCTGTTTTAAGTCAAATATGCGCCGTTTTGTTCGATGACTTGTTCCCAACGAGATGCCAACTTCATAATACCCCTGTTATAGAAGCTCGCTTGCTTATTGGCAAAAAACTCGGATAGCCAATTTTCACAGGCCTCTTTTGTTGCTAACTTCTGACTACCTAGCTCGTTCGCCATGGACAAAAACAGGTGGTAGTCACTTGGTGTAAGGTCCGGACTATACGGCGGATGCAAAAGAACCTCCCATCCGAGCTCCCGTAGCTTCTGGCGCGTCACCAGAGAAGTGTGTGGCCTGGCGTTGTCCTGATGGAAGACAATGCGGCCTCTGTTTATTAAAGAAGGCCTCTTCTTCATGAGTGCTACCTTCAAGCGGTCCAGTTGTTGGCAGTACAGGTCCGAATTGAGCGTTTGGCCATAGGGAAGCAGCTCATAATAGATTATTCCTTGACAATCCCACCAAACACACAGCAGAACCTTCCTTCGTTAATGAGGGCTTGGCCACCGTCTGAGCCGCTTCAGCGGGCTTCGACCACGACCGTTTGCGCTTCACGTTGTCGTAAGTGACCCACTTTTCATCGCCAGTCACCATTCGCTTCAGAAACGGGTCGATTTTGTTGCGATTCAGCAGCGATTCACATGCGTCGATACGGTCAAAGATGTTTTTTTGCGTCAACGTGTGTGGCACCCATACATCGAGCTTCTTTGTGAATCCAAGCTTCTTCAAATGGTTAATAACGGTTTGATGACTTATCCCCAGCTCTTGGCCGATGCTACGGCTGCTACTATGCCGGTCTTTCTCGGCTAATTCAGCGATTTTGTCGCAATTTTCGACGACAGGCCTTCCGGAGCGTGGCGCATCTTCAAAGACCTCTACACCAAAACGAAAACGTTGAAACCATCGTTGTGCGGTGAAAATGGAAACTGTATCTGGTCCATAAACTGCACAAATTTTATTGGCAGCTTGAGATGCATTTTTGCCTTTGTCATAGTAGTACTGTAAAATATGTCGGATTTTCTCTTTATTTTGCTCCATATTTGCGACACTATAACTCACGAACGACTTAACCAAACAAAACACTGTCAAGGACTATATTATAGCGCGCAAAAATACCTTTCCAACAAGCTATAGTATGACTCAATACAATGAATACAACTAGAACTACGCGCTTACAACGACACCTCGCGGAAATACCGCAGGACTTTTTTGACAGCCTAATATTTTTTACACACTTTCTCAATTTTTTCTCACTATCTTTCAGTTGATTTTTGATTTTTTTTCTGAAGGCTTTGTACTTATTAAATTTGAGAGAAATTGAGAAGCGTATAGCACTCGTGAGTTAACACGACTCATGCGTGCCACAAATGTAGCGTGGTGGTGCGCATATTGAGTCGCAGTTTGGTGTAAATAACGTGCCACTTGCATACAATGTCTGATTCACACAGAGTTGCGCGATAAATTTATTTACTAACGCAATCACCCGACCGGCACAACCATATAGTGTCAGACTCTTGGTGCTACATGAATGTTTACCAACACAACCATCATAGCCGGCACGACAAGCACGAGAAACTGTGATTCAGCCACCGTCACGCGAGTCGTGTCTCACGAGCGCTGGGCCATCTCGCGTCTCCTCGTCAATTTGCGCCGTTCTATCTGTTTTCATTAGCCACAAAAACAAGCGCTATATCGCGCCAAGTTACTCGCGCTATACGCGTCTCAATTTGCACCTGGCCTTAGCGGTACACGCTCACAGGATAGAGACAAAACGGCAGACTCAGCCAAAGGGGCGAGTCCAACGAGACGAACGAATGAGCGTTAAAAGGCAGCGATGGCAAAAAAATACACCAAAATTCACGGTGCTACTGACACTCGATCGAGACGGTCATGTTTTTGGCGCCTTACGAAAGAGTTTTTAAATAAAGTATTCTGCTTTTATACTCTATATTTCCAAATGCGATAAATCAGCCTGTATCAAGGCCAATTCCACAAATTAAATTTCAATTCAATTAATTTTTACGATTCTAACGATTTCTTTCTATATTCACAGTTCATCAGAGAAAACAGCAGAGCATCTTCATTCATCCGCGGCGTTTCAACCGCTGTTAGCGGTGCTCCCTTGCACTCCTACAAGAAAAAGGCGCGATCGGTGGCGTCACAAACGCTATCTTTCTTCGGATTGTGGGGATCCCTCCAACAGTGAGTAGAGCTTTTCGGGTGTTTTAAAGTGCTTTTGGTGATTCTTTGAACTGAATTTTCATTATAATAGAAACACATTAGTTATTAAAAAGAAAAATCACGATCAAATAAAAAATAGTGTAGTGCTAAATTGCCCTCAGAGGCTAGAAGTGAAGGTGTAAATCGGGAAGTACCCCTTCTTCTTCGCGTTTCTCCTGGCAATCGGCAAGTTTTGTTTTATAAATATAGGTGCTTGAATTTTAGATTTCATACAAGAGCTTTTACGGACATAAAGGGTGTGTCACATCAAATTGCATCACGGAAAAAACGCTGTAGAAATTTAATTTTTAGGAATTATATCTTCAGCTTTCGCTTATAATCAGATAAGAGTGTATAGATCACGTTGGCCATGCTTCACTGTCAATTTTTCGTAAATTTGGAAAAATGTCGTCGAACGAAAAAGAGCGTCGTGAATTAATCCTGTGCACTCATTTCGAGAATCCGGAGTTGTCACATCGGGACATCGGTAAGATGCTGGGAATCGTCCAATCCACGGTCAGCAGAGTACTAAAACGATACTTCGAGAACCTAACCATCGACCGGAAGGTGAAGAACGACAAAAATGGATGCTCCGTCAGAGAAAAAGATCACAAGCGCGTAGTTAAGCAGTTTAGACGTGATCCGAGAAGTTCGGTCCGGGATGTCGCCAATAAGCTGAATTTGTCAAGTTCATTCGTCCAGCGGACCAAGCAGCGGGAGGTCCTGCGTACATACAAAGTTCAGAAGGCTCCTAACCGCGACGAAAGGCAAAACATGGTGGGGAAGACGCGAGCCCGGAAGCTGTACACCGAAATGCTGACGAAGCCGCATTGCCTCGTAATGGACGACGAAACCTACGTCAAAGCGGACTTTCGTCAGCTGCCGGGCCTGTTGTTCTTCTCCGCAGAGGACAAATTCAGCGTACCGGAGGAGATTCGCAAGCAGAAACTATCCAAGTTTGCCAAAAAGTACATGTTGTGGCAAGCGATCTGCTCTTGCGGAAGCGGAGCGCCCCCTTCGTGATGACCGGCACGGTAAACAGGCAGGTTTACCTTAAGGAGTGCCTAAAGAAGCGCTTACTACCACTATTGAAACAGCACGAGGGCCCGACCATCTTCTGGCCGGATCTCGCTTCGTGCCACTATTCAAAGGACGTGTTGGAGTGGTACGAAGCCAACGGGGTCACCTTCGTGCCAAAGGAAATGAACCCGCCCAACGCGCCGGAGCTTCGCCCAATAGAGAAATATTGGGCGATTATGAAGCAGGCCTTCCGGAAGAACCCAAAAGTTGTCAAATCGGAGGCGGACTTCAAGAGAAAATGGATTTCTGTTAAAAAAAAACTACAACCTGACGTTGTACAGAACCTTATGGACGGGGTAAAGAGGAAGGTGCGAGCATACGGGCTTGGGCTCGAAGTATGAATAAAAAGAAAATGCCAAAAGTTGTTTAATAGTTTTTATTTTACTGTCTAAAATTTTCAATAGGATCGGTCTACTGGGCGAATTTCTACAGCGTTTTTTCCGTGATGCAATTTGATGTGACACACCCTTTATATCCCAAATAAGGGAAGTGTATCAATATTTTGCGACTTTTTCGCCGGCTACACCTGGGGTGTAGCTAGGCAACAAAAATGGCTTCCAGTAGTTCCGGACCTCCAGGAGGCCGGGCTACAAACCGTTACCGTGGAAGACCAACCCAACGTACCACTCCATTTTGGGCTGACCCACTGAGTGGTGATCTTGAAATTCTTCTATTACGGGCCACAGGGGCAGATACCCTCCCCTCGAACCCCTTTCTTGTAAGCAAGACAGTTGCCAAGGCAGGATCCTTAGAAAGTGCAAGACCACAACGAGACGATATAAACCGAATTCAATATGTACTCTCAGTAAGAGAAAAGGATGTTATCGATAATTTACTTTCAATTAACAAGCTAATTGATGACACCCCAATAGAAATTATTCACCATCCGACTCTAAATCAACGCAAATGCGTTGTCACCTGTCGTGAAGTTCTAGACATAAAGGAAGATGAATTGTTAAGAGAACTGGCCGATCAAAAAGTGATCGAGGTAAAGCGTATCACCAGGAAAGAAAATGATTCGATTATAGCCACACCAACATTAATTCTGACCATTCGTGGAACTGTTGTTCCTGAATATATAAATTTTGGATTTCTTCGAGCAGGGACTAGGAATTATTATCCGAACCCCATGCAATGTATTAAGTGTTACCGCTTTGGGCACACAACAAAACGGTGTAGACGAAATACTCCACTCTGCAAAAACTGTGGAAAAGACCACAAAATAAATATTTCCGGAAACAAAATTTGTAAATCCCCTGAATTTTGCGTCAACTGTAAGGGTGATCATACCTCATCCAACAGGACGTGCCCAATATGGGTAAGAGAAAACAACATAACCAGAATAAGAGTAGATGAGGGAATATCTCACAACGAAGCTAGGAAAAAGTATGACCTCCAGAACAATGGAATAACCTATTCCAGTGTGCTGCAGGACAGACTTAATACCATCCAAACAACAGTAGATGGCTGCACTCAATGCAAATGCCAATGTAATTCCGCTAGACCCAATCAGGATAATAGCCAATCCATTACTTCAGGCAATGAAACGGAAAGCTCAATAGATGAATCTGAAGAAGATTCCGAAGAATCAGAAGAAGAAGAAATGGAGGAATCAAAGAATATAGAATCTGAAGAGGATAGACAGGACATGCAAACCGAAGAGGAATCAGATAATCCAATGGAATACATTGAAATTAGGAATAAAAATAAAAGGAAAATCTCGAACAAAGGAATATCTTCTGAAGAACATAAGTCTTCTGATGAGGAAAACAAGCAAACCAAAGAAGTTCAACGGAAACGGACAAGGAACGAACAAACAAATCAAATAAATGAAAGAAACAACACACACACACACCAACAATAAACACCCACATAACAACAATCAACAATCACATGCTAATACTCTATACCACTCCACTCCAAATAAAAATAACACTAACACAAATAACACACACACCAGGAAAGTTTCCAGCCCTCCAAAGGGTAATAATAAAAACAAATAAATAATTCCTTCTATTACATAATTTTAACCTTTGATCTGCAGCATTTTTATATCAATCAATATTATTTTAGTTAAACCGAACGGCCCGGAGTTGCCGTCCACCTTATTTTTGAAGGAGGTGGGATGGACGGCGGCTCCAGCCCTCGATCTCTTGATACTATTTACCATACTTTTCATAAAAAAATTCATAAATTGAAAGACCTGGAGCCACCTTCCGCCTTATTTAAGGAGGGATGGGACGGAGGGCGGTCTCCAGGCTTTCACTTATTCATATTATATTTAATCGGATTATTTCTTTAAATAACTTTCATAATCGTAGGACCGGAAACCGACTCTCACCTTATTTTTGGAGATGGTAGGGTGAGTGGCGGTTCCCAGTCTAATATTATATTTTCTCTAAAGGCCGGGAGTTGTCCTCCATTTCACTCAGTGGGATTGATGGCGATTCCTGACACTCAATACTTTTTAAATACATATAAATATGTGTATGTGTATACATATATAAAATAAAATAAAATAAAATATATATACATGTTAAAAAATGAATAAATTACTAACAAATGCCAACTAACTAATTTACAATTTCAGAAGCCATACCTATCCCACTCCTTCCCCTTTTCCTACCCATGTCACTCCTCCCTAATCCATTCCTTTTAATCCCACCCAAATCCTTACCACTCCTTTCCTTCCTATCCTCCTGAGAAGGGCCTTTTTGTTTTTTTGTTTTTGGAGCACGCCTTTCGCTGGGTCACTTGTGCTTCGTTACCGCTTTGGTCCTCGGATCATTAAATACTTACTTCCCTTTACAGCTTATATTAAATATCTTATGAAGCATAGGATCCCTTCCTACCTTCTTCTTGACTCGAAAATCGAGCGGACAGATCTGATGGATGTTATTTTGTTTTTGGTTTCCCTTTTCGCCAGTCCCCTCTGGGCTGGTCTTATTGTGGCTCTTCACTGGGCTAGAGGCGAATGAACTGCAAAGTTTAAAGCCTCTTAATAACAAAGAAGAAGAAGAAAAATACATTCATTACGATTTGTTCGCTCGTTGGATTCACATGCAGTTGTTTCTAACAAACACGAAGGCACCGAAGACTAGTGGAATAGTGGAAAAGCCGCCAAAAAGTTCGGCACGGCGCAGAAGAATATCTCGGAAACCGACAAGAAGAAGGAGAATGAATCATATGGTGCTGAAGCAGGTTCATTCCGACACCGGTTTCTCATCGAAGGCTATGAGCGTCATGAGCCTCGCGGTCAACCATTACGGCGTGGGAAATTCAGATCGCAATCAGTCTGTTGCTGCCCGGTGAACTTGCATGCGGTTTCCAAAGGTACCAAAGCGGAGACGAAGTTTACCAGCTCCAAGTAAAGAGCGTTTTCCGACTGCTGTTTCGGAAGCAAACCCTAAAAAGGGTCCTTTTTAGGACCACAAAATCATCTTTAATCTAAAGAGTCTATTGTTTTGTTATCACTCGATATCCCCATCTTGTTCGGCTAAACCATTCTGTTTAGCGATTGCGTTTGTCACTCGCCACAGCTTTCACAGTTGGAAAATTTCTTCCCATCCAGCTTTGTGACATGTTGTACAGTAAATTACATTCAATGCGACGTGCCGGAGAAACACTCAGTGTCGCATTGGAGGCGATTTTAACCTGTAATTGAACAGCGATGACAGTGGTACAGTGTCGACTTTCAATGTGGGGTCATAATTTGGACCCCGAACTCTATGTTCCAACTATGCTCCAATGTCCAACTATATATATCGCATTACAGGTCCGTCCAATTAGCTTAATGTCGAACTAAATGTAAATTACTGTACTTTCAATCTGGAAGCAATTTAAGAATTGGTGAAAATTGAATAAACGGGAAAGTCCCCAACCATCAATAAGCTCAGAACAACTGCCAAATTCACATACTTATCATATCCTGGCAAACAATTTGTGAAAAAATCAATTTGTGTTTTATTATTATTTTGGATATTATTTTAGAATGCATTGAACTGTATTTCGTAAACTCTTTTTTGAAAGGTTTAATGGCCCTGAAAGGCGCCGTGTTTTATGGAATGGTTCCAATTTAGAAAACTTAGTACTCGTGGTTTTAAAAAAAAAACCATTTCGAACGCCCTCGATGCCACCTTGTTCTGGATTTGCCACCAAAGCAGTTTGTTTAAAGAACAAACTTTTTTCTTCTGCTACCTGCTGCCGTTTTGCGATTGCGTTTGCCACTCGCCACTCGCTGCAACTGCCTGTTGTTGTCTTGATGTCCACCGAACCGAATGTGTTCTGTTCTAAATGCGGGTTTTCTTATCGTCGCGAGCAGCTTTGCCAGCTAACTCGATCACTTCGGCGGCCGAAACTATATAACGCCGGCTAGGTGGACTGATGCACTGGTACTAACGCGCTCGGCCTAGCTACCCTTGCGGAGCAATTGGCAAATACACCTACGGGGAACTGCAGACCAACACGGTTCGAGCGGGATTTTACCTTTCCCTTCACTTTTCCTCCTTTGCCATGTCCATACATGGCTGCTTGTATTGGTTTATTGATCTGATGTGATGCGAAACGATGTGGCGTACGGTTTGGATGAGAATGATCGTTACGGCAGTGGAGCGGGGATTTTTAAACTGACTGGCTGGCTCGAGAATTACGCATGTGTGAGACTGCGACCAATGTTTCGTTCATTTTTTTTCTTTTTCCTTTCCAATCGTGCTTCATTGTATTTCGCTGCTGCTCTGGTTGCCCGTTTTGGTTGGTACGATTTGAGGAGCACAAAATGGACCAATCAAAAATGGGCACATAGTGCATTTGGACAATGCTTGATATTTCACAATTATTCAATTATTTATCTCAAGAAAAATGAAATGTTGTTCATTATGATAGATGCGTAGATATATTTCCTATCAATTGATGCAAAAACCTTCGCGATCTGTTGAGAAATGCTCGAGTTATAAGCATTCCAAATCTTGCATTTTTTCCTATTTGTTCAGTGCCTAGATTTTCATTTCACCCCCTATATCTTCCGGTTAGACGTAGTCCTACGTCAAAATGCGTTGGAAGAAGATAAAAGAACAGTATTACAACACGACGAGATTCTAGGGAATTTACGAGAAACAAGTTCACACGAATACCATTTATATGGATAGAACGGTAATGGTAAACAATACCGAGAGAGGAAGAGAAAATATTTTTGAAAATGTTGGTCAGAGAATGGAATGTAGGAAATTACTTAGGTTCTCATTAAAAATTATCAAAGATTTTTTTGGAAAAAAAAATTATTATAAAAAAAATTTAAAATTAAAATTCATTTTTCTCGAAAAAATTTAAAATTCTTTAAAAAATAGATACAAATAGCCCCTTAAATTTCCAACAAGTTTTCCATACAACAACTTTTTCATTTTTTTCTTTGGAAAAATGCTATTAGTGTTCTATTCGTTACATTTTCATGTATGAATAATCGCAATTTGCATGATCTGCTAAATTTCTCTTTTTAGAAACATGTTAAGAACATGTCAAACGTGAGAATTTACACACAAAAGTGTTACGAGCGAAACATTATTTTTTTAAGGAGTTTTTATACAAAAATTACTTATATTCCAAAAACTATAAAAGATAAAAAGTTGATGTCTTCGATAAAAGTTTATATTTTAATAAGATCTAAAAGTTTGTCGAATACAGTATATCGCTATCTTGACTTTAAACAAAATTAGGATAAGTTGTATTTTTTTCAAAGAAAACATGAAAAAGTTGTTGTTCGAAAAACTTTTTCCCTGTAAAAGTGCCCATCTTACGATGTATGGACGACTTATTGTAAATATTGAGGGCTATTCATATATTTATCTTTGGGAATTTAAAAAAAATACACTTTTGAGAAAAATGAATTTTAATTTTCAGAATAACTTTTTTGTCAGAGAATTTTTTTTCCAAAAAAAAATTTTGTAAAAAATTGAGAAAAAAAATTGATTTTTCCAAAAAGTAGTCTAATTATTTTTCGGATATTTCAAGTATGCAGTTGCTTAAATGACCCATGTCCATACACCCACAACGTTTTTCTGCTATCTGAAATGGTGCTGCCAACGACCAGTCGAGTTGGCATGAAATTCGTCATATTGTTTTGATTTAATATTATTTATAGTCAGTAGATTCGGAAAAACTCATAATCTGATTTATCGAACTTTTTCCTTCTTTATTAGGGTAAACGTTCCATTCGAGCATGTTGCATTCTGGTAAATATCCATTTCAAGTCCAGTTTTGTGGATTGTGATATTCGGGTCAAATTGTGCTGCCAAAATCCGCAACTTTAAAGTTAAATTTTTAAACATTTTTTAAAAATTTTAATTCAAATGTTTTGTGATATGGTGCATATATTTAGGTTACAGAATGGTTGAAACTTTTAAAAGTTTTAACATAATATGGTTGAGTTACGGTACTGCTCTTTACAATATTTAATTATTCTTATTCATTTTGCTGGTTCAGGTCCATTAGCTGTAATACCTTTTTTTTCCTTATAATAATTTTTTTTGCAATACCTTTTAAATTATATCAATAAGGGAATCTTCAGGGCCACATTGCACTATGGACGATTTTCATTCCAGCATGCGGACGTATTTTTATAATTTTTTCAACACTTCTGGTATTTATTCTACTTGTAATATAGTCACAAATTGCTTAAAATCATTTGCAACTATATCACGGTCATAATTTGATACAGACTTGTATTCGTTTATATAAAAAGAGAAAATTATACATCGATTTGTTTGGAATTCAGCCCCTCCCCCTTTCAGTGGCTGCCTTCCCATTTCCAATACGCTTTGGCCACCTACAATGTGTAAGGAACATGTATATCAGGCTTGGCGAATATCGCTCAAGGCATGTAATATATTTTTATATATACACACAAACAGAGATTCTAAGACAAATAGTTAGTGTTTTATTTATAAAACACTTAAATTTTGCTCAATATTGCAGAGATTGACTTAAAAAATTCAATTTAAAAAAGGGCAAAAAAACTTTATTTTCATGTTTATTTGATGAAAATATTTTTGATTTCTTCAGCTCGTCGCAGCAATAGTCTTCAGAATTTTTGAGTATATTCCTAACACTTGAAAAAAAGTCCTTGCCCGGGAGCTCCTGGGAGTAAAAAGATGCCGATATACAAAGTTGAAATTATGATTATTATTCTTATTTTATTCTTTTTCTTATGTTATATCTTCTTACTTTCACCTATAAAACCACTTAATCACAAGTTTTTTTCGGAAATCAATAAACTTTATAACAATATAACATAGGTTGTTCTGTTATTATGATCAAAACAATTTTTTTAGAAGGGGGGCTCCCTTTCTTTCGAAAAAAAAACATTTTTTTGCCAATTTTCATCTTCTTTTCTCGATATCTCAGGTATAGTACCTGCTACATACCTAAAACTTTTCTCAGTTAAAGTGTCTACTTTCTATAGGAAATACAGAAAAACAGATCGGTGAAAGTCACTTCTCCGATTTTTGTCCGCCTGTAAAGCCATAGTGTGCGTTCGCTTTCTAAGTGATCGATCGTGAGTTCAAAACTCACCCCTCAATTGACTATCTTTGTATTGTTATAGAATAACTACGCCCACGCAACAATCTACTTGCAACAAGAAATAAAACAACGGGCTGTTGTGCTATTAATAACACAACAATGATCATATCAACTGTCTCCGGTATCCGGTCTGCTGAACAATGGAAGAACAGAACAAATGCGCCTAAAAATGGCTACTGTGTTATGTGCACTTTATAGAAACTATAAAACATGTAACATGTACATGATTCAAACCCGGCTCTGTTACAGCTAAAATGCTGATGAGCCTAAATAAATAAACAAATGAGATAAAAACAAATATTAAGCGATTGAAGGAGACCTGGATGTTGATAGCTCAGACTCGGTATAATGTGGCACTTCTTTCTTCAGGAAGACCATCGGATATGGCACAGGAAAACTAAAACACTTTGGAAATCAAACACGTTGGATACTTCAAAACGTTGGATGGATTTATTCACGATACTACTCTTTCAATGGTTGGATTTGGAATGGCAATAATATTCGTAGTGATCTTCTGTATGCGTTTCGTGTTTTGCTGCGGTTTGTATTTGTGTTATGCACCACACACTGCATTACGGAAGGGAGGGAGAGGCTTGGATGGAAGAAAGAATAGGAATAGAAAAGGAAAACTATCCTAATGGATACTCGCTCCTCTTCCGCGATGTCGGTCGCGAACAAAGTATGTACTAAAAAAAATGACGCAAGTAATACTACGTTGAGAAGGCAAAGTTCCTCTAAGAACGTTAGGACCGTTTAAGAAGAAGAAGATATCACGCGAATTAATTTTCTCAAACCCGAAAAAATGGATATTTTATATTTATTACCCGATAATTATTTTGTGTAGCATTGTCTATGGTAATTTCTGTATTATTGCTGTTCAACTTGAAAAAATAGAACGAGGAATTTGAGAAGCGGTTTCGACCGATATCGGGTAGTTTAAGTATATATGAAATGTTTGTATCGGGGTGCCTCAAAGCGCTCAAAGTTTTGATTTTTTAATCCTCGAAAATCTTCCCAGGGGGTGAGGGGGGAGGTTGGGTAAAGGAAATTCGGAAAATCGAAATTTTATGTTCGATGTCAAATGACTTAAAAATGCATGAAACTGCATTTTTAATTCATTTGTCATGTGATGTCATCTCGAAAAAAATTTGTTGGCCGAAAATAGTCTATTTGGGACCTAGCCTGAGAGGCAACGAAGTTATGGAAAAAAAATAATTATCAAATTTCAAAAACCGAACATGTACAATTTGTTTATTGGCCCGAAAAAATGACCTGTGCAAAGTTTCAGCTCAATCGGACATGATTTAGAGGTGCCTCAAAGCACTCAAAGTTTTGATTTTTTGGCCACTAAGGCTAAGTCCCAAAAGTTCGATTTTTGGGCAATTTTTTTTTTTCGAGATGATATCAGATCTCGACGTTTCATTTCAAGTCATTTGGCATCGAAAATAAAATTTCGATTTTCCAAATTTCCTTTACTGGGAAGATTTCCGAGGATCAAAAATAAAAACTTTGAGCGCTTTGAGGCACCTCTAAATCATATCCGATCGAGCTGAAACTTTGCACAGGTTATTTTTTGGGTCAATAAACAAAAGGTCTTCTTCTTCTTGGATGGCACTAACGTTCCAGTGGAACTTTGGCCTTCTCAACGTAAGTATTACTTGCGTCATTTTTATTAGTAGTACTTAGTTGAGATTTCTATAGCGAAAAACACGCCTTGAATGTATTCTGAAGTGGCAAGCTCTAGAGTACGCGTGACAAGTATGTGCAAGTCTGGTGAAATTTCTTCGGCGAAAAATCCCCCGGCCAGAACGGGAATCGAACCCGAACTCCCGGCATGATAATGTGGGACGCTAACCACTCGACCACGGGAGCACTGATAAACAAAATGTACATGGTTTTTGAAATTTGACATGACCATTTTCGCTGCCACCCTAATGCTCCCTAATCGTCTTTAGTATTGCCTCGGCGTCAATTTGAATTTGGTACACAAAACAATCTATATTTTAACCTATTTTAACGAGCGCTGTCTCGGAAGCTCTTTTCTACAAACTTATCTTCCATTCCATCGAACGAAACCATGCCTGGTACAAGCTACTAAAATAATGAGACCTGGTTTCCAAGTTTGATTGAGCATTACAACGCACAATGTCGTTTAGAATTTCAGCCGATGGATTGTTCTCGAAAAACAGAAGGACATCCTGGAATTGCGTAGACCAGGTGCTTTTTCGAATCGTTGTCAGGGCGGATAGGCGCGCGACAATGTTTAGTTGAAATTCAATTTCATTTCCATCTTACATTTTCGGAACCGATCAATTCCACTTTTCGAAGGGTGCGCCTTCTGTTCGATTTATTTGGCGAAGTGATAGTTCGCAATGATAGGCTCCCCAGAATAAGACAAGATACGGAACAACTCTTATTGCAAATGTGGGGTTACTCAATGGCAGCGTCAATTACCCCATCTATTTAAGTTTTCTGATTTCTATTTCACTTTCAGAAAATTTCAGAAAATTAGATCTAGCGTTTCCAGAGGGAGCAACGGTGCGGAAGAAAATGCGCAATTTGATTGAGCTCATTTCTAAGCGTACTTGTATGGGCTGTCATTGCTGTCATCATCGTTACTAATTATTACGATTCCAATCACTCTGTTGTGAAACTCTACTGAAAGCTCCATGCAATAGGCATATGATTATATAACTTCTCGAAGCTAAATAATTTGACACCTCGCTCAAAGTTGAATTTGAAACCGAGTAGAGTAGATGGGCCTGACAGCACAATGTCATACTTTGGATCCGCATTATGAGCTGTCGAGAAATTATTTCACAGACGGTTGAATTAGTGAAACGAGATTTGAGATATCATTCGGGTTCAGTCGACTGAATTATGGTAATAACAGAATCTGTCTAATCATTTCCGTAACTTAGACTCGCAAATGGTTTGAGTTGATTCTGTCGAATGTATTCATTTTCCACAAGATGCTGTTATTGTAACGTGTCATCAACGTGAGTTGAGGCACGACCTGTCATTTATTTTGTTGGCTGTCGAGCCTAAAACAAGAATTGGATATTTCATGCTACGAATATAACAGTGAATTAATAATATTTCGTGAGGTCCACACTACGATGCATTTGAGTGACAAATAGCTGTCGTAAAAAAAGTCTCTTTGGACATATGGTGAGTCAGTAATTGTGGATAATGGAAATCTAACGTGCCCCACGATTTTATTTTAGTCTTATCAATGCCCTAGACTAATGAAGGAGAGGTGTGATAACTGCTAACTGCTACTTGCCTAATTATTTTCTAGCTTTTAGTACATTATTATGTTTAATCACAATTAAACCGTTTAACTTAAAAAGTTTTTTTACTTATTTTATTTTCTAGTTTTTAGTACATTATCTGTTTCATTAAAATATTTTTCTACAATGAAACCATTGTACTGTATTCTATCAGTCAAAAAATTTCAGTGGATTGCAGAACATACATAGTGTGTTCTCCAAGTCAAGTTCGTTCGTTTGATACACATATGTCAATCAACCTTTTTTTTGAGATGATATGGAATCAGGTATTTTGTAGCGGCGGCCAAATTGGATTTTTCAAGATAAGCGGTTTTGAAATGACAGCAGAGTTAAAGGTATTTTATAAATTCGGTCAGTTCCTATTGGTCAAATTTTTATTAATGTGGGACAACCCTACAGACATGCAAACATACATACGAACAGTTCAAGTTAAATAAAACCGTTTAATAAAGTAATTAGCTATTTTGTGATTGCGGCCATCTTGGATTTGGTTTTTTCATGATCTTCTGTATTCTACTGTTCAAGCCCTTCCACATGATACCCATATTAATCGGGTTTTGAAAAAATATGCAGCCCGCCATTTGATAGTGGCAGCCATCATAAATTTGCATTTTTCATAAATAACTGTGTTCTACTAGTCAAGCCCTTTCATTTAATACCCATATTAATGAGGTTTTGAGAGAATGTGTAGTCCGCCATCTTGGATTTACATTCATCATAAATAAACGTATTCTACTAGTGAAGCCCTTTCATTTGATACCCATATTAATGAAGTTTTGAGAAAATATGTAGTCAGCCATTTTGTAGTGGCAGCCATCTTGGATTTGCATTTTTATTAAATAACCGTGTTCTACTAGTCAAGTTCTTTCATTTGATACCCATATTGATGGGGTTTTGAGAAAATATGTGATCCGCCATTTTGTAGCGGCCGCCATCTTGGATTTTCAAGATCATGAAATACGCATTTATAATACCTACAGAGATAAAGGTGTGTTCCAAATTTCAGATCAATCGGTCAACTGGGAGGGGGTCAAATTTCCATTAATGTGGGTCAGCGCTACAAACATGTTTCAAATTTACAAACATACAAACAGATTACAGGGCAAGCTAAATAAAACCGTTACGAACAAGGCACTAAGGGTTAAATAATGACAAAGCTCGATAGTACTACTTAACGAGAGCTCTATCGATTTCGAAGATCATTTGTGCCTCATCGAGCATGACAACTAGAACGGAATAGTGCTGATAAACTCTTATTTCATAGCAAAAAATATGTTTTTCAACCTCGTCGTCTGTTAGCAGGTTCAGGATACGAATGGCTCCCGTCGGCAATATGGTCAGAAAATGGTAGTGGCTATTAACGATGAGAAACACTTTAGGAGCAAGTCAAGCATAGTTTCACAAGTGGCACTTTTCTCAAGACTTTTTCGAGACGGATTTGTCGGTATGCTGATCCGACTAGACGGGTACATAATATTGATTGATGTTTTTCGATTTTGTAAACATTAAGAAATGTTCGAGGAATTGATGTGAACTGCATTTTTCAACTCACTGAATGCTTTGT
Organism: Toxorhynchites rutilus septentrionalis; assembly: GCF_029784135.1. NCBI lineage: Eukaryota > Metazoa > Arthropoda > Insecta > Diptera > Culicidae > Toxorhynchites > Toxorhynchites rutilus. Next base: position 166,315,961 of record NC_073746.1, read on the forward strand.
TGATGGATCATCATAATTAAGTTCAGCGAATATCTTGAATTACACGGAATATAGCCGAACAAACTTGAACAATAATTTTGATCCGACACTTTTGACACATAAAAAAGTTGAATCTGATTTGTTTTATGAGCAATAATGTTAAATTTAGATTAGTTTAATTGAATGGAAATATATATAGATGCGTCTTTATTAATTGTCTAATCTTATTGCAGCGACGAACCGCCCTCATAAAGTAACCTTCTGTGGAAATTGTTTAATGCGGAAGCCATTTGATGAAAAGTATTAAAAATCCTCGCTACCGATAAATTGAACCGCCAGCCGCGGTTTTCACTATTTTTATGTTTCTTGAGATATATCTGCACTTGCTTAACCAAACTTCAATGTATGTACAGGTCGGACTCGAATATATATATTCGACCATTTTTTTTCAACAATTATTTTCAAATCCTATACATATTCGAATCTCAAGAAAACAATTTTTCCATTAATGTATGAACGCCAAACATTAATAGAAAAATAGCTTTTCTGTGATTCGATTATGTATTGGATTCGAAAATTAACGTTGAAAGTGAAATTGCGATTACATATAATCGAGTCCGACCTGTATACCATTGGATGGATAATTAAATATCTGTTTGAAGTGCCATTGGTAGACCTAGGTTTCATTTGTAATTTGTGAGAAACGAGAATTTGAAAAAAACAGGTCTTTTGAAGCGTTGTTACCTCACAAAAATAGATCATTTTTTTAGTTTATCAGATGGACCTAAGTTCAAACATTTTCATACTTGGGTTTCTCTGAGCAAACAATGAGGTTCAACAACCCACAAAATTTGGTTATGATCGGTCCACAAATAGAGGAGAAACAACTGTCTCCAGAAGTTGTCACGTTACGCAAACTATACGATTGAGAAACTTTCCTACAAGAATCATCAGTTGGAGAATATTTTATAGTTAGGCTAGCTGACCCGGCAAACTTCGTCCCGCCCAAAATTTATTTTTCGTTATCACACCCACTTTTTCTTACTAAGCCTACGTTCATAGGTCCAATCGCAGAACTGTTCATTGACTGGTTTTCTAATCTACCCTTTAACATTATTTTTTACTATATAATTTCAGTACTACTTCCAAAACTCGACTTTATGATATCAGATTATTTTCTGACACAATTCTCGTGCAAGAACTTTTTTATCCACTTGCAAATAACATGTTTCTCCGTTACATGGAATAAATGTTCGATACAGAGAATATGATAGAATGAAGACAGCCCTAAATCGGATAATTCCTTTCTAATCCTAATTCTAATTAAAATCCATTTTTACCGCAAACATGCTAAGTTTGATTCCATTTGTCTGATTAGTTTTCGAGTTGTGCAGCAACCTCCCCCATCTTTAGAGAGAGGAAAGAAGTGTCAAACCACCATAAAACACATTTATTGCTCCCTAAAACTTCCATATGCCAAATTTGGTTCCATTTGCTTGATTAGTTCTCGAGTAATGTAGAAATTTGTGTTTCATTTCTATGACAGCCTCCTCTTAAAAAGGTGAGACGAGTGTTGAACCACCTTAGAAATGTTTCTTTCCCCCTTAAAACCTTCACATGCCAAATTTGGTTCCGTTTGCTTGATTAGTAATGCAGAAATTTGTGTTTCATTTGTATGGCGCCCCCCCCCCCCCCTTAGAGAGGGAGGTGGAGAGTCTAACCACCATATAAACATTTATTGCACCATAAAAGCTCAATATGCCTAATTTGGTTTCATTTGCTTGATTAGTTTTCGAGTAATGTAGAAATTTGTGTTTCATTTGTATGGCAGCCTCCCCTTAAAAAGGTGAGACGAGTGTTGAACCACCTTAGACATTTTTCTTTCCCCCTTAAAACCTCCACATGTCAAATTTGGTTCCGTTTGCTTGATTAGTTCTTGAATTATGCAGAAATGAATGCTTCATTTGTATGGCAGTCCGCCTCTTCTCAGAGAAAGGGGAGGAGTGTCTATTTATCATAGAAACGTTTCGTGTCGCCTAAAACCTTCGCATGCCAAATTTGGCTCCTTTTGCTTGATTAGTGATGCAGAAATTTGTGTTTATTTTGTATGGCAGGCCCCCTTCAGAGAGTGGGTAGGAGTATCTAACTACCATAGAATCATTTAATGCACCCTAAAACCTCCACATGCCAAATTTGGTTTCATTTGCTTGATTAATTCCCGAGTAATGCAGAAATTTGAGTTTCATTTGTATGGCAGCCCTCCCTGAGAGGGGGGAGGGGTCTCGAACTATCATAAGAAACTTCCCGGATCCCAAAACCCCCTACATATCAATTTTCATGTCGATCGGTTCAGTAGTTTTCGAGTCCATAAGAATCAGACAGACAGACAGACAGAAATCCATTTATATATATATATATATATATATATATATATATATATATATATATATATATATATATATATATATATAGATTGGCTTATTGTCAGTCAAAGATTTTTGGGATGCCTACACCCGACTTTTTGCTGTTTCCGACTATTGAGCATTAATGTGGTGTTTTCAGTTCCGTTTCAAAATATAAATATTAATTTTCTTCTATGTTTTGTCAACAATAGATGAACGTAGATTCAAGAATATAGAATATAAACTTGTTTCGACTTCCGGTTTGCTGATCATAGTATTGAATGACAAAAAAAAATGCAAAACCCATACGATTTGGGTATTGGTTACCAGTGGAAGTCGATTATCGTATTCCGATGTCATTTTTAAATTGAGGATGGTGACTTCCGGTTCGTTGAGAACGGATCTAAAAGACCGAAAATGGCATGAAATCTCATTAATACGATTGTGAATGGTAGCGACGCCATATATCCATGGATACGCGAAGAAGAATGAAAAAAGAGAATATAGTTTGATAGTGAGCAGATAGGATTTAAGCGAGAGGGAGATAATATTTGAGTGGTAACAACTTAGCCTTAGAGAGACCCGTGTGAAGTTAGACAAATAAAGTGCACACGCAAACGTTAACGGTCAACGATCAAAGTCAAAGTCATCTTCAACACGCAAACATAAACGCCCTTGCACATATGTACACGGATGCATACGAAGATTTTATCAAAAGCATTTGATAGCAAAAGCAGATGCGTTCCCCCGGTAGTGAGCGCCACTCGATGAACCAGGCGTGTGCCACCTTCCCCTATAGGATGGACTTTTGGAAGGTGAAGGGGGAATCTCAGAGTAGAGTGAGAAGTATTCAGAGTAAAAAAAACAACAACAATAATATATAGCTTGTCACGATACGATGAAATTCTCATTAAGTGCAACTTATTGTTTTTTGTGACGTGACAACACTTTGTGGAGACTGTTTTTTCACACAGAGCGTGTTGTCAGGTCACAAAATGCATGTAGGTTCGTTCCCTGCACCATTGTGCATTGGAAACAGATCGTGTGGTAATAGCACGAATTAGAGGGAAAAATGCACAGCGCTAAATTGTGTTCGCTGCCCAGTTTTTGATTAAAAACAAATAGAAAACATTGAAGTGGAGCGAAATTGAGACACTTGCCACAGTCAAGGGCAGCGTCAAAAAGGGTGGAAGTGGAATCCTTGAATTGTGTTTTGTTCTTAAAGGCAATGTTTTTCCTACATTGTTTCTTACTGTGAAGCGATTGACGGTGCTCCGATTCGTTGATTGCACAATGTTATCGCTTACGTATGTTTGTAAATGTTTCTGTTTGTTGTTGTTGTTCATAGTAATAATTAGTAATAGTGATATTTATGATATTAAGGGGAAATGTATAGACCGCTCCTATCGACCAAAGCGCTTTTGTACAAAATTATCATCTTCCCGCTCCGACAAATCAGCAGCATTTCCATCCCGCCGGGGGAGTAAAGATGCTAACTTTTGCAACGTTACTATGGGCCCCGGAGTGGGCGCGCAGCAATCCCCATGATGCTTGCTGTTCCCCGGTTGTTCACGGATGTCCTGTTAGTTTTTCCATCCACGGAACGCTGGTCGTTGTTTTTCTATCTTTCACTTTACAGCTTCTGCCTTTTCTTTCACGGAGAATCCCCGCGGCTATCGGAGACGATGGGAAAGTGGAAATTTTCTTTTCACTATTGTTGCTAGAAAGCATCGTATCCTTCTGTCGTGTGGAATGATTTCACCCAGCACATACCTCCGCCGCACGGTTTACTGGTTTCGAGTGTTCTGGAGGAATGCACAATGCTGCTTCAGTGCACAATGGCGGCGTCTTCCTATCTATTCCGTTTCTGAGATCGAGTTGTTAACTTCCGGGCAGGCGTTTATTAGTTATCTCGCGGATGGAAGTGAGTCTCATTTTTTTTTCTACATCTCAAACATAAGCACATACCGGGGGGTTTGAATTAGTTAGAAACAAGTTACAAAGTCATTACTTTGTGTGATATTATTAATGACTTAGGCATTAGTTCGCGCGAAAGGTCCCTCGGATAATTAGTACTCTGCGAGAGAGGAGGTGACATTAATTCCACCTTGACTTATTTAGTTAGGATTATGAATGTTATAAACGTTGCAGATTCTATTATTGGTCTGTTTTTTTCTTCTGGATTGATAAAACTTCTATCTTTGACACCTGTTGAGCCGGATTATTACTTTGACGAATATTGAATTGAATTGAATTGAATTGATTTCTTTCTCTGTCAAATTTGTTTACAGTGCTTCAAATATTCGTATTTAAATATAGGATCATTGCAATTTGATTTAGTGGTTCTGAGAAGCGAATAATCTATCCTTGTTTTCTTGGCGCACCATGGTGGAAATGAATGAAAAGATTTCAATAGTGTAGTCGGTTGAATTTCGTGTTTTTTCAAGTAATTGATTACTTCGATACCAAAATGATTTTTTACAGCGCTCGAGGTATTTAGGATGATTTTTTATAGATGTTATTTTTATCCCTAAATTTATTGTTAAAAAATTTCTTCTGAATTGTAAGGGTAGAATAACAGCCTCTGCTAGTATGCTATTAGTAGGGCTTGTACGAAAAGCGCCGGTTGCCAATCGCGTTTCAAGGTGATTAATGGAGTCTAGTTGGTTCAATAATTGTTTTCTACCCGTTGAGTAAATCACTGATCCACAGTCGATTTTAGAAACAACCATTATTTTGTGGAGAATTAGCAACGTCTTCCGATCTGAACCCCATGTGGTATTTGCAAAGGTTCGAATTAAACCAATTGCTTTCGAAGCTTTTGCTTTGAGATACTCTATATGGAAGGTCCAAGTGAGTTTGCGGTCGAATATCATGCCCAAAAATTTGTGTTTTTGAACAAATTCGATGTTTTGATCCTGCAAGCACATGGTGGGATCGGTATTGCATTTTCGCAATTTGCAGAAATGAATTGCTTTTGTTTTATTTAAGAAATGATTGAAGTTCTGACTCGATATTTTGCCTGTTCTTACCTTTAGCGTAAACCGCAAAATCGTCAGCAAACAAAAGCCTAACTATTTTTAGAGGATGTACGTCGTTTATAGAGTTTATAGCCACTAAAAACAAGCGTTATGCTTAATATTGATCCTTGTGGAATTCCATTTTCACTGTGGAAGTAAGATGAATATGTGTTTCTGACGCAAACCCTGAATCGACGATTTTTCTTAAAATTGTTGATAAAAGCTAAGATAAAGGGTGTGTCACATCAAATTGCATCACGGAAAAAACGCTGTAGAAATTTAATTTTTAGGAATTATATCTTCAGCTTTCGCTTATAATCAGATAAGAGTGTATAGATCACGTTGGCCATGCTTCACTGTCAATTTTTCGTAAATTTGGAAAAATGTTGTCGAACGAAAAAGAGCGTCGTGAATTAATCCTGTGCACTCATTTCGAGAATCCGGAGTTGTCACATCGGGACATCGGTAAGATGCTGGGAATCGTCCAAACCACGGTCAGCAGAGTACTAAAACGATACTTCGAGAACCTAACCATCGACCGGAAGGTGAAGAACGACAAAAATGGATGCTCCGTCAGAGAAAAAGATCACAAGCGCGTAGTTAAGCAGTTTAGACGTGATCCGAGAAGTTCGGTCCGGGATGTCGCCAATAAGCTGAATTTGTCAAGTTCATTCGTCCAGCGGACCACTTTCGTCAGCTGCCGGGCCTGTTGTTCTTCTCCGCAGAGGACAAATTCAGCGTTCCGGACGAGATTCGCAAGCAGAAACTATCCAAGTTTGCCAAAAAGTACATGGTGTGGCAAGCGATCTGCTCTTGCGGAAAGCGGAGCGCCCCCTTCGTGATGACCGGCACGGTAAACGGGCAGGTTCATCTTAAGGAGTGCCTACAGAAGCGCTTACTACCACTATTGAAGCAGCACGATGGCCCGACCATCTTCTGGCCGGATCTCGCTTCGTGCCACTATTCAAAGGACGTGTTGGAGTGGTACGAAGCCAACGGGGTCACCATCGTGCCAAAGGAAATGAACCCGCCCACCGCGCCGGAGCTTCGCCCAATAGAGAAATATTGGGCGATTATGAAGCAGGCCCTCCGGAAGAACCCAAAAGTTGTCAAATCGGAGGAGGACTTCAAGAGAAAATGGATTTCTGTTCAAAAAAAAATACAACCTGACGTTGTACAGAACCTTATGGACGGGGTAAAGAGGAAGGTGCGAGCATACGGTCTTGGGCTCGAAGTATGAATAAAAAGAAAATGCCAAAAGTTGTTTAATAGTTTTTATTTTACTGTCTAAAATTTTCAAAAGGATCGGTCTACTGGGCGAGTTTCTACAGCGTTTTTTCCGTGATGCAATTTGATGTGACACACCCTTTATTACCGCGAATTCCTACACCAAACAGTGTTTTTATTATTATATGCTGCCAAGTAAGGTCGTAAGCCTTTTCAAGATAAAAAAATATGGCAATCAAATGTTCCTTTGGGGGTCTTCGTAGCCACTTGGTTACGCGTTCGCTTACCAAGCGATCGATCGTGAGTTCAAACTCAGGGCCCTCAATTGACCATCTTTGTGTTGTTATAGAATAACTACGTCCACGCAACCATCATCAGCGATGGAAATCGATCCACGGTGGAACAAAGATCGATTCATCCATACAACTGCTCTGCTCTGCAAGGAACATCGGGCTGCTGTTCTATAAATAACCCAACAATGATCAATATCAACTGTCTCCGCTGTCCGGTCTGCTGAACAATGGAAGAACAGAAAGAATACCCTTACGCCTAAATGGCTACTACTGTGTAATTTACCATAATGTAATGGAACAGAAAACTTAACGCCTAAATGGCTACTACTAACTACTGTGTAATTCACAATTTATAGAAACATAAACATATGTACATGTACACGATGAAACCCGGCTCTGTTACAGCTAAATGCTAATGAGCCTAATAAATAAATGAGATAAAAAAAAAAATATATAGGAATAGCAGTTTCTAATGATATTAGGTTGTCCATAGTATTTCTGTATTTTCTAAACCCACTCTGTGATGAGCTGAAAAGGTTTATAGATTCGAGATACCAAACTAATCTACGATTAATCATTTTCTCCATTACCTTACATGGGCAGCAAGTCAATGAAATAGGACGTTTGTTTGTTGGAAGAAGTGGATTTTTGTTAGGTTTTTCAACTGGTATAACTATCGACTATCGACTTCATCCAAAGGGATAAAAAGGATTGATTCGTAAAAATTTCATTGTATGTATCTAACAGAAAAACTTTTGCGTTGTTTGGAAGATTTTTCAACATTTCATATGTGATTTGGTCAGGACCTAGTGATGAACCTTTGAAGCTTTTTCGTGCGGAATCTAACTCTTCATATGAGAAATTTATATTCAAAGGAGAGAGAAAATCAATAAAATCAACATAATCAGTAACCTCAGCTATTGTTATGAAATTCAAAAAAATAGAAGAATAGTTGGTTGAGCTTGACGTATAAGAGACAGATTTTCCAAGTTGCAATCGTCCATGGATCGCCTACTTTCAAAGCTGCAACACTTGATTTTTTAGATTTGCCTGCAATTTTTGGAACAGTTTTCCAAACTTGGAGCAAACATGGAGTTCGTAGGTCTATCGAAGAAACACCGGATTTCCACGACGACGATTGTGACTTGCGAATAATCCAACGAGCTTTGGCTTCCGCAAGAGAATAAGCAATTTTATTTTCATCATTCATATATGAATTGAATTTCCGAAGTGCTTTTTTCCGTTCCTTTATAGCAGCCGCTACTTCTTCGTTCCACCATGCAGGCTTGGATCGTTTAATTGTGGAGGACGTTTTTGGAATTGACGATGTTGCGGCATTGTCGACAGTAGAAGTATATGATTCTACTCTATCTGAACTGGATGAGACATTTTCTGAATTAAATCTGTTTGACACAATGTGTCTGTATGAATCTCAATTCGCTGCAGAAGTAATCCAATGAGGTCTTCGTTGATCTGATCTGAGCTTTTGATGACGACTCAATTATCAATGAGAAATGGGCACTCGAACACAAATCCGAATGTACTTTCCAATCGAACTGTATACTTAAACAGGGACTGGCTAGGGACAAATCAATAGCAGAGTAGTTGTTGGTTGCCTGACAAAAGGGAGTGTACGATCCGTCATTTAAAATATTCAAATTCATAGAATCTATGACCGCTTCTATGACATTGCCTTTAGCATTGGAAGAAGAACATCCCCAATATGCACTTTGAGCGTTAAAATCTCCAGTTTAACACGGGAGTCGGTAATTGTTCAACAAGGCGCTCTATATCGTTTTTTGAAATGTTTAAGTTCGGTAGAATACAGACTGCCAATTGTGGATTAGAAAGGGAAATTTACATCGATCGTATAGTAAATCTTATAATTCCTCAAACTAGGCTTTCTGATGTGGTCAAAATGTGTTTTTTGAAGACTTATGATTTTTGGCAATATTCGTGAACGAGTAGCTTAAGTTCGTTAAATTTATCATTTATCATTGTAGGACTTTAAAATCCATTAGGAAATATAACATCGGAGCTAATTGTTAGTTCTAAATATTTTCATCTTCACAGCTACTGTTCTGATTCAATAAAATCGAATTGGTGATAGCTTGTGATAGGGAGAATAAATAGGATGATTCTGAAGAACTTGCTTGATTTGGGAGAGGATTTTCAACACTCTCAGTATCCATGGTACTTACTTCGTCTGATTGTTTGCCTATTGTGTTTCTTCGGGTAGAGACACAGGATATTGTGCTGTTTTCATCTTGAATTGAAAACTTTTCGGATGTGGTTCGGGTGTCATCGGTGTTATCTCTGTCGTCATTGTCGTTGTTGTTGTCGTAGTCTTATTTGCTGAAATGTCGATGAGTTCTGTTGTCAGTGAGTCACTATCGATGCTGCTGGGTGATACAGATGGATGGTGATCTTGATGGCCATTCGTTTCGATGCTCCGCGGCTGTGATGATGGTTGTGAAGGGCATCCGTTCCGATTCTCCGATGTCCGTGTGACCTGAGCGTAACTTATCGTGTAAACCGGTGCTTGAGGGACTTGTTGTTTTCTCCTTTTTCACGCTTCCGTAATTGAGATTCGTTCTGTAACATGAATGCGTTGGATTTCTTTCTCGTCCATGAATATCTCACAAGAACAACCAAAAGCTGAGTGGGATTTTACGCAATTGACACACTTCTCCGGGGATGAACAGTTGTCACCATGGAAAAGTTCTCCACATCTGGCACATATATGATTGCGATTTCTACAATGCTTTTTCGTGTGTCCAAATCGCAGGCAGTCTTTACACCTGAGTGGATTAGGTACATATAGTTCAACTCTGCATCTATAAAATCCTACATCAATAGCATTTGGTAGATATCCTAGATCGAAAGTCAAGATGAATTTTCCAGTGGGCGTCTCTTTCATGTCCTTGAACTTATTAATTCTTTCAACCTTTACAAGTCCCAACAGTAGATCGTTCCGTATGTGTGGTTAAGTGTTGGATGCTCTATGATCTTGATCTGCATCTATTCTCCAAGCCGAGTTTGTTTTAGCAACTTATTCGCTTGTTGTCGATCGACAGTCTTCAACAATAGGCAGCCATTTTGTATTCTGCTAATTTTATGTTCAAGGTTATCGCGTCCATTGCTTTTTTGATAAAGAATGGACTTACTTGTCTCAAACCAGGAACCGCGGGCCGTTGTTGTTCCCTTCGAGGCGCATTACTTTTGTGAACTGGATTTCATTTGATCCGTCTCTGTGTCCTCCACGTTTATTCATCTGCTTTTGTTTTTTCGTCTAGTGACTGGGTTCTGATTCGCTGAGCAAAGGCGAAACGCGAGCCAAATGCCCAGGAGCCTCCTCCAGGGTCATCACTCATAACCCCTACAGCACAGTTGTTTTTTGAGATACTTTCACTACAAGCACAATGAAAAGACCGACTTTGAAAGACAAAGGAAATATGTAATTGACGAGCTTTTCCGAAATCGTGTTACTCTCACGAAGTCTGAACTTGAACTGTGTCGGATGTGTTATCTTATGGACAATCTATGTAAGGCAAGACGTGCCGTCGCATATTCCACCATATATTATATGCCGTCTCGAGCTCGACCAATTATCACAACCGCAGCTCTATTCAGAGAAAGTCAAACAGCCAACAAGGTAAACGTGCATTCATGCTTCGGGTGCAAAGGGCAATGGGACTCGTCCCAATGTACCAATGTACCTTAATATATTTTCAGTCATCCCTCAAATCTTCGTCGAACAAAAAAGCTGTATAAATTAAGCAAAATACTCATTTAATTTTGTCTAGTTCATTTAATTTGCGCCTCGAACTCCTCCCAATAAGTTCGAGTTAATAAGCCTCCGTATAAACCTCTGAAAAAACTAAACCTTCAACTCGGCGTGCCGAGAGACAAAGCTACTTCTAGCAGTTATCCCAGTCACCTTTTCTCTCGAACAGGATAACATTAATCAACCCGCGCTTCCAGTCTTCATGCATACGACTCTGTTTCAAACTGTCTCAACTTTCTGTCGCATCCCAGCGTCGAAATTTGCACGGAAAAAATGGGCGAACTTTTGGCATCTGGAAGTTTCGACGGTTACGATGTGGATTTGTTCCTTCCCTTACACGCTGCTCCCACAAATGTTGATTTTGAAGGCTCCAAAGTTTCATCGAGCTTATTTTTCATTGTATTATTTCTGCCACTTCGTCCTTTGCACGATGTAACGTTTGAAGATTCGAGAAAAGTCTTCCGCCCGGTTCTGTTTAAACAGATTTTCCACCTTCGCTCACTTCCTGGTGTGCTGAAAAGACTGTTATTAAATCGTTTTCCCATCCACTGGTGGCTGAGTTTTTGCAAAGAAGAAATAGAAGGTAATTGGTGGAATGGACGTTCAACGGGTTTTTATGGCCATTTGTTGCTCCTGGGGGTGTTTTTTTTTTATCGGACCAAGGCAACGCAGGTAAGCTCCCCGTTCCTGGCGGATTATAACCATGTCAAATTGATGGGCCACTGTTTTTCGTGTTCGGTGTTCAAGATTCGGAAGCAATGGTTTGTGAGAAATTTGATTATTGCATACCGCGGAGCTTTCAAGTTGATTGAAAATAGATTTGTTTGTAACTGATGGTAAGTGAATTAGGCCTACAATAGATTGGAAGTATCAGAAATAAGCGGAATATGCGTGATACAGCTATGGCGAAGTAAACTGAGCAAATATGTTGTTTTATAAGTCGAAATGAACATAATTCGATAAAGGCAAAATTATGTTTCTTTTGCGCTGGTCCGATCGACTTCCGATTTTGCGTTCATCTTTTGGGAATAAGTTCACCTGGAACGGTTTCCCTTTCCCCCTGTCAGCAGTCAGCAATCACACATCAGCTTGGCTGTCAACTTCCGACTACAACGTGTCCAATTTATCTTGGTCTCACGCTTTGCAGCTCGAGTGAAGAAATCGTGGCACATTGCACCAAGAACCAAAAGTGACACAGTTGGAGGGAAAAGGTGTTCCGTTTGATTAGTCCTTAGAGTGAATTTTATTGGCAAGCGGCATTTCGTCGACTCTAGGAAGAAGTTCGGAAAAGGACGCCATCAAATGGGAATAGTTCGATGGAGTCATTCGGAGGCCGAGGGATGGAAAGCAATGCAGTGATTGAATTTGGTTTGTTGTGGAAAATGTGGCTGAAGCTAAAAATTGGACGAACGGATTCAATTTGATCTGTTGCTCTGCTTGGTTTTCATTCTTCTTTTATTTCGTTTGTTTGATTTATACGAAGAGGCTGATTTTGAATATACTGTCAGCCGATGTCATAAAAACCTATTCGAAAGAATGTCATTTTTCACCACACGTGAATAATGTATGTAGTAGAGAATCAGAATCAGAATCAAAATCACAAAATTACAACATTACAAAATTCAAAAAAAATAAAAAATATTAAATGTAAAATATGAAATATAAAATATAAAATATAAAGTATAAAATATAAAATATAAAATATAAAATATAAAATATAAAATATAAAATATAAAATATAAAATATAAAATATAAAATATAAAATATAAAATATAAAATATAAAATATAAAATATAAAATATAAAATATAGAATATAAAATATAAAATATTAAATATAAAATATAAAATAAAAAATTTTAATATAATATAAAATATAATTATAATTATAAAAGAAGAAACTAATTTTTAATTCATTCCATTAAAGCCATACAACACCTTTCTCATATAAAAAAACAGGAAGTGGGTTATATCTATGGTATAACCGCAAGGGTGACGTAGGACTATCGTTGATTTAGAGATCATTTCTTTGAAGTTGAATCTAAATCCATTCTGAATGAATGAATAAATGAATATTTGGGAGACTTCGAAAACGAGAGCGTTACGTTGGAGGCACAATGTTTTATGCATCCAATATAGGATACGAAAAACCTTGTTCTGAAGAATAATCTTCAGAAGCTAACCTGCTAACTGTACTTGATTGACAAATCACAAACCCAAATGTTATATATGTATATTTTATGGATAGAAAACATCAAAATAAACTCTTTCACATGAATGTATTTTTAAATTCCCAGAGGAACTGGCTGATTATTTCCCAGCAATGATTAGATCTTTCCGGAACTTTCTCGATGCTGAATGGCATCCAAACGGAAAGAATTCTGTGCGTGTATGTGTCGATCCTTCGCCGTCCACCTCCTCCAGCATGTTAGGCAACGATGTTGTCTTGTCGATGTCCTCACGAAAAATGAATGTGTCTCACCACCAGAATATCGCTTAAGTATGCTTTTTGTGTGTGATTGAATCGAGAGAAGGTGTGGTTTACGATGGCAATTTGGAAGGCAAACTAGAGGGGAATGAACTCTCTGAGCTCGGATCTTTCGGCGACTGAGCAATAATCGATTGCGGGCGCATGCAATATTGGATACGGAAATATCCTACTGATGGGGAAGAATAATCTTCAGAAGCTATCCTGTTAATTGTGATTTATTGAAAAACCACAAAACCAAATGTATTTGTTCACAGTGTTACATGGATAGAAAACATTCGAATAAACTCTTTCACATGAATGTATTTTTAAATTCCCAGAGGAACTGGCAGATTATTTTCAGTAACGATTAGATATTTCCACATTTTCCTCGATACTGGAAGCCCACCAGTGGTTAATGCTAACTCGATAACCATCTGTTAATAGCACTTGATTGAAACATATTTGGTCACAGTGTTACATGAATAGAAAACATTCAAATAAACTCTTTCACATGAATGTATTTTTAAATTCCCAGAGGAACTGGCTGATTATTCCCAGCAATGATTAGATCTTTCCGGAACTTTCTCGATGCTGAATGGCATCCAAACGGAAGGAATTGTATTATAGAGACTTTAAACTTTTTCAGTTCATTCGTCTCTAGCCTTGAGAAAAGCCCTTTGAAAACTCTACTCTACTCTACTCCAGCACTACCACCTCCACCCTCTTGCCTTGAGAAAGGCACTCGATCCCTCGCCGTCCAGCTCGTCCAGCAACGATGTTGTCCAGTCGGTGTCCACACAAAGAATGTCCAAACGGAAAGAATTCTGCGCGTGTATGTGTTGATCCTTCGCCGTCCACCTCCTCCAGCACGTTAGGCAACGATGTTGTCTTGTCGATGTCCTCACGAAAAATGAATGTGTCTCACCACCAGAATATCGCTTAAGTATGCTTTTTGTGTGTGATTGAATCGAGAGAAGGTGTGGTTTACGATGGCAATTTGGAAGGCAAAATAGAGGGGAATGAACTCTCTGAGCTCGGAACTTTCGGCGACTGAGCAATAATCGATTGCGGGCGCATACAATATTGGATACGGAAATATCCTACTGATGGGGAAGAATAATCTTCTGAAGCTATCCTGTTAATTGCGATTGATTGAAAAACCACAAAACCAAATGTATTTGATCACAGTGTTACATGGAAAGAAAACATTCAAATAAACTCTTTAACATGAATATATTTTGAAAATTCCCAAAGGAACTGGCAGATTATTTTCAGTAACGATTAGATATTTCCACATTTTCCTCGATACTGGAAGCCCACCAGTGGGTCATGCCAACTCGATAACCACCTGTTAATAGCACTTGATTGAAACATATTTGGTCACAGTGTTACATGGATAGAAAACATTCAATTAAACTCTTTCACATGAATATATTTTGAAAATTCCCAGAGGAACTGGCAGATTATTTTCAGTAACGATTAGTTATTTCCACATTTTCCTCGATACTGGAAGCCCACCAGTGGTTAATACCAACTCGATAACCACTTGTTAATAGCACTTGATTGAAACATATTTGGTCACAGTGTTACATGGATAGAAAACATTCAATTAAACTCTTTCACATGAATATATTTTGAAAATTCCCAGAGGAACTGGCAGATTATTTTCAGTAACGATTAGTTATTTCCACATTTTCCTCGATACTGGAAGCCCACCAGTGGTTAATACCAACTCGATAACCACTTGTTAATAGCACTTGATTGAAACATATTTGGTCACAGTGTTACATGGATAGAAAACATTCAATTAAACTCTTTCACATGAATATATTTTGAAAATTCCCAAAGGAACTGGCAGATTATTTTCAGTAACGATTAGATATTTCCACATTTTCCTCGATACTGGAAGCCCACCAGTGGGTCATGCCAACTCGATAACCACCTGTTAATAGCACTTGATTGAAACATATTTGGTCACAGTGTTACATGGATAGAAAACATTCAATTAAACTCTTTCACATGAATATATTTTGAAAATTCCCAGAGGAACTGGCAGATTATTTTCAGTAACGATTAGTTATTTCCACATTTTCCTCGATACTGGAAGCCCACCAGTGGTTAATACCAACTCGATAACCACTTGTTAATAGCACTTGATTGAAACATATTTGGTCACAGTGTTACATGGATAGAAAACATTCAATTAAACTCTTTCACATGAATATATTTTGAAAATTCCCAAAGGAACTGGCAGATTATTTTCCAGCAATGATTAGATCTTTCCGGAACTTTCTCGATGCTGAATGACATCCTAACGGAAAGAGTTCTGCGCGTGTATGTGTCGATCCTTCGCCGTCCACCTCCTCCAGCACGTTAGGCAACGATGTTGTCTTGTCGATGTCCTCACGAAAAATGAATGTGTCTCACCACCAGAATATCGCTTAAGTATGCTTTTTGTGTGTGATTGAATCGAGAGAAGGTGTGGTTTACGATGGCAATTTGGAAGACAAACTAGAGGGGAATGAACTCTCTGAGCTCGGAACTTTCGGCGACAGAGCAAGAATCGATTGCGGGCGCATACAATATTGGATACGGAAATATCCTACTGATGGGGAAAAATAACCTTCAGAAGCTATCCTGTTAATTGCGATTGATTCAAAAATCACAAAACCAAATGTATTTGGTCGCAGTGTTACATGGATAGCAAACATTAAAATAAACTCTTTCACATGAATGTAATTTTAAATTCCCAGAGGAACTGGCAGATTATTTTCAGTAACGATTAGATATTTCCACATTTTCCTCGATACTGGAAGCCCACCTGTGGTTAATGCTAATTCGATAACCATCTGTTAATAGCACTTGCATGAAACATATTTGGTCACAGTGTTACATGGATAGAAAACATTCAAATAAACTCTTTCACATGAATGTATTTTTAAATTCCCAGAGGAACTGGCAGATTATTTTCCGGATCTTTCTCAATGCTGAATGGCATCCAAACGGAAAGAATTCCACGCGTGTATGTGTGTGTGTGTGTGTGTGTGTGTGTGTGTGTGTGTAGCGGCTGCTTCGAGATCTTCCCGGGGAACCGTTTGTGGCATCACTCTCCTCCTGATGGATTCATGTCTAGCCTAAGGTGCACAAACAGGCTCTTGGTGACACCGTTCATCAGCGCTTTCATGATAAACGAAGAGCTTCACCACAACAGCGACAACATGCTCCAATCGCTGTTCAATTAGTACTGAGTGGATTTCCGAGTGGCGCTCGCTTATATACCGATTGGTGATTTCAATAGCCTGTTTTGAAAGCAATTTTAAGGCTATTGAAACAAGTTTTTGGATCAAAAAGTAACAAGTATATAACGCGTAGACATTTTATCTTTCGAATGAAGTGTTTATCATACCATTTCGTTCAGTTGTTTAGGAGCTATTAACGCTCAAAATCTCGGTCTCCGGCGTAACGCTTTCGTTTTCGAAACTTTGATTTTACACCCCGGTATAGAAATGAAAGACGTAGTCCTACGTCAAAAAAAATCCTTCCACGCGTGTGTTCGAATACCAACAATGACAGAGTCATTGAACTTTTTCTCTGTTTCGGGTCATGTTGCCTTAAACTGGCTCGAATTCAAAAATTACACTACGAAGTACAATTTTGTTGCTTCGATTTGGAAGATAAGATATCATTTTAAACGATTCCTGGAGAATCTTCAACTAATTTTTTTGAACTTTCTATACTCGAGTCTACAAATTGTAAATAATCGAATTATATCTAATCGAGTCTGACCTGTATGCGGATACCGAAACACAGGAATACAGAAATACAGAAATACAGAAATGCAGGAATACAAAAATATAGAAATACAGAAGTACAGAAATACAGAAATACAGGTATACAGAAATACAGAAGTGTAGAAATACATAAATAAAGATATACAGAAATACAGTAATACAGAAATACAGAAATACAGAAATAAAGAAATACAGAAATACAGAAATACAGAAATACAGAAATACAGAAATACAAAAATACAGAAATACAGAAATACAGAAATACAGAAATACAGAAATACAGAAATACAGAAATACAGAAATACAGAAATACAGAAATACAGAAATACAGAAATACAGAAATACAGAAATACAGAAATACAGAAATACAGAAATACAGAAATACAGAAATATACAGAAATAAAGAAATACAGAAATACAGAAATACAGAAATACAGAAATACAGAAATACAGAAATACAGAAATACAGAAATACAGAAATACAGAAATACAGAAATACAGAAATACAGAAATACAGAAATAAAGAAATATAGAAATACAGGAATACAGAAATACAGAAATATAAAAATATAGATTTACAGAAATACAGAAAAGTAGGAATAGAGAAACATGAAAAACAGAAATACAGAAATACTTCAATACAGAGGTATAGAAGTAAAATAAATTATCTTGGTTTGTCCAATTTAGGGTGTTTTCAAGCAACTAGTAAAAGCAAATCGATTTTTCTTCAAGAAAATCACATATGATCAATACCAGTTTCGGTTTGTTCAAAACCCCCAAGTCTCTAGTTGTTAATACTACCATAAGGCGTTGAAATTATTCAAATTTATATGTTTTTTAACTATTTTCCTCAAAGAGAAATTATGATCATGGCTTGACCACCTCTGATCATAGTTTGTCCAAAAAATGATTTAGAAATCATCATTTTTGAATGAAAAAATTCGAATTTTCAAGTAGATGTTGCATTTATCATTGTTTAAGTTTACTGTCATCATATTGATCTATTCATAATTTAGGCTTTCCTCAGAATATTACCTTTTCTTGGGCATTTTAAAAGTGTTCACCTCAGCACATTCAACACAGAGAAACTTTATTTATGATATGTGCGAAAGACACAATAAACAAACTGCAGCGCGCTAAGCGGTTGCCATAGAAATCATGTGGACAAAACAACATTAGTGAATCGGACAACTCATGATCAGAATTGAGTTCATCTAAATGCGTTAACTACATGGTTTAGCTATGTGAATCTGATACAAATGGTGTGCAAGCATGACTGTTTACAACACACTTACAAATTTTATTATCCAGAAAATGTCTGGATACGTGCCGAATAATCGTCTGGTGATTGATTAAAAGTAAGCTCAAATGAGGGGCGCATTTACACTAATAGAAGGTGGACTTTATACTACTTTAAAACATGTGAATCCATAAAAATATACTATAAAACTATTGTAAATCATGAAAAAGACAATTTTATTTACATGTTTTGAAACATTCGAATACCTGATTTAACACAGGTGTGCTGAATTAGAGCATTCAAAACAGTGGACAAACCATGATCATATTTTCGACTGAACAAACCAAAATCATTTACCTTACATGAATTTGAAAAATGTTTGAATTTGTTAAAATTAAAACAATTAAAAAATTCAGAAAAAACATTCATATAGGAATGATGATTGAAAAATCATCGGAGAACTAGTTAATAAAAAAAGACGGGTGGGTAATGTCGGGGACATAACTGAAGTGACGTAGGACTATAATAAGTGGACAGCTTTTGTTAAATATATATTTTAAATATATTGTTTTATTTTCTTCTCCTACGTGAATACCTACCTATCTACCTGAAAAATGGATTTGTTTACTGTTTACTCTTTATGAATATGTTGATGGTTCTGAAAAGAACCTTTGGTGTTGTGTTTTTGTTATCACTCGATATTCCCATCTTTTTCGGTTAAACCTTCCTGTTTAGCTATTGCGTTTGCCACTCGCCACAGCTTTCACAGTTGGAAAATTTCTTCCCATCCAGCTTGTGACATGTTGTTCAGTAAATTACATTTAATGCGACGTGCCGGAGAAACACTTTGCCACTCACTGAAACTAATTGTTACCTTGATGAGCGCCGAACCGAAGCTGCTCTGTTCTTGATGCGGGTTTTCTGATTGTCGTGAGCAGCTTTGCAAGCCAACTCGAGCACTCCGACGGCCGAAACTCTATAATCGCTGTTAGGTATACTGGTGCTCCGGCACCAATCCGTTCGGCCTAGTTACCCTTGCGGAGCAATCAGTGAATGCGACCAACAGGGAACTGGAGACCTGCACGGTTCGAGTGAGACTTTGCCTTTTCCTTAACTTGTCCTCCTTTGTTACGTCCACGATGCCGATGCCGTATAACCACACGGGTTTACGGTTTGAAAGAAAATAAGATATTTTTTTGGGGTTCCTCGTGTTTTATACTCTAGCGGTACACACTCACAGGATAGAGACAAATCGGCAGACTCAGCCAGAGGGGCGAGTCCAACGAGACGAACGAATGAGCGTTAAAAGAGAGCGATGGCAAAAAAATACATTCATTACGATTAGTTCGCTCGTTGGATTCACATGCAGGCTAAAAAGGGTCCTTTTCAGGATCACAAAATTATCTTCAATCTAAAGAGTTTATTGTTTTGTTATCACTCGATATCCCCATTTTGTTCGACTAAAGCTTCCTGTTTAGCGATTTGTTGCCACTCGCCACAGCTTTCACAGTTGGAAAATTTCTTCCCATCCAGCTTTGTGACATGTTGTACAGTAAATTACATCCAATGGCACGTCGCATTACCACCACTCAGTGCCGGATTGGAGGTAATTTTAACCTGTAATTGAACATTTGCGATGACAGTGATACAGTGTCGACTTTCAATGTGGGGTCATAATTTGGACCCCGAACTCTATGTTTACAAAAATGTCCAACTAAATATGTCGCATTACAGGTCCGTCCAATTAGCTAAATGTCGAGATAAGTGTAAATTACTGTACTTTCAATCTAGAAGCAATTTAAGAATTGGTGAAAATCAATAAGCTCAGAACATCTGCCAAATTCACATACTCATCATATCCTGGCAAACAAATTATGAAAAAATCAATTTGTGTTTTATTATTATTTTGGATATTGTTTTAGAAAGCATTGAACTGTATTTCCTAAATTCTTTTTTGGAAGGTTTAATGGCCCTGAAAAGCGCCTTGTTTTATGGAATGGTTCCAATTTAGAAAACTTAGTACTCGTGGTTTTGAAAAAAAAACCATTTCGAACGCCCTCGATGCCGCCTTGTTCTGGATTTGCCACCAAAGCAGTTTGTATAAAGAACAAACTTTTTTCTTCTGCTACCTGATGCCGTTTTGCGATTGCGTTTGCCACTCGCCACTCGCTGCAACTGCCTGTTGTCTTGATGTCCACCGAACCGAATGTGGTCTGTTCTAAATGCGGGTTTTCTTATCGTCGCGAGCAGCTTTGCCAGCTAACTCGATCACTTCGGCAGTCGAAACTATATAACGCCGGCTAGGTGGACTGGTGCACTGGTACTAACGCGCTCGGCCTAGCTACCCTTGCGGGGAACTCCAGATCAACACGGTTCGAGCGGGATTTTGCCTTTCCCTTCACTTTTCCTCCTTTACCATGTCCAGACATGGCTGCTTGGGTTCTTCTTCTTCTTCTTTTTGGCTTTAAGAGGGTTTAAACTTTTCAGTTCATTCGCCTCTAACTGCTTGGGTTGGTTTGTTGATGTGTTGTGATGCGAACCGATGTGGTGTACGGTTTGAATGAGAATGATCGTTACGGCAGCGGAGCGGGGATTTTTAAGCTGACTGGCTTGCTCGAGAATTACGCATGTGTGAGGCTGCGACCAATGTTTCGTTCATTTTTTTCTTTTTCCTTTCCAATCGCGCTTCATTCTATTTCGCTGCTGCTCTGGTTGCCCGTTTTGGTCGGTACGATTTGAGGAGCACAAAATGGACCAATCAAAAATGGGCACATAGTGCATTTTGACAATGCTTGATATTTCACAATTATTCAATTATTTATCTCAAGAAAAATGAAATGTTATTCGTTATGATAGATGCGTAGATATATTTCCTATCAATTGATGCAAAAACCTTTGCGATCTATTGAGAAATGCTCGAGTTATAAGCGTTCCAAATCTTGCATTTTTTCCTACTTGTTCAGTGCCTAGATTTCCATTTCACCCCCTATATCTTCCGGTTAGACGTAGTCTTACGTCAAAAATATTAATTTTATATGCATATCAAACAGTTTGAAATTCCAGAAACATTGAATTAGATAACGGGATAATCCGTTACACAATGCAAAGGGTAACCGAATGTTCACAAGATTAGACAATATCTGATTCGAATTTTCTGATTCCGTTATTTATAATTTTTTTCGATATTCCGATGTTCCCATTAGTTTTCTAATTTCCTCAAATTGAGAAAATAGAATCAGTGATTGTGTGAATCAGTGTTGGAAAAAATCATTTTCGCTAAGATCAAATGCATAGATTTTCGGGCTAGGTTGCATCGAAAACCTATATATTCCAAACGAAAATTAAAATGACAGATCCAGGCAACCATTGAATATGAGCAAATGAAATTTTGTCCTTCAATATGTTTTGATGTTTATTTTTTCCACCCAGTGTCATTTTCATCTTGATTATCGGAAACGTCAGAACTGAATTTCATTTCAGCCAAATGAATATCAGCTGTTGTTAACTTCTAACCTGAGGCTGCTGTGTGCGGTTGGGTTTTGCAGTTGCCGGATGCCGTTATCGGAAATACCTTAGTTATGAACCCCACTCAATGTCGCATTCATTCGTTATAGCAAATTTGCTCATGCAACAGCGATATGAACAAAATGAACTCGTTTGTTATTGTCATCAATATAATGAGGGCAGTATGTTTCAAGCTGAAAAAAAGTCATTTACACTGGAACAAAATCATATTCGTTTCTCGTGAATATTTATTGATATTCTAAGACACTGGTGTGAATTACATGAATTGACAATTGAGATATAAAATAACCAAATATTTAGTTGATCGAATTATAAAAAATAAAATAAAATGAATGTTAGTCTGTTCATAAATCAGAACATTCAAATTATACATAAGAAAAAATGAAGAGAACTGAAAAATAAACAAAAACTAAAACATCCAAAACATCCATCTCCATTATTGGCTGCTATTGCTTTTAGACCCGGCTGGCCAAATAGTTTATGATTACTATTCTTCCTATAGTTGAAAAAAGTCCATCAATTTCAATACCATTGAGTTTCAAAATAAGCAAGCTAATAAGATCCACCGAATTAAAAAAAACAGAATGGAAATCAGAATATATAGTAAAATAAAAATTAATAACTGCAATCAAATATTATATTAAGATATTTTTGTCGTATAACACGTTATGTACGTTATAGAGGTAGGGGTAGTGGGAGCAAATTGGTCATGGGGGGCAAAGTGATCACCTGCTTGTTTGGTAGTATAACTATTGACTATAGATGCCGTATTGATAGTCACCTTATGTTTGAAGGATTTAATTACTTTTAAGTCACCCTGTACTTCAGTAGAGCTGTCGCATGTCAAAATATAAATAAAAACAAAAATTGTTCTCTCGATAGCAATTAGGCCGTAGTTCTATCCGCATGGTATCTAAGGAATTTCTCGTGAAAATTAGTTTATTCAATCTGATATATTGGACAAATCATCAGTTGAAACGACTGTTCAAATATTCTAAGAGAGATAAACACATATTTTGTTTAATCTCAGCGATTAATTAGCATAGAAATTACTTTGATGTTTGGGGGCAAAGTGGTCATGAATGAATAATGAATAACGACTTACAATGTTCTGTTCACTAAAATTGATATACCGCATCACATTCTGCTCTTGAAGAGGATCCTTTTGTGGCTTGGACCCTGGATAAATATGCCACTCCAACTAAACCAAGCATCATTATGCGGAACGTTATGTGTTTCTTACCAAGGATGCAAAATTTCGAAAGAACATGTTGAAATCGAAAAGCAATTTTTATCAGTGCAAAATATCTCCAGCGACATTCTTCACTTCTTTCTATCGCGGTGCCGCTGTGCCTATGACCGCTGGCTCACCATCTCGTTTGTTTTGATATAGTTTTCGTTTCATCAACAGAAATATCAGTTCATTCTCGATGTCAGTGAATGCTCAAGCCGAAAATATCACCTTTCATTGCGTCCTGGTGAAATTTTCGTTGGTCATACACCCATAAACTCAGCACTCAAATGTGCCGTTGCCCATCGATGTGTGTGCAATAAGCGGCACAAAAATGGGACCGGGGCTAGAAACATACTAGGAAAACACATACGAACACGCGTTTAAACGACTGACGCGGTGTCAGTGAGATGATATTTCCTTGTATGGAATTTTGTTCCCTTCCACTGTCAGCTGATCGAAGATGCGTATGAAAATTTCGGGCGTAAATTCTCAGTGAGACAGTGGAACGAATGAGTGTGGGGAATTATGCAAAAACCAAATGTTCCACGTGACGGAGTGTCGGTTGCATGGAATTAAGTTTGGTTCATTTGTCATGAACTGCAGGGGAATTGGTGGTTGATTTTGATGTTGTCTCAATATCTTGCGCTGTCAGTAAAGTGAGTGTGAGATTTTGCAACTCTGTTTCTTACTACTTTTTTGTATGCATGAGAAAATTTAAATTGAGACTCTAGGCGAATAGGCCAAACTTATTTTATACATGTACCTACTATATCAAATATGATTTGAACAAATTTTGGACGAAAAAACACATAAATCTATCCCATTTAGCTTGATATGTGCGAGTGACCACTCTGCGCCCACAAGATGACCACTTTACCTCCAAGCAAAAAAAAGATCGATTTTTCACCTTTTTTTATAATGATAAAAAGTGTACTATTTTGAATTTTTATAGTAAAAGCCGTTTGCTATCTTGAACAACAATGAGTTGAACTATAATATTCTTCGAGAAACGGGAATTGAATCGGTATGTGGGCGCTGGAAATGGGCATATTCCTTAGGGTGACCACTATGCCCCCACTTCCCCTACGGCTCGGATGTTTTACAAAATGGGACTACTTTCTAGACTGTTTTCTATTTATACAATAAGTATCTTTAGAAGCTGGAACTGACACTGATATTATGCAAACGCTTTTGATGCGGGCTGAAAGGAAAGCTCAGCATGAAAAATTTGGGGGTCAACGTGTTAATTGTTCGAACGGTTGTTGGGAGAAGATTACTCTAAGCGCAAATTGCTGTCGCCAAAAAAACGCACGAGAAACGACGGAACCAACTTCATCACTTGTAGTCGTAAGAAGATTACTTTTAGGTAAAATCCATATCAAAACCAAATATTCATATCATATTAAAATTCATATTAGGCTGTCAAAAAAGTCCTGCGGTATTTCCGCGAGGTATCGTTGTAAGCGCGTAGTTCTAGTTGTATTCATTGTATCGAGTCATACTATAACTTGTTGGAAAGGTATTTTTGCGCGCTATAGTCCTTGACAGTGTTTTGTTTGGTTAAGTCGTTCGTGAGTTATAGTGTCGCAAATATGGAGCAAAATAAAGAGAAAATCCGACATATTTTACAGTACTAACAGTGACGAAGGCAAAAATGCATCTCAATAAAAAATGCCAATAAAATTTGTGCAGTTTATGGATCCGATACAGTTTCCATTTCCACCGCACAACGATGGTTTCAACGTTTTCGTTCTGGTGTAGAGGTCGTCGAAGATGCGCCACGCTCCGGAAGGCCTGTCGTCGAAAATTGCGACAAAATCGCTGAGTTAGCCGAGAAAGACCGGCATAGTAGCAGCCGTAGCATCGGCCAAGAGCTGGGGATAAGTCATCAAACCGTTATTAACCATTTGAAGAAGCTAGGATTCACAAAGAAGCTCGATGTATGGGTGCCACACACGTTGACGCAAAAAAACATCTTTGACCGTATCGACGCATGTGAATCGCTGCTGAATCGCAACAAAATCGACCCGTTTCTGAAGCGGATGGTGACTGGCGATGAAAAGTGGGTCACTTACGACAACGTGAAGCGCAAACAGTCGTGGTCGAAGCCCGCTGAAGCGGCTCAGACGGTGGCCAAGCCCTCATTAACGGCCAGGAAGGTTCTGCTGTGTGTTTGGTGGGATTGTCAAGGAATAATCTATTATGAGCTGCTTCCCTATGGCCAAACGTACTGTACTGTACTGTCAACAACTGGACCGCTTGAAGGTAGCACTCATGAAGAAGAGGCCATCTTTGATAAACAGAGGCCGCATTGTCTTCTATCAGGACAACGCCAGGCCACACACTTCTTTGGTGACGCGCCAGAAGCTCCGGGAGCTCGGATGGGAGGTTCTTTTGCATCCGCCGTATAGTTCGGACCTTACACCAAGTGACTACCACCTGTTTTTGTCCATGGCGAACGAGCTAGGTAGTCAGAAGTTAGCCACAAAAGAGGCCTGTGAAAATTGGCTATCCGAGTTTTTTGCCAATAAGGAAGCGAGCTTCTATAAGTGATTACCACCTTTTTCTTGCATTACAAAATTTTCAGAGTGATAAAGAATGGGGATCAAGAGAAGATTGTTAAAATCTATTACTAGAGTTTTTTGCCAATATGGACCAAGACCTCTATGATAGAGACATGATTAGCTAGTTTTGTTATTGTCAGCTACCTTTAAAATGGCAACACATTCTACAACAAAACAGTGCATATTTGATCTAAATCGGACAATCCGAAGCATATTAAAAATAGTTTTTGAATTTCACCCAAAAATAATTGATTACTTTTTCCCCAATATCTAAGTTTCAGAGATATGAAGAGACACATTTATTTTTTCCTAAATGTCTAGACTGGAATAAGCTGCAATCGTTTCCCTAATTCATAGAATCGCACGATTTGCGTAATCTATGTAAAATCATAACATTATTCCTAATATCGAATTGAAGGCAAACATTTACCTTATCATCATTTGCTATCTTATGATGAACTCGAGGCATTCCCATTCATCCTGCCAATACACTTCTTAAATCGATTCAATTTATCTCGATATACATTATATATGAGCGAACTGGTAAGGGGAAAACGTGTTTTACATACAACCGCAGGAAGCAAATCCTGTCCCCTCAGATCGAATCATATATTCATACATAGAAGATGGTCTTTTCGCATGATATGGACGACCAAAATGGGGGGTTGGAAAGACACGTTTTGCATACATTATTAGCACCATCATCATCATCATCATCAGTTCATCCGCGGGAAGCAATTTGATCGCGATTGCAGTCGATTCTGTGGGAGTTTGCAACAATGCGTTATGTCTTTTTGAACCGAACGCAGCGCATAATTATCATGTGCGGCTGTTCAATAACCATATGATATCTTCTCATTTCACTTGCAGATCTCCGATGGCATCGCTTCAGCGAATCGCTTGAATTCGCTTGTTTCGTGATACCAGCGTCATCTCATCCTCAACACCCCGGTACTCCTGTGACCTGTGGAGGACAAGAGACACACATTCTAGAAGGTAGGAAAACTCACCATGTTGTACAACTTCTCAACCTGCTTGACCAAAAAAGGTCATCGAACCGTTTCGCCTTGTTGGAATAAATGGTAATTCGTGTCCCTTTTTCGGTCTGTGGAAAGTCAATTATCTCATCGTTAACTTTCGGTCTGACTTTTCAGAGTCTTCTTTTGGAGCGGAATAAGAGGAGCTAAATCACGTGTTGCATGTGTCCTTTTGGCTGTGTGGAAACCACACAAAACAGGGTGAAATTTTTGCGGAGAAGATGAAGTACAAAAGTGCATCTGAATTGCTGGGGTCATCTTTACCAGCAGTGTCCAGCACCAGTTGAAATGCGATGAAGAGATGCGGTCGGCAAACCAAGCCGACTTTGCGAGTGTGGTGTGGCGACCGCAGTACGATCTACAAATTCAAAGACTTGAAAATGTTCAAAAGAAGTTCTCAAAATTTGCGCTAAGAAATCTGGGATGGAGAGAAGAACCCCGGCTACCATATAAAGATCTCTGCTGTTTGGTAGATGTGGATACCATCAGCAGCAGACACCAAATTGCAGACACAACATTTTTTTTTTGCAACGTACTGAACGGACGGATCAAAAGCCCGCGTCTCTACAACAGGATTCATTTTAACACCAGTCCCGTTTCTCTTCGTCGACGGAGGATGTTTGACCCACCCCTGAGGAACAGAAACTACACCCAGCATGAACCGACAGCCACATTTATGCGTGAGTCCAACGTGCTGCAAAATGTTGTTTCTGTAAATATGACATCGGAAGAAATTCGAAGAAGATTAAGATTATATTTAAGAGACCAACTGAATATATAAGTTTTAAGTTTGTATTTTTTGTTTTCTTTTTCATTCATGTTTAATTTTAAGAAGGCTAACGGGCTTACAGCCTATAGTCCAAATAAACAAATTAATAAATACGTGCATATTAACTTATTTGATAATTGCTTTTCGAGTTGTGATTCGTGCACTGCTGTGGGATATGAATGATCTTTAAGAGAAGTCGGTTATTTTAGAGGTTATTGAATGCTCTCTCGCTCGATAACTAATTGTTTTAATAAAGTAATGCAAAACGAACCTTTAAAAAAATAATGGATGGGTTATATCTATGATATAACCGCAAGGTTGACGTGAGATTACCGTTGGCTTAGTAAGCATTTGTATTGTATTGATTAAATTATCGATGGAATGAAACAATTCTCGAATTAAATTCAACATATTTGCTTTGTAAGTAAAAAAAAGTTTGAACAGTTGAACAGTAAGATTGATTCATTATGTTTGTGGATTATGTTCTTCCTTAAAAGTAATTTGATGACCGTCTTTTTACGTTTGATATGATTTCTAGGACTACCAAAATATAGGAACGGAAGAATTGTCAAACGACCATTGTATTTTACATTTCCCTCTGAAGTTATTGAATCTCTCATGTTTACGTAGTTCTCGAACCACGAACCGAATTGTCATTCACCTCTAGTATCTGAAATGACGATTTTCGCAGGCTTCTCAGTTTGGGGGAAACATATTCCGGTCTGCACAAAGACAAGCTAGTACAAAAATACTCGCAGCTTGTATATATTTGCAATGCGGACTCTCCCAGGCTTCTTTGTATTGAAATCCATCTTAAGGCTGATTTAGACGATGCCAGTCAGCGCTCTAGTTGAAGTATCCAGTGAACAGAGAACAGACAATCTGTTCAAGTTACTTGTACCAGTATCGAACAAGTAATTGGCCTCTAACCTGAACAGAGTGTCTGTTCTCTATTCACTGGATACTTCAACTAGAGCGCTGACTGGCATCGTCTAAATCAGCCTTTAGGGAAACAAATTTCGGTGGGAACAAAAATATTCTCGACTTGCAAGTATTTGCCAAGCGGATACCACAGACACATTGATTTTGAAGTCCGTGTTAAGGAAACACATTTTAGTGTGAACAAAAATAGCCCTACTTGCATGTATTTGCAAAGCGGATTCCACAGACACATTGATTTTGATGTCCGTGTTAGAGAAACACAGGTTGATGGGAACAAAAATATCACCTACTTGAATGTATTCATAAAACGAATTCCCCCAGGTACATTGAGTTTGAAGTCTGTATTGGGGAAACCGTAAATCGGGCCAATCAAAACGGGGCAGTTAGGGTGTTTAGATAACGCTTGACAACATTTTACAATTATTCAATTATTTATCTCATGGAAAATAAAATTTTATTAATTGTGATAGACGCGTACAAATATTTTTTTTTCAATTGATGCAAACATCTTTGCGATCTATTAACAAATGTTCGAGTTATAAGAGGCCGTCTCCATTTTCATAGTATTTTTTTTAGTATTTTCATAGTTATAGATTTATAAACCATTATAGTCCAAAACTATAAAAATTAAACGATTCCATAATGGTTGAGATTTAATGATATGCGCAAATGATTTTTCATCGAATTTAATGTTTCATACAAGTTACACGCAGATACACATGGCACCAAAAATAATATTGCTGACCCGATTAACTCATCGCACGAGTGCACCAAAGTACACATTTAGTGCTGAGTTAGGCAAGCGCAATCGAACGTCCGATCGACTTGTCGCCAGGTGTAGGTTTTTGTAGAATAAGCATTTTATTGTAAATTCATTTCGAGCAACAAATAAAGTCAGTTCTGATTTAGACTCCCTTGACAGCAGGTGTGATTCCCTTTTTTAAAAAGAAACTCCACCAGCTGAAATTGTAACTGGCGCCCTCACACGGGACCTTTATATTTGGTAAAAGTATAAGTTCGAGCTGAACGAAGCCACGCTGAGCATCCTGAGGAAGGAACCTTTCATTCCGGACCAAGAGCCGTCCACTGTCAACCAGAGGATTTGAGGGTGAAGGCGCGAAGCAGTGCACCAATTTAAGGAACCTACCCGGAGCAACAAAATAGGACCAAGGACCAAGGCGTTGTCCCGCGACGTTCAATGAGACGTTTCCTGATATTATTGTGAGTACAATAAAAAGAACAGAAAGAAATTAATTTTAAGAAGTGTGAAATCCCAATCATTTAAAAACTAAACTTTAAACGCGACTCGCTTTACTAATTACGAGCGTCTAGACCGGAGCACCTGGGTGCACCCGTAATCGAAACGCTGAATATCACAAAAGTGCTCAACTAACACTAATTAAACAAACTTTAAAAATAGACCAATTGATTAATTCATTAAATTCCCTCCATTTAACAACCACAATGGCAAACCCGATCCCGGATCCCGAGCCAATTCCCTCAACCTCAAATTTTTCTCCACGGTTCGTGGTCGATACCTCCTTGTCATTCCACGAGAGAGGCAACATTCCTGCTATCGTGTCCGATCTGCCAGATTTTGTGGGAAACCCCAGAAATCTATCCCAGTTCATTCTTGATGTGGAAGAAATCTTGGAACTTTTCCAAGACAAACAAGATTCCTTCCAATATTATCTCATTTTAAAAACTATTCGACGAAAAATTAATGGTGAAGCTAGTGATATTTTGATCACGAACAACACCCCAAATGATTGGAGGAGTATAAAGGAAGTTCTTCGCCTTTATTACTCTGATAAACGTGATCTGATGACATTAGATCACCAACTAAAATCTACTTCCAGATCTCGAGGTGAATCAATCGAATCTTACTACAGCAAGATCACCGAAATTGTAACGCTGATCAGTTCAGCAATTGTCATGGACGAAGCATGGAAAGGCCACGAGTCAACTCTAATAAAACTGTACAATATGATCGCCCTAGACACGTTTATAAGAGGTCTAGGGGAACCTCTTTCGATGTTCTGCAAAAATTTTAAACCAGAAAGCCTCGCAAGAGCATATCACTATTGTATAGACTATCAAAATTTAGACGCAAGAAATGTTCCTTTCAAAGGACATAATTACGCACCGGCTCCTGCTCCCAGATCTAATATTCCGCAACCGCTTCCACCACCACGGCCTTCAAAGCCATTCCAAATAATAAACCAAAGAAACTTTCAACAACCTATGAACCAAAGGAATTTCCAACATCCCACTAATCAAGGAAACTTTCAACAAAAGCCAAATCTTCCTCCCAAGTTAAACTTTCCCAACAAATACAACACCCAACAGCAGAAAGTAGAACCGATGGACGTTGATCAGTCCATACGCTCTAGAATGGTTGATTACGGTAATCGGCAAAAATTTTCTAGGCCCTCATCGGCCTCGATGCAATATCAGTTACCGGAACCAAAACGAGTAGCGCATCAATTAGAAGAATTACCAACAGAAGAAGAATATCTTCTTCAAACTGAAGATGTGAAAATTGATTATGATCAAGAAGAAGTTTCCAACGAATCAGAAGATGAAAACACTGTCAATTTTTTAGAAAGAGACATGAAATGGATGAGCAAATGGTGCGATTAAGAACACAAGTTACTCCGCTACCTTACATAAAAGTGCCCACGACAAGAGGTGAAATTAAACTTCTCGTCGATAGTGGCGCTAACATAAATTTAATCTCTAGAAAATGGGCTTACAATTCTGGAAAAATCGTACATAAAATTCCAAATGAACCAGTAAAGGGTGTAACAGGTAAAGATTACGTTTCCGAAGTAGTTAAATTAGACATTTTTCAACCTATCGTAGACAACAAATTTGAATTTCTAGTCTTCGATTTTCATCCCTTCTTCGATGGTTTAATCGGAACCGAAATAATCTTCAATGAGAGTTTTAACCTCATGACAAATAAAAAAAATTTATATGTTTCAGGAGAAAAACAAAATTTGAAAATTCCTCTATACTTTTATTCCCCAACTCCTTCACAAAGAAGATTAAACAATGTCAACAATTTGAGTACAGTTGTTAGAACATCACATCTAACACCGACTGAAAAACAATCATTGTTTTCCATCATTAATTCATGTCCAGAGGTATTTCACTGCCCTGATAATTCTCTAACATGTACTACGAATGTCGAATGCACTATAAGAACACAAGATGATATACCCGTATATCAGAAATCCTATCTCTATCCAGCAACTTATAGAGAAGAGGTTGATAAACAGATTTCAAAATTATTAGCTGATGGAATAATAAGACCTTCGAGATCCCCTTGGAACTCTCCTGTATGGATTGTGCCGAAAAAAATGGACGCATCTGGACAGAAGAAATTTCGACTGGTAATCGATTATCGCAATTTGAACCAGAAAACAATTTCAGATCGTTACCCCATGCCGGAAATTTCGAATATTTTAGATCAGCTAGGTGGAAATGGTTATTTTACCACTTTAGATCTAGCTTCTGGCTTTCATCAAATAAAGATGAAACGCTCTGACATAGAAAAAACCGCATTTTCGGTTAACAATGGCAAGTATGAATTTGTGCGTATGCCATTCGGGCTCAAAAATGCACCGGCTATTTTTCTAAGAGCTATGGACGATGTACTTCGTGAGCACATCGGAAAAAGGTGTTATGTTTATATTGACGATTGTGTCATCTTTGGTAAGACGCTAGATGAACACAACAATAACTTGAAAATTATTTTGAAAGCCCTTTACGAGGCAAATCTCAAGGTTCAACTAGATAAATCTGAGTTCCTCAGGAAATCAGTTGAATTCTTAGGCTATGTTATCACAGAAAATGGGATCCAACCGAATAATAAGAAAATTGAAGTAATTCAGAAATGGCCAGAACCAAAAAGTATTAAAGAAATTAGAAGCTTTTTAGGCTTAATTGGCTATTATAGGAGATTTGTAAAAGATTTTGCCAAAATAGCAAAACCTCTTACAAACCTTTTGAGAGGGGAGAGGAATATAGATTCGAAAAAAGCAATCAAACTTGATATCAATGCCAAAGAAAGTTTTGGAAATTTGAAGTCGATTCTTACTGGTGCCGACATTTTAATTTACCCCGATTTCAAAAAACCATTCCTAATTACTACAGATGCATCGAATTACGCGATTGGCGCTGTTCTAAGCCAAGGTGAGATGGGTAAAGACAAACCTATTCACTTTGCATCTCGCACTCTTAATCGTACGGAAGAGAACTTTTCTGCTACGGAAAAAGAGATGCTTGCAATTCACTGGGCACTGAAAGTTTTCAGGAATTATATTTACGGCCAAAAATTTGTCATACTGACTGACCACCAACCGTTAACTTTCTCGTTATCCGCGAAAAATTTTAATGCAAAGCTCAAACGCTGGAAATCTTACCTGGAAGAGCACGACTATGAAATAGTTTACAAGCCCGGTAAATCCAATGTTGTTGCTGATGCATTGAGTAGTTTGCAGGTCAACTCATTAACACCGACGCAACACTCTGCCGATGATGATGATAATAATTATATCATCTCAACAGAAGCCCCTTTGAATGCCTTTCGCCTACAAATAATTTTAGAAACAACAGACACAGCACCCGACGTAATAACCACTAACCCCTTTCCCGGTTTCACAAGAATAACGATAAAAAGGACTAGATACGACGAACCAATTTTAACAGCTTTAATGAAAGAATTTTTTGCACCTTCAAAACTGATTGGTTTACACACAACCGAAGCAATCTTAGGCCAACTACAAGAAATTTACAAAAAGTTTTTCAGCCGATCCGGCCTTTTGAAAATTCGATTCACGCAAAACATTCTTCAAGACATAACCGACCCGGACGTACAACAGAGAATAATACAGGAGACACATGAGAGAGCACACCGTGGTATCGACGAAAATAAACAACAAATTTTGAGGAAATATTATTTTCCGAAATTAACTGATAAAATTCGTCAGTATGTGCGTGTTTGCGATCTCTGCAATGAAACCAAATATGACAGACAGCCTTTTGTGATTCCACTTCAAGAAACACCAACACCTAATCTTCCATATGAAATTCTTCACATAGACGTTTTCCAAATCGAATCCAACTACTTTTTATCAAGCCTTGATAAATTTGGTAAGTTTGGACGAATTGTCCCCATCAAATCCCGACACGCTGTCCATATTGGTCAAGCAATATGGGAAACAGTAACAACCTTCATAGTCCCAAATGCAATCGTTGTTGACAACGAACGTGCTTTTCAATCACCCGATATTCGTGGAAAATTGATAGATTTAAATGTAAGGGTATACCTAACTCCCAATAGTAAATCCGAAGTAAACGGACCGGTAGAAAAATTTCATTCTACCATCATCGAACTTTACAGAATCCAAAAACAACTAACCCCCCGTCTACCTCCCCGTAACATAATTCACATAGTTGTGGAAAAGTATAATAACACGATCCACTCAGTTACTTTAAAGAAACCTAAAGAAATTCTATTTGGAAAAAGACAAGACTCAGACGTACCAATCGACCCAGATCGACTAGAACAAATTAGACAGAAAATGTACGACGAAACTATAGTAAAAATCAAAGAAGCCCAAACAAAACAATTAGAAAAGTTCAATAAAAATAGAAAATCCGCCCCACAGTTAGAAGTAGGTCAAATGGTTTACACTAAGGATAAAATTATAAAGCCGAAACATAAAAAATTGTTTAAAAAAACCCATGTGCAAGAAAATAACGAAGTCACCTTCAAAAATGAGAGAAACTCCAAATTACACAAAACGAATGTAAAAAATATTAGTTTGAAATCTTAATCTTTCAGGGTTCAAGCTGCGCTTGGAAATATTATTATCAGGAATGTAAATCAAGACCATGTAGCTGTTGTCCATCTAGAAAATTGCAAGATTATAGAGGGCTATAAGAAGATAGTTCATGAGATAAATACCACTTTCATACAACAAACACTACTGGACATAAAAGACCAAGTACTTATTCGACAAGACAATGATAACGAGATAACAACCATACTAAGACGAAAAATCCTCGAACTCGAGAACAACCTGAAACAAATCAAACCCGGACGAATGAAACGCTGGGATGCACTTGGCAGAGCCTGGAAATGGATGTCCGGCTCCCCAGACGCTGACGACCTCAAAATTATAAATAAAGATTTAAATGATATCTCGGACAACAACAACAAACAAATCAATATAAATGACGAACTGTACCAAGGGGTAGATAATATAACGGATAGCATCAACAAATTGATTATTTCTAACGAAAAAACGAATACAGCAATAGATCTTTTGAACATTATAATGAATTTAGACATTCTAAATGAAGAAATCAGTAACATTCACGATGCAATACTACTAGCAAGACTAGAAATAATAAACAGAAAACTGCTCAACTCTAAAGAGATCGATTTGATAGGTCAGATTCTTAGCAAGCAGGGAATCTCCCCAGTACTTTTGGATGAGGCACTCGGCTTTGCGACCACCACCATTGGAACCAACGGAGAGATCATCTTGTACATCATCAACATCCCCCACTTTGGAAACCTAACGTACCAACATCTTAAAATTGAACCCGTAATATCCAACTCGAAACGCATAAAACTGGATGGCAACGAATACCTCTACGGTGACGATAAACTCTACATTAAAACTGATATTTGTTTGGAGCCTATGTAATCTGTCTGATCTTGAAGACGTCCCAGAAAACAGTTGCATTTTTAACATAATATCTGGCAAAAACAGCAGATGCAATTACGAACAAATTTTACATCATCCAATAGTAACCGAAATGAGTCAAACAACTCTGTTATTGAATGAGGTGAATGACACATTACGAAACACTTGTGGAATATCGAACAGAAACCTAACAGGATCATTTTTGATCACTTATCAGAATTGTTCGGTATCAATAAGAAACTATTCGTTCACAAACCAAGTGATCGAAACAATAAACCAACCGATCTACCTACCCTCTATAGGTTTAGAAATCTCTCAGCACCACATCGATTATCCCATGGATATTCATACATTGAACAAGTTGCACCACAAGAATTTGGAACGTTTGGAAAAGCTGCAATTGACATCGGAGACACATCATTGGACACTCATTGGAGGATTAACCTACTCATCAACAATAATGCTTCTGTTTACTTTTTATGTCTTATTCAGGATCAGACGTCAGTCAGCTACAGTTATCATAACAGAAACCAGAGCAGACGAACCGGAGATGGCTAGCAACAATAAACCTACTTTTTTATTCCAACCCCAGTCGTTAGGAGTCTGACCATTGACCCTTCGGACCGTTGAACCAGGAGGATCAACACTTAGGAGGAGGGCAGTTACACGCAGATACACATGGCACCAAAAATAATATTGCTGACCCGATTAACTCATCGCACGAGTGCACCAAAGTACACATTTAGTGCTGAGTTAGGCAAGCGCAATCGATCGTCCGATCGACTTGTCGCCAGGTGTAGGTTTTTGTAGAATAAGCATTTTATTGTAAATTCATTTCGAGCAACAAATAAAGTCAGTTCTGATTTAGACTCCCTTGACAGCAGGTGTGATTCCCTTTTTTAAAAAGAAACTCCACCAGCTGAAATTGTAACTTACATTTTGTTATATCTCGAGAATAGTTAGTATGTATAGATTTTCATACAGAATTACGTGGAAAATCATTTTCCACTAGTCGTCAAACTTAAAACAGTTGAGTGATAGTATTCTGATATAACTCAGTATTTTGATAAAAAATATACATGGAATTAGATAGCTGATTCGAAATATTTCAAGAGGTGATAGAGGATCATATTTGATGAAAAAATCCGTCAAACGAAAAACGAAAAAAAGTTTAACAGAACACGTTATTACCTTGTTAGCGAGTGCCCAATAACAATGAGATTTATATTCTGCAATGGTGTTGCAGATCACTACCTTCTTCATAAAACGATGTTTTTATGCATAACTAGCTGACCCGGCAAACTTCGTCCCGCCCAAAATTTGTGTTTTGTTATCAATACCTTCGAACATTCACGTTTTCTTACTATGAGCAAGTTCATGGGTCCAAGAGCAGAACTGTTCTTTAATTGATCTTCTAATCGACCCCGTTGAATTTACGTTTAATTATAAAATTCCTAGTATTTCTAACAAAACTCATCATTATAATATCAGATTATTTCCAGACACAATTCTCGTTCAAGATTTTTCAACCACTTGCAAATAACATGTTTCTCCGTTACATGGAATAAATGTTTTATACAGAAAGTATGATAGAATAAAGACAACCCTAAATCGTTAAATTCCTTCCTCGAGTTCTGCTCTTATGAACACATCCGGCGATCTTTTTTTTTAGGTACAGATAGAAGAAGATATAGGAGTGCGTTTCATCACATTAAAATCCATTTCCACTTTCGAACAAAGATCAATTTCCCTAGCGCAAACATCAAATGGACTAACAGCTCTTGTCACTATGCAATTGTAGAACATATGGGAATTAAATTTTCCGAATTTTTCCTTTTCCCTTCAGGATTTTCCGAAAATTTTCAATTGTCATGTTTGGTTGGAATATTTTTGGTTGAAATATGTGTAATATTTTTATGGGACCACCTCTCCATTCCAGAGGAATGAGGGGTGTCATATCATTATATAAACATTTCTCATACCCAATAACCCTCACATCCCAAATTATGCGTGATTAGTTCTCGAGTTATGCAGAAGTTTGTGTTTCGTTTGTATGGGGCCATAAAATCATTTATTGCACCCTAAAACCTCATTAGGACTAATTTCATTTGCTTGATTAATTCTCTAGTAATGCAGAAATTCATTTGCATGGCAACCCCCCCTTAGAGAGGGGAGGGGGGTTGATAAAAAATAATCCTTCCTTATAAAATTGTTCTGATCGTTTTTGTGCGCTTCAAAAATTCGAAAAGCACTGATAGGGCTCATATTATGACACAATATACAATCAAGAATCGTTGTTGCTACTACCAACACATCAGGAAGCTTCAAAATTACTAGATGGAATTAGCACACTTCTGAAATTTAGCTGTGAACGAAAATTAACTTTTTATTATCGAATATGTATTCTATGGGGTAGCAACACATTTCTTTGCAAGTGTTTAAAAAATCGTGAACTAAAATTGCATCTGATAACTATTTTAAATCCATTTATTTTTATTCGATTGGTGTTGCTCAAGATCAATCTTTTGAATTTTGTGGTTCATATTCGGATACGGATTGTTATTGTTATTGTTATTTATATCATCGCGGATAGTAAAAAAAGTCACAGGAGGGTTGTGTCCGAGACACGACCGCATAGTTGACGTAGGATTCCGTTGGGCTAGGGAACAAAAGCTTTCCCTACTTTCATGTATATGAAATGCCGATTTCCTCCAGGCAGCTTGGTTTTGATGGCTCTGTTAGAGAATACATTTCGTTAGGAACAAACTTTTCCCCTACTTTCATGTATTTGCAAAGCCGATTTCCTCCCAGGCAGCTTGGTTTTGAAGTATCTGTTAGGGAACACATTTCAGAGGGAGTGAAAGCTCCCCCTACTTTCATGTGTTTACAATTCAATTGTTCGATAGTTAGTTTCATGACATATATTATTTTCTTCAATATAAACAATTGTTATGGAGTGCCGAAATCGATTGACGCAAAAATTTCATCAATTCATCAAGAAATGACTGAGCAATAAGCGTTTGAAATTGGACAATTTTCACGATGTGCTCGATTTTCGATTTTCAATTTGTACCCCAATATGTTCCCGAAAGACGTAATCCTACGTCAAAAAACAAAATATTACAAGTATTTTTAAATGAAATTCATACGAAAAATATGCATACTCATTTCTCATTTCTCTGCCATAAAACCTCAATATTCCACAACAAAATGTGGTGTAGCTAGTAAAATTTGAAACAAAATAAAATTAAATGGAATTAAATTTTAATTTATGTGCAATTTAGTTATTGTCTAAATTAATTTAATAAAATAATGAAAGATGTCCACGTGGACAACAGGGGGAGGAGTATGAAAATGTCCACGCTTGTCCACGGAGGTGGAGGGGGCAGTCTAAAATCGTGCTTTTTCTGTCCACGTAGTATGTGGACAGCCCCTAAGTATTCGGAATCTTTCTTTTTTTTCCTGCATGTTCTGTATTTAGGTTTTCATTTCACCTCCATATACTCCGATTAGACGTAGTCCCACGTCAAAATCACCGTACACCATATTCCCCAGTTTTCGTCATAATGCTGCTGTAGATATTTCGGATGCAAAGTTGTATTCATCCCAACCAGATGTTTTCGCGTTCCATTTTCTGAGAGATTGTTGCTCGTCTGTATTCATCCAGCACATGCTGGTTCAACAGAAAACCAGATCGAGCAGCAGAAAGAAATCCGAGAGCAAACAAAAACACAATCAGCAAGTACCGGTTTGATGGGTTTTATATTACATCTTTCATATCATTATCTTTGTATGTAGCTTCTTGTTCTTTTCGCAAGGCACAAAAATGCATTTTTTTCTTGTGACAGTGCGAAGTAAAAATGCCCGAAAATCAGTGAAACTCGACAGCAATGTGCTGCTCCTCCGTGTCGTCGAAAAACTTTTGCAAATTTCGGATGCCAAGCTGATAAATTACACTTGCGAGTTATGTCAGTGTAATTTGCGCGCTCTCCGAAGAACACACAGTTTTGTCGTAAGACAGGCTGCAAAAGAATTACTTTTCGGAACGACCCAAAACATCTCTTCCCAACCTACAATTATTCAGAGCAGCTGGTGTTTAGCCGATAAGGGTAGCATTTTTAATCATGCAATTCAACCGAAAAGAGATAGGACGGCAGCCATTTAATTGAGTTAAATCATTGCCGCTCTGATGAAGGACCGCACTTAATCACTACCATTGCCAAGCTAAAAAAGCACGCCAAAACCATTTAATTTTCAGCCGAAATGCCTTTGATACTGATTTTTCTAGAATGATAAATGAAAGTGGTGGTGGCCTTCGTGGAAAACAACTTACGAATCTCTACCGCTCAATATCAACTTTTAATAGATCACTGTTCTAAGCTTTGGCCTCGGATCAATTATGAAAGGGTTAATGGTTATTTATCCAATCGTTTTATTAAAACCGCAGAAATTTCCCAATTAAATCTGAATGATTTGTACTAATATGCAAATGAATTAAAGTCTAGGACCTAAAATAAAGTTTATTCATTTCTTCACTCGACATGAACTATCCTTCACAAATATTAGGCTGTCAAAAAAGTCCTGCGGTATTTTTTGACGTAGAACTACGTCTTTCAGGAAGGGTGCCAAATCAGAAAACAGGTCACGTTTTTATGAAATAAAGTTAACGTTGATAACTTTTTTCACTGTGAACGAATTCTCATGATTTGCATACCAATCGAATCGGAAATTCTCTAAGATTTGTTTGGTATGCTATGCATTACAATTCGCTAACCTCTAAACGGTTTGAATTCATGAAAACTGGAAGAATTTCCTTTTTTCCATACATTTGTTCTGCCGATTTGGGTGCTAACCCTATCCGTATTTCGAATGCTTATAACTCGAACATTTCTTAGTGGATCGGAAAGATATGTGCACCAATTGATAAGAAATATTTCTACGCGTCTATCACAATTACTCAAATGTTATTTTTCATGAGACGAACAATTGAATAACTGTAAAATGTCAAGCGTTATCTAAACGCTCTAACTGCCAAGTTTTGATTGGCCCAATTTAACGTTTCCCCAACACAGACTTCAAAATCGATGTACCTGTGGAAATCCGCTTCGCAAATATACATGCAAGTCGGAGGTATTTTTGTTCCCACCGAGCTGTGTTTCCCTAACACGAACTTCAAAATCAATGTGCCTGGGCGAATCCGCTTTGTCAAATACATGCAAGTCGGGAGTATTTTTGGTGTTGAGTACTTTTGTACTCGCTTGTCGTTGTGCAGACCGGAATATGTTTCTCTAAAACTTTTAAACTGAGAAGCCTGGGAAAATAGTCATTTCAGATACTAGAGGTGAATGAACTTTCGCGATTCGAGAAATACGTAAACACGAGATGTGCAATAATTTCAGTTGGAAATGTAAATACAATGATCGTTTGACAATTCTTCCGTTCACATATTTTGGTAGTCCTAGGCATCATATCAAACGTTAAAGGACGTTCATCAAATTTATTTGTAACGAAGAACATAATCTATTACAAAAATTTAAATGCATTCTTAAATAATCTATAAAATAATATATATAAGTGGTAAACAAGTGGATTGCATAATCTAATTGCGTAGTTCTACGTCCAAAATATGCGGTCGTGTCCTAGATAAAACCCGTTACAATTTTTTTTGAATTTTCATTTGTTCATAAAATTAGTTACAATCATCTGTTTTAAGTCAAATATGCGCCGTTTTGTTCGATGATTTGTTCCCAACGAGATGCCAACTTCATAATACCCCTGTTATAGAAGCTCGCTTCCTCGGAAAAAACTCGGACAGCCAATTTTCACAGGCCTCTTTTGTGGCTAACTTCTGACTACCTAGCTCGTTCGCCATGGACAAAAACAGGTGGTAGTCACTTGGTGCAAGGTCCGGACTATACGGCGGATGCAAAAGAACCTCCCATCCGAGCTCCCGGAGCTTCTGGCGTGTCACCAAAGAAGTGTGTGGCCTGGCGTTGTCCTGATGGAAGACAATGCGGCCTCTGTTTATCAAAGATGGCCTCTTCTTCATGAGTGCTAACTTCAAGCGGTCCAGTTGTTGGCAGTACAGGTCCGAATTGAGCGTTTGGCCATAGGGGAGCAGCTCATAATAGATTATTCCTTGACAATCCCACCAAACACACAGCAGAACCTTCCTGGCCGTTAATGAGGGCTTGGCCACCGTCTGAGCCGCTTCAGCGGGCTTCGACCACGACCGTTTGCGCTTCACGTTGTCGTAAGTGACCCACTTTTCATCGCCAGTCACCATCCGCTTCAGAAACGGGTCGATTTTGTTGCGATTCAGCAGCGATTCACATGCGTCGATACGGTCAAAGATGTTTTTTTGCGTCAACGTGTGTGGCACCCATACATCGAGCTTCTTTGTGAATCCAAGCTTCTTCAAATGGTTAATAACGGTTTGATGACTTATCCCCAGCTCTTGGCCGATGCTACGGCTGCTACTATGCCGGTATTTCTCGGCTAATTCAGCGATTTTGTCGCAATTTTCGACGACCTCTACACCAGAACGAAAACGTTGAAACCATCGTTGTGCGGTGGTAATGGAAACTGTATCGGGTCCACAAACTGCACAAATTTTATTGGCAGCTTGAGATGCATTTTTGCCTTTGTCATAGTAGTACTGTAAAATATGTCGGATTTTCTCTTTATTTTGCTCCATATTTGCGACACTATAACTCACGAACGACTCAACCAAACAAAACACTGTCAAGGGCTATATTATAGCGCGCAAAAATACCTTTCCAACAAGCTATAGTATGACTCGATACAATGAATACAACTAGAACTACGCGCTTACAACGACACCTCGCGGAAATACCGCAGGACTTTTTTGACAGCCTAATATTATGAATGAACGACGTGTGGATACGATTGGTTCAATGATCCAAAGGTGCGTGTGGCTTTCAACAAACAACGCCCACCTGTGGGCAGGCGGAATCAAAGTCCGATTTGCACGATATTGCAATCATCATTGCAAACCAAAGTTGCCCTGGTGATACCGGTTGGAATGTTGGTAACGATGGAATCCAGGAGGGTGCTATTGCTACCATGATGTTGTCGATTTGTTAGAGATGAGCTTTCTTTTCATTCATCGTCTGTCTTGTTCGGTAGTCTGTAGCATACGAAGCGTGACTACTGCTCAAGCGAGAGTCGATAAATATGGAACAAAAATATCAATGAATACCAGTGGAATGAACAGCAACATCAGCGTGCCATGAAGTTCAGTTCTCATTTGCATCTTTATTTTGGTCATGATATTCTAACGTTGAAATTTGAGATCATTGCGTGTTAGTGAAAATCAAAGCATAAAATTCAACGTCAACCAATTGAGAGTGAAATCGATAACACAAACACAAACTACCATACAAACGAAGCATACATTTCTGCATAAATCAAGAACTAATCAAGCGAACTGAACCAAATTTGGCATGTGGAGATATTAGAGGGCAAGAAACATTTCTAAGGCCAACACTCCTCCCACTTTTCTGAGGGAAGGGAGGGGGCGTGTGTGCCATAGAAATGAAAAACTAATTTCTGCATAACTCGAGAACAAATCAAGCAAATGGAACCAAATTAAGCATATGGAAGTTCTCGGGTGCAACAAATGTTTCTATGATGGTAAGACTCTTCACTCCCTCTCTACGGGTGGGCTGTCATACAAATGAAACACAAATTTCTGTATAAATCGAAAACTAATCAATCAAATGGAGCCAAATTTGACATGCGAAGGTTTTACGGGGCACGAAACGTTTCTATGGTGAGTAGACACTCCTCCCCCTCTCTAAGGGGGGGCTGCCGTCAGTGTTGGGAAAAATCATCTTCGCTAAGATCAAATGCGTAGATTTTCGGGCTAGGTTGCATCGAAAACCTATATATTCCAAACGAAAATTAAAATGACAGATCCAGGCAACCATTGAATATAAGCAAATGAACTTTTGTCCTTCAATATGTTTTGATGTTTTTTTTCCACCCAGTGTCATTTTCATCTTGATTATCGGAAACGTCAGAACTGAATTTCATTTCAGCCAAATGAATATCAGCTGTTGTTAACTTCTAACCTGAGGCTGCTGTGTGCGGTTGGGTTTTGCAGTCGCCGGATGCCGTAATCGGAAATACCTTATGAAATTCCCGATGTCGCAAATGACTTGACGGTAGCTAAAACCACTCGTGGTATCCATTCTGCATATGCCGTTGCTAACGTCTCGCCAAACAAAATTTATTTTGAACTTAAATTCACTGCCAGAACGAATATCGTTTCGGATGTGATGAATATCAATTTGTTGCTTTTGATATCCAAAGTATAAATAACAGCGAAGTTATGAACCCCACTCAATGTCGCATTCATTCATTATAGCAAATTTGCTCATGCAACAGCGATATGAACAAAATGAACTCGTTTGTTATTGTCATCAACATAATGAGGGCACCCACTCTACATTGTTGTGTCGAATCGGTCCCAACAAATGGTGTCGACAACGATGCCAATATCGTGCCATTTTGCAATGATTTTGTCGACCTACCCTTCGTATTCGACAACCAATTATGAGCCAAGGATGTGCCAATCTGGCACCACGTCGACCGATCGCAGCACTGCTTGAATCTTATTATAGCTTTGTTTGTGTTCTAGAAAATTAAAATAAAAAGTGCAGAAAAGCGTTCTTTATAATCATTTTATTAAACGCATAAGACGATAAGACGATAAGCTGATCATTCAACTCTGGTAATACCATCATCATTCGAAGCATCCTCCTCATTCAATTCGTTAACATCACCGGCCGGGATTTTCATACGTTATAATGAGGGAGAAAGTGCGGCAGCAACAGCTGAGATAAAATAAATTTTAAAGCCTAATCTTCTATCGTCTTCGCTAGTAATACCATTCTATTTATCCTCCTCAGTTTAGCCGTAATATATCGTAATTAATCGTTTCATCTTATTCACATCCTCGCTAATCATTCTTCAATCACTAGTGTTCCAGCTGCATGTTCTCCAGGACGGGTTTGGTGCATGACATTTGTGCCGCAACAGCTGAAATAAGATGAAGTTTACTTTTGAGAATAATGAAAATATAAGC
Source organism: Toxorhynchites rutilus septentrionalis (assembly GCF_029784135.1). Taxonomy (NCBI): domain Eukaryota; kingdom Metazoa; phylum Arthropoda; class Insecta; order Diptera; family Culicidae; genus Toxorhynchites; species Toxorhynchites rutilus. The sequence continues at coordinate 166,360,077 of NC_073746.1, forward strand.
CTACCGTGTTAGCAAGTCATTTGATTTGGGAAATTACCTTTTACTGTTGCAACCATTCAACCACTGCTTCAATGTTTTGTTTTTAAATGTAGCACTCGCTTTCGTGTTTTGAATGACAGCTTAGCGAGAAAGAGAGAAAGCAAAGCTACAGTGATCGCTCTGTTCAAGTTATCTTGTAGAATTATAGCTGAAACTATAGACATTGTTGCCTGCGGGAGGCAAGGTGAGGTAATATTCCAGCACTTTTGTAGCACTTTTCGTCGCTCGGCCGACATGGTGTCCATAACTGCTCGAAAATATAGGAATCTGGGCAGTGTGTTTCAAGTTGAAAAAAAGTCATTTACACTGGAACAAAATCATATTCGTTTCTCGTGAATATTTGTTGATATTCTAAGACACTGGCTGCCGTACAAACGAAACACAAACTTCTGCATAACTCGAGAATCAATCAAGCACAATTTGGGATGTGAGGGTTTTCGGGTATGGGAAATGTTACTATAATGGTATGACACCCCTCCCTCCTCTGCAATGGAAAGGGGGTCGCATAAAAATGTTACACATATTTCAACCAAAAATAGTCCAACCATGACAATTTATAATTTTCGGAAAACTCTGAAGGATAAAGTGAAAATTTGGAAAATTAAATTCCCATATGTTCTACAATTACATAGTGATAAGTGCTGTTAGTCCATTTGATGTTTGCGCTAGCGAAATTTATCTTTGTTCGAAACTGGAAATGGATTTTGATGTGATGAAAAGCACTCCTATATCTTCTTCTATCTATACCAAATAAAAAAGAATCGCCGGATGTGTTGATAAGAGCAGAACTCGAGAAAGGAATTGTCCAATTTAGGACTGTCTTATTCTATCATATTTTCTGTATCAAACATTTATTCCATGTAACGGAGGAACATGTTATTTGCAAGTGGTTGAAAAATCTTGAGCGAGAATTGTGTCTGAAAATAATCTGATATTATAGTGATGAATTTTGTTAGAAATACTAGGAATTTTATAGTAAAAGGTAAATTTAACGGGATCGAATAGAAGATCAATCAATGAACAGTTCTGCGATTGGACCCATGAACTTGCTCATAGTAAGAAAACGTGAATGTTTGAAGGTATGGATAACAAGAAACAAATTTTTCGCGGGACGAAGTTTGCCGGGTCAGCTAGTCATGGATAAAAATAAAACTAGGCAACTAAAATAAGGAAGAAGCTTTGCCCGGCTAGTATCGTGTAAAACTCGTTCTTGTTGCTCGGCGGAGAAAGTGCTTCTGGTTAGAATTAAAATTTTCTGCTTCCTACCATTGCTATTGTACGAAAATAAATGTTACCAGTGAAATATTTCGAAGGACGAGCCTTTTTTATACCCAAAAAAAATCAATTTATTGTAGAAAAATGTATGGTATTTTATTTGACTGTATCATACCCCTAGAAAACTTCGACGAAAATTTCGAAAGAGTCGGTTGAGGATTAATTTCTGAAGCATATACCAGCTTGTTAAATATACATGGTTATTGTTTTACCATAAATCCTTATCTATTTAAATTGTATCTAAAAACAATAAGGTGGAAAGCAGTTTCGTAGCTATTTTATGCAAGCTAGTACTGTCTTTTTAAAGTTATTGATGAAAACGAATCAGATAAATAGGATAAATGACATAATCGTTTGATATTACCAGATGATTATCTGACCTTGCAAGTGAATTTCGAGAAAATATGTGTAAGTATATTACATATGCTAATTTCAGTAAAATTGTTCATGCTTTACTTCTAGTGAGTGGTCGCGATTTGGACCATGCTAATGAGTTTATGATATGTATTGATGTTTTTTCAAACAGAATACAGTAATAGCAACATGAACAAAGTTATTTTCTGTTACTTTTTTTATATTCATAGTATAAGTGAACGATATACATTCATTTGATAATTTTTGTGGAATCGGTGCCATCGGTGCCAAAGATCGTTTACGATCTTTGCGAAAAATAAAAATACATCACTACCGTAGGGACAGCTATTATGAATATTGGTAAATCAGTTTGCACAATTGGCAATTTCGTCCCAGTTAATAGAATCAGACAATCTTCCATAAACATCGCGATTGAGTTTCAAGTTTTTGTCCTATTTGGAACTTCACTCAAACTCACTGCCAGAATGAATATCGTTTCGATTGTGATGAAAAATAATTGGTTGCTCTTTAACATTCAAAATGTAAATAACAGCGAAGTTTTGAGCCCCACTCAATACCGTTTCATTCATTACGGATAACTTGTTCATGTATCAGGGGTATGAACAAGGTGAACACTTTTGTTATTGTTATTGATATAATGAGGGCAGTGTATTTCAAACTGAAAAAAAGTCATTTACACTGAAATAAAATCTTATTCGTTACTCGTGAATATTTGATGATATTCTAAGACACTGCTCTAGGCTAAATATTTTCTTGCATAATTAGCTATCGGTTTGTGGCGCGATCATTGTTTATTGAATTCTTCATCATCGAAGACGAAGGGGTATTTTTTCACTCAAATAAAAATATCTCCAATTGGGAAGGAACTAATTCTTTGAAATATTATACTTATAACACCATAAATATAGTCTACATCACCAAACTAAGACTACGAAAAAGCAATGTGCGCAAGTTTTTTTTTTGTGAAAATTCGAATATGACACAATATCGCCTATGACAATTTAATTGAGTTATGGGGGAAATATCATCGATCATAGCAGGGTGTCGCTGATTATTCAGGTCTGCATCTTCTTCGAAAAGTCAGGGCAAATGACAGGACCAAATTTATGATTAATCAATCGTCAACAGGGATGGCGTGGATGGAACGGAATATATTCTTATTTTTTACTATTTTAATGACAATGTGGGAAACCATAAACCAAGAAAATACTATGAAGTTACTATCCGAAATGTGGTATTCTGCTCAACTGATATATACGTTCTCGTGTCTGAACCCATTACTCAATATACTGTAAAATAAAATATCTCGATAAAATATCTGTTTAAAATAAAAATAACATCACCGTTTTCGCGCACCTCGTACGAGAGCTGACACAGAGTACTTTTGAGTACAAAATTTAACATTTACTCTTTCAAACAGTCACAGTAGCGAATCAATTTGGAAGATCGGAGTCATATTCAAAATCCAATAAGAAACCACACGCGCTTCTTCGTTATAAACCAAAAAAAAAACCAATATCGAAAAATCGAATGTAAATGTATTCAATAGTAATAACTTGCGCCACAAATATTATTTCTTACCTCGCTCAATTTCCGTAAAATCCCTTCGCTTCGATTGTCAGACGGAGAACACACCAGCAAACCTAAAAAGGCATATTTTATTCACTGACAAGACGACGGTGCTATTGGCGATGATGGCTCTTCCATTCCGCCGTTATCACGGCTGAATATTTTATGCTTTCTTGCATAAGTAGACCCCGCTCAAATAGTACCCAACTGTGTAACAACAATATATTTTTTTGCAGAATTCGTTTTGCGCTGTCACCATTCATTTCTTAGTTCCGAACTCCAAATCTCTCAACTTTGCTACGCTGGATCAGATTCACCGTCGCACGACACGCTTCACATAAATTGCGTGCATGAATAATTCATTATTCGTGGAGATAGCCTCTGGACTTGACACTTTGCTGCTGCTCTCTTCTACAGTAACGACCAAATTTAGGACAGATTCACCGGAGAATCAAGCAAAAATGTTTTCATACCCTTTGCCACATAAATTTAGCTATTTTTGAAATAATAATAAGATCACTGAACACATGATTCGGCCCTGCATAAAGCTTATTTTCAACCTGTTGGGTTTGGGTTCGAGTAAAGGGTGTGTCACATCAAATTGCATCACGGAAAAAACGTTGTAGAAATTCGCCCAGTAGACCGATCCTTTTGAAAATTTTAGGCAGTAAAATAAAAACTATTAAACAACTTTTGGCACTTTCTTTTTATTCATACTTCGAGCCCAAGCCCGTATTTTATTTTTATTTTTATTGTCGTCAATCTAAATTGTAGACCGATACATTCTTAATACTACTTAAAACTACTTACTTAAAACTAAAAATCTAAAGAGAGCTGGCTGGATAATTTATTCGTTTAATTTAAAAGACGATTTTAACAAGTTACAGAATAATTTTTATTTATTTATTTATTTCCTCAAACCAGCGTAGACTAAATATGCTGCCCAAATATTACAGTGAAATTTAACGATATCTTATGCTATTCAGATAGTCTTTGAGCATTGATCTTGACATGGTTACATCAATTGTTTCACTGTGTTCGTTACAGAGGCTCATCATACGATTAATAGGACTATATTTGGCATAATTCGTTCTTCGATAATCTATGTAAAAAATGTTAGGGTTTCTCAGGTTCTAATCGGTGCGTTAAAATTCAGGTTTCCTAATATTTCTTCTGAGTCCACTCGTTGTGATATGATATCAATAATAAATAGAATCATGGCAGAGTTCCGACGTTCTTTTAGGCTTTTAATATTGATTAGCATACAGCGTGCTGCATATGGAGGTAGATGATATGAAGACCAGCCTAGTTTACGAAGTGCAAATAACAAAAATTGTTTTTGTACAGATTCAATTCTGTCTTCCTGTGAAGTTATGTAGGGGGACCATACAATACTACAGTATTCGAGAATTGATCTGACGTATGTAATATACAATGTTTTTATTGTGTACGGATCGTGGAAATGGTAACTAAAGCGTTTAATGAAGCTCAACATATTATTTGCTCTATGGATGATTGTATTATAATGATCCACGAAGGTTAGTTTCGAATCTAAGATCACACCTAAATTTCTTACTCGTTGACATCTACTGATGGGTTGATTACCCAGTATAACACCATTGTTCAATGGTGTTCTTCTTCTTGTAAAAGTAATCGAAGTGCATTTCCTAACATTGAGCTGTAATAAACTCTTAGTGCACCAATTATAAACTATGTCAACTTCATTTTTGAATGTTTGAGAGTCTTCTTCATTCTTTATTTCCATATACAGTTTCATATCATCTGCGTAGATAAGTGCCTTAACACTGTTAAGAAAAACGCAAACGTCATTAACAAATAAAATGAACAAAAGTGGCCCCAAATGAGAGCCTTGAGGAACTCCGGATGTAACAAATATTGGTTTTGAAACTTCCCCATTAAATCTTACCATTTGGGTGCGGTCAGTCAAATATGATTCTAGCCATTTCAATAGCTTGACTTCTATCCCTATTTTTTGAAGTTTAAGAAGGAGTATGGGTATATCAACACGATCGAAAGCCTTACTAAAGTCAGTGTATAGAGCTTCAACTTGATTACCATTATCCATTGCATGCAAAGTGAATGTGACTAATTTCAGCAAATTTGTTGTTGTTGATCGTCCTTTGAAAAAACCGTGTTGCTTATTCGTAATTCGTGTCTTTAGTTTTTGAAAAAGTTTTTGGTTTATTATGGCTTCAAAGAGTTTTGGAATGCAAGAAATAATTGCTACTCCACGATAATTTCTTACACCGGATCTATTACCGGATTTGAAAATTGGTACAAGAAAAGAGTTTTTCCATATTTTTGGGAACCTTTCTGATTCCAATGACGTATTGAAAAGCCATAAAAGTGGATGAGTTAATTCAGATGCCAAATTTTTTATAAAAACCGGTGGAATTCCGTCAGGACCTGGCACTTTCGAGACATCGAGCTTATTTAATGCGTCAAAAATTTCAATGTAAGTTAGTTTTCTGACTCCAACATCACATGGAAATTCTGGAAGAAATGCAAAGAAGTCACGATCTCGGTCCTCCTCAGCTGTTACAATATAAACTTCTTGAAAAAATGTTGCAAAGAGGTTGCAAATTTCTTCTGGGTCATTCCCCACGGTATCGTCAAGGTGCATGCGTGATGGAAAACCATTGCTTTTTAATTTTGTTTTTATGTAATTAAAGAAACTTTTCGGGTTAGATTTTATGTCCGACTCTGTTTTTAAGCTGTAATCTTCAAAAGCGCTTTTAACAGTTGAGTTGAGCTGTTCGCAAATGTTCAGATATTTTTGGAGATTAGCGTCAGATTTGTATTCCTTATAAAAATTTATGTGCCTTCTGTTTTTTATTTTTTAGATTCTTTATGCTTTGATTAAACCAAATCGGATATTTTGTGTTCATATTTCTCCTTTTTCGTCTTCTTGGTTTCTCCTGCTCTATAATTTCATTGATCATCGAGTAAAAAGTCGTCACTGCTACTTCAATGTTTTCCACACTTCTAAATAAATCCTGCCAGTTGATATAGTTAAGCTTACACCTAATTGATTGGTAATTTGCTTTAGTGTAATCAGAGACTTCCTCAAATTCATAATCAAATGGTTTTTGAGTGTTATCTATAAATATAGAATATTCGATAGCTGTGTGGAAAGCTTCATTTTTCCAAAGTGGAGTTAATGATTCGGTCACACAAAAATCTTCGGTCATATTTGTCAACAAGAAATCCAAGAAGCATTTCTGTCGATTCTGAACATTGTTTATTTGATTCAACCCAAGACCGGCTATTTTATCAAAAATAAATTGCAGAGTCTTATTATCACCAACAACTGGAAGCAAGATAAATTCATTTTCAGAATCAGTGATAAAGTCCGCTTTCGTTGATTGAAATCTCCGTATATATGGATTTTTGATTCTGGTGCAAAGGAAGATAAAATATTTTCAGCAGCTTCAAAGAATTTCTCATAACAACTAAGTTGAGCACGATCAGAGGGGATGCTCGTATGCTCGCACCTTCCTCTTTACCCCGTCCATAAGGTTCTGTACAACGTCAGGTTGTAGTTTTTTTTTAACAGTTTTTTGTAGTTTTTTTTTAATTTTCTCTTGAAGTCCGCCTCCGATTTGACAACTTTTTGGTTCTTCCGGAGGGCCTGCTTCATAATCGCCCAATATTTCTCTATTGGGCGAAGCTCCGGCGCGTTGGGCGGGTTCATTTCCTTTGGCACGAAGGTGACCCCGTTGGCTTCGTACCACTCCAACACGTCCTTTAAATAGTGGCACGAAGCGAGATCCGGCCAGAAGATGGTCGGGCCCTCGTGCTGCTTCAATAGTGGTAGTAAGCGCTTCTGTAGGCACTCCTTAAGGTAAACCTGCCCGTTTACCGTGCCGGTCATCACGAAGGGGGCGCTCCGCTTTCCGCAAGAGCAGATCGCTTGCCACACCATGTTCTTTTTGGCAAACTTGGATAGTTTCTGCTTGCGAATCTCCTCCGGAACGCTGAATTTGTCCTCTGCGGAGAAGAACAACAGGCCCGGCAGCTGACGAAAGTCCGCTTTGGCGTAGGTTTCGTCGTTCATTACCAGGCAATGCGGCTTCGTCAGCATTTCGGTGTACAGCTTCCGGGCTCGCGTCTTCCCCACCATGGTTTGCCTTTCGTCGCGGTTAGGAGCCTTCTGAACCTTGTATGTACGCAGGCTCTCCCGCTACTTGGTCCGCTGGACGAATGAACTTGACAAATTCAGCTTATTGGCGACATCCCGGACCGAACTTCTCGGATCACGTCTAAACTGCTTAACTACGCGCTTGTGATCTTTTTCACTGACGGAGCATCCATTATTGCCGTTCTTCACCTTCCGGTCGATGGTTAGGTTCTCGATGTATCGTTTTAGTACTCTGCTGACCGTGGATTGGACGATTTCCAGCATCTTACCGATGTCCCGATGTGACAACTCCGGATTCTCGAAATGAGTGCGCAGGATTAATTCACGACGCTCTTTTTCGTTCGACGACATTTTTCCAAATTTACGAAAAATTGACAGTGAAGCATGGCCAACGTGATCTATACACTCTTATCCGATTATAAGCGAAAGCTGAAGATATAATTCCTAAAAATTAAATTTCTACAGCGTTTTTTTCCGTGATGCAATTTGATGTGACACACCCTTTACCTGCGCATCAGATGCGGGTGAAATGTAATAATGAATTCTATAAAAGGGATCCCCCCTCATATATCGGTAGCTACCAGGTTGCGTCCGATCTCATTAGTCATATTCTTTTTCCGGGTACGTAAAGAGGGAGGTGAAAATACGCGTTGTTCGCCGTTACTAGAATATGCAATGATATCTAGAGGGGGTCTGTAATAAAGTTTTATGAGGCTTCGCTGCTGCGTGCTGTAAATGTGTTTCTTGTTCCTAGATGAGTTTCATCGTGATTTGACCGGTGTTTAGATGGACAGTCTTAAATTAACTAACGGTCAATTTATCTTTCTTAAGCATATCATCCATAACCTTTTCATGTGTGTCCCTTAAACGGGATGGAGATCCAATGTTGAATCAAGGTTTGGTTGAATATGTATGAGAATTCGACTCGACATGAGTTCTCGACGCAAAATATCAGGTGAATAAATTTCAAATAAAAGTAAGCAGTGTATTTCAATTTGAATTCCAGTTGTACTTTAAAGTGAAAGTGGCTTTTGCGGTGTTCTGAATGATAAGCTGAGATAAAAGCTTCGCAAAACAATACGATTGTTATTTTCACCCCGCTGAGAAATGTAAATTTTTCAGAGCCATTGCTCCCCCTCAAAAAAAAAAACAGAAAAAAGATGAAACTACCGAAAAACGAAAGCCAATATAAACACAGTTATAACCAGAGATGCCAACCTTCCTGATTTTTCAGGATTTCCCAGACTTTTTGGCACGCTCCCTGATATCCTGACAAACACTCAATTTTCCCTGATTTTTATAAAATTTAATAATTTTTATAAATGTTCCTGATTTTTCCTGATTTTTTACTTTTTGCTAAATCAGAAAAAAAATGCACATAAATATACTGGGAGTTTTGCTGGTTGTTTATGAGAACTGTCATAATAGTCTACATTCAAAAGCTTTCCGGTCCACGCTTATATAATGCTTACTCTTTCTTTCGATTATATTCTATCTGTTCGCATTTTCGAAGGTACAGTGTCGACATTTTTCTCAATAAAACGAAGATTAGAAACAGTATAGGAACGGAAACGATGAAAGGAATATTAGCGACCAAAAATTATGTACAGTTAAATATAAACGATACAGGTATCATTACATTTTCGCAGCAAATAACATCCAAGTATAACATTTTTTTTAAACTGTAATTATTATTAAAAAGTGTTTTATTTCTTGAAGAATATACATTAAATTGTTTGTAAAGCAAGAAGTTGCAAGAATAATCCGTGAGACACGACAAATGAATTATCAGGTTCACTACATATGCTTGAAATCTCCGTTCATGTGCATCAGTTGAAACATGATTACGTAAATCGTTACGACTTGTGCGTTTCATCTATGAGTCGATTTTTTATAAACGAATCGTGGCGGGTGATGAAAACGGGTCATTTGAAACAATCCGACTGACTCGGTCTTCGCCTGAAAAAAAGTTATGATCTGGTTCAGGTGGTATTGGAGAGGAATTCTGTATTGTGAGCTTCTACCGAGCAACCAGTCGATACATTCCCACAAATACTGTTCGCAACTGGACAAATTAGCTTTCATAATTAGTTATTGTTTGGAATTGTTAGGCTACCTGAAAGATTTCAGAACTTCCTGAATTGATTGCAAAACAACACTGTGCATATATCATTCAATAAATAATTCTTTTGTTTTCTCAAAAATGGGTACGAACTTTCCGGACAACCCAATTAAGCTATCTCGATTTTTCCTGATTTTTTTCATTCTCCCTGATTTTTCAAAAAAATAGTTGGCAACCCTGGTTATAACAATGAACGCTTGAACGCTTGCATAACGTCTGCCGAGGACGCAAGCATATGAAACGTGAAATTTATCGTTAGAGTAGAGAATAAACGAAGAAAAAAACACCCAAACATAAAGAAATGCTCCTTCTAAGTCTAACTCGATGGAGAAAAACCTTGATCGTGAACGTGAACTTACAATTCCCGTATGCTTTTCCCCCCGTCTTTTTGTATGTCTGAGCAATTTCCACCCATAAGCTAACGACGACGACGGCGGTGACTATCCCTGGCAGTGTCTTATTCGCTCCGCCTCTAGGGCAAAGCGGTCTCGGTCCGGGGCTTGGCGAACCATAAATTTAAGCAGTTTTTATTCATTATTAATGGTCATTTGAATTGCTGGCGGAACGTGCCCATATGCCACGTGACCCCTACGAACCCTCGACTGCTGTGGAAAACTACTATTGAACAAGTAGTAGAGCGGAGGAAGATCTTGAACCGGTATATCAGCCGGGCCACATATTGGTCTTGTAGACTGACTGCGGTCAGAAGTCATCGCACGACGATGTTCTGTCTCTCAGCGAGTGAAGAGCTTTTGAGGTTTGCCCATCCAAATACCTTTTCGAAAAGCAATGATTTCGTATCAATCATGTGAAGATTTTCAGGAAAATGGATTCGTTCATTTCCCTGTCTCTGTTGATCTAAAAAAGCCTGTTTGAAAAGGTTCCCTTTCAATGCTATTTATACCATGTTTCGTGTATACCTCGTAACTGTTGGTGAAATACACAAAATTAGCGCGTCTTGTTTCACGTATTTCCGAATTTCGAATCGATATACCTAAGCGTGAATTTATGTGATTTGTTTACCACTTAATGTCTCACTCACAACTAGAGATGGGCAAACCATTCATAAACAGTTAAAAAAATAGTTCACCAAAAAAATGCTAAATCAGAAAACGTTGTTAACATTGTTAACTATTCTCACTACGAACGAATTTTGATGATTGACATACCAATCGAGTCGAAAAAAAATAAAGATTTATTCGAAATGCCATACACTAAAATTCTCAAATCCGTAAATGGTTTAAATTTATGAACAATTGGAAGCATTCCCATTCGCCCAAATATTTGTTCTGCTCATTTGTGTGCTTACCTATCCGTACCGTCAACAACGGGTGAATGATGCATTCGTTTCGGCCCGTTTTCAACATGATCGGTATGAATAAGCCATTCGAGATTTGAATTCATAGTCTAAATTCAGCTAGAGAGCAGATAACAGTCATTCCTAATACTGGTATTGCCATTGCACAATGGTACAGGAGGTGCATTTAAGTGGAAATTAGCATTTGGAGCTCGACAGAAATTCACTAGACCAGAACTGTTTTCGACAAAGTTGTTACATACAATAGAGCGCACATTTTTATGTTATCAAAATAGAGTAACCAAAATTGTCGATGAAATAAAAAATCTAACTTTCTTATCCTTATAGATAAAGGTAAACATTGTTCGACATAAAAATAAATAAAATTTATTGGCGGCATTTGAAGGAGCATATTTCACTCTACATGATGCGTGATTTTCAAATTTTTGTTATTTTTTGTGTTTGAGTAAATTAAAATTGAAACCATGAGTTTTTTGGTGACTACCATTAATATCATTGAGTAGGATTGAGATATTGACAAATTCTGTATCACAAAATGTTGGTCTTGATAAGCTCTAAAAGTCGTACGAAGACAATTATGATCTGGAATTCGAAATACGAAAGTTAATGCAAAAAAAAGTTTATACATACATATATATTTTAATTTAATGTGTTTTAATATTTTAATTTAATGTGTATATGCGTTGTAGGCAAAAGACATTGCAAGAAAAAATAAATCGTTTGCTGTCAAAGTTTCTATAAATTTTAAAAATATATCCACAATAACAATCCAATCGACCTGATTATTTCGCTTTCATTTGATTCATAGAAAGTTTCAGTAGAACTATTTTCTACAGAAGTATTATCTATCAGAATGATTCGTTTATCCTTTAACCCATTTTAGGCCAAGCGTTCGAAAAATCGAACAGCAACTTAGATCATTTTTCATGTCTTTGGAAGACAACCATATGGTAATGTTTTTGCACCAAAGGATAGCTTAATTTATTAGCTACCACTTACTATCTAGTTCATTCAATTTTGTATAACTTTATTGAGCAATAAATTCGATTTAAAGCAAGTCTGTTCGGAAGGTGTTTTCAATTCCAATTAAAAAACCCAATAAAATACAAAAATATGCGAACTTTTCTACAGTATTTCTTTGATAACAGAACATACATTGCGATATAGGGCAGAAATCATTCGATTGAGCCTCCTAAAAGAAAATAACAACTGGGAAAATCGAGTGTTCGAAAAATCGAACGTTGGCCATAACCAACATTTTTCTCTGCTGAACCAATACCAACACATCTAACCTCCGCAGCGCATTTTGGTTCGTTTACTTTCTAAGACGGAAGGTTTTCACTTCTTTTTGCATTTTCAATTGTGAATGTTTGCAAATATCGATTAATTTATTAATAATAATAATTATTATTATTTTATTTGATCCATCTGACTTACAGTCTACATGAATATGAAATTATAATTAAATGTAAATAAATAGTCGAAAACATAAAACATTAAGTTGTCAAGTTGAAACGTTTCAAACGGTACTTAAATTCATCCACGGAACAACAGAAATCAAACAAATGAAACACATAATAAAATTCACGACACATCGATACAATCGGTTCATTTCTTCCGTACTCGGTTCGTCTGAATTCTAGTCGCAGAAATTCCCTTAATCGTAGGACCACAGTCGGTGCGTTTAAATTAAACTGTTCGAGAATGTGGGAGGAGTCCGTATGTCCCAGTAGTACTTTGGCGACAAATAAAGCTTTTGCCGAGCTACGTCTCTGATGCAGAGTTTCTATCCCAAGCAGACGGCAACGGTCCTTATACGGTGGTAGGTCAGCCGAGTTAGTCCATGGTAGAAATCTCAATGCAAATTTAATGAATCGAGATTGAACAGCTTTAATTCTTTTTATCCACACGTGCGCATATGGACTCCATACCACTGAAGCCGACTCCAGGACAGATCGAACAAGGGCGTAGTAAAGCGATCGGAGACAGTAAGGATCTCGAAAGTTGTTTACAGCTTTCATTATGAAACCTAAGTTCCTGTTCGCCTTATTAATTATGTTAGAGTAATGATCTCTGAATGTGAGCTGTGAATCGATATGAACTCCAAGGTCCTTTACAACGCTGGCTCTCTCGATCTGGCATCCACCAATGTCGTAAACCCAGTGAATTGGAGATTCTTTTCGTATGAAGGTGATGACAAAACATTTCTGGACGCTGATGGTCAGACGATTACAACAACACCAGCTTTCAAATTGATTAATAAGTCGCTGCAGTTCCTTACAATCCTCGGTGGATCTAACTGTTATGTAGAGCTTGAGATCTTCCGCATACAGAATTCGACAACCTGGTGGGATGAGCAAGCACACATCATTGAAAAATATCAAAAACAATAACGGTCCCAAGGGGGTCTCCGTAGCCACATTGGTTGCGCGTTCGCTTAGTAAGCGATCGATCGTGAGTTCATAACTCAGGGCCCTCATTGACCATCTTTGTGTTGTTACAGAATAGCTACGTCCACGCAACAATCTTCAGCGATGGAGATCGATCCACGGTCGAAATAAGATCGATTCATCCATACAACTGCTCTGCTCTGCCAGACACATCGGGCTACTGTTCTATAAATAACTCAACAATGATCAATCAACTGTCTCCGCTGTCCGGTGGTCCAACTGGATAATGGAAGAACAGAAAGAATAACTCTTACGCCTAAATGGCTACTGTGTGAATGTACCATATGTAATGGTATAGAAGGAATACTGGCGAATGGCAACTGTGTAATGTGCTAATTATAGATATGATAACCATGTGACATGTACACGATTAAAATTCGGCTCTGTTACAGCTAAAAATGCTAATGAGCCTTAAACAAATAAATGGGATAAAAAAAAAAAAAAAAATAACGGTCCCAAGTTGCTTCCTTGTGGAACTCCAGAACAATTCGTAAATGTATAGGACTGCGATGATCCGAGCTTCACGGTGAGTGGCCTGTTGACTAAGTAGGAACTCAGCCATCCACTGAAGTGTGAACAAGCACCTAATCGCTTCAGCTTAGCAATCAGCAATTGATGATCCACACGGTCAAAGGCAGCCTTCAGGTCAGTGTAAACAGTGTCGATTTGTGCACCATTCTCAATTGCCCTGACGCAATACGATGAAAAATCCACCAGATTCGTGTTAATCGACCTTCCTTTGAAGAAACCATGTTGATCAGGCGAGATGTATGATTTGATGGCATTGAAAAGCACGCCACCAACAAGTATCTCGAATAGCTTAGACCCAGCGCATAGAGAGGTTATGCCACGATACGTAGACACGTCACGTTTATCACCTTTTTTATGGATAGGAAACATCACTGATGCTTTCCATTTCTCCGGAAACTTCCCCTCTGATAGTGACTTGTTGATGATGATTGACAACGGAGCAGCAATAGCCTCAGCACACTTTTTAAAAACGATCGGTGGAATTCCATCAGGTCCAACGGCCGAGGAAGATTTCAATCTGCGAATCGCGTCAAGAACGCTTTGCTCAGTAAATGTGAAATTTCCCATCTCAATTACGTTTCTGGGTACATTTTCTAGTGCCAGGCCCATGGCTTGATCCGTGATGAAATTCGCTTTAAACACGCTGGAGAAATGCTTAGCGAACAGATCGCAAATTCCCATACGAGACTCAGCTACTCTATCATCAAGAAACATAGATTTTGGAAGACCGCTCGTTTTGCGTTTTTCATTCATAAAAGCCCAAAAACTTTTAGGGTTACGTTTGAGATCATTCTCTTTGCGTTTTACGTACCTTGAGTAGAGTAGCCGGTTTTGAGTGCGGTATCTTCGACTGGCAGCATTAAACTGTTGTTTTTCTATTGGATTCCGGTGAATAGTATCCCACAATCCAGTCGACGAACAAAATATCGACCTAACATTGGCCGAAATGCTGTGACTTCTCCGTCTTGCCTACACCCAGAAAACAGATTACTAAAATATGCCAAATCTTTGGTAAGGCAAACATTAGTAGAATGTACAGATTTTCTGTAAATATTAATCAACTGTATGTAAAATCAATGTTAGATGCAATATACATCCTTGCCAATGATTGGTACATTTTACTACGCGGTATCGGTAACTTTAACGATTGTCATTGCTGGAAACCGTGAAAGAAATGTAAACAAAACATTATTAACCTAATTGTCGAGGTGATAATTGAGTTGAGCGGAACTACTTTTCGATATTGTTTCTCCACAGAAAAAGGTCAAATTTACCCAGGCAGGTGTGTGACGTTCTTGAAAATTAATTCAATATATGTTCTTTAATCAACATTGATACATATTGGACAGCCAAATAATGATCCATGCTCGTCTGCTGCGGGAGAAAGTGAAGACATTACTTCAATAATGAGGAATCTGGGTAATTCGAGACACTAAAACGAGCCTAGTTGAGTTCTGATTCCACCGCTATATTGTCGGATTTGGTCAAGGGCAACTTCATAAACTGTTTTCCGACGATTGTGATCGGTGGTTCGATCAATTGGATGTTTTCGAAATCGTCAAAACGAAGGTTCCGTTTTCACTGAAGCTGCGCTTCAACTCAATGTTGAAAAGGGGCATAGAACTGGCCCTTTGATGTAGTCTATCGTAGCTGTTTGTAGTAATCATTCTGTATTTTTTTCCTAATTCGTAGCCGAGAATCCAACTTAATCGATGCAGGATCAGATGTCGGACGCTGCAATGGCCATGCCTCATGTTAATATGCATTGTAATGTGGTTTAAATTGCATTTTAGATAGTTCAATAAATGACTAAAAATGCATACAATAGATCAATAATTACTGTTATACTGGCTGGTTTCACATTTGTTTACCAATGTTATCATTGGTAATATTTACCCAAAAAATCGTCATATATACCAATTTTTCCTAAGAGTGTATAGTTCATTGGTTGAAAATACGGAATAATTAAAAAAACGAAATGGTATCACTGGTAGTCCGCTAAACTGTCATCTCAATCAAAAACAAATGGACCATATAACTAGTGAGTAAGGAAACTGTTATCGCTTTTTCATTCATTAATTATTTCATTTTCTTTCAGACTATGATGTGAAAACATCTGGCTTTTCTATAGCCATCAATAGAAACTAGCCGGAAGATGATTTCCCCCATTACCAGTCGCCAAACAACAAGAACAACAGTGCAGATTTTCACCATTATCACAGGAGCCAACAACATCTGCAATTCCAATCAGCAGTATCCTCCAAATCCGTGCCGGGGACAGCAACAGCAGAATCGAATCCTCGGGCACAAATGTGTATCAAGGAAATAAAAACTATCAACGCAGGAGGTATTTATCATCGAGCTCAGCTGGACTCGTATCGTCAATCCGGAAACCCCGGAATTAAAAGTTCCGCTGTATTGTGGTTATTTGTATATCACAAACACATATTGTTTTGTAATACGTATGTAATACCATTGTTTTGTAATACGTATTTTTTCGAGTAATAAAATGACTAAAATTGATTATGTATTTTCCTTTTAATATTTCATTTCATTTTAATAACAAACCAATACAAACAAAAGGCAAGCAGTGCTGGTCGACGTCTTGCACATGTTGGCAAAAAAGTGGCGTCAAGTTGTTCGATGAATACATATAAAAGGTCGATAAATCGATTGCAAGGTGGCATCATTTGAGGTCGATTGTTGACATTTCATCGACCCAATCTTGGCAGGCAAAACGGAATGTGGGATATCTTCTCAGAGCAGCCGCTCTCTGGCGTTTCAGTTCGCGCAGCTGGTGATTCGACCATGGGGGTTTACTTCGGTGGCGCCTAGGGGGCACAAAGCGGCGAAATAATTGTACAAGCGTGTTGGTGAATATGGAGACAGCCACGTCAATATTGTTATGAAGAAGCTGGATCCAATCGCAGCTAGCAATAGCTCGACTAATTTCATCGAAATTTGCTTTGTGAAAGTCCAATCTCACATCATCTATGGAATCATCGTAACTCACAGGCTCTGGGAAATGCATTCTAGCGACAACAGCAGGATGAAACACGTCAGCTTCAATGAGAGGTTCGGGAGCCTCTGTCACAGTGCATTTGGAGACAGCCTCTGCGTTTATGAATATCAGATCCAATGTACGGCCTCTGTTATTTTTGACGTCATTCGTTTGTTTCAGGTTCATAGTAGACATTCCATCGACGAGATACGCGCTAGATGTTGAAAATCTGGACTCTAAAGGATCAGCATACAGAAATCCAGTAGTGGAACTCGACCTGACAAGGTGAGGTTGATTGTAATCTCCAAGAAGAATATGAGAATTACTCGGTTTCAAAGATTCAGTGATACTGGAAACGGACTCAAGATGTTTTTAAAGGATGTCAGCATTACCCGCAAGCTCTGGCGCCAAATAAACCGCTCCAACAATAATAATACTGTCTGGTCCATGTATATTCACCCAAAGATGCTCCACTAAATCGCTAACTTGCGCCACTGTTTTTGAGGAGCTAAACTTCTTCGATACCGCAATGAGTACGCCGCCTCCTCTTTTTTTCCCTGTCATAATTGAGTCAAGATCGTTTCGAAACACCGTATAGTAGTCACCAAATAGTTGGGCGGAGTGGATATCATCATTCAACAATGTTTCGGTGAGAACAATAACATCATACTCCGTATTCGATGCAGCCAGAAACAGGTCATCAATTTTGGTACGAAGTCCTCTCACATTCTGATAGAAAACCGTTATGCTTCTCCTGTTGTAGAAATCGTAATTATGTTGCGCGTTTCGTGTATTCTGGTCAGATACTGTTGGAAATCTGTGAACGACGAATGAATCAGGAAGCGTATTGTTCGAAGTGGATATGTTCTTGCCTTGAAAAGCAGGCTGGAAGACCTCTTCCGTAGCAGCAGACACAGGACCGGGACGACTGCGAAGACTGGAACTGAGTCGATTTGATTGCAGAGATGAACTGCTTGATTGATCGGTCACGACTGTGCTGCGCATAGAAGAGGCTTCCATCGTGCTTATTGACGTGCGTCCCGGTAACTGCTTAACACCTCCGGTGGTCTCAATGTGCAGTGAAGCTTGTTGATAGCAGACGTTTTGTGAAGAATTGCTGAAACCTGAACTTTGATGAAAGAGCAACGATTCTTTATCGGAAGAATACTTGCCTGACAGAGCAGAGCAGAGATAATTTAGAAAATCTGTACGATTTATTGTCCGTAATAACTTCAAATGATTACGGTCCGTGTGTTCGTGTGTGCAGTTACTGGAGAAAATGATCAGTACGTGTAACGAGGATTTTAATGAGATTGCCGGTGTGAATATCCTCCCGCCGGACCTCAATGCCTATTTTTTTGCATAATTTTGGTACTTTGCAAATTTTGGAAAATGTTCGATTTTTCGGGAAAAGGATGATTCTTAAGATTCTTAAGAAATGATTCTTAAGCACAAACATTTCTCCAAGACCAACAATAAAAATAACAGCAAATGTTTTCGTTCGAAAGAAAAAAACCTGCCAGTAATCAGTTGAAATTACATGAAAGAAGAAATGTCACATCTCACCTTAGGCGGATTAATTGAGGTTAATACTTAGAGACCTCCATCCTACTGTGCTTGTTCGTTCCGGAATGTAAAACTGATGCATTTATGAATACCGTATATTTGCTAATTGAAGTGACTTTCAGTTTGCAGTATGTTTGTACTTGCAAATAAAAAGGCCAATGTTCGATTTTTCGAACAGTCATTTCCCGGAAAATGGAAGATGGGAAAAAATTATTCTTGAACATTGGGGTTTCTTTGGCGTCAATAATCAAAATTACACCAATGGCTATCGCCAAAAAAATAATTTTTACAGCTTGGTCGTTAATGGGTTAATTTTGAATCATGAATATTCCCTGAAATAATAAGCGCACCGCAAATCGATGGTCAAAACTGCCCACTGCAAACTTGAAAATATTCTATACAAGGTTCAGTTGTTGCTTTGACGAATGCATTATTTTATAACATAGTTATACCGTTTCACAAATCTTTCAAAACTTTCGATGTCGCATTTTGCTCCTCTATTTTTTTTGTCGAGTGTAGTTTTTTGAAGAACTCCGGAGTACGATTGGTCACAGGAAATGTTGATTGATTTACACATTCGCTTCACTTTAAGTCATCAGCGCAATGCGAAACCTTTTCCGCAATAGTTCCGGAAATTTTCAGAAAGTACTGCGTATTAGGAATATTTTTAATGTATATTTTTTTTTTATTTTTCAACTGTTTATTGACCATTCTTCATTGGGTGTCTAGATGGCTTTCGAAATGCTCGCGGGTGAAAAATACCACCCCTATTCTGTATTTCGATCTCGATTCGAAATATATCGATCGACTTGATAAAACTCCATTCTGTATTCCGTTCAAGTTGTTTTTGCGTTTCGTTCAATCTGCTTCTCTTCGAACAATAAATGGGCAAAAAATAGGAAATGCAAAATTATATCTTGAACGACAGAAAACTCACGACTCATTGATTTTTTTTTACTAACCTTGTCCGAAAAATTATTTGTATTGCTCTCCTCCGCTAAAAGCCTTATCAAAACATCACTTATCAAATTTGAACAGTTTACTAAAGAAAAATTCAACGCCAAATAAATCAGTTGCGGGCCCGATCCTCCCCCTTTTTCTTTTTAATTTGTACATTTTTAGTGTGAAATCTCCTGCCCGATTGGAATAACTTTTTGAGAAATCAATTGATTTAATAGAAAGTTAGTTGATTCTTCAAAAACATAAAGAAATGTTTAACCCATTTCAGGCCAAGCGTTCGAAAAATCGAACAGCCTCTTTGATAATTTTTCATGGCTTTGGAAAGCTACCATATGGTAAGGTTTTGGCATCAAATGATAGCTCAATCTATTAGCTATCACTTACCATCAATTTCATTCGATTTTGTATCACTTTATTGGACAATAAATTTGGATTTAAGCAACTATGTGCGAAAAGTACATGTGACGTTATGTACTAAAAAAAATAATAAAACCTTCTTCTAATAAAAAAACAAAACCTTCTAAAATGCAAAAACATTTAAACTTTCTTACAGTATTACTTTGATAAAAGAACACACATTGTGATGTTGAAAAAAAACCCATTGCCTACAGGATCATAAATGTAGGTTTTAGCCATTGTTTTTGTTTGGCGATTTTTCTGTTTTTTTGTCATGTTCCGGAAAACGGAAGGACGGAAAAATATAATTCTTGAAGATTTGGGTTTCTGTAACGCCAATAATCAAAATTACACCAATGGAGTTCGTTAAAAACAATATTTTTACAGCTTGGTCGTTAATGGGTTAAACTGCTGAGAAAAATTTCTCATAAATTGAATATAATATCGAAAACTATTATATCTGTTTGAAATATTGTGATATACAAGTTGTTCGGTAACTGATCCGAAATATTTCAGGTGATAGAGGATCGTATTTGATGAAAAAAATCTTCCACGCTTATGGTCAAATCTCATCTACGAAATAATTATTAAACTTTTCCTTGAAACCATTTTTTTTCCTTAAACTGACTTTGATTCAAAAATTACGCTGCTTAGCACGATTCAATTGCTTTCATTTGAGTAAATTGTGCATAAATGATGTTGTTAATCATTTAAATTTTTGCAAGATAAAAAGAAGGATAACAGTGTAGTGTTAAGGAAAGAAGTGTAGAATGGTTGGACAGCTTCAATTTGGTTGATAGAAACAATCCAGTTTATTATGCATATAAACATATATATGCACAAAAATTTAAGTTTTATCTTCACCTCTAAAAGTTACTTGGATCCATTAATTCAAATGTTTTATAACTGAATTCTACGCAAAATTTTATTATTTTTCAAATGAGTAGCATAATTATTCTAAGTAGCGTACTTTCTAAATTAGAGTCAGTTCAATACATAAAATTCGATTCAAGAAAAGTTCAACAACTCTAGTTGAGAATAGACCAAATGCGTAGAATTTTTTCATCAAATATGATCCTCTATCACCTCCTGAAATATTCCGAATCAGCTACCTAATTCCACGTATACTTTTATCAGAACACAGGTGGTTGTATTTAAAAAAAATATTCTTCCTGTCCACGTGAATTCGATCAATACCCCCTCCCCCCTCTCCGTGGACAAGCGTGGACATTGTCTTACCCCCTACACCCCCTGAAAATGTCCACGTGGTATGTGGACAGCCCCTATCTATCTATATATATAAAAATGGAGTGATGTCTGTCTGTCTGATTCTTATAGACTCGGAAACTACTGAACCGATCGACATGAAAATTGGTATGTAGGGGTTTTTGGGGCCGGGGAAGGTTTTCGTGATGTTTTGAGACCCCTCCCCCCTCTCTAAGGGGGGGCTGC
This sequence comes from Toxorhynchites rutilus septentrionalis, assembly GCF_029784135.1. Lineage (NCBI taxonomy): Eukaryota > Metazoa > Arthropoda > Insecta > Diptera > Culicidae > Toxorhynchites > Toxorhynchites rutilus. The sequence continues at coordinate 166,381,293 of NC_073746.1, forward strand.
CATACAAATGAAACACAAATTTCTGCATTACTCGGAAATTAACCAAGCAAACGAAACCAAAGTTGGCATGTGAAAGTTTTAGGGTGCAATAAATGTTTCTATGATGGTTAGACAGTCCTTCCCCCACTCAAAGGGGGGGCTGCCATACAAATGGAACACAAATTTCTGCATTACTCGAGAATTAATCAAGCAAATGAAACCAAATTTGGCATGTGGAGGTTTTAGGATGCAATAAATGTTTCTATGGTGTTAAGATACTCCTTCCCCCTCTCTTAGAGGGGGCTGCCGTACAAATGAAACACAAATTTTTGCATTACCCGAGAATTAATCAAGCAAATTAAACCAAATTAGGCATATGGAAACTTTAGGGTGCAATGAATGTTTCTATGGTGGTTAGATACCCCACCCCCCTCTCTTAGGGGTGGCTGCCATACAAATAAAACACAAATTTCTGCATTACTCGAGAATTAATCAAGTAAATGGGCGGGACGAAGTTTGCCGGGTTAGCTAGTCTATATATATATATATATATATATATATATATATAAAGTGGATTTCTGTCTGTATGTCTGTCTATCTGTCTGATTCTTATGGACTCGGAAACTACTGAACCAATAGACACAAAAATTGGTATGTAGGAGTTTTTGGGGTCGGGGATGGTTCTTATGATAGTTCGAAACCCCTCCCCCCTCTCTAAAGGGGGGCTGCCTGACAAATGAAACACAAATTTCTGCATTACTCGAGAATTAATCAAGCAAACCAAACCAAATTTGGCATGTGGAGGTTTTAGGATGCATTAAAAGTTTCTATGGAGGTTAGACACTTCTCCCTTTCTCAAAAGGGGGGGGGGGGGGTAGGTGGTTCTGCCATACAAATGAAGCATAAATTTCTGCATAACTGAAGAACTCAAGAGAATAGAACCAAATTTGGAATGTGGAGATTTTAGAAGGCTATAACTGACACTCCTTCTCCTCTCAACAGGAGGGGGGTGTCTGAATAACTCGAGAACTAATCAATCAAATGGAATCAAATCTGGCATATAGAGATTTTAGAGATTGAAAAACGCTTCTATAATGGTTCGATACTCCTCCCCCCTCTCCAAGGGGAGGCTGCCATACAAACGAAATACAAATGTTTGCGCTAACGAAATTGATTTTCGTTCGAAAATGGAAATGGATTTTAATGTGATAAAACGCACTCCTACTCCACTATCGTCTTCTATCTACATAAATATGAATGGTTCGCCGAATGGGTTGATAAGAGCAAAACTCGAGAGAGGAATTGTCTGATTAAGGGGTGAACTTGAACGAGAATTGTGTCTGAGATAATCTGATATTATAATGACGAGTTTTGGTAGAAGTACTAGGAATTTTATAGTAAAAGGTAATTTAAAGGTATATTTTTTAATCAATAAACAATTCTGCGATTGGACCCATGAACAGCGCTTAGTAAGGAAACATGGATGTGATAACGAAAAATACATTTTGGGCGGGACGAAGTTTGCCGGGTCAGCTAGTTTTAAATAAATTTCTTTACACATCAGGTATACTTTCACAAAGCAGTCATTTTGACTGCTTTTGGAGTGGCGGACAAAAAGGGCATCCGTTCCGCCTGAGGGTTTGGTCATCAGGAATAACATCATGCTCCGTTTGCGTTCCGAACTCGACTGTCCTCCTGTTTATTCAATTCACAAAGTTTTATAAATTCTTACATTTTTGTTTCCTTATTCTAAGTTAGTAAGAGAAATGAACATAAACATAAACATAGAAGTTTGGTTTGTTTGGCGCGCGCTTGTTATGTTTCATCGAGTATACGCGCACGGTCGTAAAGTGGGTCAGTTTATTACGCTCGCTGCGCTGCAATTATGCGTCAGCTTTACTATGATGATTGAAAAATAATCAACATGACTCACAGTCATTGTTCCGCCTTAATCAGTATGTCGATTGAGACAGAATAATGTTAGTAAGCACATGTCTAGGAAATGAACTGATTTCGTTGTATAGTGTTTAAGATTCGTTCCAAAGTTATATGGGTGTAATAGACCAACAAAGTCATAAAGTCATCCATGATAGTCGGATGTTTCATGCGTATGCTACATTGGACAATATAAGTATATACGAAGTATCGGTCTTTCTAGTGTTAAATGGTTCATGCGATAGAGAGATGTATGCAGATTGTATTCCTATAAATTCGGCATTAATCGGTTCAGTAGAACTTGAGATATCATGTACGCCAGTTTGAGAAAACTAGTTCCGAGAAAAATAAGTTTGAAGTTCATTGTTATGGCCGTACCAGGTTAGATACCGCATCACTAAAATAGCTCTAACTCGGTAAATAAAAGGATTTTCGAAAGGTCCTTTCTAGTGTGTATTCTTGAAAGCCTAAACTACAGAAATATGAAGAAAAAAAAATTGATTTTTTTTTCAAATTTCTAGACTAGAACACTGCCTTAAGCTACTGAATTAATTAGTAGCAAGCATATAACTTTTACACATTTTATTTTTCGAATAAAATAATTACCATACCACTTCGTTCAGCCAGAAAAGAATTATTAACGCTCAATACTTTGCATCTCAAATCCTTCGGAATCCATTCCCATTCAGGGGGCAATTATGTGCACTCATGTGTTGACCCGAATTGCGATGACATCAATTTATGCCGAGTTCATTGCCAGATGCACTTTTCCCACACATTGTAATTTTCATATAGCACAGGTAATCGATGCCATTCGGAACACAAATGTTTCATTGTGTGCGCAATGTGTTGAAATCCTGCGATTACCTTGTGCCCCCGAGAGCGATGCAAGTGTGGTAATTATATGCAAATCGGGAAATTAATGTGCGAAATCAATCCTTTTTGGATCAAATGGAAACAAACCACGTCTTGGTGATTAATGGAACAAATTTACATTTGCGCATAAACAAGTTTTTCGAGCACAAATGATGAAGACCAAGCAAAAATATGGATACCAATCAATCTTTTAATGATTTCATTGACTGCACGTTGGATAGACTCACTAACTTCCGCAACAAACATGTACAATGTTTACCACCATTAGAATCATTATTCACACAAACTGCTGAGAGTAGCAAAAAATTGTATACAAATGCGCTCATCAATACGAAATTCATGATTTGAAACTGACCGCCGGATATACAATGTTGCGGCAGTGCTTATTTTCTCATTAGTTTATTGAAAAAAGAAGGAACGAGTACGGGGGGCGAGTGCGAGAGAAGCTAACCGGATTAATTATTTAAATTTTTATTTATAACGGATAAGCTCAAATATTGCTGCTCTGAAGAGTCTATAGACTATGAAGCGGTCAATAGCGCTTTCCGATTCATATCACTGTCTTTTTTATGTCGTTCATCGAGTAACTGAAGCGGTAATGTGAAGCGAGATCCTTCCCGGCGATGAGAACAAAAATCTAGAAACCAAATTCCAATGTTTTTTTTTCCTGTTGTGAGATCAAATTTCTCACTGGCTAGAAATACTAGTAAAGGGTGTGTCACATCAAATTGCATCACGGAAAAAACGCTGTAGAAATTCGCCCAGTAGACCGATCCTTTTGAAAATTTTAGACAGTAAAATAAAAACTATTAAACAACTTTTGGCATTTTCTTTTTATTCATACTTCGAACCCAAGCCCGTATGCTCGCACCTTCCTCTTTACCCCGTCCATAAGGTTCTGTACAACGTCAGGTTGTAGTTTTTTTTGAACAGAAATCCATTTTCTCTTGAGGTCCGCCTCCGATTTGACAACTTTTGGGTTCTTCCGGAGGGCCTGCTTCATAATCGCCCAATATTTCTCTATTGGGCGAAGCTCCGGCGCGTTGGGCGGGTTCATTTCCTTTGGCACGAAGGTGACCTCGTTGGCTTCGTACCACTCCAACACGTCATTTGAATAGTGGCACGAAGCGAGATCCGGCCAGAAGATGGTCGGGCCCTCGTGCTGCTTCAATAGTGGTAGTAAGCGCTTCTATAGGCACTCCTTAAGGTAAACCTGCCCGTTTACCATGCCGGTCATCACGAAGGGGGCGCTCCGCTTTCCGCAAGAGCAGATCGTTTGCCACACCATGTACTTTTTGGCAAACTTGGATAGTTTCTGCTTGCAAATCTCCTCCGGAACGCTGAATTTCTCCTCTGCGGAGAAGAACAACAGGCCCGGCAGCTGACGAAAGTCCGCTTTGACGTAGGTTTCGTCGTCCATTACCAGGAAATGCGGCTTCGTCAGCATTTCGGTGTACAGCTTCCGGGCTCGCGTCTTCCCCATCATGTTTTGCCTTTCGTCGCGGTTAGGAGCCTTCTGAACCTTGTATGTACGCAGGCCCTCCCGCTGCTTGGTCCGCTGGACGAATGAACTTGACAAATTCAGCTTATTGGCGACATCCCGGACCGAACTTCTCGGATAACGTCTAAACTGCTTAACTACGCGCTTGTGATCTTTTTCACTGACGGAGCATCCATTTTTGCCGTTCTTCACCTTCCGGTCGATGGTTAGATTCTCGAAGTATCGTTTTAGTACTCTGCTGACCGTGGATTGGACGATTCCCAGCATCTTACCGATGTCCCGATGTGACAACTCCGGATTCTCGAAATGAGTGCACAGGATTAATTCACGACGCTCTTTTTCGTTCGTCGACATTTTTCCAAATTTACGAAAAATTGACAGTGAAGCATGGCCAACGTGATCTATACACTCTTATCTGATTATAAGCGAAAGCTGAAGATATAATTCCTAAAAATTAAATTTCTACAGCGTTTTTCCCGTGATGCAATTTGATGTGACACACCCTTTACTCCAACGAAATGTGTGCGAAAAAGTCACAGGAGTGTTGTGTCCGAGACACAACCGCATAGTTGACGTAGGATTCCGTTAGGCTGTTGATTTTGGATGTTTGAAGAATTACATTGTTAAACTCTTTGATAATGATTTGGCGGGCCTGAAAAGGGCCGTTTTGTTTGGTTTTCGGGTATTGTTTGTTCACTCCACCAGTGTTTACCGAGTGACGATGACAGAAGGATGGTAAACAATCGTTGGATGGTGCGTATCAGATAAAAGCCACCGAAGTGGAACGAGATATGATGAAAACCGCCCTCTGTGATCCTAGACGAGATGTCTCCTGTGTTATGCATGGATGAAACAAAGAAAAAAAAACTCACCAATATAATATAAGATAATTACCAATACTGAACACAATTATCAATTTTTCTCGTCAGTAAACACATGTTACTTTAATATAGAGAAAACATATTTGAAATGGAAAAGGTAATTTTCTTTCATAATTTTTACTTTCTAAGTGTTTATTCAACACAATGCGAATTTCAATTGGACTAACAACACCTAATACTATGTGTAGAGCATATGAGAAATCACTATTTCTTCACTTTTTATTTTTAATTGCTGTGCAACAAACTTCACGACGCTTTAAAAGACGCGACGCGAGACAAGACATAACACTTAATTCTTAGTTCTTACTTAATTAAAAGAATTAAAATTTACCTTATGTCGACCGGTTTCGGGTGCGAAGCTGCCCATCTGCGGGATAATATCCGATTCTTTCATTGGTTCCTTGAGTGAAAATGAACACAACAAAACAGACAGGTTAAACCAAACGACCCGTTCTCGAGCAGGAACACACCTTGGTTTTTATTTATGAAAATTGAAATAAATCGTTTCATATATCAAGTCACTTTTAACACAACTGCTACCATATACAATTTTTCACTTACACTTGTGCTAAATTTTTCACAATACACGATCGGTCATTGATATGAAATTTCACGAAGTAACCAACATTAAAGTTCCAAATTTAAATTTTATTTGCTAGAATTATTCGTATCACTCACCTTGCTTGCAATACAAAAATGCCCCCGACTTGCATATATATCGCATGGTTTCGATATCTCTGTTAGGGAACACATTTCGGTAGGAACAAAAGTTCCTCGTATTTTCATTTATTTGCAATGCCGATTTCCTCCAGGCAGCTTGGTTTTGATGTCTCTGTTATGGACCCACCGCATATGTCGTCAATTTCGACCAATCAGAAGTGGGTATTTCCGTTAGGATAGGGGTTGAGATTTTTCAATTGTTCGATAGTTAGTTTCATGACATATATTATTTTCTTCAATATAAACATTTTTTATGGAGTGCCGAAATCGATCGACGCAAAAATTTCATCAATCCATTATGAAATGACTGAGCAATAAGCGATTGTAATTGGACAATTTTCACGATGTACTCGATTTTCGATTCTCAAATTGTACCCCAATATGTTACCGAAAGACGTAATCCTACGTCAAAACAAAATGAAAATATTTACCCAGCGAAATTAAACCACCCATAACTTGCGATATATGGACCGGCTTTTTATGCTTTCCCGGTTGCAAAAGAAAAACTTAACGAGAGCCCACAGTCACACATGTTTTCCCTCATTGCTGCTTTGTTGGGTCTCGTTAGAACGATTACCGGAGTTATTTTCGGATGGTTAGTGGAGCAATTACGCCTCTCCTTGGACGCAAGCGAGAATGGAATTCAGCAACCGTGGCCAAGACGGAACCATTTGCTGAGACAGGTGTTCCATATGAAGTTCTAGCCAGGGCGAAGGTTATTAGCAGAAATAAACTAGAGTCCCATTAAGTGCGGACAGAAGAAATTGTTGTGTTGTCACATGTGGATCGATGATACAGGTGTGGGCAGTTGTTTATGTTAGTCGACATTCGGCGGTATGCCTAATGCTTCGCTGTGATTCTGAGACTATCCAAAATTATTGTAGCTTATTTAGATTATGAGAGAAATCATTCGTGTTTGAGTCCACCTCTAACAGCAACACATTTAGAAATGCCTCTGTATAACTAGCAACACAAACATAATCGATTCGACAATCAAATCGCATCTCATCTCTTCGCATAACAATTTTTTTGGTGCGTGGAAAATTCCCATATTGAAAAGAATAAATCTTATACACAGAGAACATAAGAAAAAAAAACTGGTTGAGAATTCAACTGCATGAATATTCTGGAGTGCAAACTGCATCGTGCATCGTGTAAAACGGGTCTTCCCGGATTTCTCAAAACGACGTTTTTATTGACATTCGCGTAACCAACAGAACACACTCAGCTTGGTGGATATTCTTTGGTGGTATTTTTGTGCTGATTTCACGCCATCATAATGTACCATCGCATCCGCTTGCACCGTCCGGCGGGATCGTTTATACAATGCAGTAACTGGATGTTACCGGAGGTTTTGAGAAACGATCGAAAAGGAGATTTCGAGGGGAAAATGCATGAGTTTACCGAGCTCATTCCATCGAATGAAAACTGAAAAAAACTACTGATTTTACATTTTGGCACAACTTTCCGTTTGAAAGAAACGTTCCAAAAATATGAAGCAGCTTGCGAGACATAAACCAAATTGAACTCCCGCACTTCATATCACATTTCCAATCATGCAATAAGAGCAATCAGAGTTTGTTAACCTGTATTCAGCATTAATGAAAACCACCGTTGAACAATTTGTCCGCCATTACAAAGGATCGGGTCAAAGTCATACCGACGGACATAACGCTTCAGTTCGTCCGTACTTTCACCCCCAGGAGAACCATAAATGATAATGAGTTCATGGCAGGGAACCCGAGCCGGTCGGGAGAATCGCCTTTGTGGTAGTTCTTAAAAAATGGGTGGCGAAGGTGCGGTTTTATGGTCATTAAAATTTTCATGTACACACACCCGCTAAGGTGGTGGGCGAAGGGCTGATCCTGGTGGAAAACGGGAAACGTGAACATCGTGGGTTAATTCTTTTCGCACCTTGCCCTGTAGCATCCCACCCAAACGTTTGTGGTTCGTGCCTTAGCGTGGAGATTTTTACACCTTCTGTCGCCGGGGAGTCGTTAATTAACATAAAGGCTGGCAGCTGGTCGTGAAGGAACTTGTGGAACTCATCGCAGCCCGGGATGCTCCGGTGCGTCTAGCTTGGGACTTTTTGTACTGTGAAGTAGGGTAGGGCGGGGCTTATTGGTCATAGGCTTGAGTTGGTCAGTGACGATATCTTGAAATCTGAGCGTCCAACCCTACTGCTTTTTTATTGCTGATGCAATAAAATAAGCAAATCGGAAAAAGTTTTTATTAAGTAGTTTAAAAAATACGAACATGGTGCCGATTTTACAAACATCATTCACTGTTTGTGCATTATAAAATTTTGTTCTAAAGTGCAAATCAACATAAATAACATATTTAACATTATAATTTATTCTTTTTCACATAAAGAGGGGCTAGTTAGTTACACAACAGCGGGGTTAGTTGGGCATACGAATAGCACCGTGGTAGAAATTGCTTATTTGAGAGCAACGCATATGAAATTTTTAGATATGCCCCGTTTCATTACGCATGCTATACAAAATATTGAAAGCATATGTTTTACTGCTAAACCCAGTGTATTTAAAACGAGACAATCCACCACACAAACCACTTGCAATATAATTGTCATATTTGGATTTTTTGCTCTAAAATTTTTATTAAATGTAATTGACGCTAACATTGAATATCAGAACTCAAAACAGTGCATCGAGTAATTTAGCATATCTGGAGGTTATTTCAATATATTTTGGAGCGAACGGAACAAATGTCAAAACAAATGGAAGCAAGAAACCGGCTGTGCGCCGCAAAGTGGAAGGGAGACGAAATAGCTGGAAAAGATTGTCTAACAAATTTCCAACAACGATGAGAATAGGAAACAAATAAATTCGTTTTTTTTACTCGACGACATGATATTTGTTAACTATTTTTGTTCTAATTTTACTAATTAATAATGAAGGAAACCTCTAATGAAAAAACGCTTATTATTTGATCAAAAAGAACATGTTTATTATATGATAGACATGCTCTATATGATCAATATATACCATGTGTTACCCCGTGTGAGGGATTAGTTGGTCAATTTATTCTGAAATATAAAGACGTTAGTCATTTTACGGGTACTGGCAACTATATTGTCACCAACAAAAGATATTCTTTTCGCTGCACCTGGAATATTATTTCAATACTTTACTTAGCCAAAACCTTCTAAAGGTATCTGGCAATACTCCAATTTTTTGGGCTGCCAAAAAGGTACAATATAAATTTGGGAGTAATTTTATGTAACAAAACCACGATTTTAGAGCTCCGGCAGAAAATTCTGTTTAAATTCGTTGAAAAACAACAAGTTTAAAGTTTTTTCGTAAACGTACTATTTAGGATCTACTGTGTAAGATCATGTAGTTTTTGCATAACCAAAGGCGCAATAAAGTGAAGTGCCACCAAGTTTTTCATTTGTTTCAATAGTTTTTTTTTTAAAGGTAAATATGTGTTATTCCCCATGTAATGATTATGTTCTCTTAAGTTGGAGTCGATTTGTTGCCTAGCTTCCACGGCCTAGTAAAGGATTAAATAAAATAAAAATGTCAAATAAATGAATCTTTGGTTATTTTTCATTGGAAGGGTAAAAGGTAAGCTTCATTGTCGTACATAACATTCTAACGCAAAACTTCGTACTACAAAGATATAGCCAAATTTATTCAAAAATGATCAACTAGCCCCGCCATACCCTACTAGCTGGAATGCAAAGTTCAAAGTCGGTGCCAAATTGACGGTACTGTCGAAAGAGTCATGATGAATAACTTGAGGAGCCGATCTGGCGTAGTGGTAACATCCATACCTCTCACGCAGAGATCACGAGTTCAATTCTCACTCCCGACATTCTTCCAAAAATGGAAGTAAAAGTGACGAACCAGCCGAAATGTGTTGAAAATCACTATAATAAATAAAAACAAAATTTTCGGTCGTGCGGTCGTATAAGTACCAGAGGGAAACAGATATAGCACATTGTACAGATCTGGAATGCAACTAGTTTTTGGAGTAATTTATTCCGTATTCGTACACCGCATCTACTGGAACATTCTGCTCTGAACAATTAGAAAAATATTGATTGCAGTGCAAATCGGAAGATAGTTTAGAATGCTCCGAAAATTTATAATATATTACTTCGACGAGAAAAAATTTTGAATTTTTTTATCGGTTTTTAAAAAAATACCAAAAACACGTTTTTTGAAGTGTTTTAGAAAATCTTCTGTAATTTGGCAAATATTTCAGTGAGTTCTAATGTTTGCCAGTGAATTTTTAGCCTAGTGTATCTGCTACATTCATGTGAGCGTTTCATATCGATACGTTCAGCCATTTTTTAAGTCGATCGATCAATGTCGCATAATGACTGACCTCTTCAATGCCGTCCTAGATCCCAAGAGCGATTTGGTTTCTATTAAAGAATCGATATTCATTGATCTAATTCTACTCCAACATATTGTCGTGGCGAAACTCCTTGTTTTCTTTTTAAAATATCATTTTATGACGAAACGACTGTAAATGATTTCCATGTCGGTTTATGTTCGATGATGCACGATGCCTTTAGATTTTGACGTAGGATTACGTCTCTCGGGAACCTATTGGGGTACAAATTGGTTATTGTTTGGTCATCGTGGTTGCCAAACTTTTATACAAAACCAATCTTTTATTTATAATATCGAACGAAAAAAAATGGGTGGGTTCTATCCATGATATAACCGCAAAGTTGACGTGGGACTACCTTAGCTTAGCAATCATTCGTTTGTATTGATTAAATTTTTGATTGAATGAAACAATTGCCGAATTCAATTGAATTCAATATATTTGCTTTGTGAGTAAAAAGATTGAACAAATGTCATGTAAGATCAATTCATGCATTGTGATAGATTATGTTCTTCGTTACAAGTAAATTTAATGACAGTTCTTATACGTTTGGTATGACGTCTAGGACAAAATATGTGAACGGAAGAATTATCAAACGATTATTTTATTTCACATTTCCCTCCGAAGTTAGCATCTCTCAAGTGTACGTACTTCTCGAACCGCGGATTTGCTTGATTTGATGAACTTCAGGCACTCAGTTTCGATTTTGACATGTACGTCGAGCGCATATTGTTTAATCAAAAGACGTTATCGCAAATGGTTATCAACATTTTGCCTAATTATCAAATGGTATGCGTAGAAATTCAGTGAGCAGAAAATATAAAGGCATATACTTCAATGCAATCTTGAATAACCGAGCCAAAGTGTTGTGTTCGTATCCGCTTTCACCAGACACCTTGATTTAGAAGTGTGTATTAGGTAAACACATTTCAGTCGAAACAAAAATGCCCCCGACTTACATGTATTTGCAATTCCAATTCTCCCACTCTCCATGTATTTGAAGTCTGTGTTAGAGAAACACATTTTATTCAGAGCAAACATATCCCCGACCTGCATGTATTTGCAATGCCAATTTCCCCACGCTCCATGGATTTGAAATCTGTGCTAGGAAACGCATTGCGGTGAGAACAAAAGTCCCTCTACTTTCATGTATTTGCAATGCCGATTTCCCCAAAGGTGCTTGGTTTTGATGGCTGTGTTGAGGAAACCGTATATCGGGTCAATCAAAACGAGGCAGTTAGGGCGTTTCGATAACGCTCAACATTTTACAGTTATTTTATAGTTTATCTAATGGAAAATAACGTTTTATTAACTACTATAGATGCATTGAAATATCCCCTATCAATTGATGCAAACACCTTTCCGATCCAGTAGGAATGATAGAGTTATAAGCATTCGAAATCTTTCATTTCATCCTGCATGTTCTGTGTTCAGGTTTTCATTTTACCCCCCATATATTCCGGTTAGACGTAGTCCCACGTCAAAAAATTCTACGTATAGACAAAGTTCTTAGCGTAGAAATTTTTTGTGTTTTTGTATTTCTCAAATGTATATAATAGGGGAAAGTCGGGAAAGACGTACACCTATGTATAATGGATAAATAATATTTTTATTTTAAACTAGCTGACCCGGCAAACATCGTCCCGCCCAAAATGTATTTTTCGTTATAACATCCAAGTTTTCTTACTAAGCGCACATTCATGGGTCCAATCGCAGAACTGTTCATTGATTGATTTTCTAATCTACTCTTTAAATATATTTTTTACCATAAAATGTCAGTACATCTACCAAAATTCGACATTATTAAAATCAGATTATTTTCAGACGCAATTCTCGTGCAAGATTTTTCATCCACTTGCAAATAACATGTTTCTCCGTTACATGGAATAAATGTTTGATACAGAAAATATGATAGAATGAAGACAGCCCTAAATCGGACAATTCCATTCTCGAGTTTTGCTCTTATCAACACATTCGGCTACCCATTTTTGTTTATATAGATAGAAGACGATATTGGAGTGCGTTTCATCACATTAAAACCCATTTCCACTTTCGAACGAAGATTAATTTCGTTATCGCGAACATCAAATGGACTAACAACGCTTGTCAATATGTATATCTAACCACCATATAATCATTTATTGCACCCTGAAACCTCCACATGCCAAATTTCGTTTCATTTGCTTCATTAATTCTCGAGTAATGCAGAAATTTGTGTTTCATTTGTATGGTAGCCGACCAGTCTCCCCCCCACCCTCCTTAGAGAGACGGGCGGACAAATTTTACTATGAAAAGAGACCTAGACTGTCAATTTGTGGTGAGATAGCTATATATTTTCTTGAAATTCACGAAAAACTTAACGTTTACATAAGATATGTCTTTACCACAGTTCCCCTAAATCTAACAAGATATTCTATTAATAATGAATTAAAGGGCATCAACTCTCACCAATCCGTAGCCCAGTTTCCCATAATTGCTTCCTCTCAATCATCGAGGACAGTATCTCATCAGAGAACCGGCAAACCCGGACCTGAATGAGTTGGGATAGAAAGTGTTTAGACGTAATGACGTGTGCAGATTATGCTCGTACTCTTTGGCTTATCCGTCGAATGTGTCGATTATTTAAATGGTTTACCCTTTTCCTGGCACTGTCGTCGTTGTCGTCGTCAAATTACCAAACGGTGGCATTAACCTGTCTCGGAAGCGGGTTTAAACCGGAAGAAAATTATCACCTATAAACTTGTGCTCAAACCTAGCTAAGCAGAGTGTTGCACAATTTTTGGTTTGGCAGCGGATTATGCAAGATGCGGTGGGTAGTTACAATGGGTGGATAGACAAAAACACAAAAATCAATTCCATAAGGCATGCCGGCACGCATCTTCCTCAGAAACCATTCAAAGGTGATGGTTGGCTCGCAAGACGTGAAGTTTTGACGTAGGACTACGTCTAACCGGAAGATATAGGGGGTGAAATGGAAATCTAGGCACTGAACAAGTAGGAAAAAATGCATGTTTTGGAACGCTCATAACTCGAACATTTCTCAATAGATCGCAAAGGTTTTTGCATCAATTGATAGGAAATATATCTACGCATCTATCATAATGAATAACATTTCATTTTTCTTGAGATAAATAATTGAATAATTGTGAAATATCAAGCATTGTCCAAATGCACTATGTGCCCATTTTTGATTGGTCAATTTTGTGCTCCTCAAATCGTACCGACCAAAACGGGCAACCAGAGCAGCAGCGAAATAGAATGAAGCACGATTGGAAAGGAAAAAGAAAAAAAAATGAACGAAACATTGGTCGCAGTCTCACACATGCGTAATTCTCCAGCCAGCCAGTCAGCTTAAAAATCCCCGCTCCGCTGCCGTAACGATCATTCTTTGTGTGGACACCGACTGGACAACATCGTTGCTGGACGAGCTGGACGGCGAGGGATCGAGTGCCTTTCTCAAGGCAAGAGGGCGGAGGTGGTAGCGCTGGAGTAGAGTAATAGAGTAGAGTAGAGTTTTCAAAGGGCCTTTCTCAAGGCTAGAGACGAATGAACTGCAAAAGTTTAAAGTCTCTATAATACAAGACCTTCCTTCCTTCCGTAACGATCATTCTCATTCAAACCGTACACCACATCAGTTCGCATCACAACACATCAACAAACCAACTCAAGCAGCCATGTCTGGACATGGCAAAGAAGGAAGAAAAGTGAAGGGAAGAGCAACATCCCGCTCGAACCGTGTTGGTCTGGAGTTCCCCGCAAGGGTAGCTAGGCCGGGTGCGTCAGTACCAGTGCACCAGCCCACCTAGCCGGTGTTATATAGTTTCGACCGCCGAAGTGATCGAGTTAGCTGGCAAAGCTGCTCGCGACGATAAGAAAACCTGCATTCGGAACAGAACACATTCGGTTCGGTGGACATCAAGACAACAGGCAGTTGCAGCGAGTGGCAAACGCAATCGCAAAACGACATCAGGTAGCAGAAGAAAAAAGTTTGTTCTTTATACAAACTGCTTTGGTGGCAAATCCAGAACAAGGCGGCATCGAGGGCGTTCGAAATGGTTTTTTTCAAAACCACGAGTACTAAGTTTTCTAAATTGGAACCATTCCATAAAACACGGCGCTTATCAGGGCCATTAAACCTTTCAAAAAAGAGTTTACGAAATACAGTTCAATGCTTTCTACAATAATATCCAAAATAATAATAAAACACAAATTGATTTTTTCATAATTTGTTTGCCAGGATCTGATGAGTATGTGAATTTGGCACTTGTTCTGAGCTTATTGATAGTTGGGGACTTTCCTGATTATTCAATTTTCACCAATTCTTAGATTGTTTCCAGATTGAAAGTACAGTAATTTACAATTAGTTCGACATTTAGCTAATTGGACGGACATGTAATGCGACATATTTAGTTGGACATTTTTGTAAACATAGAGATCCAAATTATGACCCCACATTGAAAGTCGACACTGTACCACTGTCATCGCAAATGTTCAATTACAGGTTAAAATCGCCTCCAATGCGTCACTGAGTGGTGATTCGGCACGCCGCATTGAATGTAACTTACTGTACAACATGTCACAAAGCTGGATGGGAAGAAATTTTCCAACTGTGAAAGCTGTGGCGAGTGGCTAAACAGGAAGGTTTAGCCGAACAAGATGGGGATATCGTGTGATGACAAAACAATAAACTCTTTAGATTAAAGATAATTTTGTGATTCTGAAAAGGACCCTTTTTAGCCTGCATGTGAATCCAACGAGCGAATCGTAATGAATGAATTTTTTTGCCATCGCTGCCTTTTAACGCTCTTTCGTTCGTCTCGTTGGACTCGCCCCTTTGGCTGAGTCTGCCGATTTGTCTCTATC
Organism: Toxorhynchites rutilus septentrionalis; assembly: GCF_029784135.1. Lineage (NCBI taxonomy): Eukaryota > Metazoa > Arthropoda > Insecta > Diptera > Culicidae > Toxorhynchites > Toxorhynchites rutilus. The sequence goes on from NC_073746.1 coordinate 166,396,413, forward strand.
CTGTGAGCGTGTACCGCTAAAGAACAAAACGCGCGGATCCGCTGAAACACCTTTTTCAGCCACATTCTTTGTGTGGACACCGACTGGACAACATCGTTGCTGGACGAGCTGGACGGCTAGGGATCGAGTGCCTTTTTCAAGGCAAGAGGGCGGAGGTGGTAGCGCTGGAGTAGAGTAATAGAGTAGAGTAGAGTTTTCAAAGGGCCTTTCTCAAGGCTAGAGACGAATGAACTGCAAAAGTTTAAAGTCTCTATAATACAAGACTTCCTTCCTTCCTTCCGCTGAAAAATATATCATTCTCTTTCAAACCGTAAATCAGTGTGGTTGTATGGCATCGTTTCACATCACATCGCATCAACGGATTGGTGCCGGAGCACCAGTATACCTAATAGCGATTATAGAATTTCGGCCGCCGGAGTGCTCGAGTTGGCTTGCAAAGCTGCTCACAACAATAAGAAAACCCGCCTACAGAACAGAGCACATTCGGTTCGGTGGCAACAACTAGTTTCAGCGAGTGGCAAACGCAATCGCAAAACGGAAGCAGGTAGAAGAAGGAAAAAGTTTGTTTATACAGACTGCTTTGGTGGCAAAACTAGCCACCGTAAAAAACGGCGCTTTTCAGGGCCATTAAACCTTTCAAAGAAGAGTTATTGAAAGTTTTTCACAATACCAATGCATTCTAAAGTGACATAATATGACATATAATATAAACTGATTTATTTTGTTTATGCTTGTTCTTGAACTTATTGGTGGTTGGGGTCTTTCAAATTGATCATTCAGTTTTCACAAACCCATGAACGGTTTCCGAATTAAAAGTGGCTTCAAATTATAACACATTGTATGCAAGATGGCATTAACGAATTTTCTCGGTAGCAAGAACTGCTTTCTTTGGTTGATAACTGATGTTGAAAATTGACTGACGTTACATCTGCATTGCATAGAGAAATAACTAAGGAGTAACACGATGAGCTATGTATTTCCTGCTGCTCCGTTCTTATTTTCAAGGACTTTAATCCGAAGAGTTTTTCAGAACGCTCATAGCTCGTTTATTTCTCGACAGATCGTAGAGTTCGTCTCCAAAATCTCAGTTCTTTTTCATTTTTATTTACTTTGTTTGCGGAAACTACAAATCTTACAATTCATTCGTCTCCGAAACACGGAAACAGTTTAAGGTACGGTAATGTGTTCAATAGTGAAATATATGATAGTGAATGAGCTGTTGACCATCTATGCATCTCCTATCACAGCCATCATTTTGATTGTACGATATGTGCATACGCCGAAAGATGCCCGGCGTTGAACATTTAATAAGTACAAAGCCTTCGGAAAAAAATCAAGAATCAACTATAAGACAGTGAGAAAAAATTGAGAAAGTTTGTAAAAAAAACGCAAAAACACAACACCAAAGGTTCTTTTCAGAACCCCCAACATGTTCATAAAGAGTAAACAGTAAACTAATCCATTTTTCAGGTAGATGGGTAGGTATTCACGTAGACGAAGAAAATAAAACAATATATTTAAAATATATATTTAGCAAAAGCTGTCCCCTTTGTATAGTCCTACGTCACTCCGGTTATGTCCCCGACATTACCCACCCGTCTTTTTTTCTTCGCGAGTATGTCACACGAATTTCCCCATCTTGCTTCCTATCGCAGACCGTAATGGAAAATTTGCTCAATAAACATAAATTCCAAATTACCAGAAAATTGAATCGGTGGCGAGGAATCGCCAGCGGTAATGAGCTTTTTTTCGGAAAGTTTTACTTCTCGAGGAGTAAAACACTCGGTGGTGGCACAACTTGTCTTTTTTGGATAAAAATAGGGTAAATGAACTTGGTTTGTCCGATTTGGGGTGTTTTCGCGCAACTAGTAAATGCAAATCGATTTTTCTTCATGAAAATCAGATATAATCGATACGAGTTCGTGTTTGTTGAAAAGTCCTAAGCCTCCAGTTGCTAATACTACCATACAGTGTTGAAATTATTCAAATTTTATTGTTTTTTAACTATTTTCCTCAAAGAGGAATTATGATCATGGTTTGCCCAAAAAATGATCATGGTTTGTCCGACTTTAGAAATTACCATTTTTGAATGAAAACATTCGAATTCTCAAGTAGATGTTTCATTTATCATTGCTTGAGTTTACTGTCATCATATTGATCTATTCATAATTTAGGCTATCTTCAGAAAATTGCATTTTCTTGGCCATTTTTAAAGTGTTCTCCTCAGCACACTCAACATAAAGAAACTTTATTCCTGCTATGTGCGAAGAACACAATAAACAAATTGCAGCGCGCCAAGCGGTTGCCATAGAAATCATGTGGACAAAACAACATTATTGAATTGGACAACTCATGATCAGAATTGAGTTCATCAAAATGCGTTAATTTAATGGTGTAAATCTGATACAAATGGTGTGCAAGGATGATGTTTACAATATTTGTAAGTGTTATAATCCAGAAAAGGTCTGAATACGTGCGAAATAATCATCTGGTGATCGATTAAAAGTTTGCTCGAATGAGGGGCGCATTGACACCAATAGCATGTGATTCGATAAAAAATATAATATAAAACTACTGTAAATTATGAAAAAGACAATTTTATTTATATATTTTGAAACATTTGAATACCTGATTTGACAAAGGTTTGCTGAATTAGAGCATTCAAAAAAGTGCACAAACCATGATCATATTTTCGACTGGGCAAACCAAAATCATTTACCTTATAAAAAGACGCAGACGGCTTGGCGACAAACAGTGATCATGCGGTTGGCTTTTGAATCATGGATTGTTCATGATCTGAACTTTACAATTGAATGAATTTTCAAATATTCAAATAGGGAGGTATAGGGTAACATGAAGATTGTCAGTAAGTAAATAGTACATTTAAAAAGGTATAAATTAAACAGCAGGGTTGGCAGAAATACTAATGTTCCATGTTAAACAGACACCGAGGGAAATAATTAGTGAATGTAACGATTTTTTTTGGTAAATACTACCAATATAATCTACCGTACTAATAAACATATATGTCAAGCAGAACCATGATTTGTAAGCCGGATATCGGCTACATTTTTCCCGGCGGAAATGCACGTATTATAATTGAGGGGCCTAGAATGAAAGGGGTGTAAATGATTTGATCGAATTCTCTACATCGACTCTCTCTTTTAGTCATAACTTAGCTACAGACTCATTCCCAGCTGTATTTGACAATGTGGAAGGTAGGTCAGAACTTCATCTATAAGATTCTATAGCAAATTCAAATTGGAACGTTTTTGCATTTGAGTTATTAATCAAAGAAAAAGTTGACGAAAAGAAATCGATCAAGTCACTTACACCCCTTGCATTCTGAGCCCCTCAATTATATCCTTATTATACCTCCGTATTGCCTTATGTCAACAATAAAAATGGTTAATACGCTCACCAGTCTTCAGTGATGACAAGATTCAAGTTTACTAATGTTATCGAGCAAAATATGCTAACCTCTGGTAGGGATGTGGGATAGTTGGCAATATGTACAAAAAAATTGTACATTCTACTAATATTTGCTATCAAAGGTATTTGGTAATTTTCTACCGAGAATTTTTCTAAGTTCAGGAACTTGAATAGCTATGGCTACCACGACATGTTGTCTGGTCGTGTATCCGGTTCCATACTGCTCGCTCTCAGCTCTCTAAAGCACTGAGAGCACAAGACAAACAATCGGAGATCCCCGTCCGGGATATCTTAGGTAGCCGTGATCCTGATCTTCTGCTTCATCTATACCTGTTCCTCAGAAACGCCGATGTCAACGTTTAATGATGTTTCCTTCGTTGTGTCCCCGTTTCATATCCCTCCTATCCGATCGATAAACTTAGTCGCGGCAATACATACACACACTCTTTACAGATACACGGACCAAAGGTTGTGCAGTCCACTGATCATTCAACAAGAGCCAAAGGTTGTACTGCTCATGACAACTCTACACGAACTGATGATTGCGCCGGCTAGTGACCATTCTATCCTGGCTTCCTCGAGTCGAGAAGACGCACCACGCTAGATATGGGGTACAGACTAGGGGGCGTTGCTGATTAATGCTCAGCTGCATCCCAAAAGGAAGTATCCCGTGTCGGGCACAGGTACAGAGCATTGGAGACAGCAACATCCGAATTACGAAAACACTTGTAATACTAACCTCGAGCCAACCGCGAGTAATCGGTTACATATTACTAACATAGATAATAAGAAAAATTGTCAAAGTATTGAACTTCCGGCCCCGTTTGGAAAAAAAACTTGAATAGGAAAATTGAAACTTGTTGCCAGAAATAACGATTTATTTTTTTAATTAATGTAGGTCAGTAGTTTGATTGCTATAGAGTAATAACATAACATTAGTTATGTTCCTATGTTTAGTAGGCGATATTATAAAAATAGGTACTGATGCACATCAGTCTCGTAAATCCATTGCATTAATAGCTTTTACTTCGCAGTAACGTATTGAAACTCAAGATTACGGATCATATATTAATAATGAGCGTTACTCTAAAGATGCACAATGAAAACGAACAAATTTCCAACACCGATATGTTTAACTTTTTTTAAATATTGAAAGGGAAAAACAGATACATGTTTTATAATAAGTACGGATCGGGACGACCGTATGAAAAAATTATAGGAGGTTGTGTCCAAGATACGACCGCATTGTTGACGTAGAACTACGCTGTTATTTTATATATGTCGCATGTTTATACCTTCGGATATTATTCTATAATGCTGTGAAATTTTAGAAACAACTGCTTAGTAGAATAATCTCTGAAATGATTTTTTCATTGTAGAATCAGTTGACGATAATTGATTGATGATTCATTCTTGCCCTCACAAAACAATCGTATGTCGCAATTTATTTCATGTCAATGCATTGAAAATTTACCTCGAAGGCTATTCCGGTGGCCTTTTTCGAAATTGACATAGACTCCGCTACAGTCGATTATATACATGTTGCAGCAGCACCATTATTCCATATCTCATAACTACATCAATATATCTTTGGCACCGCATGTAAACAACAACAATGACAACACTTGCAAGTATCAAATATCATGCTACATGTTATTTAGTATTGCCTCAAAGGAATCGCACCTCTAGATATCGTTCGTTCAAACTAAGCGTAAACCAAGCGCCAAACAAGCGTTCACCATAGCATGCATACAGAGCCATACATTGGTAGCTTGAAACTACTAGCAATATAAACATTTCTCATCATTCTCATCATCTCTCGCTATTCTCAAAAGAAACGCTACTGTTAATATTACTGGCCTCGAAAAGAGTTGAATTACTTTCTCATGCTCGAGAGAAGCGCAGCTGTCACCCTTAGTGGAGGAAGTTTTGCTATTGGCAAGCAAAACCTAATCACATACAAAATTCCAGAACATTTACTTTCTTGATGACTAAACAAGAGAAATAAACTCTTTTTGTTAATAACAACCTCGAAAACAGTAGCAATGCTTCATTATGATCAATATTAGCGCAAATGCAATCCTAGTTGAAGGCAGTTTTGCGACTGGCACGCGAACCCAAATAACTTATAACATTCCAGTAAGACAAGATGCTTGGTATTCCTAAATAATTTTTTGGTGCACAACCTTAACGTCTGCTTCGCCATAACGTCAGTTTAATGCATTGATGTATTCTCAAAGGCACCAACGAAGCCCTTATGAAGACGGAAAATAAACAATGTTAACTGCTTGGAAAAAGACTGAATTATGCCACACAGCTTGTACTATGCTGTAACACCCATCGATGCGAATTCGCTGATGAGTTTGTCGAGAGCGACCGCCTTCACCACCAGCGGGGGGAGCTTGATTTTGGTTGCTGCCTGGGCGTTTACATTTTCGACCGACGCGCCGAAATCGCCTACTTCGCTGTTGTTCGATGCGGTGTCACATTCGCGAAGGTTCGGTTCAGTGCGAGTACTATCACCCCCTGGCAATACGTTCGTTTTTTGCAGGGCTCGAGCCTGCCTTCCTCTTCTTCTTGCTCATCGCACACTACGCGGAGCGTCCAATTTACGACGCGGAAAGAAGAACACACGATACGAACAACGCGAAAAACGAACAGAAAAATCAAACTACGATTTCCAAGTTGGATTACCACTGGTGGGGTCCAATCTTAGATCGAAGCGCAGCGAAAGCAAAGTGAACTGGATTACTCAACAGTCCGATGCCGAACGAAAGTTTGCCTCAGCGAAATCCACTGTTTATACTCTAGGCAAGTATTCCCCTTCATTCTTCTTCTTTTCCTTTGTTCACGGAGACTTTAAATCCTACGATTTCCCCTCCGTTGGTCGTCGATAAGTTGCTCGTTATTGATAGCTCTGTTCGGGAAAGCACTCAAATGGACAGAACAAATGTATGGGAAAATAGAAACACTTAAAGTTTTCATAAATTTTGACCATTTACTAACCAGGGGATTCTAATGTATGGCATATTAAACAAATCTTACGGAATTTCGGATTCGTTTAGTATGTAAATCGCCAAAATACGTTTGCGGCAAAAATAGTTATTAACGTTAACTTTATTTCATAAAAACGTGACCTGTTTTCTGATTTGACACCCTTAATGAAAGACGTAGTTCTACGTCAAAAAATGAAAATGATAAGAGTGCGGATCAGGACGACCGTGCCGTGTAAGAATGGAAGTAAAATTAGCTGCGGATCGGGACGACTGCGCAGAACAAGTACGGGCTCGGGACGACCCTTTGGAGAACAGAACGTACCTCGATATTTTGTTAGTTAAACGTCATCAATTAGCTCATGCATTCCAAAGGTGGTTCAAATGTTTTATGTAAAGGAAAATACGCTGAAACGAAATCCACATGTATTTTTTTCCTCTTTTTTTATTCAATTCTTTTTTTCGAAGAAGAGAGAAGATATGTGGCATGCCCAGTTCTGGTAACACGGGCATCGTTAGTTTAGCGACCAAGCGTGCTGAGCACCAGGGTTTGCCATAATAAAATCTGTGTATTTGGTCTCAAAAAATATTTTATCTGAGTTTTTTTTCTCAGAAAATCTGTATCAAAATCTGTATGAACCCTTTGGGTTCGTTTGTCTGCTTTCAGCCACCACAGCAAATGAGTATACTAATATTATAATTTATGCAACAATGTTCACACTTCTTCCAAACGAATTTTAATGTCTTGTGAACTTATTCACGAACCAAAACGAAGTGCTACTATGAATAATAGATAACGGTACTCAGTATAAACAAAAGTTGTAATCCATGCTTGAGGAAAGGATTAATAGAAAAATCCATGTATTGCGGCACTGTGTAGATGTAATGAGCATTGTTGTTGTATGTTTCAACAGAAAGATAAAAGGCGAAAGACGCCAAACTAATTATTTTTGTGATACATGCGAAGGATATCATACGAACAGGAATTAGTAAATATTATTTTACAAATAAACATTAAAACAATGTTTAGTGAATACTTATCAGAAGTTTGCAAAACATAAAGAAATCTTGTTCATCTTTCATAATCTCACAAAGTTATACATCACTGCTTTTTCATGTAAAAATAATTGCGACCAGTACGAGACACATGTCGAAATTTAATACGACCGTGAAGGGTTAAATTTATAAGTTCAATCTTGAAGCATAATCTTAGCTTTAGTATCATTGATTGGCATAGTTATTATGAATTTGACAATGTTGATGGTATCCACGTAAAAAATCGTATTCACTGTGTTTTAGTAGGAAAAAGATACACAGTATTATTTATGTGTTATTATTATGAAGCTAGCTGATGACGCAGACTTTTGCATCTTTTCGCCTTAGAATGAACATGAGAAAGCAGTACTACACGCTACATATGAATGATAAAATGACTCTCATTGAGTTGGGAAAAATATTATTGTGATCGTTATTTTGAAAAATCTGTAAATCTGTATGAAAACCAAAAAAAAACTGTAATCTGTATCTACAGATTCTTGGTTTGAAAAAGTCTGAAAAATCAGTATAAATACAGATTATTCTGAAAATATGATGACCCTGCTGGGCACCCGGCACATCTTCCGCCATCCGCGTTGACGGCATTGAGCTTCGTATCACGGAATGGGGGAGTAGGCATGACAATATGGGTTTGCAGAAGAAATGAACACACTTTTAAAATAAAAATTATGAATGAAAATTATTTTTCCTAAATCAAATTAGTACTCTATATAAATGAAAATCACTTTTGCTTCCAAGTACTGAAAAAATATCATACAAAAATAGTCTCTGAGGATAATTTTATATAATAATTTTATATTTATAATTTAATTATAAGACTGACAACAAGTTCAATTTGGTGTGATTTAAAACGTATAAAAGTGTTTGTAGTAAGTCAAAATGTTGTCACGTCACGCTAACAAGACGAACTTTGAAGCAATCAAATGTAGCCTACAAGCCATAGAATGGCAAACTTTATTAAACAGCGAACGAGATGTCAACTTAACTGTACATATTCTTCACGAAATTCTGAATAACATAATATCAGAATTTGTGCCGAAGAAAAGAAGACGAAGAAATTCAACCAGCAAATATCCTATTTGGTTTAACGTTCAAATAAGAAATCTGAAGAATAAAAAACAAAAAGCACATAAAAAATACAAAATAGACAAAAGTCATCAGAATTTGCTTGAATATCAAAATATTTCCCAAGAATTAAATTTTGCAATTAAAAGCGCACACGAAGAGTACAATAGAAAGATCGAAACTGAAGTCTTTAATTCTTTAAAATACGTAAAGTCTAAGCTCAAAAGCAATAACTTCCCATCGCAGATGCATCTCGATGAGGATGTGAGGAATTCTTCGAACGAAATTTGTAATCTCTTTGCAAATTTCTTTCAGGAAGTATATACCACATTTTCCGAAGAAAATCGCGATCGGAACTACTTTTCATGTTTACCGGATTATCCAAATGACATATCGGCGAACTATCTTTCAAAACAGGAAATATGCCATGCACTAAAAAAATTAGACGGAACAAAAGGACCAGGACCTGACGGAATAGCACCTATATTCCTAAAGAACCTGGCTGAGGAACTCACCCTTCCCTTACATTGCATTTTCAATATGTCACTACAAACTGGAATATTCCCAGAAAAATGGAAACAATCTTTTTTGGTACCTATCTTTAAATCAGGCGCTAAATCTGACGTACGTAATTATCGTGGAATTGCCATTATCTCTTGCATTCCTAAACTATTCGAAGCAATAGTCAACGAAAAAGTCTTCCAACAAGTAAAGAATAGAATTACGTGTATGCAACATGGCTTCTTCAAAGGCCGTTCAACTGCAACTAATCTGTTGGCTTTTGTGACTTTTATTTTGAATGCAATGGAAAATGGCAAACACGTAGAAACTCTTTACACTGACTTCAGTAAAGCATTTGACCGCATCGACATTCCATTACTTCTCTTCAAATTGCAGAAAATAGGAATGGAACAAAGACTCTTAAACTGGCTCAATTCTTATCTAACAAACCGTGAACAAATTGTTCATTTTCAAAATTCTCTTTCAAATCCAGTAAAAGTCACTTCGGGAGTCCCACAAGGCTCTCATCTTGGTCCTCTTCTTTTCATTCTGTACGTTAATGACATCTCCTTCGTTCTCAAGCGTATCAATGTACTTGTGTATGCCGACGACATGAAGCTTTTCGCGGAAATTGGAAATGAAAACAACATCGAAGCAATTCGAAACGAAATACATGTATTCCATACTTGGTGTGATAAAAATCTACTAACACTGAATGTGAAAAAGTGCAACTCTATAACATTTAGCAGAAAAAAACATGTACCAAATATTGTAATATGTCTTGGAAATCAAAATGTAGAAAAATGTGAAATAGTTAGAGATCTAGGCGTCGTCCTGGACTGTAAACTCACATTCATAGAACACTATAACTCTGTAATAAATAAGGCGAATAGTGTGTTAAGTTTTGTCAAACGCTTCTCACATAACTTCCAGGACCCATACACAATAAAGCTTTTATATATTACATATGTAAGGCGTATTCTGGAATACTGTAACATCGTTTGGAACCCGCATATGGTCGTACATGAAGAACGCATTGAGTCAGTCCAGAAACAGTTTCTTCTATTTGCACTTCGTAAACTCAACTGGACCTCATTTCCACTTCCTTCATATGAAGCAGCTGCATGCTCATAAATATCTAAACACTAAAAGAACGCCGTAAATTTGAAATGCTTTCTTTTGGTAATGACCTAATTTCGCAACGAGTACAGTCAGCTGAATAACTAGAAAAACTAAATTTCTATGTACCTGGGCGTCAACTAAGAACGCGAAATTTGTTTCTAACCAAAACATCCAGAACAAATTATGCAAATAACGCCCCTATCAATCGCATGATGCGTATATACAATCAGCACTGCGAAATAATTGACACAACAATGAATAAAAAAACAGCTAAAAAGAAACATGTACCGCAAAAATAATATTTAACCTAAGAAAACATTGTAACATTAGTGTATAAGTGTGTAGTCTACATTTGTTTGACGAAATGAATAAATAAATGGATCGTATATTTTTCGTGAAGTGACAACCACTTCTCGAGACAGTTCGTATTCCTTTATTTGTGGACCGATATCAACCAAATTTTGTGGATTGTGTTCATCTGACAAATTTAAAAAAAAAGAGGGGTTGTATCCGAGATCCGACCGCTTAGGACGTAGGACTACGCAACCTTTTTTTTTTAATTTGTTGGTTTATCATTTCGGATAATATTTGCGAATACGTCGAAATTTCATAAATAACTCTTTAGTAAAAAGTTCCGGTGACCCTGGAAAGGTTTAATGGCTTGCGTGTTTTTGTAGAATCAGTTCGAGCAGCAACGATTCTATCTTGCCTTTGCGAGAACAATAGACTAATTGGTCATATGTTGCAATTTGTTTCTTGATATCAATGCACTCATTGCACTGAGTCGGATGGTTGTGTTGATTGCGATGCTAGATGCACTTAAAGTGAAATATTCGCTTGCGTTCACCGCTTGAGAGGAAACACTAAACTCAAAACGAGCAGAATAAGTGACGTTTGTTGTTTCGGGCACAGAAAGATTCTGATAATTTTCCTCAGAGTAGATGCAATACTTATACGCTAGCGATAGCTTACTTACCAGTAAGGGTGGAGTTTAGTTTGCAGATATTCTCTTTTCGCTATTCCCCTTCGTTGTTTCTATCTCAGCGGCTGCATAAGTTGCCCGTTATTGACAGCTCTGTTCGGGAAAGCACACAAATGAGCAGAACAAATGTATGGGGAAATGGTAATGCTTCTAATTTTCATCAATTTAAACCATATGCAGACTATGGGATTGTAATGTATATCATATAAAACAAATCTTAGAAAATATACGATTCGATTGGTATGCAAATCGTTAAAATCCGCTGGCATCAAAAATAGTTATTAACGTTAACTTTATTTCATAAAAACGTGACCTGTTTTCTGATTTGGCACCCTTTATGTAAGACGTAGTCCTACATCAAAAGCTCTATTTTTGTGACGTAACAACGCTTCAGAATACATTTTTTTTCAAATGCTTGTTTCTCATAAATTACCAAATGAAATCAAGGTCTACCCACGGCTCTCCAAACAAGTATTTAATTATCCATTCAATGGTATATAGACATCGAAGTTTGGTTGAACAAGTGCAGAGATAATTCAAGAAACATAAACATAGTGAAAACATAAAATTGTTCTGCTTAGAAAAACAACACTTATGAGATTATGCATTAATAACGCGAGAGAGAGATCGAATCATGAATCAACCATCTGCAGCTGATTCTACAAAACCACAGCTCTTTTCAGCACTACTAATACAGGTCGGACGCGATTATTCGGAGACTCGATTATCCGAAGTCTCGATTATCCGGAGTATTTTATTTTTTTTATTTTCGGAAATTTTGAATAATTTGTATAATAATTCTATATTGAATAGCTAATATGGGTATCACTAGTAGAACACAGTTATTTATGAAAAATGTAAATCCAAAATGGCCGCCAGCGTAAGATGGTGCCATATATATTTTTTTCACAACCCCATCAATATGGGTATCAAATGAAAGTGCTTGACTAGTAGAATACAGTTATTTATGAAAAATGCAAATCTAAGATGGCGGCCACTACAAAATGGCAGATTATCTATTTTCTCAGAACCCCATCAATATGAGTATCAAATGAAAAGGCTTGACTAGTAGAACACAGTTATTTATGAAAAATGCCCAAAAATGTATCAAAAGAAAGTTCTCGACTAGTAGAACATAGCAGATAATGAAAAATCCAATTTCAAGATGGCAGCAGTCCCCAAACAACTTATTACTTTTTGAATGGTTTCATTCAGCTTGACCTGTTTCTATGTATGTTTGAATGTTTGTTGGGTTGTCCCACATTAATAGAAAATTGACCCCGTTCCTGTTGATTGATTGAACTGAATTTTGGATCATACATTTAATTCTACTATCATTATAAAACTGCATATTCCATGATCTTGAAAAAGTCAACTTGGCCGCCGCAAAAAAATGGCTGAATGGCTCGATTTAGAGAATACACTACACTATGAACAACCTAAATTCGAAAAGGTCGCCGCCACAAAATGGTCGACTATGTATTTTTTGCAATCCCCTCAATATTGGTATCAAATGAAATGATTTGACTAATAGAATACAGTACAGGTCGGACTCGATTATATGTGATTCGATTATATACAATTTTTGACTCGATTATATTCAGTTTGGAATTTTTTTTTTTTATATTTCTAATATGGCTTATTTTATGAAGAAATGTAACTTTCCAACATTAAGGTGAAGTTTAAGTGGCTATTACATGTACAGTGGGGTAAAAATCGTGATTTTTGAAGGTTTTGCTTGAATTTTGACCAGGAATTGTTGATATCGATATTGCAGCCAAATTCAGGAAGATAGAAGTTGTGCGTCAAAGAACAAATTGTGGAGCGGTTAAAGAACCTCATTTTAATTGATAGGAACAATTTTATCCTAAAAATTTATATTAAACCAGATAAATTTTTAGGATAAAATTAATAATAACACATTAAAAATTATTAACTTTTAAGTGTTTCATTTCCAAAATGTTATTAAAATTCACTAATTTAGTTGTTACACTACTATATCCTGTATTTCTCATATTTCAAATGAAAGCATCAGAATCGTCTTCCGTAGCGTACTTTTTAATGTAGAGCCAGTATGAGGCAACAGAGTCCGAAACAAAAAAAAGTTCTGTAACTCTGTCATTGTTGAAATTCGAACATATGCGTAGGAGGATTTTTTTCATCAAATATGATCGTCTATCACCTCCTGAGAGAATCTGGATAAATTATATTTTTTTTCGTGTGACGAAGATGTTTTCTGACTTTAAGAGGATGAATCAAAAATCAAATTCCTCTTTTATTTTCAAAAAACGAAAAAAAAACATGCAAAAAAAAACAAATAAAGAAAAAAATGTTTTGACTCGATTATCCGGAGGATTCGATTATTCTGAGTGAAAAAAAAATCAATACTCCGGATAATCGAGTCCGACCTGTACTATCTACTGAAGAGATATGTCAAAAATTTCAAAGCATTATTAAATAATAACCGATGTGATGAACAGCGGATGAACCAGTTATCTGTGGTGTCTCCATTTAAAATTGCGCACGGTTTTGTGTCGCCAGAATCGAGCCATTTGTTTGTTTTATTCCGGCATAGCATCAAAATATTCTAAACACCTTGATTTGTTTTGTTTCTCTAAAAAATTGCGATTTAAATAGGTAATGACTGATTTATACGCATGACGAGTACACTCGTCAATCACAGTTAACGGGTTAAATAACATAATTTAGTAATCCTACACAAAAAAACACATTCGCTTACATTTTTCTTTCAATTAAAATTTTTGCAAATCATTCCACTTTCAACATCCGTTACTATTTGTTCAAAAACGACAATGATCCTCAGTCAAATTTTGTGAAATCCACACATCAAAGTGTTGATCAGATGATTAGGAACGGTGGTTTTAGATATCTGTACTGAATCTGCTAAATACTTTTTTTTCCCAAGAAGGAACCTTTCCCCGTTAGAAACCAAAAGTGATTCCGATTTTACTTAGGAACCATTGTAGACGGTACGCATCCCAATGCTGAAGGAATAACGACGGTCCTTTCACCTCACAGTAAAGCGCAGCAAACGCACTAAAACTTTTCATAATTTATGGGTCTTACACTCGATTCGTTCTTCTTCGGACGGCTAAAGTATATAATGGAGGCTGCTCTTCCGCCAAATGAGACTAATAGCATGGAGATACCATGAATCAGAGATCGTTAAAGTTGACGTGGAGTATCCAACGGGTTAATGGCACCGTGTTGAAGCTTAATCATTTATTGCCATTTTCTTTGCAACTGCGAAGTTGGTGCGAGTTGAAACGGAAACACATAACGCTTATGAAGCTTCGCCGAGAGCATCCGTATCATCCGTGCCTTTTTAAAAACTAGGTGTAGCAGACGCATTCAATTTCTCAAATTAATCCTCAAAAGCGCTTGGGAATAGAGGGAAGACATACTTTTGTTCAACGAAAATTAAAAAGCACAACTACATCAGCAATAGTTTCGACATAATGTGAACGACATTCTAGTCGACGAAAAGAGCCAAAAGCTGTGCCGCAACGGTAAAGCCACCAATTTGGTACTTCCAGGGCGGAAATGATTTGCAATTCAAAATCATACCCAGTGAATTAGTTGGAAAACTTTGTCGTTGAATGGGAGTATTCGACGTGGGACATGAATCTCGCAACAATTCCTCGAAATCATGATAGTAATATGAATAGAAGTAACAAAGACTTCAAATATAATTTAGACTACAAATTTTCTTGTACAGAAAGAGTTACAGAAGAAAAAATACTGATACAAATAGTACTCAATTGAGAAAGTTATTTTGTGCATTGTATCATTTTGAAATGTGGAAACGTTTCCATTTATACACAAACTATGAGAGGAGGAATGAACAGTATTTTGGTTCTGTATCGAAATTTATTTTTGCCAAAAATGAATCATACCAAAATCGAGCGACTTGTGCATCAAGATACTGTTTATGTTTGTCTTAATATTTGCAAATATTTGCTCGATACACCCTTCAATTTGAATTCTATGCCCTGTTTGCCAAAAGTGAAAATGTCTATAAATTCGATAGTCTAAACAGCGCCAATTTAGGCGAATATAAATTTTACATCAGTACAAACATTCATCACCATATGGCTGCGAGTCACGTCGTTCCTGGTCTTGGTTGATTAAGGGACAAATTTGTTGAAAATCATCTCCCTTCCCCAGTCCAACCATGCTGGCTCCCAGAATCCAGTGGTGAATGAAAACGTGACAAATCGTGAATTTCGTGCACCCAGATTTGCGCTTACTTTGCAATCAGGCGCTGCACTTCAGCAAGTACACTTCGGTCTCATCTTGATGAGAGAAAGTGTACACTGTGATGCATCCATCAACATCAACGCAAAACATCACCTTCTACACGGCACAACCAAGGAACAAGCACTTCATCCTATGCGCTGACGTTCCGCCCCCACCAAGTGAATGTGCTAGGATGAATAGCCCGTTAAAATGATTTTTGTGCTTTTCTGTAAAATCATAGCCATCAGACGAGATGGAAGGATAGAGAGTGCATTGGTCGATTGAAAGGCTTCTCGAAATAACGGAGTCTTTTTAAGCGAAAAGTGCAATATTTTTGAAGCCGCAATTATGGTTCAAACTCGGCTAGAAGGATAACCATAAATCGATTTACTTTTCAGATCGAGTAGTGTCAAGTACTCGTCTCGAGAGGGAGTGGTTCTTAACAGTTTCTTGGAATCCGATTAGGACTAGGTATATCGTATCGATTAATACTACAAAACCCTGTACGAGGTCTGTTCAAAAAGTATCGCGACTTTCGAATTTACGCGGGTTACGTATACAGGGAAACTTCGATATAACGTACCCTCGTTATAACGTACCCTCGATATAACGTCACTCGATATAACGTACATTTTACCTCGATATAACGTACACCTTTGCAAAGTGTAAAGGAAATTTTTTTTCAATATTTTTTTTCTGATAGAACAATGAATTATCTGTATTGTGATGCTAAAACAAGTTTTGTACCTTCAATCAATCTCGAAATACAGCTGATTTGGTGATTCCAGATTCTAAATGAAACAAGCTTTAATCAACAGTACGAAGGGAAACATCATGAGAAAGGCTGGCTTCGTCTTCTGATTGAAGTTATTAATTAACTTGACTAAAACAGCAACTCAATAATGTATTATAGACTACGTTTGTGAGTACTTTATTATGCTTCGATATAACGTACAATTCGATACAACGTACAATTTTGAAAGTGCAATGTACGTTATATCGAAGTTTACCTGTATTCGATTCTAGATTTTTGTGACATTATGGTGGTACTCATGCTTCTCATTTATGATGACAAGCACGGCTATTTTGAATGATCAGTTAATTTCTGACAACTGCTTTTCTTACACGTGTTTTGGTTCATCTTCGATTTTTGTCCATTGTATGCAAAGTGAGTACCAACATAATGCCACAAAAAATCTAGAATCCAATATACGTAGCCCGCGTAAATTCGGAAGTCGCGATACTTTGAACAGACCAGGAAAAATGCAAAAAATAACGCAATTTCAACAAAAGAGTAATTACGAAGATTCAGTTCCAACGACTCATTTATACAATCCTTCCACAATCCTAATTTCCATAAACAACTTTGTTAGAAATTAGGTTCTCGATAGTCTGCTTCAATCCAGAATTCAGATCACCGACGAAACTAGCCATCCTGTCTCCATTGCACTGTTCAGGCGACAACGTCAACTATGAAGCCAATGGATTTCCGTTAGTTAAACTAATTGGATTGGGTCCCCAGTGTAGCTCTCTTGTTTCAAAATTCGATGAATTCGAGTGTGGCCATAGATATTCAGTAATCAATACGATAATGGATAACAAACCCGTAGCGAACGATTTGATTGTAAGGTCAGCGTATGAAGAGAAAAATCAAAATTAATCAGAGAAAAAAAATATAAGAGGTTGTGTTCAAAACACGACCGCATTGTTGACGTAGAACTACGCTGTAGTTTAATTCAAGTCGCTTGTTTATAACTGCGGATGTTATCTGCTACGAAAATTTTGAAATAACTATTCTACCAGTTTGGTCGCTCTAAAATATGTTTTTTATTGCAGAATCATTTGACGATAATCGTTTGATGACTCGTTCTTGTGCTCGCAGAAAAATACATGCTCGAGATAAGCGCAGCTGTCATCCTTAGTGGAGAAAGTTTTACTGCTGGCAAGCGAAACCAAATCACATACAACATTTCAGAACGACATTATTATTAACGACTAAATAAACGAAATAAACTCTACCTGTTAATCTCAACAACCTCGAAAAGAGTAGCGCTGCTTCATTATGATCAAGATTCGCGCAAATGCAATACTAGTTGGAAGCAGCATTAATAACTCAATATAACTTATTGAATAACTTGGTATTCCCCAAATAATTTTTTGGTGCACAACCTTAGCACCTGCTTCACCATAGCGTCAGTTCAATGCATTGATGACAGAAAACAAACAATGTTAACTGCTTGGAAGAAGGCTGCATATTTGCCTCAGCAGAGATTCATTACCAATACCATAGCGTAAGGTTGATGCAATGACTGCAATGCCAGAGACATCAGCGAGTGAGTAATTTGGTCGCGTCCACAGCTCAATTCGGCGAACATGGGAGTTTGTATGCCTATAGTGCTGAATTTAAAGTATTTTTTGTGTGTGGAATTCACGGCTGAAATTGCTGAAAAATTGTGCAACAGACGGCGAATTTGAATAATTCTCACATAAGTACAAGTTGCTTGCATGTTGATAATTATTCTGTGTTTTTTGTGTGATTTTGCGTCACGGCTCTACGGCTCGCAATCGCTCAGGATTGCAACCGTAGCTGCTGGTGTTGTGTTTTGTATATTGTTGTATTGTTTTTTTTTTCATCCGCTTCAGCCATTGCTGCCGCACGGGGCCTACTGGAGATGAGCGAGTGTAAAGGTAATATTATATTATCAGGCACGTAGCGTAACCGGCACGGCACGTTTCATGCAAGACAAAAATTATTGCGTGTGTTTCAAATGTGTATGCGTATATATAGCGGAACGGCTCCGGGCATACACAGCACGCTTCAGTGATTCTTCAGGAATTCTCGAAAAGAATATTTTGCCGGTGCCGGGCACGAACTACATGGGCGAGTAGCACCATACATACAAACCCAACGTCGAAGTTCGTGGTGTGGGTGCGTTCGTCGCTCTTCGGTACGACAACGGTTCAATCACCAGTAGCATTTCTCCGCTCCGTCTGCGCTGCCGGTCCGTACAGAGAAGTTGCTATGCCTGATGATATGAATACATCATGTATTTGTCTGCCAGTGTCGGTACGTGCCGTTTACGCTACGTGCCTGATAATATAAAACGGCCTTAAGGCGTGTGACGGCAAAATAATGAATAGCGATGATCCTGTTGCTTGTGTAGGTAAGTGCGGTGTTCGATTCCATCGGCGCTGTACTTCACTTACAAAGGCAACAGCTAAACTTATTGCAGATAATGCGAATATTCAGTTTGTATGTGACGAATGTTTGTCGAACCAGAAATGTGGCGTGCGAGACGATGGCTTAGATATTGTGGGATTGCAAAGAGAGATGGAAAAGGTCTCGCTTTCTCTCACTAGCATTCATGAAATCATCATCGAGCAAATAAAGATCATAAAGATCAGATCAAAGATCAGATTTTTCGACGAGTTTTTCAAAGAGAAGCTTGCAAGCTTGGAAACCAGTGTTGCCAAAAAGTTGGAAAATATAAAAAGTTTATTCTCTGAAAAAAATTATGTAGATAGGCACATAGCTGTTATGAACAGGAAGCGACATGTTAGTCCAAGCACAATTAGTGCTAATTTGGACACACAGAATAAAACAATTATGTTGAGGAATAACAATAATGATTTGATGCAAAAAGGTAATTTGAAAGAAAAGGTGATGCTGAATAATAATAGCAAGAGAATTGTAAGTTATGCGAATGTCGTTGCTCGTAAGGCTCGTCCGGTGATTGTGGTGAAACCAGTTGAGTCTAATAAAAAGAGTGAAGAAATAAGAAAAATTTTAAAAACTAAATTAGATCCCAAAATACACAAAATAGCCAATTTCAAGAACGGGAAAGATGGCTCGATTATTGTTGAATGTGCGGAAGATATAGAAAATGTAAAACAAGGAATTGAAAGCAATCTTGGAGAGAGGTTTAATACTTTTATACCAAAACCAATAAATAAAATTTATACCAAAACCTACAAAATAAAGGACTATGGAGAATATTAAAAACATTATTGAATTCGAAAAATAGTATACCGCGTTCCATAGTTTTCGGAGGGTCAGAAGAACAGTCAGACCAAATTATTGCAGAGAAATTTAACAGTTATTTCGTTAATAGTATTCTGCTGATCAACCAAAGTATTGCGTTGGTCAGAGAACCTGACGAAATAATACAGCCGATTACTATCAATAGCAGACTAGATTGTTTTTCACCTATCACTTTTGTTGAGTTGAAAGGTATCTGTTTTTCATTGCAAAAATCGGCTGGTACCGATAATGTCAACGCGAAAGTGATTCAAGATTGCTTTCACATCGTTGGACACGATCTGCTGGACCTGATAAATGACTCTTTACGAACTGGGCACGTGCCAAAGGTTTGAAAGGAATCCCTTGTGATTCCAATCCCCAAAGTTAATGGGACGGATAAAGCCGAAGAGTACCGCCCTATTAACATGCTGCACATATTAAAGAAACTGTTAGAACTTGTTGTGAAAGGTCAGCTGATACATTTTATAGATAATAACAGTTTGCTAATGCCAGAACAGTCGGGATATCGAGAGGGACACTCTTGTGAAACCGCGCTGAATCTGGTATTAGCAAAATGGAAAGAGAATATCGAGGCGAAAGAGACTATATTTGCGGTATGTCTGGATCTTAAACGCGCTTTTGAAACAATAGGCCGTATGAATAAAAACAAAATTCACCTTTACTTTACTTCATTCGAGCAGTCGAGCAGTGAGATTAAGTTTTTACTACGTTTGGTATGAATAAAAGAAACAACAAAGTATTTACTTTTCGAAAATGGATGTTTAGCTGATTTCGTATGGATAAAACAGCATTCATCAAGTATTTACTTCGTTATTATCAAGTATGCTCATGAGCATACTTTGGATCTGAAAACACTATCATTCGTTTTGATGTCATATCCGATTTATGTTTAATGCTGCTATCTTGCGCTTGAAGTTAAACAAGTTAACGATCCGCATTGATGGCATTGAGCTTCGTTTACTAGTTCAGGGGAGCGTAAAAAAAATGATTGATTTTCAGGCGGAATGAACACGTTTTTAAAATTTAAATTATGAATGAAAAATAACCTTTCCGTACCAATTTGACCTTCTGTTCAAATGAAAAACACTTTTGTTTGCAGGTGGTGAAAAACTCTTGTACGATATTGTTTTTGAAGACAACTTTATATTATAATGAAAAGTTTCAGTAATGATGTTGGAAATGTATAGACAAAGTGTTAAATAAAAGTCGGAAAGAAGTGTTTTAAGTGATTAAATAACATGATGTGAACATTTTCATTCAAATTTTAACATTTGAAAACTGGCTTCGTGTCTTCTAATATGATAGGTATTACACTAACGAGATAGGGACCCAAAATATGGTCCCTAATTGAAAGTCGCTACCAGACGTCGACACTATTCCTTTTTCATCGCGAATTCACGCTTTGTCCAAAAAAACGTTTTGAAACGAAACCTAAACAATCAGTTGAGAGATGTTTGACAAAGTAAAAACTATGTTCGAATTCGAAAATCAAATTAGTAAAGTAAACTTTTATTCATACGGATTAAAGTAAACACTAGGAAAGTTTACTTTACTTGGAAACGGGCAGAATAAGTAAATACTTTGTTTTATTCATACGACCTAATTTCTAGGCCCTTATTGTTACAAACACTGAAGCGCATTGGAATTGTAGGGATGGCGTACAAATGGTTTGAAAGCTATTTGTGCCATAGAACTCAAAAGACTCGTTTCAACGATTCTGTTTCCGATCCCATTGGCAACTCACTCGGGGTGCCACAGGGATGTGTTTTAGGGCCCACTTTGTTTATTTAATACATAAATGATCTGCGACGAGTTTTACGATATTGTGACATTAATTTGTTCGCGGGTGATACTGTCCTGTTCATCGCAGCTAAGGATAAAGGGTGTGTCACATCAAATTGCATCACGAAAAAAACGCTGTAGAAATTCGCCCAGTAGACCGACCCTTTTGAAAATTTTAGACAGTAAAATAAAAACTATTAAACAACTTTTGGCATTTTCATATTCATTCATACCCCGTCCATAAGGTTCTGTACAACGTCAGGTTGTAGTTTTTTTTTTAACAGAAATCGATTTTCTCTTGAAGTCCGCCTCCGATTTGACAACTTTTGGGTTCTTCCGGAAGGCCTGCTTCATAATCGCCCATTTTTTCTCTATTGGGCGAAGCTCCGGCGCGTTGGGCGGATTCATTTCCTTTGGCACGAAGGTGACCCCGTTGGCTTCGTACCACTCCAACACGTCCTTTGAATAGTGGCACGAAGCGAGATCCGGCCAGAAGATGGTCGGGCCCTCGAGCTGTTTCAATAGTGGTAGTAAGCGCTTCTTTAGGCACTCCTTAAGGTAAACCTGCCCGTTTACCGTGCCGGTCATCACGAAGGGGGCGCTCCGCTTTCCGCAAGAGCAGATCGCTTGCCACACCATGTACTTTTTGGCAAACTTGGATAGTTTCTGCTTGCGAATCTCCTCCGGAACGCTGAATTTGTCCTCTGCGGAGAAGAACAACAGGCCCGGCAGCTGACGAAAGTCCGCTTTGACGTAGGTTTCGTCGTCCATTACCAGGCAATGCGGCTTCGTCAGCATTTCGGTGTACAGCTTCCGGGCTCGCATCTTCCCCACCATGTTTTGCTCTTCGTCGCGGTTAGGAGCCTTCTGAACCTTGTATGTACGCAGGCCCTCCCGCTGCTTGGTCCGCTGGACGAATGAACTTGACAAATTCAGCTTATTGGCGACATCCCGGACCGAACTTCTCGGATAACGTCTAAACTGCTTAACTACGCGCTTGTGATCTTTTTCACTGACGGAGCATCCATTTTTGCCGTTCTTCACCTTCCGGTCGATGGTTAGGTTCTCGAAGTATCGTTTTAGTACTCTGCTGACCGTGGATTGGACGATTCCCAGCATCTTACCGATGTCCCGATGTGACAACTCCGGATTCTCGAAATGAGTGCGCAGGATTAAATCACGACGCTCTTTTTCGTTCGACGACATTTTTCCAAATTTACGAAAAATTGGCAGTGAAGCATGGCCAACGTGATATATACACTCTTATCTGATTATAAGCGAAAGCTGTAGATATAATTCCTGACACACCCTTTATAAAAGAAACCACGGAACACATAGACGAAGATTTGCATTCTCTGGCTCAGTGGCTTAAATTTAAACAATTAAAGTTAAATGTTGGCAAAACAAAATACATGCTCATTTCTGCAGCAAACTCCAGTATTGACGTAAGTTTTGAAATAGATGGTGAGACATTAGAACGCGTGAAAGAAATCAAATACTTAGGAGTTATTATTGATGACACGTTAACTTTCAAGTCTCACATCAATAATGTCATCAAAAAGATTGCCAAGAAGTACGGCGTTTTGTGTCGTTTGAAGAAAGAGTTGCCAATAAACAGTAAAATTAAATCATTGATTTCACCGCACATAGATTTTTGCTCGTCGATCCTATTCCTTGCAAATAATACACAATTAACGAGATTGCAGCGTTTACATAATAAAGTAATGCGTTTGATTTTAAGATGTAGTAGATACACTTCCTCTAGTTTGATGTTGGAAGCGCTACAGTGGCTATCTGTGAAGCAGAGAATTTATTACATGACAATGGTGTTCATCTTCAAAATTTTGAACGATATGCTGCCTCGATATTTGTGTGATCGAATTGAAAGAGGAAGTGATGTTTATAGATACAATACAAGAAACGCGAATGATGCAAGAACACCCAACTTTATGTTTAGTGGGTCGCAGAACTCGTTGTTATATAAAGGTATAAATTTCTTCAATTCGATGCCCAGAGAAATTAAACGTGCAGCAACAATGGCAGAGTTCAAGAAAATGTGTATTTCACACGTAAAATCTGTTTTGTAAACAGGTTTTATAATTATTTTTTTCCTAAATCATTCATTTATGTTTTCAATTGATTAAAATTAATAAAATTTATTTACCGGTTAAACTACCATGTTCGTACTGATGATGATGATTTTTTTGTTGTTGTTTTGTTAATGTATATTGTAAAAAAAAGTAATAAGCGTTGTCTACGAGAGTTTGAGCCTCGCGCGCGTTTGGTGGGCCTGGACTATGTTTATGGAACACTGGCAGAACACTGATACATAATGAAATTTTTATGCGGGTCTGAAGTGGAAACTGAAATGAGGATAGCTCATTCAGAATTGTCTTAAACTATCATTTTATAAGATGGTTATATCGAGTATTTCTGAATGTGGCAGATCTCTATCATGTTCTAAGTAGACACTTTTAGATATCCAATCTGTCAAGGATCTTCCCTGGTTGGAAATATTCATTGCTCTGAATACAGAACAATACTGAAAGTTTGCCTTCCTTCCTTACTTGATACTTTAAACTTCTTCAGTTCATTCGTCTGTAACCTTCAAAAAGGCCCTAGGAAAACTTAACTTTATCCATAATATTACTCATCCACCCCCATTGTCTTGAGAAAGGCATTCGATCCCTCGCCGTCCAGCTCGCCCAGTAATGATGTTGTTTAGTCGATTTCCTCACGAAGAATGAAAGTTTGCCTCAGCGAGATCCACTGTTTATACTCTAGGCAAATATTCCCCTTCGTTCTTCTTCTTTTCCTTTGTTCACGGAGACTTTATATCTTGCGATTTCCCCTTCGTTGCTCGTCGATAAGTTGCTCGTTATTGACAGCTCTGTTCGGGAAAGCACAGAACAAATGTATGAGGAAATAGGAATGCTTCCATTTTTCATCAATTTAAACCATATATAGGCTATGGGATTGTAATGTATAGCATATCAAACAAATCTTGGGGAATCTCCGATTCGTTTGGTAGGTAAATCGCCAAAATCCGTTCGCGGCAAAAATAGTTATTAACGTTAACTTTATTTCATAAAAACGTGACCAGTTTTCTGATTTGGCACCCTTAATGAAAGACGTAGTTCTACGTCAAAAACACAGACTTCGGCATAGAACAAACGAGAGGCATCATAGAGTGAATCAACATAAACATTGATATTCAACTCACTTCTGTTGCTTACTCGAGCATAGACAAACTTTTCACTCCTTCACATACAATATTCATTCATTGACTTGTTTTACTCTGAAAGGCTTCATCAGTCATCAGTTTCTGCTTTTTCCTTTATTTATTCACTCTCTTTCTATAATTAATTGACTTCTGTTATACACCGCGCGTTAGCTTAGCACTATGTGAAGCCATTTTCGCCCGAGAGGAACGTGCATATATCACGACCGGTGTGATAATGAAACTTTTCCTCCACCCGTCCGACATTCATTGGGATTCATAGTACGAAACATAACTACCAGAAGTGACGCATACACACGGTCGGTACATGCAAATGCAAATGATGTGACGTGACTTTTCATCCGCTGGCAGTTATGTCATTATTCGTTCCGTAATTGCAACGACCAACGTCAGGTCGATGGGATGAAACGAAGCCTTTCCTTTCCCTAAAAAGGAAGTAGAGAAAAAATAATATTTTGATAATTTTATGACCTTCACAATTCAGCCATTTCATACCTAATCGATATAGTGGTTCACAGATTTCGGTGAAAAGTGATAAATTTGTCCTTTACCGCAAAACAATAGAAATAGACCCACATTCATTTTAGTGTGGTTCGAAAATCAACTTTTACCCCTTTTTCCAAAAATTACTTTTTTTTTAAATTCATAACTTTTGAAGTGCTGGACCGATTTCGATAAGCAACATATAATGTTAAAGGCAATGAATTTCTTGGAAAAAATAATATACTTGCAAAAAAATTGATTTTGTTTTCATAAGTATTTGTATTTGTTTTTTATAGTTTACATGATCTCGGAACCAAGAGCACATAACATATCCAAGAATTAGAGAGGCGTTGTTTTTTGTTCTTAAGTTATGATATGTCAAAATAAGCCAATGATACTAAAATTATTTTTCTCTTTTTTTCCAAAAACGCATTTTTACATTGGGCCGATTCAGATAATTAATATATCAATTTAAAGGCAATAAGTTCTTTGGAAAAATACCACATTTGCGTACACATTGGATTCTAGTTGCATAGATGTAGTATAGTCGCATAGTCGCATGACAAACTCAAGTTCAACACGCACATTGACAATGTCATCAAGAAAATTGCCAAGAAGTATGGAATCTTACGCCGATTTAAAAACGATTTAACAAAATACAGCTATACAAATCAATCGTCTCTCCTCATTTAGACTTTTACTCTTCCATTTTATTTCTGGCCAATGAAACACAAAAATCGAGATTACAGAGTTTGCGCCCCCCCACGTAAACTTATTTGTGGTACAGGTGGACAGAGTTCAGAAACATGTGGTATTACTATTAACACTGCAAGTTCAGTTGCCAATCTTTTCTGGATATATTTGTCGGGAATAGATCCTAGAGCATCGGACGAAAAAGTGATCGAGATGGTCAAGACCAGATTAGCGACAGATGATGTAAAGCTTGTTAAACTTATTCCTCGCGGTAGAGATGTTTCCAGCCTCACGTATGTGTCATTTAAGCTCGGTGTGTGCCATGACCTGAAGTCAATGGCTATGACATCGTCAACCTGGCCCATGGGTATTCGTTTCCGAGAATTCGAAAACTACAGCTCGACCAAACTGGGGTTCTGGGATCCTGCAGTCGATCAATCACAACCGGATACGCCGTCAGCGACAATTAACGCCACAAACGTCTATTGTCTGTAACGCAAACATTCCAAACCTGCTCCCGTCGACTTTCATAACTGCCCCAACTCTGGTTAATCACATAACCATATACTACCAGAATGTACGTGGAATGCGTATTAGAACAAATGATTTCTTCACGAAAATGGCATGTGGTGATTACGACATCGTCGTTCTTACCGAAACCTGGCTGTGACCCGATATTGCGAATACTGAGCTGGCTTCCGATTATACGATTTTCCGTTGCGATCGTAGTGAAAGATCAAGTTCTTTACCACGCGAAGGTGGAGTACTAATCGCAGTTAGGTCTTCCCTTCGTTGCAATTCTGTATCGTTCAGTAACTACACTCAATTAGAACAAGTCATCGTTTCCGTCAAACTCCCTGATTCTACTATTTACATCTGTGGCATCTACATTCGGCCCAGCTCTCATCCCGATTTATACGCCATGCATTCTAACGCCGTACGTGACATCTGCGACCGCGCATTGGACACTGACTCCATTGTCGTAGTCGGCGACTATAATCTCACACATTTATCATGGACGTTCGACGAAGACATAAACAGTTATTTGCCTTGCAACGCCTCCACGGAAGCCGAACTTGTGTTCATGGTGCATCTGGACTCCATCAAATCAATACGCTTCGCAACTCGAACAATCGGATTCTTGACTTAGCATTTGTTAATGATAGTTGCAATGCCGAAATCATCGAGCCACCGTCTCCTCTTTTGAAACTTGACGCTCATCATAAACTTTTTGTTCTCCGCATTCAACTCGACGTGTGTTCTCAGCAAATTCCTAATGATTCTTGTGACGATCCTGATTTTGACTTCAAGCGATGTGACTTCGCAACACAAAACAACCTTCTTTCGGATGTTGACTGGAACGAAATCATTGGCGCAGAGTCAACAAACGGTGCAACGACAGTGTTCTACGAAAAAGTTTACGAAATCCTTCGCGATAACGTTCCCCACAATCGAAGATGTCAAACACCCAGTATTAAGCACTCATGGTGGACGCCGGAGTTGCGTCGTCTCCGTCCACATAGCCCGAAAAGGCTACTATCGAACAAAATCCAGAGTCGCGAAAGAAAAGCTTAAGCATCTTGAAGCGTGCTATAGTGAGTGTCGAATAGCAGCTTTTCGCTCTTATACAGATCGAATTGAATCGAATTTGAAACAAAATCCGAAAAGCTTCTGGACGTTTGTGAAAAATCGGGAAAGCGGAACGCATATTCCGGAGAATGTGTCGTATGATGACTTAACAGCTACCACCCCTGAAGAAGCGGCAAACCCGTTCGCAAATTTCTTCCGAAGCGCGCACAGTGATGATCTGCCAGCATTCTCCGCAACAGAGTTTGACAACATTTCGTCGCTAAACGTAAGTTGGCCACCGTTAACCATCACGCCGAATGATGTTCTTTCAGCCCTGAAGAAACTTGACATCTCTAAAGGCGCTGGTACCGATCGTTTGCCTCCAACTTTCCTAAAAGAGTGTGCCGAATCTCTGATGACTCCGCTCAACCTCATCTTCAACCGTTCACCGTGCACAAATCGGGTGGTACTCACATAGTCGACAACTATCGTGGAATTTCCATCCTCTGCTGCATAGCAAAAGTATTCGAAGATATTATTCACGCAGCCCTATATAATGCAGCACGCCCTTTTATATCTGACGTTCAACTTGGATTCGTGAAGAAAAGATCTACTGTCTCAAAACTTATGTGCTACACAACATCACTCATGGAGCAAATGGAAAATCGTTGCCAATTGGACTGTATGTACTTCGACTTCTCAAAGGCGTTCGACAAGGTACCTCATGGCCTTGCCATTCGAAAGCTCAGTCATCTGGGACTTCCAAGCTGGATAACAGAATGGCTCAGTTCGTACCTGGCTGGAAGAGAAGCATTTGTGAAAATTGGAAACGCTCGCTCACGTATGTACAGCAACCCCTCAGGAGTTCCTCAAGGCAGTATTCTCGGCCCTCTCATTTTCATTTTATTTGTAAATGACGTCACCGAACGTCTGAAGTCTGGAAAGCTATTGTACGCTGACGATTTAAAAATGTACAGGACAATTTACTCAGTTCTCGAGTTGATATCGATGAGCTCACTAGATGGTGTTCAGCTAACGGAATGCAGTTGAGCATCACGAAATGCAAATCAATTACTTTCACTCGCTGCCAAACTTCCATCTGTTTCAACTATGAGATCGCCTCTAAAAAAATCGAACGCGTCAATAACATCCGTGATCTCGGTGTCATCCTAGACAGCAAATTGAAATTCGACGAGCACATCAGCATCACCCCTGCGAAAGGATTCGCAGTACTAGGATTCATTTGCCGGAACTCGCAAACATTTCAGGATCCATACACGCTGAAGACATTGTATTGTTCCCTAGTACGGAGTATTATTGAATATGCGAGCTGTGTGTGGTCTCCGTATCACGCAGCGCAAATGGTACGCATTGAGAAAATGCAGAAAAGCTTTATCCGCTACGCGCTACAAGGTCTTCCCTGGGACGATCCGTCTAACCTCCCCGACTATGTAAGCCGCTGTAGACTGATCGATATTGAAACCTTACAGTCAAGGCGGACAAAAAAAAGTATAGGAGGTTGTGTACAAGATACGACTGCATTGTTGACGTAGAACTACGCTGTCATTTTATATAAGTCGCTTGTTTATACCTTCGGATATTATTCTATAATGCTATGAAATTTTAGAAACAACTGTTTAATAGAATAATCTTTGAAATGATTTTTTCATTGTAGAATCAGTTGACGATAATTGATTGATGATTTATTCTTGCCCTCGCAAAACAATCGTATGTCGCAATTTAATTCATGTCAATGCATTGAAAATTTACCTCGAAGGCTATTCCGGTGGCCTTTTTCGAAATTGACATAGACTCGGCTACAGTCGATTATTCACCATAGCATGCATACAGAGCCATACATTTGTGGCTTGAAACTACTAGCAATTTAAACATTTCTCATCATTTTGCGTTATTCTCAAAAGAAACGCTTCTGTTAATATTACTGGCCTCGAAAAGAGTTGGATTACTTTCTCATGCTCGAGAGAAGCGCAACTTTCACCCTTAGTGGACGAAGTTTTGCTACTGGTAAGCAAAACCTAATCACATACAAAATTCCAGAACATTTACTTTCTTGATGACTAAACAAGAGAAATAAACTCTTTTTGTTAATAACAACCTCGAAAACAGTAGCAATGCTTCATTAGGATCAATATTAGCGCAAATGCAATCCTAGTTGAAGGCAGTTTTGCGACTGGCACGCGAACCCAAATAACTTAAAACATTCCAGTAAGACATTCAAGATGCTTGGTATTCCCAAATAATTTTTTGGTGCACAACCTTAAAACGTCTACTTCGCCATAACGTCAGTTTAATGCATTGATGCATTCTCAAAGGCACCAACGAAGCCCTTATGAAGACGGAAAGCGACCGCGTTCACCCCCAGCGGGGGGAGCTTGATTTTCGTTGCTGCCTGGGCGTTTACATTTTCGACCGACGCGCCGAAATCGCCTACTTCACTGTTGTTCGGTGCGGTGTCACATTCGCGAAGGTTCGGTTCAGTGCGAGTACTATCACCCCCTGGCAATGCGTTCGTTTTTTGCAGGGCTCGAGCCTGCCTTCCTCTTCTTCTTGCTCATCGCACACTACGCGAAGCGTCCAATTTACGACGCGGAAAGAAGAACACACGATACGAACAACGCGAAAAACGAACAGAAAAATCAAACGACGATTTCCAAGTTGGATTACCACTGGTGGGGTCCAATCTTAGATCGAAGCGTAGCGAAAACAAAGTGAACAAAGTGAACAAAGTGTGTTTGCCTCAGCGAGATCCACTGTTTATACTCTAGGCAAGTATTCCCCTTCATTCATCTTCTTTTCCTTTGCTCACGGAGACTTTAAATCCTACGATTCCCCCTCCGTTGGTCGTCGATAAGTTGCTCGTTATTGTTAGCTCTGTTCGGGAAAGCACTCAAATGGACAGAACAAATGTATGGGAAAATAGAAACACTTAAAGTTTTCATGAATTTTAACCATTTACTAACCAGGGGATTCTAATGCATGGCATATTAAACAAATCTTACGGAATTTCTGATTCGTTTAGTATGTAAATCGCCAAAATCCGTTCGCGGCAAAAATAGTTATTAACGTTAACTTTATTTCATAAAAACGTGACCTGTTTTCTGATTTGACACCCTTAATGAAAGACGTAGTTCTACGTCAAAACCCAACGTCTGTTCGTGTTTGACATATTGACCGGCAACATGGATTGTTCAGAGCTGATACAGAATGCACGAATCTACGCTCCATCTAGACGCCTTCGAGACAGACAACTCCTAGCGATCCCTCCGCGCAGAACCGCCTACGGTCAAAACAGTCCTCTACCTAAATGTTTCCGTGAGTTCAATGCAGTGAACAATTGTTTTGATTTTTATATATCTAAAAATGTGTTTAAAAGTAGTATTAAGGAGCTACCCTAAGTAAACAATCTGTAGGAACCTTCAAATCCAAGACGGTGACATAAATTAAAATAATGCGTTTGATACTAAAATGTAACAGATTCACTTCCTTATCTTTAATGTTGGACGCTCTGCAATGGTTATCCGTGAAGCAAAGGATTGTTCATTTAACTATGGTGTTCATTTTCGAAGTACTTAAAGGTTTGCTGCCTCGATATTTGTGTGATCGAGTTGAAAGAGGAAGTGACTTTCACAGTTATAACACAAGAAACGCGAACGAATTGAGAACACCCAATTTCTTGACATGTGCTTCACAAAATTCGTTGTATTTCAAAGGTATAAATGTTTTCAACTCGATGCCAAGACATATTAAACGTGCAACAACACATACAGAATTTAAGAGGCACTGTATTTTACACGTGAAAGCTGTGTTTCATTAACAGCCGACCATATATTTTTAAATTTTATGACGAAGATTGTTACTGACGAAGTTTTATACGAACGGATAATTTAATGTGGGATTTTTTGCAGTTTGTTTTCAATATTTTCAATTAACCTGACAGAGATTTTTTTAACGGATTATATTATGTAAGCTATTGAATTTTTTAAATTATCTTTTTTTTAATTTGTATTTATGTCCTCTATATTTTGTCCGTCATGATCCTGGTGATGATGGACTATTTTTATTTTGTTGTTTTTATATTATATTAGTTAAAAAAAGTAGTCTACAAAAGTTTGAGCGTCGCGCGCGTAACACAGATATAAAGGATATTAAATTGAATGTGCGGGTCTAGAAATTTTTCGTTAAGGAATTTTTTTTCTATTTCTCTGGATGAGGATATTCATAGTCAATCCAATACAAGGCTGGCGGTTGGGCTCTTGCTCTAGTGGATCACTTGGCTGCAAGGGCCTCGTCGGGACCGAATCGGCTCTGTGGCGGACATGACTGAGTATTGGTTTGTCATTTGACATTGCAATTTTTTGAACTTATATCTGTAAATAAAATCAGTTCGTTGTTTTTTTTTTGTTTGCCTAACTGATTTCAATGCTGAAAAAAATAACTAAATTATCTTTTAGATGACTCTTCTTGCTCAAATCTCTGTAGGGGAAGGAGGCGGGACCATCATCATCATCATCATAGGAATATTCTACGAAAACTAGAAACATGTTAATTTTGAAAAATTATAACTCATAAACGGAAAAAGACACCACTCTGATATTCGAATATTTTTATTTTTTTTATATTAATTCGTTTATTTTTAAAGGCTCAGTTACGTAAGTTTAAAGAAGCCGAATTCTTAAATATAATTTTAAAACTACATATATAAACAATTTTCTTACATCTATGGTTAGTAAGGTGGAAAACCGATTACTCGCGGTGTACTCGAGTTTAGGAGGGTGACATATTTTTAGGAGAAGGATGGGATATAAGGAAATTGTAACAATGTTGATGAACACCCATTTCCTAAATCTATTCGTATATATATAGTGTATTTACATTTCAACTTATTCTACTATTTATAGCAAGGGGACGAATTACCCGCAAAGGAAGGAAAGGAGGGTATAAGGATGTAGGGACAATCACACACGAAGATCTATAGCTTTAAGGAAAACATATATATGGGACATGTAATCAAGGTCTAACCGAGCCAACACATCTCTCACCGGCACATTGGGCTGTCTTCCTCGGGCCCGAAGGGAGTTTTCTAAATTCGATCTGGCGACCAGATTCACCTCGCACGACCAAACAATGTGCTCGATGTCGTGATAACCTTGGCCACAAACGCAGAGATTGTTGCTGGCAAGATTGAAACGAAAGAGTAGCGCATCTAACGAACAGTGATTGGACATGAGTCTGGAGAAGGTGCGAATAAAGTCCCGACTCAAGTCCAGACTTTTGAACCATGGTTTGAGGCTAACCTTAGGGATAATCGAGTGAAACCACCGGCCCAATTCATTTTCATTCCATTTGCGTTGCCAGTTAGCGATGGTATTTTTACGGACTAAAGAGTAAAATTCATTGAAGGCGATTTGACGCTGATAAATATCGCCTTTAATTGCACCTACCTTTGCCAATGAGTCAGCCCTCTCATTACCCGGAATTGAGCAATGTGAAGGGACCCAGACAAAGGTAATGACATAACAGCGTCTGGATAAAGCACTCAAAATTTCTCGTATTCTCTCAAGGAAGTACGGCGAGTGCTTTTCCGGCCTCACTGAACGGATAGCTTCGACAGAGCTAAGACTATCCGTTACAATGTAATAGTGTTCAACAGGTCGTGAGGCAACGCCGTCCAGCGCCCAGTATATCGCTGCCAATTCAGCAATATACACTGAGCAAGGATTCTGAAGACTGTGTGAGGTGCTAAAAAATTCGTTGAACACTCCAAATCCTGTGGACTCATTCATAGAGGACCCATCAGTAATGTACATATTATCACAATTGATACGCCCATACTTTGCATTGAAGATCGTAGGAACGAATCCCAATCTAAGATAATCTGGATTTTCATGGATTTTCTCCTTCATGAACAGATCGAAATGTACAGAGGAGGTAGAGGTAGTCAGGAATACAAACACGGTTGGGAATATACGAAGAAGGAACAACCTGCATAGAGGTGAATTCATGATATGAACTCATAGGGGGTCTCCGTAGCCACATTGGTTGCGCGTTCGCTTAGTAAGCGATCGATCGTGAGTTCAAAACTCAGGACCCTCATTGACCATCTTTGTGTTGTTACAGAATAGCTACGTCCACGCAACAATCATCAGCGATGGAGATCGATCCACGGTCGAAATAAGATCGATTCATCCATGCAACTGCTCTGCTTTGCAAGACACATCGGGCTGCTGTTCTATAAATAACTCAACAATGATCAATCAACTGTCTCCGCTGTCCGGTGGTCCAACTGGATAATGGAAGAACAGAAAGAATACTCTTACGCCTAAATGGCTACTGTGTGAATGTACCATATGTAATGATATAGAAGGAATACTGGCGAACGGCAACTGTGTAATGTGCTAATTATAGATATGATAACCATGTAACATGTACACGATTAAAATTCGGCTCTGTTACAGCTGAAATGCTAATGAGCCTTAAATAAATAAATGGGATAAAAAAAAATGATATGAACTCATGAATCCAGAATGAAAATTTAGCTCGATCAATTGCTCAAAATTTCCGATCATCAATGGATTCATAACCTTACACCGAATGAGGAACCGAAGAGATAATAAATTGAAGCGATCTTTTAGTGGGAGTAGGCCTGCCAAAACCTCGAAACTCATGGTATGCGTTGAGGGCATACATCCCAACGCGATACGGAGACAAAGATACTGAATTCGCTCGAGTGTAAGGTGTGTTTTGGCAGCTGATTGAAAACAGAAACTGCCATACTCCATCACTGAGAGAATAGTTGTTCGATACAACATTATAAGATCTTCGGGATGGGCTCCCCACCAGGTGCCGGTAATTGTACGGAGAAAGTTTATTCTTTGTTGGAATTTTTTACTCAGATACCTAATATGGGCCCCCCAAGTACATTTGGAGTCGAACCAGACCCCAAGATACTTGAATGACATAGCATGAGTGATCGGTTTACCCAAAAGTTGAAGCTTTGGTTTTGCTGGTCTATGCTTCCTAGAAAAAACCACCATCTCTGTTTTCTCCGTGGAGAATTCGATCCCTAGCCCAATGGCCCTATATTCGGATATGTTATGTGAAAATAATCAGAAAAAAAAAATTCAAAATATGGTGCCCTTGGTCTCGAAACCATGTAAACTATGAAAAACAATCACAACCAATAATTACGAAAATAAAATTCTATTCTCTCAAGTGTTATATATTTTTCATATATTTTTCTTAAAAAGAATAATTCATTGTGATATTTTGATTTTTTTTTCCAAAATATATATTTTATTAAGGCACATGTTGCGTTAGCCTGACGGGGCCGAGAGTCCAATATTTTGACAATTTTTGTCTTACAACTATGTTAGTAATATGTAACCGATTACTCGCGGTTGGCTCGAGTTTAATATTACAAAGATCTCATAATTGGGATGTTGTAGTCTCCAGTACTATGTATGTGTGGCCGACACGGGATACTTCCTATTGGGGTGTAACTGACCATTGATCAGCGACGCCCCCCTAGTCTGTACCTCATATCAATCGTGGTGCATCTCTCTTGACTCGAGGAATCCAGGGTAGAATGGTCACTGGGCGGTACAATCTTCAGCTCGTGTAGAGTTGCCATGAGCGGGACAACCTTTGACTCTTGTTGAATGATCAGTGGCCTGCACAACCTTCGACCTGTGTATCTGTAAAAAGTATGTGTATGTATTTCCGCGACTAAGTAAAAGTTTATCGATTGGATAGGAGGGATATGATACAGGGATACAACGGAGGAAACATCATCAAACGTTGACATCGGCGTTTCTGAGGAACAGGTATAGATGAAGCAGAAGATCAGGATCACGGCTACCTAATATATCCCGGACGGGTATATTGTCTGCCTAGTGCTCTCAATGCAATGGAAAGCTGAGAGCGGGCAGCATGGAACCGGATACACGACCAGACAACATGCTCGATGTCGTGGTAGCCATCGCCACAATCACAAAGATTGTTTGCTGCGAGCCCAATGCGATAAAGATGCGCATTTAGGTTGTAGTGATTGGACATAAGTGGAGATATTACGCGAATGAAATCACGACCTACATTCAATCCCTTGAACCAGGCATAAGCATATTTTGATTATCGGAATCGATCCAGTACTTCGAAAGTTATGAATTTTTGAAAAATGTCATTTTTGGAAAAGAAAAAAGTTGATTTTTCGGATGGAAAAAAAATGGAAATGTTTACCCTAATGAAACCGAAACGAATCAACCAGCCAACATTCACGTGGTGGAGGAGTGTTGGTAGCGATAAGAAATCACCTTAACTGTGAATCTGTGCTTTTGACACATTGTGACATGCTGGAGCAGGTAGCAGTTCGTATCAGTCTACATGGGCGATCCCTCTACATTGTTGCTATTTACCTACCGCCAAATTCTAGCCCCGCACACGTAAACGCCATTCAGTGTATCATAAACCACGCTACTATAACGGATATAATTATATCAGTAGGAGACTTCAATCTTCCTAACTTGAAATGGCAGTTCGATGAGGCTACAAACGGTTATATTCCACCTAACGTAACCTCCGTACATGAACACATTCTTGGGGAAACAATGTTCACTATTAGTTTGCGTCAAATTAACAGTTTCGTTAATTGTAAAGGGTGTGTCACATCAAATTGCATCACGGAAAGCGGAGCGCCCCCTTCGTGATGACCGGCACGGTAAACGGGTAGGTTTACCTTAAGGAGTGCCTACAGAAGCGCTTACTATCACTATTGAAGCAGCACGAAGGCCCGACCATCTTCTGGCCGGATCTCGCTTCGTGCCACTATTCAAAGGACGTGTTGGAGTGGTACGAAGCCAACGGGGTCACCTTCGTGCCAAAGGAAATGAATCCGCCCAACGCCTAATAGATAAATATTGGGCGATTATGAAGCAGGCCCTCCGGAAGAACCCAAAAGTTGTCAAATCGGAGGCGGACCTCAAGAGAAAATGGATTTCTGTTCAAAAAAAACTACAACCTGACGTTGTACAGAACCTTATGGACGGGGTAAAGAGGAAGGTGCGAGCATACGGGCTTGGGCTCGAAGTATGAATAAAAAGAAAATGCCAAAAGTTGTTTAATAGTTTTTATTTTACTGTCTAAAATTTTCAAAAGGATCGGTCTACTGGGCGAATTTCTACAGCGTTTTTTTCGTGATGCAATTTGATGTGACGCACCCTTTAATGGTAGATTGCTGGACCTGGCATTCGTCAATTTACCAGAGCATCTTGACCTGGTACTTCCTCCGTCTTCGCTGCTACCGGTAGACAATCATCATGTGCCGCTTATTTTATTAATCGACAAGTGCTGTGACGCGTCTCCTCTACAAGACGTCCGAGACGATAAGCGCAATTTCAACTTTCGGACATGTGATTTCAGTATACTGAACAACGTACTTGGTGATGTCGACTAGGAAGTGCTACTGCAGGATGGATCATTAGACGAGATAGTGGCGACATTCTACGACAAACTGCAGAGAACAATTAACGATCATGTACCTAGAAGAAGACCATCGTCTAGCTCAAGTTTCAACAAACCATGGTGGACACCGGACTTGCGCAATATGCGCAACAACCTCAGAAAATCCGGCAAACGGTTTTTTTTCTGTCACGATCTGACGACGACAGAGCCAATCTTCGTCAATTGGAAGCATCCTACAAAGTATTACTCCAATCAACCTACGAGAATTATGTGTCAAGGATTCCAGCAAGTGTTAAGCAAGACCCCTCACGTTTCTGGGATTTCATCAAGCAACGACATTCAAATAACCGAATCCCACATAACGTCAGCTACGATGGAGTGAATGCTCACAACAACACAGAAGCAGCAGACCTCTTCGCTACGTTCTTTGAAAGTGTATTCAGCAAAGGATCCCCGGTACAACGCCATGATTGTTACGCTCATCTGCCGTCTTATGATATAGACCTTCCTGATCATTTTTCCACATCCGAAGTTCTAAAGGCTCTTGAGGATCTAGACGTTTAGAAAGGTTCTGGTTCGGATGGCATTCCGCCATTGCTCTTGAAGAAATGTAGTGCTACACTAGCAGCACCAATTTCGTATATATTCAATCACTCACTACAAGATCGGATATTTCCATCGGCATGGAAAATGGCAATCATTGTACCAATCCACAAAACTGGCAACTGTAACCGCGTTTCAAACTATCGAGGTGTTTATTTACTTTGCAGCCTCAGCAAAGTTTTTGAAAAATTCATGAAAAATTCGCCATTCATCTCTGAAAACCAACATGGTTTCATGAAGCACCGGTCAACAACTACAAACTTGATGTGTTACGTATCCACCCTGACTACCCTGACCTCTCTTTCGCGGATGATTTGAAACTATTTCGTATTGTCTCATCTTCCATGGACTTCGCAGCCTTACAGAACGATTTAAATGTGATAATAACATGGTGTGCCAATAATGGTATGCGGGTTAATATTGACAAATGTAAGGTGATAACCTTCACTCGTGGCACCAATCCGCTCAATTGTCGATACTTACTGGGGCTTGATCCTGTTGAACGAGTGCAGACAGTGTGTGATCTGGGCGTTAAATTCGATTCCAAGCTTAGTTTTAATGAGCACATAGGTACAATCACCGCCAAAGCATTTTCGGTATTGGGATTCATTCGTCGACATGCCTCTAGCTTCACTGATATTTATGCTCTCAAGACGTTATATTGCTCGTTGGTACGTAGTATATTGGAATATGCCGCTCCGATTTGGTGTCCGTATCAGGTAACGCAAATTCTCGCGATTGAAAAGGTACAAATTTTTTTTATTAGATTTGCTTTGTGGGAGCTACCATGGAGGGATCCAGAGAATCTACCACATTATTCAGATTGATGTCAGCTTATTAGTTTAGAGACTTTGTATGCCAGACGTACAAATCAGCGACGATTGTTCGTATTCGACTTAGTGCAAGGTAATATTGATTGTCCCGCCCTGCTCGAACGAATTCCGTTTTACGTTCCTCCCAGACGACTACGTTACTCACCGTTATTAGCTATCCCTTCCCACAGAACTAACTACGGTCATAATAGTCCTTTCGACTCGTGTCTCCGTGTGTTTAATGAAGTAGGGGAAGATTTTGATCTAACAATGTCGAAACATGAATTTATTAGTAGAATTAGGAGATAAAATAAGAAATATTCAATCAGTCTATACGAATTAAGCGAAGACGGTGTAAATAAATAAATAAATAAATAAATAAATAAATAAAATTAATATGAAAAATACGGGTCTAATGTTTTGTGGTAAAGAACAAATTTGCCACTTTTCACGGAAATCTGAGAACCATTAAATCGATTTGACATGGAATGGTTGAATTTAGGGCGGCTTGGGACCACATTTTCTTTATTTACAATTAGATTCGATTTTATTCACAATACTAAAACCCTGTCCATAGCTGCAGTTCTCCAACTCCCGGCCGCACTTGCCTTGCCTGCTCAACCTGGCCCAACAACTTTGCTCGCAAGATGCACTTCTAGGAACTAGTTCAGGGCCTTCGAGAAATTTTAAAACTAGACTGAAATTATATGGGATTGTGTTCAGGACACGACCGCTATATGTATATATATAAAGTCCGCTATATTTATATATAAAGTCTAAACTAGAACTTGCTGACTAGAAACTACCTAAACTAGGACTAGGACTTATTAAATAATTATGGCTACGGCTACGACTATGGACTACAACTATCTAGACTAGAACTAGGACTTATAACTGTCTAAACTAGGATCTACAACTAGATATACCGACGACACCACGCTTCTTACAATATCATAAACTAAAAAAAGGGAAACTAAACGTAGGTTCTAAACCTATTGTTTACCCTTAAAACTGTGAACAAAATATATTTAGTGAATTATTTATTTCATAGGAAATTATATTCTCGCTATAACCGGATTACACGACTTTTATTCGCTTCCAGTCGAGAATCATAATTTTGGAAACTTCTCGTTGAAATTTATTTTCAACAAATAGCATATTATAGAGTTCGCGTTCACAAAAAAAAAATTAATGTCTGCAACACAAAAATTCACACAATATCTCATCTCAGGAAAATGTGCCTTCGCGAATAATCGGAAT
Organism: Toxorhynchites rutilus septentrionalis; assembly: GCF_029784135.1. Classification (NCBI taxonomy): domain Eukaryota; kingdom Metazoa; phylum Arthropoda; class Insecta; order Diptera; family Culicidae; genus Toxorhynchites; species Toxorhynchites rutilus. Next base: position 166,435,786 of record NC_073746.1, read on the forward strand.
ACAACTATCATAAAATAACTGACAGACAATCATGTCATCACCATAATTTCGACAGAGAAATTTTTAAGGCCAAACTTATTTTATACATGTACCTACTATATCAAATATTATTTGAATAAATTTGGAAAAAAAAAATGCATAAATCTGTCCCATTTAGCTTGATGTGTGCAAGTGTCCTCTTTGCCCCCACTAGGGGACCACTTTACCTCCAGGCGAAAAAAATGTTCCATTTATCACCTTTTTTTATTATGATGAAAAATGTACTATTTTGAATTTTTATAGTAAAAGCCGATGGCTATCTTGAACAACAATGAGTTGAACTATAATATTCTTCGAAAGACGGGAATTGAAGCGATATGTGGACGCTGGAAATGGACTTATTTCTTAGGGTGACTACTATGTCCCCACTTACCCTATGGCGAATAGTGAGCCCAAGAAGAACGTTTATAAATTCTATGAGCACAGAATTTTTCGGACTTTTCTGGTATGCCCACTTTCAAACTTTGTTATTCCGTCAATTGTTGTCTGTCTGAAATCAAATGAATTTCCATCATCCAGCTATCAAATATTAACAAGAGCATTCTCCGCAAAAAAACCGTAAAATTCTCATGCAAATTCAATAGGATGTAAATTGAACACAACAAAACTATAAATTTCGGTGCGGAGATAGCGAATCACATCAGCACAAATGGAGTCAAATTATTTCGTACACCGTTGCACGAAAGTTGTTCATCCCAGCATTCGGATAGTGTTGGGATACAACATTCTGAGGAATCGAAAATACATTGTAGAAAAACATAAAGCTGATTGCTTCTTCTGTCATAAACCGATCTATTTGCCACCGACTGCTCGATTGCTGATTGGACGATTGCTGAACTCGCAAACGGTTTCCGTTGCATTTGAGAAGTAATCGATGTGGATATATTCAATCATGACTGAAATGGATCATGTATTTTATTTTGTCGGTGGAGCTCACCGATAATCCGAATAATCCGTTTAAAATAAACATCGAAGCGTTTACCGACCGCGTAATGACATAAATGTTTAGCGTGTCAACTCAGAGGTGATAAGCTGACCGCAGCAACACTAAATAAGCCCGTGTTCATTGGCGCAACGGATGGATAAACAATTGAAATAGGTAGCAAATATCACAGTGGGAGCGTTCATAATTCACGAGTGAAAAGATTGAACCCGCAAATTGTATCAGCTGAATTGATCCCTCTTAAAAGACATATTTTACGCATTATTTGTATCTGTATAATATAATGATTTTCAAAACTCAAGCGCATTTTTTTTTGCAGCTCAATATTCTGTTTTCCGATTTTTTTCCGAAAAAACAAATAGGAAATTTGGCCATTTTTTGTGGGGCGGTTAAAATGAACATAAGGAGGGAATAAGACGAATAAGAATTTTCTTCGCTCTGAATTAATTTATCTTAGAAAATTGTCTACAAAACTTTTCAACAAAGCAAAAATTACCTTTGATTGGACAGATTACAAAAACTGTCTAACAGAATATAACAAAGAAATCCGTAAAGCTAAGAGAAGGGATTGGAAGTTCACATGTGAACAGGTAGAAAGTTTACCTGTTGTAGCAAGACTTCATGAAGCCCTTTCTAAGGATCATACCAACGGACTTTGTAGTCTGAAAAAAGGAAATGGTCGATATACAACCGATTCCCAGGAAACACTTAGTATCATGATGGAAACACACTTCCCAGGCTCAATCCAATTGATTTCCGGACACGCACAGGTCTTCAACACAGCTCAATCTTGTTCAATCAGAGATGAGAATAGAGCTATGAATTGGCTAGGGCGGTCTTCACGAAGTCAAGGGTTCAATGGGCAGTGGATTCCTTGAAGCCCTTTAAATCTCCAGGACCAGACGGGATTTATCCGGTGCTATTACAAAAAAGCAAGGATATCACTGCCCCTCTTCTAACGGAGATGTTTAGAGCTAGTATGGTACTAAGCTACATTCCTAGTAAATGGCGAGAAGTCCGGGTTATATTTATTCCCAAGGCTGGCAAACGTGACAGGACGACTCCCAAAGCGTATAGACCAATTATTCTAACATCTGTCATCTTAAAAATGATGGAAAAGATCATTGATCTCCATATCGAACTATCATATTTGAACAGGAGACCATTAAACAAATTTCAATTTGCCTACCAAGCAAATAAATCAACTGTAACAGCGCTTCACACGTTAATTTCAAAAAATAGAGAAGTCTTTTGATGCTAATGAAATCTCACTTACAGCTTTTCTTGATATTGAGGGAGCATTTCTACAACTCTATAAATAAAGCTATGAAAAAAGGTAGTTTTGACGTGTGCATCTCCAACTGGATACATGCCATGCTCACCAACCGACTAAGAACAGCTAAATTAGGAGGATCTACTCTAACAACGAATCCAACTAGAGGTTGCCTTCAAGGAGGAGTTCTGTCTCCTCTGTTGTGGTCCCTAGTTGTCGACGATCTTCTTAATAACCTAGCTAATTTAGGATACGAAGTCATTGGTTTTGCTGATGACATAATCATCTTAGTGAGGGGTAAATGTGAGTATACTATTTCCAATAGAATGCAAACAGCGCTTAACTACACACTCAAATGGTGCAACTTGGAAGGACTTGTTAATCCTTCAAAAACAGTCATAATTCCATTTACCAGAAAAAGAAAGTATAAGATTCCATCTCTTAGATTGGGAGGTGTACAATTGGAGCTTTCAAAACGAACCAAATATTTAGGTGTCATGCTTGACCAAAAACTAAATTGGAACGACCAACTGGAGTATGCAATATCTAAAGCCCAGACTGCTCTCTGGACTTGTAGTAGTATATTCGGGAAAAAGTGGGGATTAAAACCGAGAATGATTCACTGGATCTACTCGGCAATTGTGAGTCCCAAACTAACATATGCTTCGCTAGTGTGGTGGCCTAACACTACATAAATATCAGCTCAGAAAAAGCTCGATAAACTACAACGTCTGGCATGCTTATCAATAACTGGAGCAATGCCCAGCGCGCCTTCCAAAGCCCTAGATGCTCTTTTATACCTTCTACCCTTTCACCAATATGTGCAACATGAAGCGGAAAAAGGTGCTCTTAGGCTGAAACGTATAAAACATTTTCTAGAAGGAGATCTCACAGGGCACTTACAAACCCTGAAAGATTTTCAACTGAACACTATAGTAAGCATGAATGAAAACTGGATGGAAACAAAGACCATCTTCAGTGTTCCCTTCAAAGTGATTGAATTCAATCGCAACGAATGGGAAGAAGGCGATCCCAAAACTTTTCCAGGATCACTCGTGTTTTATACCGATGGATCTAAAATCGGTAAATCTACGGGAGCTGGTATTACTGGACCAGGAATCGACATGTCAATTCCAATGGGACAGTGGCCTACAGTTTTTCAAGCAGAAATACAAGCTATTCTAACATGTACAAATATTCGTTTGACTAGAAAATACAGGTATGCCAATATCTGTATCTTCTCAGATAGCCAAGCAGCTCTTAATGCAGTAAAATCATACACAGGTCAGTCAAAGCTAGTTGGGGAATGTATTTTATCCTTAAAACAACTAGCTGCTACTAACGAAGTTAACCTATACTGGGTACCTGGTCACTGCGGTATAGAAGGTAATGAAAAAAACCGATCTCTTAGCAAGATTAGGATCTTCAACTAAATTCGTCGGGCCTGGGCCATTTTGTGGATTATCTACATCATGCATGAAATCGGAGCTCAAAACCTGGGAAATATCAATGATTGGAGCCAACTGGAGGGCTCTATCAACACCAAGACAATCCAAATTATTCATTACACCTTGTAACAGAATAACACGCAACCTACTCAGCTTGAATAAGGCAGATTTGAGTACATCAACCGGTTTATTGACCGGACACTGTCCGAGCAGGTATCACCTTAAAAAAATCGGAAAACTGGCAGATGATAACTGTCTTTTCTGCAATTTCGAAGCTAAGACTTCAGAACATTTACTGTGTCAATGCAGTACACTAATTCAGCGAAGACTGCGAATTTTTGGAAAGGACATTCTTATGCCTAACGAGATTTAGTCTGCTGAACCAAAACAGGTAAGGAACTTCATAAAGGAAGTCATACCTTCGTGGGGGGATATGCAAAGTCCTGGTGCGACTATCACTTATTCCCTGAGTGATAGAACGAACTGACACAGCATGCATAGCAAACTGGAGTGCACTACAATAGATCAAACTGATGGTCGCAGTGGTAATATGCTCCTACAGAAGAAGATAAATTTATCTGTTTCGAACATGCCTAATATGGATTCTATATTCACTAACATACCGAAATATAACCATCAGAGAATTTTAGCTCGAAATTAATAACGATACAGTTTTTGTTCAATTACTCCACCTTAACAGTTGGATGTTACGAGATGGTTCACATATAATAAAATATCATGTAGGAGGTATACAGATAATTAAAACGCATTGATTGTTCCTCAAATTATAAATGATTAATTTTAGCATACGTTCATTTTTCATGGTTCGTCGATTTTTTCAAAACGAAAAACTCGTTTACTTCGAATACATAATCAGAAAGAGGTAGACCTTAAATTGAAATCAGGAATGGAAAGCTATTCCCACAGATAAGCGCCTTTGGGCGCACCCACATCCGACGGTAATCCTTCTCAGGAAAATTTTTCGTCCTAAAACTCAACCACTTCAGGCAAATCCGGACCAGATAAATCGAACAAAAACCCCATCCAGTTTGTGTGTTTCCGGATCACTTTTCTCCATGTTCGTACCGTTACTGATGGGAGCGCCAAAATCGGCATTCTGTTCATCATCATGACATAACCCCTGTCATCGCATCCGTTCACGCTTGGAGCCAACGGCGAGTAGTTTTTATCCAGGTTTCGGCTGAAGGCGCTTCACATCCTTGCTTCGCCTCCCAACCCAAACCGAATTCCGTTTTGGGTGTGTATCTGTTGTTCGAAAAACGATATCGAAAAACAGCAGGAAAAGGCACGCGGCGATCGGTTCCGACCGCAGCAGGAAAACAAGAAAGGATGTTTTGGGCAGGTCGGTACATGTGATATGCGTGCAAATTGGCCAATGGAACCGTGCCGAAGCAGCACTCAATTCCGGACGTGACGATGATGGAGAGTTGCGTTTGAGCGATGGCGGTTATGCCTTGTGTCGGTCACATCAGTTTTTTGTGAAGTCTGATAATGTTACGGACGTTTTGTGAGTCGTAATACCAAACTACATGCGAAGGGTGGTTTGTCGTGCGCGATGAAATCGCACCGTACAATGTAATCTGCAATGCAATCTAAATCCCGAAACACCTCAATTATATTTGTTTTAATCAATGTAAGGCTCAACAGAGGAAGTCACATTTGATTCCGGAACAAATATAAGTATTCATCCAACCCATTTAAATACCATATAAATGACCCTTTCTATATGAAACATTACGGGATGCAATCGCATTCAACTGGAATTTCAAACACCATATATGTGCACGTCATTTGACAGATGGAGAAGTCATAAAACTAATAGAGGAATTGTTAGAATTGTTAACATCAGTGATGATGAGCCTTAATAAGATCCCTAGTGACTCGAACATTCGCTGCCAATTTAATCGTGCGCCGATTGTGGCTGTCATGATTATCCTCACCACGTATCCACGTTTCCTCTTGCAACCTCCAGCTGATATCCTAGCTGTAAAATGGAAAATAAATTTAACAGCCGCGAGTTTACGCAGCAAAAAAAAAACAGTTGAATGTAATTTAATGGCGCCGCAATGGAAAGCCGTAGATGAGTGGAGCATTGAAATACCAGAAAAAAAAACACTGGCAGCAACAATTTTCCACGTTTTTGGATTCATTCCAGGAGTGAGAATGATAATTGAGGCAAAGTGTTCAAATTGAAATTCATTCCACTAAAAGCCACTTTAGCTGATAGCATTTCCAGAGAGCGGGCATTCGCTGCCGAAACGGTGGAATGGAGGGTTACAGAAACATTGTCCATTGAGTTTTGGTGTTTGTGTAACACCTTTCGGAAATGTTTGTAAATGGATTACGTTTGTATCACACAATAGTTCTCTACCGATATTGTCGGCGCTCGAAAGGGTAATTACCATTTAACCCACAAGATGTACTCAGAACTAAACAGGGTTTTCCTAAATTGAATATACTAGCGACGCAAACTGTAGACGGTGAGTTAGAAAAACAGATTTTTCATGAACATTCTTTCAAAATTTTCCGACCTGGAAAATCGAACCATTTGAATTTTGTTGTTCTGACATTTTCGGATAGCTGGCGGATTTTATGCCAACTCGTCTTAGGAGTTGGCAGCACGATCTCAGATAGTAGTGAAACGTTGTGGGTGTAAAGACATGGGTCATTTAAGCAACTTTGCATACTTGAAATATTCGAAAAATAATTAGACTACTTTTTGGAAAAAAGCCAATTGTTTTTTTCTTAATTTTCTACAAAAATTTATAACTTAAAAACTATAATACCTACAAGATTCTTGTCAAAGGATGAAATGTAGGAAATTGTTTAAATTTTCAAAATGCCAAAATTTTTTTGGAAAAACAATTTCGCTGAAAAAAAAGGTATTTTAAAAATTAAAATTAATTTTTCTCAAAAACGTATTTTTTTAGAATTTCCAAATATATATATATATATATATATATATATATATATATATATATATATATATATATATATATATATATATATATATATATATATATATATATATATATATATATATATATATATATATGAATAGCCCTTACAATTTACAACGAATCGTCCATACATCGGAAGATGGACACTTTTACAGGGAAAAAGTCGAACAACAACTTTTTCATGTTTTCTTTGAAAAAAATACAACTTATCCTAATTTTGTTTACAGTCAAGATAGCGATATAGTGTAATCGACAAAGTTTTAGATCTTGTTAAAATGTAAACTTTTGTCGAAGACATCAACTTTCTATCTTTTATAGTTTTTGGATTATAAGTCATATTTGTATGAAGACTCCTGAAATAAAAAAATGTTTTGCTCGTAACATTTTTGTGTGTAAATACTCATGTTTGACATGTTCTTGACATGTTTCTAAATAGAGAAAAGCGAGCAGAGCATGTAAATTGCGATAATTTATACATAAAAATGTAACGAATTGAGCATTAATAGCATATTTTCAAAGAAAAACATGAAGAAATTGTTGTTCGATAAACTTTTTCCACGTAAATGTGCCCATCGTCCGATGTATAGAAAACTTGTTGAAAATTTTAATGGCTATTCATATCTATTTTTTCAGAATTTTAAAATTAAATGTTTCCGAGAAAAATGAATCTTAATTTTCAAAATAATTGTTTTCCAATGAAATTTCATTCCAAAAAATTCTTTGATAATTTTTAATGAAAACCTAAGTAATTTCCTACATTTTAATCTCTGACCAACTTTTTGTAAATCTTCTTCTTGAAAGGCGTTAACGTTCTATGTGATCGGACGAATAGTAGATGCAGTTTACAAGCAGTATGAGTGATTTGAAGAGCTTAAACGAGCAGTATACTCTGCGTATAACGAGATACACACCATAACATGGCGCAGCTGGGTCGAAACCACCCCGAATGGGATATTTGATCTGATTGAGAACTAAAGATGACCTACGAACTAGAAATTTATTGTAATTTATGTGAAATTGACGTTAATTTTGTATAGGAGTGAGAGTTTTTCCATCTGGTTCTATAGTTATGAAACACTGGAATTTTAGTTTTTCAATGTTTCGCGCCTTGTGCTCCCTTGGCCGAGTGGTTAGCGTCACAACTAACATGCCGGGTGTTCGGGTTCGATTCCCGTTCTGGTCGGGGGAATTTTTCGTCAAAGAAATTTCCTCCGACTTGCACTGTGATCACGCGTATTCTAGAGCTTGCCACTCAGAATGCATTCAAGGCGTGTTACTTGGCATAGAAATCTCAACAAAGTACTAATAAAAATGACGCAAGTAATACTACGTTGAGACGGCGAAGTTCCTCTAGGAACGTTAGTGCCATTGAAGAAGAAGAAGAAGATGTTTCGCGCCTGAACACAACAATGAAGCTCAAATGACCAGGCTTATAAATGAACATAGTTATTATATCCCACACCATATACTTCAATTCAACCGACTTCTTACATATCTCTGGAAACTCAAAAAATTTGAGTGGTTCTATAGTTGTGAAACGCAGTGTATTTTCATTTATTATATGAGTGTAACGAATGTATGTTATGACAAAGAATGTTTCCAAAAGAATACATTTTGCTATATACCATAACGAAAAGTTCTTCAGTGTTTAGGTTATCTTCACTGCCGAAAAAAAAGTTCAATGTGGATGGTCCTGATGGGTTCAACGGGTACTGGCGGGATTACATACATGTTCTGGAATTCTATCTCCTACCGTTTTTGCATGGATATCGTCACAAAAAATTCACATTCCAGCAAAACAATACTACTGTTCATACCAGCAAGGAAACTAAGCAATGGATAATCCTAATAGGCAGAATTTACACTGAGGATGGTAAACCACGACTGAAGAGCTCAAGGTCGTAATTTCGGAAACATGGAAAAATATTGAGAAATCCGTTCGGCAGAATTTGGTAAATAGTATTCCGACAAAAATTTTCCATGTTATTAGCCGAAATGGCAAAGTTGTCAATTATTGACATGTAAATCAGCCGATCGTTTTGAATTTTTCGTTGATAATACTTATGAATTTTGAAATGGCCTCATAAAAACTGGACAGCTGAAATTATCATATTTAAACACAATAAATAAACAAACAACTCTTTTGAACGAAATTGACGTTAAATATACTTTATTCTAAGCATCCAACAATGTATGAATGTATCTTGTTGATATTTTAACTGTTTGTGTTGCAACGAAATAGAATCAGGGTGGTCTTATAGAAGTTAGACAGAATGTATTGTTCAATCAGATTGTGTGATAGCAAATCTCGTTCAACAATTGAAGGACTGAATGTTTTCAAAAGATATTGTTTTTAACATGCTCCGAGTGATAAATTGGTTTGATATTATTTCGATTTCATAATTATTTTTTTTACTCTATCGTGCTTTTATTCCTTTTTAATCAAACGCTTTATTATAACTTTATTATGATTAATTTTGTGATGTTTAGCTCAAATTTATAAAGATTACTATGATACGAAAACTTTCATCGATGGATTATTATGATATTGATTCAATTAAATCCTAGATAAAATTTAAAAATAACAAAAATAAAGTAAAAAAAAACATGTTATCGTTTCTCTTACTAAAACGTCGGACAATGTTCAATTGAAAGCTTACATTTTTATCTGAAATTTTAATGTAGCCATAACCGCGACAAACTGCGGTAACAATACTTTCAAGCTGGTTTTCTACAAAACACAGTTTTTCATTATTTGTTTTTATATCAGGCATCCTATAATCAAATTTTACAATATCTCATGAAAGAGATTTATTTTGTAGGGGTAGTGGGGGCAAATTGGTCATGGTGGGCAAAGTGGTCATCCGCTTGTTTGGTAGTATAACTATTGACTATAGATGCCGTATTGATAGTCACCTTATGTTTGAAGAATTTAATGACTTTTGAGTCACCCTGTACTTCAGTAGAGCTGTCGCATGTCAAAATACAAACAAAAACAGAAATTACTCTCTCGATAGCCATTCGGCCGTAGTTCTGTGCGCATGGTATCTAAGGAATTTCTCGTGAAATTTAGTTTATTCAATCTGATATGCTGGACAAATTATCATTTTCGACGACTATTAACATATTCTAGGAGATGTGAACAGATATTTTGTTTAATCTCAGCAATTAATTAGCATAGAAATTATTTTCATGTTTGGGGGTAAAGTGGTCATAGGTGAATAACAACTTACAATGTTCTGTTTACTAAAGCTGATATACATCATCACATTCTGCTCTTAAAGATGTTCCTTTTGAGGCTTTGACCCTGAAAAAATATGCCACTCCAACTAAACCAAGCCTCATTATGCGGAACGTTATATGTTTCTTACTACGCTTTTGTATGCAAGAGAAAATTTAAATTGAGACTCTAGGTGAATAGGCCAAGCTTACTTCCTACATGTACCTACTACATCAAATATGATTTGAACAAATTTGGACAAAAAAATGTATAAGTCTATCCCATTTAGCTTGATATATGCGAGTGACCACTCTACCTCCAAGCAAAAAAAAAAGTTCGATTTTCAACCTTCTTTCTAATGATGAAAAATGTACTATTTTGAATTTTTATTGTAAAAGCCGTTTGCTATCTTGAACAACAATGAGTTGAACTCTAATATTCTTCGAGAAACGGGAATAGAAGCGGTATGTGGACGCTGAAAATGGGCATATTCCTTAGGGTGACCACTATGCCCCCGCTTCCCCTATAGTTTTTCGAACAACTTTTCATTCATTTGACGCCTTAAAGATCCAAGCTATCTTTGAAGCTGCAGAGCGTTTCAAAAAACTGTCCAAAAACCTCAACATGCCAAGCTTTGCAAAGTCATAAAAGTTTGCTTGCTTAGCTCTCGAGTTATGCAGAAATTTGTGTTTCATTTGTATAACTGCCAAATATATACAGTGACTCAAATCCGTAATCGTACTTTCTCTTCTTTTCCCTTCTTTTGAAAGTCGAAAACAAGCTTTCGGAACATTCTATTTAGATAAAGTTATAGTGTCATATGAGAGTTAAAAGGTTCGCTATCTGTTTTCAGAGTAATGGTTTTTATTTCTCAAAAATTGGCGAATGTAGGTGCTAATGTATGGAAACTGACTCAAATCCATAATCGTACGCTAGTTGAAATCTCTACTCGATTTTGAAGGCGTTGGCCAATTTCCGAATTCCATCATTAGTATGGTATCCCTTGTTCATTGCATATATCTTTAGTTGTCTTTAGCTGCCCTTAAGCTGTTACGCCGTTTAGCTGGTCTTATCTACGAGTTTTTTTGGTGTATTCGCAGGAATATTTAACAGTTTTTTCATCAAGTGGTTTTTAAAATCGTTATTTTAAGAAATTGAATGGTTTCTAAATTTCCAACACAGATAACTTCCTCGCTTGTTTTCGACTTTCAAAAGGAGGGAAAAGAGATCTGCATGGTGGAGTACGATTACGGATTTGAGTCACTGTATGAATCTTGTTCCGCAAGCACGAGAAATTGCTATTTGAAATTTACTGAGTAAACATTATTCCGAACACGCAACTCGTACGCGGTCAGTCTTTACATGGATATTGTACGATTCGATTTGTTTGAAATACTTCCGAATGTGAAAAAAGAGCTGAATCTGTTAAACGCACCAAAGGATCAACCATCGCATTACTATTAGTCAATCCGGGGAAAAGAAGAAAGAATCCTACCGTAAACAGATTTAACTCCGAAAGAGTTCAATCTCCGTTCTGTAATCAAATCGTAAAAGGCTATACCTATTACTAGAATTACATAAGGTCTGACGAAAGACAGGCTGTTTGTGTATCCTCTAATTTCACATGGAACAATGAGAAAACTGCTTACTCCTACGAAACATGTTAGCTTTCTGCTCTCCCCTTTCCATTATCCTAATTACAGATGAAATTAACCCCACTCATTTCCGTTTGTTCCAATTTCAGATGACCCACCTTCAGTGGCAACTCTTGGAGTCGGTCAGCGACAATAGCGCTCCTTCCACTTCGAGCAAATCGGACAACTCCAATGGTTCCGCATCGGAAATCTGCAAAGTCATCCAGCGAATCCCAATCGACTCCCAGCCAGAATAGCAGCGGAAGCAGCAGTACCAACAGTGGTAGTCACCATCATCGTCATCACCTACGTCAACAACAGCCACTCACAGGACTAAATGACAATTACATCAACGAGAACAACAATGAATTGGAGTATAGTAAACACGATTTGATCAGTCTGGACAACGACATGATTTTGAGCGCGCTCAGATTGAAAGTTCAAGCACCAAACACATTATTAAAGGGTGTGTCACATCAAATTGCATCACGAAAAAAACGCTGTAGAAATTCGCCCAGTAGACCGATCCTTTTGAAAATTTTAGACAGTAAAATAAAAACTATTAAACAACTTTTGGCATTTTCTGTTTATTCATACTTCGAGCCGAAGCCCGTATGCTCGCACCTTCCTCTTTACCCCGTCCATAAGGTTCTGTACAACATCAGGTTGTAGTTTTTTTTGAACAGAAATCCATTTTCTCTTGAAGTCCGCCTCCGATTTGACAACTTTTGGGTTCTTCCGGAGGGCCTGCTTAATAATCGCCCAATATTTCTCTATTGGGCGAAGCTCCGGCGCGTTGGGCGGGTTCATTTCCTTTGGCACGAAGGTGACCCCGTTGGCGTCGTACCACTCCAACACGTCCTTTGAATAGTTGCACGAAGTGAGATCCGGCCAGAAGATGGTCGGGCCCCCGTGCTGCTTCAATAGTGGTAGTAAGCGATTCTGTAGGCACTCCTTAAGGTAAACCTGCCCGTTTACCGTGCCGGTCATCACGAAGGGGGCGCTCCGCTTTCCGCAAGAGCAGATCGCTTGCCACACCATGTACTTTTTGGCAAACTTGGATAGTTTCTGCTTGCGAATCTCCTCCGGAACGCTGAATTTGTCCTCTGCGGAGAAGAACAACAGGCCCGGCAGCTGACGAAAGTCCGCTTTAACGTAGGTTTCGTCGTCCATTACCAGGCAATGCGGCTTCGTCAGCATTTCGGTGTACAGCTTCCGGGCTCGCGTCTTCCCCACCATGTTTTGCCTTTCGTCGCGGTTAGGAGCCTTCTGAACCTTGTATGTACGCAGGCCCTCCCGCTGCTTGGTCCGCTGGACGAATGAACTTGACAAATTCAGCTTATTGGCGACATCCCGGACCGAACTTCTCGGATCACGTCTAAACTGCTTAACTACGCGCTTGTGATCTTTTTCACTGACGGAGCATCCATTTTTGCCGTTCTTCACCTTCCGGTCGATGGTTAGGTTCTCGAAGTATCGTTTCAGTACTCTGCTGACCGTGGATTGGACGATTCCCAGCATCTTACCGATGTCCCGATGTGACAACTCCGGATTCTCGAAATGAGTGCGCAGGATTAATTCACGACGCTCTTTTTCGTTCGGCGACATTTTTCCAAATTTACGAAAAATTGACAGTGAAGCATGGCCAACGTGATCTATACACTCGTATCTGATTATAAGCGAAAGCTGAAGATATAATTCCTAAAAATTATATTTCTACAGCGTTTTTTCTGTTATGCAATTTGATGTGACACACCCATTATGCCACCAAAGTCGCAAATATTACTGCCCTGTCAGTTTCAACACGTTACCAGCGTTATCACCAAACGATACCCAGCGATGCTTTACCATATATTAGTCTGCAGGCTTTCGTAGCGGCACTGGAAAAAAACCCAGGGATCCTTAATTTGAACGTTGTTGGTCTTCAATTTTTTCTATCCCTCACAATCACGATTTCAATGGAATGACCGACAGCGTCGAATATAATTATTAAGAGTGAATTTATTATTATATTATTCATCCCACAATACAACGGGACTTAACCCCGTTGACGAATGGCTTCCGAATGCTTTCAGGTTGAATGCATGTGGAATAAGTTCGATCGGACATACGAGTTCGACAGCACGGAAATTCAGTCAATTTAATTGGTTTATTCAATATCCCCGATTTACGCCCCGCATTCAATCATCAACGGGAAGCGGAATGCGAAAACAGGATTAAAATGTTGATGAGAATTAAGCTGCCAGGTGTTGGTTAATTAATTTACTGTTGAGATATGCCTCCCCCCCTGACCAGGAATAAATTATGCTATGAGCAGTGTAAGAGTCGTCTGTGAATCATCATTTTATCCTTTATTTGACTGTTTGTAGAATATTTTGAATATTTTCAATCACTTTCATCCTAAGCAATGGAAAAAATAGGCTTTTGTGAGCAAACAAATTTTGAATACAGCTAAAATACGAGTAGTTGCAATCGAAACAAGAAATAGAATCACATTACAGTTGAATATAAAATGATAAATCAAAGAAATGGCTGAAATCGAAAATTAGTTACACAGTGTACATATTTTGTCTGTGATAAATTGAAGAGAAATTGAATTACATTCCAGTGTAGAGCACAAGAGGATTAAAGATCAAAACCGAACGCGTGCGACGATGTGATGAACTGAAAATCGGTTATAAGACTTTTTTTGTTTTCGGAATACACCATCAAACGTTCAATATTTCAATTAAAAACAACATTCGGTCATTCATTCACCCATCATATCAGCTACAATAATTTCATCATGCTGTCATGCAGTGGTTCTGAAGTTAAGCCTTTCGAACGACAACAAAAAAAATGGTTCAAAGAATTTTTAATTGAAACATGGCATTTCAAGCACACAATTATCCCCGTTGAATTGGTGACAATGTTGCAATTTCATTACAATTTTGTCAACGAATGATCTTCGATGTTGTAAAACCATTTAGAGTGGATCGTTTCAATTATCGTCCCAGAAAAATCAATTGCGAGCTAAATGTGTTTTAAGCCTAAATACGTTTTTATATTACCAAAAACTATATTTCACATTGTTTGCCAATAAGTTATTCCACCACGCATATTTATGTTTTTATGCTTGAAATATGTTCAGGCTTGTTGTAAGGAAGAAAGTTGCATACATTCTAATTCAACGATTGGAGACTCCGCCATTCTGAAAATAAGACGTTTGCACGAAAATTTCAACATTTTAATAATGAAGCTAACGGGTCTTTCATTACCTTTTTTTATAAGACACAGGTTTTTTGAGATATTAAGCCAACATTTTCCCGACTCTTACGTTTTAAGAATGATATTCGATTTCGGTCATTTGACCACCCGTTTACCCGTTCACAGGGATCGATCCGTTGGACCCAATTTTCAACTATTCAGCCACACATTACGACCGGAATGTTACGAATTTCGTATTCAATGTTGTCTCTGAGCTCCTCTACAGTTGCTGGATTGTTGGCATAGACCACTGACTTGAAATAGCCCAATAAAAAGAAATTCAATGTCGTCAAATCGCATGAACGAGGTGGCCAATCGACAGGTCCAATTCTCGAAATAACATGTTCATCAAACTTACTTTCCAATAAATCCATCGTAATGTGCGCTGTGTGGCAAGTGGTACCGTCTTGGTGAAATCACACATCATTGATGTTATAATCTTCCGATTCTGGCCAAAAAAGTCTTTCAACATGTCCCAATTGCGTTCCCATTGACGTTACCATAACGGTAAAGTGGAATATAATGCGTAAGGAATATGCCCATTTACTGTGTCCACATACCGCTTCAATACCCGTTTTCGACATCGACGAATATAGTAGCTAAACTTATTGTAGATAACGAACGGGTTTTACTATAACAATGGAGAACAGCACATTTTTTATCAGTGTCTTAGAATATCAACAAATATTCACGAGTAACGAGTATGATTTTATTTCAGTGTTACGAGTGGTAACAACGGAGGGGGGTTTCTTCCGGAATTATAATTTTAGAACCCGATGTTTGAGGTCCGTAAGGTGAATTATAATTTCCCTGGGAATTGCACATATGTACAAAATATTAGTTTTAAATTATACGTAGGAAACAATTATTCATAAATTGTAGTTATAAGTTCATTTCCTATTTTTACAGTTTTACTCACGTTTAGTCCCCTTAATAATTCCTTTTAATTTCAAGAGCAGGAACAATCGTTTTCTCGGTATTTACTAGGTTAGAAATTAGATTAATCTATATGTAATCCTCGATAGTATTAAGCTAGAATATAAGTTTGTTTAGGATATGTTTAGGCTTGGTTATTATAGTTGTACTCACTAGATAGTAAGTATATATAATTAATTTTAAGTATTGCGAAATTCACTTGTAAATTCTTAATTTCAACTAGCACACGTTATCGATTTGTTTATGATTCTTTTTCTCCTCTTTCACTTACCCCGACCGATGACAGACCAACCGTTCCTGTCTTATCGATCCGTCACAGGTAGGGTTGTTTTTCCTCGATCACCGAGGGACTTATTGGTGAAGATGCGCAGCCAACTAGGGATGGCTAACACAGTGTAAGACTTTTTTTCAGCTTGAAACACACTGCCCTCATTGCATTGATGACAATAACAAAAGAGTTCATTTCGTTTATATCGCTGATGCATGAACAAATTAGCTATAATGAATGAATGCGGCATTGAGTGGGGTTCATAACTTCGCTATTATTTATACTTTGAATATCAAAAGTAACAAATTGATATTCATCACATTCGAAACGATATTCGTTCTGGCATTGATTTATAGTCCAAATTCAAAATTTAAAAAAAAATAGTCAGGCTTGACCGATTAGAGAACAAAAACGCCAGTGTTCGATGAAATGAACTTTGCAAGAAATCGCGCAGGATTTTGTTTGGCGAGACGGTAACAACGACATAAATAAAAATCAGCCGCACACAGCCGCCTCGGGTTAAAAGTAAACAATAGCTGATATTCATTTGGCTAAAATGAAATTCAATTCCGGCATCTTGAATAATCAAGAAGAAAAAGACATTGGGTGGACGCATCTGGTACTTTCTGTTAAAAATAAAAAAAATAAATCTAAAACGAAACAAAATTGGTACCACACGCACTATTTGTAGTGCCATTTAGATCCGTCTTAAATCACGGTTTTATTGCTTACAAGGTAATAAGGTGATAAGACGTATATCTTCTATGACAATCCTAAACGAAAGAGATCATGGGTAGACCCAGGGAACCCATTAACGTTGCAATCAAAATGGAACATCTACTGTAATAAGACAAATATATCTTGTGGAAAATATATGCTCCAAGGATGGCATTTGGTCGGACAGTATCATGTAACAAATACTGTAAATGTGCAGAGGTTTTTTAATGAATTTACTCTTTTTCTTAAATCATTCATAACTAATTGTTATTGTGAAGTCTCTCATTCTAACCCTGCTACTGTTTGTATTGTCAACGATGTTTCTTTGTAATGTTTCAGTGTTTTGAGTTATGTGTGTTTAATTATATGCCATGAACACTTTACACAATTGTTAGGGATTAGGTTAAGTATCATGTATACATTCGCATAGAAGCTGGAATGGGAGAACGGAAAGGTTACAACGGAGGTAGAGATAGAGTTAAAGATGAGCAATAATGAATATATAGAGGAAAGAATAGAGAGAAGAGAAGATCAAGAGAGTGAAGACAGAATAAGGTGGATGAAATGATCGCTGGAATGATGCAACGTGGTTTGACATATACTACAGGTGTGCCAGATTTTTTTGTATCGTACACGAAAATTACTCACACAGATGAAATAGCGTGCAGAATCACGACTTTTTATTCGCAAAATCTAATAAACTTATAAATTTTGTTGATTCAAAAATATCGAACAAATAGATGCTCTTCCTGGGCATTAATTAACATGAAGTTACATGAACGATTCAAGTTTATCAATCGATTCAGGATATAGTGGAATATATATATGGAACAACAACATTTTATTGATAAAATTTGCGAAAAGCTTTCTTTGAATCTACACAAAAACATATCGGATTACATGCTATTAGGGGAGAAAAAAGAGTAAATTGGAATACTGAGGAGCTGTGAGGTGTACGAATATGACCGGAAGCTCAATAGGTAATTTTTAGTTTTAAACATTAAGGTAATTTATTCATTTCGTTATGATTTCTCTGTGCTGACCTTTTAAGAATGTCGAGACTCTTATGTTTTCCAGGTCTGGATACCTCGGGGCCTTTTTGGAGATTGGAATCAACGGTGTCATGCATTAACCAATGTTTCAATTACAGAGCAGTTATTGTTTATGGATGCAGTCACTAGGCATCCGATGCTGGGTTTTAAGTCAGCCGTATCAGACTGCATCAGACTTTTTCATTGTGAATATATAGGAAAATATATATGAAATCGCATAAAACACATATATGTCCATCGTTCAGGAATTTACAAAAAATAAAATAAAATTCCATACAAATTCAGGCAATTTTGCACGCTATTTACTAACACTGGTCGGGATTTTGTAAGAGGCTCGACGTGAAAAAGTATTTTCCTCTCTATCCGATCAGAACCCGCTGATTTGGGTTTAATAGCGATTACAGTCATCGTCATCCTAACCCCGAAATCTAGAGAAGGACATCACACCACAAACCGATACACACCACACAGAGTATGTAACGATAGGTAATAAAACATCTTCTTGAATGGCGTTAACGTTCCCTGTGGAACTTTTGCCGTCTCAACATATGCATTAACTAGCGTCATTCATTAATACTTAGTTGAGATTTCTTAAGCCAAATAACACGCCTTGAATGTATTCCGAGGGGCAAGCTCTAGAATACGCGTGACCACAGTGCAAGTCGGAGGAAATTTCTTTGACGAAAAATCCTCCGGCCAGAACGGGAATCGAACCCGAACACCCGGCATGATAATGTGAGACGCTAACCACTCGGCCACGGGTGCACCCATAGGTAATAAAAACGAAACAAATTATGTCCACCCATTTTTTCCATATCCCACACACGAGCTTTGATAAGTTATTCCCCGAAAAGCCGACCCTGAGAGCGATTGGCCTCAAGCTCGAGTTTGGTTTAAATAAAAGGGGCCTTGACAGCACGAGCTCAAAAGTTCCCGAGGCTCAGACCCGTAACCGAGATGTTGCGGGAGGTCCGTCTGACTGTCGAGTAGTAATAACCCAGAGAATGGAAACAAAACAAATCGTGTGTAACAAAGTGTAACAAAAGATATTGTTGCTGGATATTAAAGTGTAAGAGAATTAGTCACATTAGTTACAGAAGGAATAGTTTTAGTTGTCATTCCATGTCTTACATGGAATGAATGTTTGATACAGAAAATATGATAGAATAAAGAAAGCCCTAAATCGGACAATTCCTCTCACGAGTTGCTCTTATCAACACATTCGGCGATCCATTTTTAATTATATAAATAAAAGACGATATAGGAGTGCGATTTGTCACATTAAAATCCATTTCCATTTTCGAACGAAGATCAATTTCGTTAGCGCAAACATCAAATGGACCAAAAGCGCTTGTCAATATGTAATTGCAAAACATATGCGAATTAAATTTTCCGAATTCCCATTTTCCTTCAGAGTTTTCCGAAAATTTTCAATTGTCATGTTTAGTTGGAATATGTGTATTATTTTTTGAGGCCCCTCTCCCTTCCAGAGGAGGGAGGGGTGTCATACTATTATAGAAAAATTTCTCATACATAAAAACCCTCACATGCCAAATTTTTCTCCATTTGCTTGATCAGTTCTCAAGTTATGCAGAAATTTGTGTTTAATTTGTATGGCAGTCCCCTTACCCTTAGAGAGGGAGTAGGTGTGTCGAATCACCATAGAAACATTTATTGCTTCCTAAAAACGTCAAATGCAAAATTTGGTTCAATTTGTTTGATTAGTTCACGAGTAATACAACCATTCACATTAAGGAATGGTTTGGAAGGAGTGTCAAACCACCATAGAAACATTTATTACCTCCTAAAACCTCCAAATACCAAATTTGGTTCGATTAGTTCTTGAGTTTTGCAGAAATTTTTGTTTCATTTGTATGGCAGCCGCCCCTTAAAATGGGGAAGGAGTGTCGAACCACCATAGAAACGTTTATCGATCTCTAAAACCTCCATATGCCAAGTTTGATTCCATTTGCTTGATTAGTTCTCGAATTATTCAGACTCCCTCCCCCCTCCTGTAGAGAGGGGAAGGAGTGTCAAACCACCTTAGAAACATTGATTCCTTTCTAAAACATCCACATGCCAAATTTGGTTCTGTTTGCTTGATTAGTTCTTGAGTCATGCAGAAATGCATTTTAATGACAGACACCCCCCCCTTCCTTGGAGAGGATAGAGGAGTGTCTATTTACCATAGAAACGTCTCTTGCCCCCTAAAACCTTCATATGCTAAATTTGGCTCTATTTACTTGGTTAGTTCTTTAGTTATGCACAAATTTATGCTTCATTTGTATGGCAGCCCCCCCTTAGAGAGAAGGAGGAGTGTCTATCAACCATAGAAATGTTTAATGCATCCTAAAACCTCCACATGCCAAATTTGGTTTCGTTTACTTGATTGATTCTCGAGTAATGCAAAAATTTATATTTCATTTATATGGCAGCCCCCCCTTAGAGAGGAGGGAGGAGTGTCTATTTACCATAGAAACGTTTCTTGCCCCCTAAAACCTTCATATGTTAAATTTGGCTCTATTTGCTTGGTTAGTTCTTGAGTTATGCAGACATTTATGCTTCATTTGTATGGCAGCACCTACGCATCCCCAATCAATTTGAATAATACAGTGTAAATAATACGGGAAGAGGTTAAAGGAAGAGAGTACGAATGCCAAAAATTTTGGGTGATTTTTGAGAAATTTCGTCGAAATCAACGCAGATGGGATGTAAATCATACGTATACATACGCATTCCCAAATATACACGCGCTCCTCACCCCCAAAACTCACTCATGAAAAACTCGAAAGTTCTTCTTCTGTAGGAGCATTGTACCACTGCGACCATTAGTTTGATCTACTGTAGTGCAAACTCAAAAGTAACGAATCGTTCATTCTGAGAGCCGCGTAGTATTTTGTACTTTTGAAATTTGCGATGAAGTGTTTCTCTAATTTACTCCAAACTTTGATCGATCGACTGAAAAAAATGGCTAATGGTATCAATATGAAACGTGCACAGGTGTTTTGGGGATACACTAGGCCAACAATTTGCCTGCTAACATTATAACGTATCGCAATATTTGCCAAATTTCAGATGGTTTTCTAAAACACTATAAAAAAAGTGTGTTTGGCTTTTTTTCGATGCGAAAAATTTAAATATTTTGTTTTCCGTAAAATCAATAAATTAACATAGCACAGAATTTATTGGAGTTTTCAAAACTGCCTTTCGATTTGCGGTGCGATGGTTTGATCATGAATTATTCATCATGAAAGACGAGGGGGTAATTTTTCATTCAAACTAAAATACCTCTGTGTGGAAAAATTCTACAGGAGCGTTCTTACAACCGAATGAAAGCTGGTTGATAAAGTTAATTGGATTCACTGTTGAGTTGGTTAGCAAAGAATTGTGTCAGTCCAGAATATTTTTGAAAAGCAAAGAAAAATCGATTTTTCATTTCTTCCCGATATTGTTTTTCACTACACCTACACACACACAAGATAAAAAAATATACGTAAAATTATCTAATACATGAAAACTGTAGCTTTTAAAAAGGTGTATCTCATCTGTGTACATTACTTTTTACGAAGTTATAGCATGTCAAAAATCACTTAAAATATCCGACTTCACACTCGGATCCTCTTTTTTTTATCGAGTTTATATTGCAATAGATTGAATTGTCGTGACCGATGTTTGATATTTCAATTTGTACCCTCAATATACTTCCCCTCAATAGCCTTTCCTATTTTGATGGTTCAGGCCACCCTTCCCTTCACAAATTCGGTTCATGTTAACTGAGTTCCAACAAAATTAGTAGCAGTTATTGTTGTAGCATATCGTATTATTAGTAACAGTAGATCGTCTTTGGTACACCTCGTCGTGCTTCAAATCTTCTCTGACAAGCGATGAGCGAATCTGTAAACTTATATTTTTTCTAACATGACCGCATAAACATAACCAAAACATTGAGCGAACGATGACGGTCAGAAAAGTAGGTCCGGGGTGTAATCGAATCAGATGATAAAGACATACAACTAGTTCAGTGGGCAATTATTTAATGGTGAATGTGATTGTTTTATTACCACTAAATGGAGAGAATTGGGAGCAATCCATGGCATAGATTAACATAAATCACTGAAATTCTGCAAGTGCATAACAAACAATTGCATTTGTGTTTGGCTTCCATGGATACAAATACTTTTTTCGCATAAATCTTCGCCAAATGCAGCCTTCGCACGTTCCAATGGCATAAATATGTTTCCCCCTCGTTTCTAGATACGACCTTCCGTTACGAATAACCGCGATTCTCCATGGCGAACAATCAGTGGAAACTGGAAAACAAATCATCCAAACTCTGACACAGTGGCCCATATCCGAACCCGCATTGTGAACCAAACACCCCACTGAATGAAATTGGATTCGTGTTATCAATTGTAGCGAAATGCACTCCACAGGGGCAGACATAATGCAAACTGCATTTGGAAAATCTGTGGAACCATTTTTAGCTCTCCGGGCTGAGAGCCAGATCCGAACAGATCATACCTCGAACCACGGAGTAGCATCTGCACCCCGGTTGCTTCCAATAAATTTGCATATAATGGAGTGGCTGTTTCCGAGGGTACTCTGTGCTGCCTTCAGCGCCTCTTAACATCAACGGTCTTGACCTCGATTGCAGTGGCTTCAGTTGGCTCAATTGGAACTAAAAGTAGTGCTATGGAAAAGAAGGGACTGTTGCGCTTATGAAACCGGAATAAATTTGGAGAAGCTTTTGTAGGGAAAATCTGAACCACAGCCACACTGAGAATGTTATGTTCTATGTGTTGAACTGATTTGCTTGTAGGCTCGTCGCTGGAGTGGATTCGTACACAGAAAAGTATACCACTGAATTAGAACACCGAGCCCAATCCGAATGACTCGGTTACGGTGACAATACATTATCCCTTCCTGCTGCCGTTGGATATCTGCAGCGAACACGTGTAATATTTATGCAAACACACTTGCTGTTTCCATTATGTACATATAAGCCACAAGCGAACCAACCGAGCAAAGTGTTTTCAAAAGGAGTGTTTGATGCAGTTATCACATATCATGAAAATTTATGCTCACGCTCGTGTGTTATTTTTAGTTGTGTTACCACCCGCCCCACTATTGCCATTCCCGGTGTTGTTCGTTATCACTCGCTACAATGTTGGGCTTTCCTCATTTGGTTCGACCAAAGGAATGGAAAAAGTTTCTCTTGATTACAGGGTCCACTTTAGAGCAATTTATGATGCAGTTATGTTTCACTCGATGGTTGAAATAATATCGTTGCTCATTCTGAAGAGAGGACTCGGTTTTGTTTTGGGACTCATATAGAGTCCTCTGTTATGATTGATAAAGCAGAAAAATTACGAGAACATAATTGAAGTTTGTGTGGTCCTTAAGAAGACGGATTTCGCGCCAACTTGTCTATGGGATTGGCATGACCGTCTCAGAATTTAACTGAAATTGTTGGGCGTGAGGACTTTACCTAATTAAGGCAGTATTCTAGTCTAGAAATCAGAAAAAATCAAAATTTCTGTAGTTTAGGCATTCGAGAATATACTTTAGAAAGGACTTATTGAAAATCCCATTATTTACCGAGTTAGAGCCATTTCAGTGATGCGGTATCTAACCTGCTACGGCCACAACAATGAACTTCAAACGCGTTTTACTCGAAACTAGTTTTTTTCAAACTGGCGTACACAATATCTCAAGTTCTACTGAACCGATTCAACCGAATTTATATGAATACAATCAGTATGCATCTCTCTATCGCATGAACCTTTAAAAATAAAACATTTTTTCAAATTTTACTATTTCTAAAAAATATAATGGGTTGTATCTAGGACACGACCGCAATTTTAGACGTGGAACTACGGAATTATATTATTCAATCCACTTGTTTATCACTTCGGATATTATTTTAGGACGCATTGAAATTTCCGTAATATATTTTAAGCTATTTAATTCTTTATTACTTCGGTAGACTCGAAAGCGTCGAGTAGAGTCGAAAGCTATCAGCACTTCTCATTTATTAGGTTCAACTCATATCAGACTTTATCCTTCCCACTCAGTTATCGATCACAAACTATGGACCCTTTTGCTCCTATCTTTCGCTTGAGATTTGATCGAACCCCACAACCTGCAACAGTAAGCTTACCCTGCTGGAATTTGAAAGCATACTTTCATGAAATCTAAATAAATACAGTGTATATCTATTTTCCAAAATTCTGGATACTCTTCCATATCCGCACTAGCACAAAAAATCTCGTATGCTGCTCTTGTTTGTAGTAGCACACCTCGATAAAGAGGGCTTCCTCTCCTTGTATCGAGCTGTGTGTTTATGTGTGTGAAATCAGCATTAGGCATGAATGATATACGGTCGTTGTGTTATGCTAGCTCACTCGCATCTGTGTTTTCACTCTTTTCTATTTTTGGTTTCCGCCTCTAGTCCTGAGAAAAGCCCTTGTGGAAAGAAACTATACAAATCGGCAGAACAAATGTATGGGAAAATGAGAATGATTCCAGTTTTCATTAATTTAAACTGTTTAGGCAATAGTGGATTGTACTGTATAGTATATCGAACGAATCTTAGAGAATTTCTGATTCCATTGGTGTGCAAAGTATCAGAATTTGTTCGCTGTGAAAATAGTTATTAACGTTAACTTTATTTCACAAAACCGTGACCTGTTTTCTGATTTGGCATGCTTCCTGAAAGACGTAGTTCCACGTCAAAAATCAAGAAACATAAGGAAAAACGTTTTGAGATGCATTTTGTTTTTCAAACGGCCGCCATTTTGTCAAAATAGGTGTTTTTGATTTGTCCGAGGTTCATGCGATAGCGGCAACTTTACTGATTCAGAATCTGTTCGATTTTGACGTGGGACTACGTCTAAGTGAAATGAAAACCTAAACACAGAACATGCAGGAAAAAATGCAAGATTTCGAATGCTTATAACTCGATCATTTCCTAATAGTTCGAAAAAAGATGCTTGCATCAATTGGTAGGAAATATTTCTACGCATCTATCACAATGAATAAAATGTTATTTTTCATGAAATAAACAATTGAATAACTGTGGAATGCCAAGCGTTATCTAAACGCCCTAACTGCCTCGTTTTGATTGGCCCGATTTACGATTTCCCCAACACAGACGTCAAAACCAAGCAGCCTGGAGAAATCGGCATTGCAAAAACATGCAAGCAGTGGGTATTTTTGTTCTCACCGAAAAATGTTCCCTAACACAGACTTCAAAATCAATGTACCTGGGAGAATCCGCTTTGCGAATACATGCAAGTTGGGGGTATTTTTGTTTACAAGGAAATGTGTTTCCCTAACACGGACATCAAAACCAAAATGCCTAGGGACCAGGCATGCCTGGGGGAGTCCACTTCGCAAATACATTCAAGTTGGAGGTATTTTTGTTCCCACCGGACTTCAAAAGCAATGTGCTTGAGGAGATTCGCATTGCAAATACATGTAAGTTAGGAAATTTTTTTTCACAACGAAATATATTCACCTAACCAGAGTTCAAAACCAAGGTACCTGGGAAAATTCGCTCTGCAAGTACAAGTAGGGGATATGGAGGTACGACGGACATGTTAAGAAAAACTTCAGTTGTATCTTTGAAAACTCATGTTTTCCAAAACTTAAAAGCAGTTTCTTACAGTTCAATATACTGGTTTTCGAAATAATTCGCCAAATGTTTTATAAAAATGTGTTTTTCATGTTTTTTTTTACTGAAATTAAAACAAGCCGGAAATTAAAACATTTTTATCGATGCGGGTATAACGGACATGTAGTGAGAGGAATATGGACACGTCAATAATATGCGAAGCGTAGGAATTTATCGCTCGCGAGAGGAATTATTTCGCTCTCTCCCAGTGTTTGTGCGTCCAGTTACTGAAATAGAACAAAAAAGAGAAAGCAATATAAAAAAGAGTTCAATATTCTTCCCATCACATTCCATCATGCATCAACCACCTGTCTATCATA
This sequence comes from Toxorhynchites rutilus septentrionalis, assembly GCF_029784135.1. Lineage (NCBI taxonomy): Eukaryota > Metazoa > Arthropoda > Insecta > Diptera > Culicidae > Toxorhynchites > Toxorhynchites rutilus. The sequence goes on from NC_073746.1 coordinate 166,461,538, forward strand.
CCCCCACTGTCCGTCTTACCCGCGATTCCCCTACTTCTTTATTCACTTTTCCCTGTGCAGACCAAAATATGGTTCCCTAACACGTAATACTGAACTGAGGAGCCTGGGAAAATCGTCGTTTCAGATACTGGAGGCGAATGAACTTACAAGATTAAAGTATAGCATTCAAAGTGAAAGTTGAAATTGTTGATCCATTTTGATTCATGCCAGGAGTATTTCTGTACTTCAAATTTACTCGTAGCGGAAAACATAATCTATTACAATACATGATTTGGTGTTAAATGGAATTTGTTCGAATTCTTTACTTACAAAGCAAATATGTTGAATTCGAAATTGTTTCATTCAATCAATAATCTCAATACAAACAAATGATTACTACGCCAACGATAGTCCCACGTCGATCTTGCGGTTATATCTTAGATATAACCCACTCATTTTTTTTTGTCTCAGATAACCAGAAGGGCTGGAATCGTGTACGCACAACTTTTTGTTTTAAACCCCCTCACTTCATCAGCTTGCAACTATTCTAGTTATGAATATTTTTTCTTCGCTCAGTTTTTGTTTTATTGCTAAAAGATAGATGAACAAATAATTATATAATGGATCATAAAAATACTCTTTGTTTTATTTATACTAAGCTCGAAAAAACGTCCCAAATTCGTGTCTCTACACTAGAATCCCACTATAAGCAACTTGGCATACTTAGTTTTCCGAAAATTTATCTAGACTAACATATGGAAAGGGCTAAATATTTTTTTTATAATTTTTTGATATTTTTTTTTACTCAAAAATGGTAAGTTCTACAAAAAAGTGATCTATGGAAGAGTTTTAGGAAAATAATTGAATTTTATTAAAAAATACTGAAAAAATATTCTTTGAAATCCTGCACTGAAAAAACCCTTTTCAAAAACTAAAAGTCGATTTTCACAAAATAGTCATCTCAGATTTCGATGAAATGGTAGATAAATATGTGCCCTACAACTCTTCCATACATTGAAACTTGTGCATATTTCAGGTAAAAAAGTTTTTAAAACAAAACCTTTTTCAAGGTTTTTTCTCAAAAATTTTCTATTTCTTTTTGTGTAGAAAAAAATCAATAACAGGTAGAAATGGATTTATGGTGACCCTTGGATGCTAAAGTTTTAAGTTTTCAGCTTGTTTTTGTAGTCAAATACAATATGTTTCAACTCAGAGAGTAACGACAGCTTTCAAACAATAGCCATCTGCCAAAAATCACTTGATCGGTCGGTCAGGTATCGAACAGTCGTTGTAGATTTAGGTATCTATTCATAGTCACTGTAGATATAATAGTAATACATGGATTGTATAGATACCTTAAAGAAGAATAAAATGACTCTGCAGTTTGAAAATTACCAGTCGTGACCGCCAGCAAATGTAAAGTGTCAGAAAAGAAATAGCATTATTTTGTTCCTGCGTAATCATCAGAATTCAACAAAGAAAAGTGTGACATTATTTAGCAACATGAGTCAAGCCGTGATCTCCAGGATTTGCAAGGATTGCAAATGCAGTGCTGATATTAACAACCCCAAGTGTAATCGTAATAAACTACGTTGGTTAACATCAACAGTAATAGAGAAAATATGTTAACTGTGATATAACATCCGTTGGATGGCACATTGCGAATTTGTGAATCTTGTTTGGCAGTGATTTGGCACAATAGGTGTGTTCCAAAGAAAAAACGACGTAGGGGTAGTGGGGACAAATTGGTCATGGGGGCAAAGTGGTCACCTGCTTGTTTGGTAGTATAACTATTGACTATAGTTGCCGTATTGATAGTCACCTTATGTTTGAAGAATTTAATGACTTTTGAGTCACCCTGTACTTCAGTAGAGCTGTCGCATGTCAAAATACAAACAAAAACAGAAATTACTCTCTCGATAGCCATTCGGCCGTAGTTCTGTGCGCATGGTATCTAAGGAATTTCTCGTGAAATTTAGTTTATTCAATCTGATATGCTGGACAAATTATCATTTTCGACGACTGTTAACATATTCTAGGAGATGTGAACAGATATTTTGTTTAATCTCAGCAATTAATTAGCATAGAAATTATTTTCATGTTTGGGGGTAAAGTGGTCATAGGTGAATAACAACTTACAATGTTCTGTTTACTTAAACTGATATACCTCATCACATTCTGCTCTTGAAGAAGATCCTTTTATGGCTTTGACCCTGGATAAATATGCCACTCCAACTAAACCAAGCCTCATTATGCGGAACGTTATGTGTTTTTTACTACGTTTTTGTATGCAAGAGAAAATTTAAATTGAGATTCTAGGTGAATAGGCCAAGCTTATTTCATACATATATCTACTATCTCAAATATGATTTGAACAAATATGGACAAAAAAACGCATAAATCTATCACATTTAGCTTGATATATGCGAGTGACCACTTTACCCCCAAGCAAAAAAAAAAAGTTCGATTTTTCACTTTTTTTCTAATGATGAAAAGTGTACTATTTAGATTTTTTAGTAAAAGCCGTTTGATATCTTGAACAACAATGAGTTGACCTATAATATTCTTCGAGAAACGGGAATTTAATCGATATGTGGACGCTGGAAATGGGCATATTCCTTAGGGTGACCACTATGCTCTCACTTCCCATATAGATGAGGATAACACTAACCAAAATATTGAAGATTCACAAGCTTGGTTACACTTGGGGTTGCTAACCCTTTTACGCACAACATCGAGTCTCACTCGTAGTGTACTTGCATAACATAGGGCGCTAGAACGCTCAGCAGAGAAGTGCGCCTCAGCTATACCATGAAATGAATCTCTCTTTTTGATACTCATTGGTAGCGTAATGTCCTGGTTTCTCATGTTCGATCTAAGCTGTCTACGACCAAAGTATACATCGTAGATGAATCGGTTAACCTTACAATAAATAAATAAAATAAATATAAAATTTAAATAATACAAAAACATAGTGAATATGAAAATTAAATATAGGTTCATGTTCATGCACTCATGTTCATTCCTTTTTTTCTTCGAAACTGATCGTAGTAGGGAATGTGGATACAGGTCGCACTCGATTATATATAATCGCAATTTCACTTTCAACCATAATTTTCGAATCCAATACAAAAATACAAAAAGCTATTTTTCTATTAATGTTTGACATTCATACATTAATGAAAAAATTGTTTTCTCAAGATTCGATTATGTATAGGATTTGAAAATAATTGTTGAAAAAAAATGATCGACTATACATAATCGAGTCCGACCTGTGTCTGAAAGAACCATTGATACTGTTTGACGTAGGACTACATCTTTCAGGAACATATTGACAGTACAAATTGGAAAACTTAACATTGATCACTTCATTCTCCATTTCGAGCGCTTATTTCTCAGACATTTTTTGATGAATTCACAAGATGTAACTCGCTATTAATCTTATACAATATGGATAATTATACAATTTCCAATAGGATTCTGACAATCCGAACATTCAAGATTATATCTTTGGGGATATAGCGTATGCATTTTATTTGACAATTTTTGAGTTGAGCAATAGAAAACAACATCCCATTCGTGGTGGCCAATGTTTTTGAATCGTTCAATTCTGATTCAAACCAATGATAAGACTATGGGAAGCTGATCGAAAAACATGGAAAATTCGGACTTTTTAATCATAATTGATGAGTCTGCCAAGCTGGGAACCATGAAAATTTTAGCTGCTGTCGTTTGAATTATTGATGAAACTAAGTTTCAGGTGAAAGATACATTCTATAGATTTATCAAGTTGTACGATGCGAATCACAAAATACTTATGATGTGATTGTTTGTGATTTTTTCGAATAACAAATGAGTTTAACTCAATTCAGCAAATAGTAGAGCTCAAATCAATGAATATTCTGAATTTATCTTTATTTAAAAAATATAAATATAAATGAAAACATATCGATAAATTTATCTAGCATGAAAAAGATCTATCAGATCCTTTTGCTAAGCACAAGGTTTCATGTCGATATAATGTACCCTTTTCATTCGTAAGGCAGTTATCCAGTGTGTTACAATTACAAGCCTTATATTTTTGTGTGTGTTTACGAATATGTTATAATTATGATAATTACATGGCGCAATGCAAACAAGCATAAAAATGCAACGAACACCTCAATGAAGTTTTGTTTTTTTATCCTATAATGCAGATGTTTACTAGCGCTACGTGGATACCTTCAACATCGTATAATAAACAATGATAATAAAGCTCAAATTATGGCTCAAAAACAGCCTTTTAAATTCAATATAGATATCGATACAGATTTTATGCAAAAGAACTAAGATGAAAAGATTTTTTATGTCGAAAACACAGATTTTATTATGGCAACCCAGACCAGCACTGCATCTGCAATCCTGGAAAATCCTGGAGATCACGGAGATCACTTTACATTTGCTGCCGGTCACGGCTGGTAATTTTCAAACAACTGCAGAGTCATTTTATTCTTCTTTTAGGTATCTATACAATCCATGTATTACTATCATATCTACAGTGACTCTGAATAGATACCTAAAACTACAACAACTATTCGATACCTGACCGACCGATCAAGAGATTTTTGGCAGATGGCTATTGTTTGGGAGCTGTCGTTGCTCTCTGAATTGAAACATATTGTATTTAACTACGAAAACAAGCTGAAAACTGAAAACTTTAGCATCCAAAGGTCACCATAAATCCATTTCTACCTGTTATTGTTTTTTTTTCTATAAAAAAGTAACGGGAGAGTTGTGTCCGAGACACGACCGCATAGTTAACGTAGGATTCCGTTAGGCTATCTATTGATTTTGGATTTTGGAAAAGGGCCGTTTTGTTTGGTTTTTCGGTATTGTTTGTTCACTCCACCAGTGTTTACCGAGTGGTGGTGATAGAAGGATGGTAAACGGTCGTTGGATGGTGTGTATCAGATAAAAGATGCCGGAGTAGAAAGAGATATGATGAAAACCACGCTCTGTGATCCGAGACGAGATGCCTCCTGTGTTATGTATGGATGAAATAAAGAGAAAAAAAAAACTCACCAATGTAATATAAAAAAATTACCAAACCGAACACAATTATCAATTTGTCTCTTCAGTAAAAACATGTTTCTTTAATATAAAGAAAACATATTTGAAATGGAAAAGGTAATTTTCTTTTATAATTTTTATTTTCTGAGTGTTTATTCAACCCAATGATTTTTATTGGACTAACAGCACCTAATACTATATGTAGAGCATATGGGAAATCAATTTTTCTAATTTTTCTTCACTTTTCCAATTTTTCTCGCCGTATAAACTTTCCTAAGTAGAAAATGAACACAACAAAACAGACAACTTAAACCCAACGACCCGTTCTCGAGCGGGAACACACATTGGTTTTAATTTTTGAAAATTGAAATAAATCGTTTCATATGTCAATACATTTTTAGCACAACTGCTATCATAAACAATTTTACAATTACACTTGTGCTAAATTTTTCATTATACAAATCTATTGCACGAAGCAACCAACATTAACGTTCCAAATTTAATTTTTTTTGCTATAATTAATGTATCACTCACCTTACTTGCAATATAAAAATACCCCCGACTTGCATATATTTGCAATGCCGATTTTCTCCAGGCAGCTTGGTTTTGATGTCTCTGTTAGGGAACACATTTCGGTAGAAACAAAAGTTCCCCTGCTTTCATATATTTGCAATGCCGATTTCCCCCAGGCAGCTTGGATTTGATGTCTCTGTTAGGGAACTGCCAAATGTGTCGTCAATTTCGACCGATCAGAAGAGGGTACTTCTGTTAGGATAGGGGATGATTTTTCAATTGTTCGATAGTGAGTTACATTACATATATTTTTTTATTCAATTGAAAAATTGTTATGGAGTGCCGTAATCGATTGACGCAAAAATCTTATCAATCCATCATGAAATGACTGAGCAATAAGCGTTTGAAATTGGACAATTCTCACAATGTGCTCGATTTTCGAGTTTCAATTTGTACCCCAATTTGTTCCTGAAAGACGTAATCCTACGTCAAAATTGAAATTTTTTGAGAAAAAATCTTGAAAAGAAAATCGACTTTTATTTTTTTCAGTATTTTTTTAATAAAATTCAATTATTTTCCTAAAACTCTTCCATAGGTCACTTTTTTGTAAGACTTACCATTTTCGAGTAAAAAAGTCACAGGAGAGTTGTGTCCGAGACACGACCGCATAGTTGACGTAGGATTCCGTTAGGCTATCTGTTGATTTTGGATATGTTTGAAGAATTACATCGTTAACCTCTATGAAAGTGATTTGGTGGCTCTGAAAAGAGCCGTTTTGTTTGGTTGTTGGGTATTGTTTGTTCACTCCGCCAGTGTGTACTGAGTGATGATGACAGAAGGATGGTAAACAGTCGTTGGATGGTGGATGGTTGGATGGTAAAAGATACCGAAGTGGAACGAGATATGATGAAAACCGCCCTCTGTGATCCTATACAAGATGCCTCCTGTGTTATGTATGGATGAAATAGAGAAAAAAAATCACTAATGTAATATAAGATAATTACCAATACCGAACACAATTATCAATTTTTCTCATCATTAAAAAGATATTACTTTAATATAGAGAAAACATATTTGAAATGCAGAAGGTAATTTTCTTTTATAATTTTTGCGTTCTAAGTGTTTATTCAACCCAATGTGAATTTTAATTGAACTAAGAATAACTAATACTATATGTAGAGCATAATAATATTTTTCTAATATTTCTTCACTTTTCCAATTTTTCTCGCCGTATAATCTTTGCTTGGGTGAAAATGAACACAAAAAACAGACAGCTTAAACCAAACGACCCGTTCTCGAGCGGAAACACACCTTGGTTTTTATTCAGGAAAATTGAAATAAATCGTTTCATATATCAAGTCATTTTCAACACAAGTGCTACCATATACAATTTTACAATTACACTTGTGCTGAATGAATTTTTCACAATACACGATCGGTCATTGATATGAAATTTCACGAAGCAACCAACACTAAAGTTTCAAATTTTAAAATTTTATTTGCTAGAATTAATCGTATCACTCACCTTACTTGCAATATAAAAATTCCCCGATTTGCGTATATTTGCTAATTTCCCCCGGCACCTTGGTTTTGATATCTCTGTTAGGGAATACATTTCGGTAGGAACAAATGCTACCCCCTACTTTCATGTATTTGCAATGCCGATTTCCCCCAGGCAGCTCGGTTATGATGTCTCTGTTAGGGACCCGCCGGCTGTGTCGTCAATTTCGACCAATCAAAAGTGAGTATTTCCGTTAGGATAGGGGTTGAGGTTTTTCAATTATTCGATTATTCGTTTCATGTCATATATTATTTTCTTCAATATAAAAAATGGTTATGGAGTATCGAAATCGAATGACGCAAAAGTTTCATCAAACCATCATGAAATGACTGAGCAGTAACGTTTGAAATTGGACAATTTTCACGATGTGCTCGATTTTCGATTTTCAATTTGTACCCCAATATGTTCCCGAAAGACAAAATCCTATGAAAAAATATGATCAAAAATGATCAAAAATATTTAGCCCTTTCCATATTTTAGTCTAGATAAATTTTCCGAAAACTAAGTATGCATAGTTGCTTAATTAGGTTAGGTCTTCACGTCCAGAAAGTTTCATTAAGTTCTGACAAGGTCATGCCAACATCTGGTCGAGTTGGCGCGAAATCCGTCAGAAGTCTAATTTTGAAACCGGCAAAACGAGTCAGAAGCAACAAATGATTTTGATAAATCAAAATGAAACCTAGCTTTGAAATAGCAACCCTATATGAATCATGAAACCAATCCACGTCAGCGTCAGGATCATGAATTCATACTCCATAGCTTAATAGAAATTCTTGCAACGTTCGCAGACTTTCAGCATTCCAACGAAAGTGAAAAAAGAGCAAACAGTTACCACACACATTTCGCCAGTTCGTACGTAACCGATACTTTCTTCTTGCAAACTATAACCGCCGCCACCGTGCACCTCGCTATCTCCAGTGGCCACTGCCTGCGAGATTGCATGATAACGATTGCGGCAAGAGGCAAAAAACCGAAAACTTTGCTATCAGATTGAAACCTGCCTGATCCTGCCGCCGTCTGGCTGCAGTTTCAGCAGCGTTTGCCGGCTCCAACCCGGACTGTGGGCAGGTTGTAATCGAAATCAATGGAGAGTTCAAAAAAAAAGTTACCGGACCGTGTGGTACGCGTGAAATAATGGTTGAGACTGGAAAAACCTGTATAGGGACGAATTCGCTTCGCTCGCAACTGACGGGATGGGATCTGTGTTCCGACGGGTTGTAAAAGTTGTGCAGCAAAATGTTTTTCTTATCACCTAATTTAACGAAATGGTTTCAGAAGTGCTGAATGCTACCACGGGGATAAAAGTTATACCTCTGGTTTAATTTTTCTGATGTTTACAGGGAGTCGAGCGAGGTGTGGATAGAAGTATTTTCTTCCTTTAAGTTTTCTGTTGATATTAATTTATGGAGAGTGTTTTGTAAAAACGATCTTCAAAAATGAAAAATAAATTCAACCGACAGTAACTTTTATTGCTTTTTTTTTAATAATCTCAGACGAGGATTACATCTCCAATCACAGTATTTTTTGTTGGTTTATACTGTGTGTGGCCGTTCGTTGAACCCGCTGGTCAATCCAAAGCAACCAAGCGTAGGAAATCACTGAGCGTAATCGATGGAACGTGAACAGACTATCCAGCAGTCGGGACAGCATAAATGATTCTACCGAATAGATGGCCAAAGCCGCACTGATATCAACAAACGATAATAAAAATCAAATAAAAACAACGTGCATGTTCGCATTTGAAAACGAATTGGAAAATAAACCGAACGGTTCGGATTATGATTTTCTATGCTTGGCGTGTGATAATTGAATGCAACAGTAACGAAGATGGGTAATATGAAGACATTCATTCTTGTTGTTTGTACGTGGTATATGCACTATCGATTTACGCAGATCGACCGGGAAATGCATTCAGCGGAAAAGAAATATGAAATCTATTCACTTTGAACAAATACTGTCATATTGTTTGAAATGCTCGTTCAACCCATTTTTTTCTATATTTACATCGTCATTGAGCGATTGAGAGATTAAATCTTTCCATGGATTTGGAAATGGATTTCCCCAATTCTAAATTCCACATGCTTTTTTTTCAAACGAGAAAAAGCAAATAAATTTATTGTTATTTTCGTGTTTCGGTTAATTAGGTGAAAATTTTGTTCGACATACTATTTGCAAAATTCCACAGAATAGTTTTCTATGTATTTTCTCATGTGATGCGGAATTACGCTCTCAGCTCAGCTACAGCAGCATAGTAAGGTAACTAATTATTGAAATCTGAAAAATTGCGTTTTTGATGTTTTTGCTCCATTAGAAAGAGTTAAATTCAAAATGGTATTAAATTAAAATGGAAACTAGATACTAAGTTGATGAAGAGAAATCGATCAAGTCACTTACACCCCTCTTGTTCTGAGCCCCTCACATAGTAGTTGAAAAGAAGGTATATTCTTTCCGTTCATGATCTCGATCGCTCAATGATGCCGGAGCATTGTCATGCTGTAATATCACTTAATCGTGTCTTCGGTCCGGTTCGGAACGAAATTCAACATTTATAATACGCTGAAGAACCAAGCTACTTTGCTTTGTTCTTTTGAAGATTAATGTCAAATGAAAAAACTATATATTGGGTAGGGGAATAAGTTCATAGCATTTTTATATTTCTTTTATTATACAACAATTTGTTTGCTGCTCGGCAAAGGGTAAGTATTCATTCGATAGAACTATTTCTGCTCTACAAAAATGTGTTAATTGTATTTTTGAGTTATTTAATTTTTATTTAATATAATTTTTTATTAGCTTTGAGACATAGAAATGGAATATCCAGGTGGCAAAAATCATCTTCGACTCCTGTTCTTCTTTGCTTTTCATCGAGTTCAAAAAGCTGCCAAAGCAACCCGGGACATTTGCGACGTGTATGGAGAATGTCTACAGTTCTGAAATGGTTAGCAATGTTTTAAAAATGGCGACATTGACGTCGATGACACGACTCTTCTGAATTCGATGAAGAGCGTCTCAAATGATTTTGAAGGAGAACGGTCGTCAAACCAGTTGTGAATTGGCGGAAAAAATATAATTGATTAGCGGCGAATATATAATTGATTAGCTCATTGATATAATTATTGTTTTTTTTTTGTTTAAACAAAAGCTTATTCCCCAACCCAATACAGTTGAACCTCGATTATCCGCGAGCGGGTGATCCGCGGTGCGGATTATCCGCGAAAGCGAGTTCTTTAGTAATTCTACAGGGTTTTCCAACTTTAAATTCCGAAAGTAAATTGAAATAAAACACACTTAGAATTCGAATTTCGATGAAACTTTTATTTCAAATTAAAGTTTGGTTTGTGCCATTATGTGTGAAATACAACATCATTCAAATGTCCACCTAGGGCTTCCTCGCACACCTTGATCCGGAACAGATATTTTTCGATGACTTTTCGGCACATATGGGGCGGTATCTCGGTCATAACTTCACGAATGTTGTCTTCCAAATGTTCAAGAGTTTGCGGAGAGTTGGCATAGACACGGTCTTTTGCATAACCCCACAAAAAAAGTCTAGCGGGTTCAAATCGCATGATCTGGACGGCGCAATATCCGCTACGGATCCAGTTTGTTCGAATTTACGCACAACATTAGCGATTGTGTGCTCTGTAGGCCGTCCATGACGACCAAAATCCGTCCGTAATGCTCGAAAAACATTTGCCGGTTTTTCATCATTTTTATAGTATAATTTAATAAAATTAACACGTTGTGCGATGCTAAAACGACCCATATTGTAAAATGGCAGACATTCAACTAACGATATGACGCTTTTGTTGACAGCTATGTCAAACGGTTGTCAGCGCAGGGCTGTATACTTTCGGAAGCCCGAAATGGAAAACCCTGTATAAAGCGTCCCGAAATTTGTCAGTGAGTGGTAGAGCCTTGCTCTTTTGTTTTGGTCATGGCTTTCACATTATCTGATCACTGATGTAAACGACCTTACAGATGGATAGTTCAACAATTTATGTATTGACTAGCTGACCCGGCAAACTTCGTCTCGCCCAAAATTTGTTTTTTTGTTATCAATACCATCAAACATTCACGTTTTCTTACTAAGCGCAAGTTCATGAGTGCAATCGCAGAACTGTTCATTGATTGATCTTCTAATCGACCCCGTTGAATCTACCTTTTACTAAAAAATTCCTAGTACTTCTACCAAAACACATCATTATATTATACTATCAGATAATTTTCAGACACAATTCTCGTTCAAGATTTTTCAACCACTTGCAAATATCATGTTTCTCCGTTACATGGAATAAATGTTTGATACAGAAAATTTGATACAATAAAGACAGACCCCTCCCCTTTTATCCCCTTAGAGAGGGGGAGGAGTGTCTATTCACCATAGAAATGTTTCGTGCCCCCTAAAATCTTCACATGCCAAATTTGGTTCCATTTGCTTGATTAGTTTTCGAGTTATGCAGAAATTTGTTTTCCATTTGTATGACAGCCCACCCTAAAAGAGAGGGGAGGAGTGTCGAACCACCGAAGAAACATTTAGTGCATCCTAAAACCTCCACATGCCAAATTTCGTTCGTTTGCTTGATTAATTCTCGAGTAATGCAGAAATTTGTGTTTCAGAAATCCATTTTTATAGATATAGATTAAACATAGTTTTCATGCTAAAATTTCTTTTTTCGTGTTTGTACCTCATTTTTAGCTCTTTATTGCATTATCCGCGATTTTCGTTATACGTTATCTAGACTGACTGTTTCGCGGATAATCGGGGTTCTACTGTATATATCGAATCGAAGGGAAACATACAACAAAACCAGTTGTATCTCGGGATTGATTAAAGGTACAAACATGTTTTTATATCAAAACACAGAGAATTTATTGCAACAAAGGATACAAAAATGTTGAAAAAATAAAAAAATGTAATAGTTGATTTCAAACTCCTAATTCAACAAAATGCCAAAATGCACATACCACTACTTTCCACCGACACGTCTGAATCGCATACACAGCATTCAGTCTCATAATCATTACGTCTTTTAGTAAAATACCCGATAAAATTCGTCGGTGAAATGGAATATCGAAACAAAACAGTACCAGTATAATGTAATCGAAAACTCTGAATGAAAACCGATAGAAGATCTCTTGTAAGATGCAATTGACACTCTTCACCAGGGCTTGGAAAAGTCATATCCAACTAGGGATAGTCAGGGTTCTATGACACCTTCGGCCTTCGCATTCAATTGGAAATGAGTTATTGTTTCTTCCAGCTGTTTCTCTGTCAACATAAATCAACAGTCATTCGGACCCTCTCGACACCAACTGTTTTAACGACGCTCCGCCTTATTCTATTCTTCATCATCAAATGGACTTCACGTTCAAAACTCAGGGCCCTCAATTGACCACCTTTGTGTTGTTATAGAATAACTACGTCCGCGCAACAATCGATCCACGATCGAATAAAGGTCAATTCATACATACACCTGCTTTGCTCTGCAAGAGACATCAGGCTGTTGTGCTATTAATAACCCATCAATGATCAATATAAACTGTCCCCGCTATCCGGTCTGCTGACCAATGGATGAACAGAAAAAATATCCTTACGCCTAAATGGCTACTAGCTATTAAGTAATTCACAATTTATAGAAATCTAAACACGCAATATGTACACGATTAAAACCCTGTTCTGTTATAGCAAAAAGGTAATGAGCTTAAATAAATAAAACAAAAGGGAAAAATGGACTTCACGACAAAATGAAGTGACTTTCCCCAGACTGCATTCATGCATGTATCAATGTATATAGAATACCCGCTATATTACATCGCTTGTGTAATACACACACTCCTATACACTGTACAACTGTCATGCTGAAATTATTTTTGACGTAGAACTACGTCTTTCATTAAGGGTGTCAAATCAGAAAACAGGTCACGTTTTTATGAAATAAAGTTAACGTTAATAACTATTTTTGCCGCGAACGGATTTTGGCGATTTACATACTAAACGAATCGGAAATTCCGTAATTTTTGTTTAATATGTCATAGATTAGAATATCCTAGAAATTCATGAAAACTTTAAGTGTTTCTATTTTCCCATACATTTGTCCAGTTGAGTGCTTTCCCGAACAGAGCTATCAATAACGAGCAACTTATCGACGACCAACGGAGGGAACACATTCTTTGTGTGGACACCGACTGGACAACATCGTTGCTGGACGGGCTGGACGGCGAGGGATCGAGTGCCTTTCTCAAGGCAAGAGGGCGGAGGTGGTAGCGCTGGAGTAGAATAGAGTCGAGTTTTCAAAGGGCCTTTCTCAAGGCTAGAGACGAATGAACTGCAAAAGTTTAAAGTCTCTATAATACAATACCTTCCTTCCTTCCTTCCGGAGGGGAAATCGTAGGATTTAAAGTCTCCGTGAACAAAGGAAAAGAAGAAGAATGAAGGGGAATACTTGCCTAGAGTATAAACAGTGGATCTCGCTGAGGCAAACTTTCATTCGGCATCGGACTGTTGAGTAATCCAGTTCACTTTGCTTTCGCTGCGCTTCGATCTAAGATTGGACCCCACCAGTGGTAATCCAACTTGGAAATCGTCGTTTGATTTTTCTGTTCGTTTTTCGCGTTATTCGTAACGTTAGTTCTTCTTTCCGCGTCATAAATTGGACGCTTCGCGTAGTGTGTGATGAGCAAGAATAAGAGGAAGGCAGGTTCGAGCCCTGCAAAAAACGAACGCATTGCCAGGGGCAATAAAATTTCGAGGTAAGTGATAACAACAATAATATGTCTTTAGAACGAAATGCTGATATTTGAATTGCTGTTTAGTAGTTAGTTTCAGATTCGCATCGTGCAACGTAATATGTCCAATGTGCAAACGCGGGCAGTCAAAACGTCCAATGTAACATTTTTCGCTCCTTGACTTCAACTTTAAACTCAAATCACGGAACAACAGCTACGATTGGTTTTGGAGTGCTATTCTTGATCGCTAGTGGTGAGAGGAGCGATAAATATCGATAACTTTTAAGACAATTCGCGGAATAATGTTCGGGTCTTCAACTTCGTTTTTCTCGAGTTGACGAAAATGTTACATTGGACCTTTTCAAAAGTTACGCGAGAAATGCATGAAGGAATTCGAAAAAAAAAATTCATTATGATAGATGCGTAGATATATTTCCTATCAATTGATGCAAAAACCTTTGCGATCTATTGAGAAATGCTCGAGTTATAAGCGTTCCAAATCTTGCATTTTTTCCTACTTGTTCAGTGCCTAGATTTCCATTTCACCCCCTATATCTTCCGGTTAGACGTAGTCCTACGTCAAAAATTCAGCAACAATGTTGGTATTGTTTAGCCATATGGTTGAATGAATGTCAGAAACACGTGTTTCAAGTAATCATATAACATGATGTGAAAAATTTCATTCAAATTTTAGAATTTAAAAACCGGCTTCGTGTCTTCTAATCTGATAGAGATTACACTAACGAGTTTGGGACCCAAATTATGGCCCTAATTTGAAGTTTCTACCAGACGTCGACACCATGCCACTGTCATCGCAAATTCGGCGCAAGCAGTTTAGAACAAATGTTAGCGTTTAGTACAACGATGCTAATGACGCAACGCATTATTGTGTTCGACTAAATGGAAACACACATATTTAAAATGAAGTGTCAAAGTACAATTTTTACAACGCGACGCATAGCGCGGCATTCTGGTCCCACCTTTCGGACGTTCCGAGCGTCGGAGGAAAGTGGCAGTCCGAAGTAACAGCCGAGTGCTTAGAATCTGCATATTGGATATTTTTTGTATCGGCGATTAAAAGATGAAGAAGATAGATACATGAACGATTGTTTTTGTAATGCATTCAATTTTTTTTTCCAAAATATATATTTTTATCAAGACTCATATGGCGTTAGCCTCACGGGGCCGGGAGTTCAATACTTTGACAATTTTTCTTATTATCTATGTTAGTAATATGTAACCGATTACTCGCGGTTGGCTCGAGGTTAGTATTACAAGTGTTTTCGTAATTCGGATGTTGCTGTCTCCAATGCTCTGTACGTGTGCCCGACACGGGATGCTTCCTATTGGGATGCAGCTGACCCTTAATCAGTAACGCCCCCTAGTCTCTACCAGGATAGAATGGTCACTAACCGGCGCAATCATCAGTTCATGTAGAGTTGTCATGAGCGATACAACCTTTGGCTCTTGATGAATGATCAGTGGACTGCACAACCTTTGGTCCGTGTATCTGTAAAGAGTGTGTGTATGTATTGCCGCGACTAAGTAAAAGTTTATCGATCGGATAGGAGGGATATGAAACGGGGACACAACGAAGGAAACATCATTAAACGTTGACATCGGCGTTTCTGAGAAACAGGTATAGATGAAGCAGAAGATCAGGATCACGGCTACCTAAGATATCCCGGACGGGGATCTCCGATTGTCTGCCTTGTGCTCTCAGTGCTCTAGAGAGCTGAGAGCGAGCAGTATGGAACCGGATACACGACCAGACAACATGCTCGATGTCGTGGTAGCCATCGCCACAATCACAAAGATTGTTTGCTGCGAGCCCAATGCGATAGAGATGCGCGTTTAGGTTGTAGTGATTGGACATAAGCCGAGATATCACGCGAATGAAATCACGACCTACATTCAATCCCTTGAACCATGCACTCGTCGAGACCTTAGGGATAATCGTGTGTAACCAACGACCGAACTCATCTCCACTCCACATGCGCTGCCAACTTACGAGCGTATACTGACGAGGAATGTGGAAAAATTCATTATAAGCAATTTGCCTTTCAAAAAGTGTGCCTTCTAAAGCGCCCACCTTAGCTAGCGAGTCCGCTTTCTCATTCCCCGGAATGCATTCAATGATTGAAAACTAAGAGCGTGCATCCATTATCTCGATTTGTTTACTTTTGTTACATAGGACCAGTGCCACAAATTATCAAAATCTGTTCACGAATGAAGACATTAGCTTTTTCCCAGTGTCGGATGAATTTTCTTCTGTTGAAACTCAACGCCATATCTGTCATAATGAGTACCCTTAGAAAAATCCTCGGTCGAAAACTACTAAATACATTTGGTAATGCAAAATTAGTAGAATGTACAAATTTTTTGTACATATTGTCAACAAACCCGCATCCCTACCAGAGATTAGTATATTTTACTCGAGAACATTAGTAAGCTTGGATGTTGTCATATCTAAAAATTGGTGAGAAAAGCGCGAATTAACCATTTTCATTGTTCCCACAAGGCAATACGGAGGTATAATAAGGATATAATTCTGATACGTGCATTTTCCGCGGTAAAATGTAGCCGATATTGGGCTTCCGAATCATGGTTCTGCTTGACATATGTGTTTATTAGTACGGTCGAAAATGACTATAGATTGGTAGTATTTACCAAAAAATTCGTTATATTTACTAATTATTTCTCTCAGTGTATAACACAAGAGTCGAGACGCGTGAACTTTGTCTGGTATATTGAACGAATAGAGCATGAACGAATTTCGGAAAGCATGCATTCAGGCACTTCCATTACTGTCAATAATTTCAGGTAATTATCACGACCGTTAAGTTGATCCTCATCGCTTGCAGTGAATTTCTATTGAAAACGTGTTTGATTTCCATATTTAAAAACAAAGGAATCCGGAGAAGGCAACATTAGCTTTCGTTGAGCGTTGACCGTTGTGCGGTGTTGAGCGGTTGAGCGACATCTAGCGTTGAACGGCGTTGAGCGTTCCGTTTCCGTTTCCGTTTCCGTTTCTTTTTCTTTTTTATACTGTATTATAATGACTTTCAACACCTTTTTGGCTGGCTTGTCACTTCCATTTTTGGAAGAATATCGGGAGTGAGAATTGAACTCGCGATCTTTACCGTGAAGGGTACGGTCCGTTCCCGTTTCCGTTTCCGCTTTATATGATCTTTTACTATCGCCATTTCGCTCTAACACGATCTTAGTTTCTAACACTTTCTTTATCTAACTCCATTTCACCATTTTCGGTCTCCTAGGGCGGTTTTCAATGCACCGGAAGCCACCGGAATACGATATTCTTCCGCTTCCGCTGTTTAAGCCCTTCCATCCAATACCCATATCGTAGGGGTTTTATATGATTGCTAGTCATTTATAGCCAGTATCATTAAACCGGAAATCAAAACAAGATTATGTTCGTTTTTCGCTCGTCTGTTATTGTCACCCATTGCCCATATAATTGGGGTGTACGCCATTTCTGGCCAGTCGGGAGTAGAATCATAAAATACAGCAAGAGTTATACCATACATTTCATTGCAAATGTCGCCAAAAACAAGAATTTTGTATAATAAATGGCTATCATTTACCATTAATCGATTTCACTCTCAATTAGTTGACGTTGAATTTTATGCTTTGATTTTCACTAACACGCAATGATATTCAATTTCGACGTTACGAATATCATGGCGAAAATGAATATGCAAATGAAAGATGAACTTTATGGCAAGCTGATGTTGATGTTCATTGCACTGGTGTTCATTGATAGTGTTGTTCCATATTTATCGACTGTCGCTTGAGCAGCAGGTTGTCAATACAAGGCAGGCTGAAATTCGCCGTATTTGAATGCCGTGAACGTGAATATTTTCGGCACTGCATAAGACCTTTTCAAGAGTTAAGCGAGAATTCTCGAAAAGAATATTTTGCCGGTTCCGGGCACAAACTACACGGGCGAATAGCACCATACATACAAATCAAAAGTCAAAGTTCATGGTATGGGCGCGTTCGTCGCTCTTCGGTACGACATCGGTTCACTGAGCGCCACTCCCGAAGGAGATCGTTTCACACCGTTTTTCAGCTGAGACTCTGCCAAAGGGCAGATTTTTATCTTTGAACCCCTAAACAAGAGAAATCTCAGATACTTTGGGAAACGGGCTTATTGCTGTGGTAATTGTTGCACACGACAATCGACCTCAGATCGATAAAACAGATCTCACTTTTGTCTGCGTTATCATCACAGGTAAAATTCATACGATCCACAGTTTCCCTTCACTCTCGGGAAAACAGAAACAACATAATCCCCAAAAGAACCAACGGGGAAAGCAAGGCTCGCTAATCGTGATCCCTGCACAAGACCAGCTTTAGAATATCCAACAAAACAAGAAAAATAAACTGAACCTCAAATACATCAAATAAAAATCGTATCTATTTTGAAATTTCCGTTCTAGTTCAATACATTTCTGTTACATTTTATTTACAAATCTCATACTCTCTTTCCCATTCTAACCCTATCACTCTATCCTCAATTCGTTTCCCCTTTAAATATTCTTCATCTCACTTAATCTCTCTTCTCATTTCCCTCTATCACTACTCCCTATCAGTATTTGGCTCATCAAATCTTCCTACTTAACTTCACTACTAATTACTTTCCATACTCAATCAATCACATAACCAATTTTCCTCAGGTATTTTCATTTAACAAATCAATCATGCTTATCCGTGATCACTTTCCTCTATTTCCCGACATCAGTATTCGTCTTACAGTGATGCTTCTGAATCCGGGCATTTTTTCAATACATTCAATATCATGCCAAAACCATGACTTTTTTGCATGTTGAATTAATGTGACTGATAGTACCTATTGTGTCAATTTAGTCCGGACGGTCAAAAGTTGATGATTAAATTTCTCATTGAAGGAGTTGCATAAGGGTATGTTAGAAGCCTTAGTATGCAGTATGGAGTGTGGAGCACGTAAATATCGAGGCAGCAATCGATTTATTGTTTTAAAAATGAACACCATGGTCAAGTATACAATTCTTTGCTTCGCAGATAGCCATTGAAGCGTGTTTAGCATGAGAGCTGAGGAAGTGTATCTATTACAACGCAAGATCAAACGCATTACTTTATTTTGTAAACGTTGTAACCTCAATATTTGTGTTTCGTTAGCAAGGAAAAGAATGGATGAACAGAAGTCTATGTGTGGCGATATTATGGATTTACATAATTTAATCTTAGGGGGTCTTCGTAGCCACTTGGTTACGCGTTCGCTTACTAAGCGATCGATCGTGAGTTCAAACTCAAGGCCCTCAATTGACCATCTTTGTGTTGTTATAGAATAACTACGTCCACGCAACCATCATCAGCTATGGAGATCGATCCACGGTGGAACAAAGATCGATTCATCCATACAACTGCTCTGCTCTGCAAGGAACATCGGGCTGCTGTTCTATAAATAACCCAACAATGATCAATATCAACTGTCTCCGCTGTCCGGTCTGCTGAACAATGTAAAAACAGATAGAATACCCTTACGCCTGAATGGCTACTACAGTTTAATTTACCATAATGTAATGGAACAGAAAACCTAACGCCTAAATGGCTACTACTTCTACTGTGTAATTTACAATTTATAGAAACATAAACATATGTACATGTACACGATAAAAACCCGGCTCTATTACAGATAAAATGCTAATGAGCCTGATAAATAAATAAAAGGTATAAAAAAAAAAATTGAATCTTACTCGTAATAGTCAACTCATTCCTCAAACGGCATATGATATCGTATGTTTTGCAGTTTTTCGATGACATTATCTATGTGAGACTTAAAAAGCAGTTTGTCATCTATAGTAACACCAAAATACTTTATCTCTCTAACGCGATCAAGTGTCTCACCATTTATCTTTACAAAACACTCGGTGTTATAATATCTCGAAGAAAATACCATGTATTTGGTTTTTCCAACATTTAATTTTAACTGCTTATAGCTCAACCAAATACTAAGAGAATGCAAATCTCTATTTAAGTGCAATGCTGCGGATTCTTATTCTCTAGCTGCAATGAACAGAACTGTATCGTCAGCAAATAGATTTATATCACAAAAACGTAAAACTCGTTTCATGTCATTTAAGTACATTATGAATAAAATAGGCCCCAACCCGCTTCCTTGTGGAACACCAAACGTACTAGCTATTGGTTCAGAAACAGACTCAGCAAAAACAGTCCTCTGTATTCGATTACTCAAATAACTTTCGAACCATTTGAATGCCGAACCCACTAAACCAAAGCGCCGTAGTGTCTGTAACAACAAGGGCCTGGATATAGTTTCAAAGGCGCCCTTCAGATCCAAAAACACTGCTATGACCGCTTCTTTGTTCTCGATGTATTCCTTCCATCTAGCTAACACCAAATTCAAAGCGGTTTCACAGGAATGTGATTTCCGGTATCCCGATTGCTCTGATGCCAGCATAGAGTTATTATTCAAGTAATTCACCAGCTGGCATTTAACGACTAATTCTAGCAGTTTCTCTGTTGTGTGCAACATATTGATAGGACGATCTAATCGTTCCAGCAATTTTCTGTATTGGAACCACCAACGATTCCTTCCAAACTTTGGGCACGTGCCCTGTTCTTAATGAATCATTTATCAGGTCCAGCAGGGAAGGTCCGATGACATGAAAGCAATCTTGATCAATCAATCGTCAATCTTTTGCATTGACGTCATCAATACCAGCAGACTTTTCTAGTGCACAACAAATTATTTTTAGGTCTGCAAAAGTTATTGGGAGAAAAAATTCTAGTTTACTTGTGCTGACCGTCGGCTGTACTATTTCGTCAGGTTCACTGACCAAATCAATACTTTCATTGATGAGTGAAATACTGTCAACGAAATATGAGTTAAACTTATTAGCAATTAGATTTTCTAATGTTATGACGGAATTTCCGAAAGTTATGGATCGCGGACAACTGTTTTTAGCTTTCATCAATCTTTTTAAAATTTTCCACAACTGTTTGCTATTATTTTTGTCCTGATCAATCTTACTCTGGATATCATCCGTTCTGGTTTTTTTCAACGATTTCGAATAATCATACCGAGCAACTGTGTAATAACGTTTACGTTTCATTCGTACCAGGTCAAGAGAATACCAAAAGTTTTTGTTTTCTGGCTCAATCAATTTTTGTTCAGCTAATTTTTTGGTACATGTTCGCAGAGAATCTGTAAGAAAAGATGCTCTGGTTTCTAAATCACCCGATACCGGATAAGAATCCAAGCTCCTAGTAACAAGCTCACACAAAGCATTCTTCGAATAATGATGCGTTTGAGCCGTGCACTGAAGGAAAAACGGTCCCAATACGAGCAAAGTCACGATAAAGTTATTTTGCAGCATTACAATGCTCGGCCGCTAGCGGTGGGCAATACTTTGAATATTAAATTTGTAACCATTTTTGCAGAATAAAGCATTAATTTTTGAAAAAATTATAGCAGATTGCGTCCAGGACACGACCACTTGACTTAGTTGACTTAGAACTACGCCGTTATTTTGTTCAAGCCGCTCGTTAATAACTTCGGATATTGTTTTACACACACACAAACTTATCTCCGCTTTGCGCTCTTCTCAACAGAAGCCGTATCTATTAATATTTCCGGTCTCGATTGACTTAGTTGTCATCCTTGGTGGAGATAGTTTTGCTACTGTCAAGCGGAACCAAATCACACACAAAATTCGTGAACAATTAATTTCTTGGTGAGCCAATGATAGCCTAATTTGATGATTTCCCACACAATTGTGTAGTTCAGAACCTTAATGGAATGGCGTCAGATTGACTTAATGATTGCAATGCCAGAGACATCAGCGAGTAAGTAATTTGGTCGCGGTCACAGCTCGATCCGAAACAAAGACATGTGATGACGCAAAATGAGGAAGAATGTTCATTGCTTCGTGTCTAGGACGATACTGAAAGTTTGCCTTTTTTTTCTTTGTTTTTAAGAGGCTATGAACTTTGCAGTTCATTCGCCTCTAAGAAAGTTTGCCTCAGCGAGATCCAATATTTATGCAAATATTCCCCTTCGTTCATCTTCTTCTTCTTTTCTTTGTTCACGGAGGCTTTAAATCATTCCCCTTCGTCGATCGCCGATAAGTTGCTCGTTATTGACGGCATGGGTAGGGAAGGTCACAAATGAGCAGAACAAAAATATGGGAAAATTGAAATGTTTCTAGTTTTCTTCAATTTAAACCATGTACACATCAGGGGATTATATACATAGTATGAAAAACAAATCTAAGGAAATTTCCGAATCGTTTGGTATATGAATCGTCTAAATCCGTTCGCGGCAAAAACAGTTATTAACGTTAACTTTATTTCATAAAATCGTAACCTGTTTTATGATTTGGCACCCTTACCGTACGTCTTTCACGTCTTTCAAAAAACGAAGAAACCTACCGGTACTCCTACTACAATCAAGTGAACTGTACTACTTTCTTAATATGAAGTACAGGTCAGGTTGCCAACTTCAACAAAATGCCAAAAGTACCACCTTCACCAAATATTCCATTTCAAGTATGGTTATGGAACTGATAGTTCACTTTGATCGAATGCTGATCAAAAGACTGTTGAAGTTGCCTCCATAACGAGTGACATTTCAGCGAATGCGGACACTCCTGATGAGACATTATGTCACTAGCTTCATATGATGATTCACGTGAAGTAATGTAATTGAGCTTTAATTTCTTTATCTCTCATAGTCCGACAAAACCAAAAGAAACAACAAAAGATGACGATGGGATAAACATAATTCCCTTCATACGGAAAACGGAATGAACTGAAAACCTGTAGTCAAGTTTTGCGATACAACAGACGTGGGAAAAAAGAAGAAATAGTAATCGTTAAACGAATCAAATTATATGCCGTTGCCCTTTCGTCGGGGGCAAGCGCTTAACGACGTCAGGTGAACGCTTTCATTTCCTGTTTTGGTTATTGTTTTGCACAGTGTGATGGTTCGTCATCGTCTCAGGTCTCATGCGGTATGCTGTCCGAACTTTAAGGAATTATGTTATCTGCATTAGGTAGACCGAGTTTATTCCAAATTACCAACGTAATACATGTCTACCACAATGGCAAATTTGAGGTGAGATTGTTTATAGAAACCTAGTAAGGCTAAAAGTTCATCACGTAAAGCATCGGCCAGTACCATCATATGGAGGCATCTTTATGTAATTGCATTTGTAGTTTACATTAGTAGCCAGCTGCAGCTTCCAACTCATTAGCTAGTTGCTTTGTTACGTACACCTGAATATAGCTTTAGCGAATTGTTGCTCTCATGTTGTAGATCAGAAAGTACATCACTTGAAGAGATACCCATCAAGATTGGTTCATTATCATTGAGTTTCATTGTTGTCAGTTTGGGAAATGAAGGCTTCCAGTGACAAATAACTTCTTATCTCAAAGGTCTAATTGAAATAAGAATCAAAGTGTTCATCAGTCCGAATAACGATTATTTGAATTCTTTCCTTTGTTAATCTTCGTTTCCTTGAGATGTTGATTTCGTCTCCAACGTCTTTCAAATTCATTTACAAGTTTAATGTGAATCATGAATATTAATCTAGAGCAAAAAGTTCTCATCAGCCGTTAATAAATTATCTACCAAAGAAGTAGTTCCATTCAACGATTTCCGTTTTGCTTGACATTGAATGTTTGTATATCGACCACCCTTCAAATACTGCCCGTTGACAATGAACTAAATTTGATACGCTGAAGCTTAAGAGGTTTCAATCAAAATCTTTAGGTCACGCGAGGTTGCGGTAATTTAAACACGGCACACGTTTGAGACCGATCATGGATCGAACTATTATTAGATTGAGCCACATAAAACAGCTTAGGGCTGACTTAAATCGCCAAACCGACAGCCGTGAGTTTAGATTTGAACCGAAACAAAGCCAACTGGAAACAAACTGTGGAAGATTGATACTTCCATAATCGTAACCATGGGAAATGAGATTACAACATGACAATGGATGGGTTGTTTTTAGTAACGAAAAGGGGAGTTGGGATGTAAACCATACCCATCAGCAAAAACGCTGCGCCATATCGAAAACATGAAAGGAATTTTCTCCATTCTGCGAATAAAATAATACGCCCAATCCCCGAATGTCAATTCATCATACCCAAAAATCTGGACGTTATGTAAATCAGAAAAGGGATAACGAAGATAATGGTTTATGAGTTTAGAGCAGAACAATTTAAATGTGGGGAAAATAATGGCACAACATAGATATTGCAGCGACGGTAGGAAGGATGCTCGTTTTATATTTTCCCCAGGAATAAATTTATCTCGAAGCTTTTGGGGTAAGTTCTCGTACATCAGGCGTAGTTTTTATCTGGGAATACATGCATAGAAATATTTACTGTTTTTTTAAAAACATAGTGCTTGAATTGAAATGAAACACGCTTAAATGATGTTTATTCCCATGAATTTCGATTATGCAACAGACAAGTCTGTATCAATTTGACATAGACCAGGGAATTCACAAAATAGTCCAACGGTGTTGAATGACATTACGCACAGTTATTCGTCTGTTGAATGTTTCTTTCACAAAATCAATTGTGGCATGTTGCATCGTCTTAATAGGTAGTGCACTGAGCTAAACTTAGCTGGCAAGAAATGAGGAAAAGGTGATTTGTAAAGATTTTCCGAAAACTAGAGAAGAAAAATCCCGACAAAAAAATTACTCTTCTATGAATGGAGCAAAGTTGCGCTAAAATGGCTAATTTTCGTGTTAAACCACAGCTTCTCCATTAAATCGATTGTGTTATAGTGGCGGCAGCGAAACCAACCGACGCGGAATAAACTTTTAGTTTTTCATCCAAGAACACAACTGTCACCGATGAAAAATACTTTCTTCAAGTCCGGCTTGAAATGTGCTGCACTTTGACGCCACATTCAACCCGGAAACAATACCCGCATTCACGAAAGTTGAATGATCGAACGGAATACCAATTAAAAAAATTGCTCTGCTGTTTTGCAATATCTTCCATTGTATCTTTCATTCTTCTGCCAATAAGCCCGAGCAGGTTCTTAGCTGTTGCTAGGAACATGTCAACATGTCGATTTAGGTCATTGAACGGCAGAAGTGCTGGTGGGCACTGTCGGATCGTCGAGACCGAGATTTTGAGCGTTAATAGCTCCTAAAAAAATGAACGAAATGGTATGATAAACACTTCATTCGAAAGATAAAATGTCTACGCGTTCTATACTTGTTATTTTCTGATCCAAAAACATGTTTCAATAGTCTTATATTTGCTTTCAAAACAGGCTATTGAAATCACCAATCGGTATATAAGCGAGCGCCGCTTGGAAATCCACTCAGTTCTAATTGAACAGCGATTGGAGCATGTTGTCGCTGTTGTGGTGAAGCTCTACATTTATCATGAAAGCACGGATGAACGGTGTCACCAAGAGCCTGTTTGTGCACCTTAGGCCAGAAGGGAATCCATGAGGAGGAGAGTGATGCCACAAACGGTTCCCCGGGAAGATCTCGAAGCAGCCGCTACACACACACACACACACACACACACACACACACACATACACGCGCGGAATTCTTTCCGTTTGGATGCCATTCAGCATCGAGATAGATCCGGAAAATAATCTGCCAGTTCCTCTGGGAATTTAAAAATACATTCAGGTGAATGAGTTTATTTGAATGTTTTCTATCCATGTAACACTGTGACCAAATATGTTTCAATCAAGTGCTATTAACAGATGGTTATCGAAATAGCATAAACCACTGGTGGGCTTCCAGTATCGAGGAAAATGTTGAAATATCCAATCGTTACTGAAAATAATCTGCCAGTTCCTCTGGGAATTTAAAATTACATTCATGTGAAAGAGTTTATTTTAATGTTTTCTATCCATGTAACAATGTGACCAAATATTTTTCAATCAAGTGCTATTAACAGATGGTTATCGAGTTAGCATTAACCACTGGTGGGCTTCCAGTATCGAGGAAACTGTGGAAATATCTAATCGTTACTGAAAATAATCTGCCAGTTCCTCTGGGAATTTAAAAATACATTCATGTGAAATAGTTTATTTTAATGTTTTCTATCCATGTAACACTGTGACCAAATACATTTGGTTTTGTGATTTTTCAATCAATCGCAATTAACAGGATAGCTTCTGAAGATTATTCTTCTCCATCAGTAGGATATTTCCGTATCCATTATTGTATGCGCCCGCAATCGATTATTGCTCAGTCGCCGAAAGTTCCGAGCTCAGAGAGTTCATTCCCCTCTAGTTTGCCTTCCAAATTGCCATCGTAAACCACGCCTTCTCTCGATTCAATCACGCACAAAAAGCATACTTAAGCGATATTCTGGTGGTGAGACGCATTCATTTATCGTGAGGACATCAACAAGACAACATCGTTGCTGAGGGTGCTAGAAGGCGAAGGATCGAGATCTGCCCTGAAGCGCAAGCAGTTTGTTTGAAACTGTGAGGGATCACAGAGAAGCCGATCCTTCAGGAGAAGAGAAGGTGACCATCGAAGCAGCCGCTACACACACACATACACGCACGGAATTATTTCCGTTTGGATGCCATTCAGCATCGAGAAAGATCCGGAAAATAATCTGCCAGTTCCTCTGGGAATTTAAAATAACATTCATGTGAAAGAGTTTATTTTGATGTTTTCTATCCATGTAAGGCCGATTACACATTATCCGGTTTCTGCCGGACCGGTTTGAAACCCAAATGGCAAATTTCGATCGGACCAACCTTTTCACGGCACCGTGATGCAGCCGTCTACAGCGACTGCAATGTCCGGTGACCGGACAAGCATTATACGCGATGACCGTAGAATAGTGTCGACGTCTGGTGGAGACATCGGTTTGGGAAAGCAAATCATTCTCTATAAGATTATCACACCTCAAGACAGTTTTAAGTTGTTTAAATTTTTAATGAAAACTTTTACTTCATATTATTTGATTGCTCAGAACCTGTGGTATTGATTCTTCCTTAACCATTTTTGTATAGTTTTCTTGATATTTTAACTACAACTCATCATTGTAATATACAATCATTATCAGACACAATTATTGTTCAGGAGGTTTCCCAACTTGCAAAAGAACGTATTACTTTATTACATAAAGAACACATTTCATGAGAAGAAGTTAATTTTCATTCATAGTTTTTATTTTAAGATATGTGTTTAATGCACCTGAAAATCCATTATCACTATCATTTCCCAAAAGCGGAGCACGAAACTCCATGCCATGAAAGCGAATTGACAGTTGTTTGTCATGTCTGTTAGTATTAGTACAATTCAGGCAATTTTTCGTCTAATGTAATACTATGTGTGCACTATTGACGTTTATTTGTTGATTTTCAAACCAGTTAATAATTTGCAAGTGATATGGATGCTGAAATTTTTATTTCACTTCTTCAACAACTACCAGTGTTGTGGAACTAATTCTGTGATGCAAGTTTCTGCTCAAAAAGAAGCAATGGTCACAGGTGCACGATGTCATCATTTAGCATATTGCCACGGACTGTGTTATTAACGGTGAGTGATGTCTTTTGACAAGCAGATCGAGTTATTTAATTGACTTCTATTTTTTGTTCACAGGCAACATCCCTTATCTGAAATAATTATTGAACGAGTTCGGGGATGTCAAACAAATCTTCAATCGGTTCATGGAGGGGCGGATTTCGAGCGGCTTTATCGAGCTGAATGAGAAGGTTAGTTTTTGTTAATTTGAACACACTAAAAATAATTCTCTCGTCTAATATTCTTTGGGTATTCCAGTTTGACCTGACCGGCGACGCGATTGACGACGAGACCAAGGCACTCCAGCCAAAACTGTCAGATATGTGCTCTGTGGTCTAAATGTTCCAATGCCCGACGCCAAAGCATCGGTTCTGTCAGAACGAAATTCCAGCTTATCTGATTCGGTCATTCTTTGCCCCGGATCCGCGTATTGATAGCTGTGATGCGAATTGGGCTCGAGAAGCTGCCCCTGCCCCAGGATTACGTGCTCGAGGAATTGCGGCATATGTTGAGCTCGTTCTTCGACGAGGATCAGCGGAAGCAGCAATGGAATAGTGTTTGAACGAATTATGTTATTTTAATCGTAATTTGTTTACTGTATTAATGAAATAAAAAAAAACTCTAGAATGAATGGATGTGTATACATTCTCTTGTAGGTAAATTCCAAAATAATCACAGGAAGTGAACACATTATACATATAAATAAATAGTGCCTCTGGCTTGTAACGGAATGTTATTATTATTGGTTCATCAAATTGCACTTTTATCTAACCGTGTTTCTGAGACTGTTGAAAAATTATGTGGCAACAGAGCGTGTGATATAATCATACTATTCGTGTATGCTTGGAAACGAAATAATTATGCGTATGAATGAATAATTAGCGTGCACCCGTGGCCGAGTGGTTAGCGTCTCACATTATCATGCCGGGTGTTCGGGTTCGATTCCCGTTCTGGCCGGGGGATTTTTCGTCAAAGAAATTTCCTTCGACTTTGCACTGTGGTTCACGCGTATTCAAGAGCTTGCCCTTCGGAATACATTTAAGGCGTGTTATCTGGCTTAAGAAATCTCAACTAGGTATTAATAAACGACGCTAGTTAATACATACGTTGAGACGGCAAAAGTTCCACAGAGAACGTTAACGCAATTCAAGAAGAAGAAGATGAATGAATAAACCGCAGCTGGACTAAAGTTAGTTTTTTAAACGTATTCTGAAGTGGGGCGGAAGTATTCATAGGTACGGTAAGAACGCCGTTATGATGCAGGATGTGTGTAATGTCCGTGAGGCCTGGTCTCACTTTGATCATGCTCATGGTGTGCTACACTCCAACATTCGGCCTTATGTTCGCTCGTGGTTGCCGCAGCAGCTGTGGGTTTAAGGTTTTCCGTCTGCACCCAGCTGCATGTAACCGGAATATTTGAAGCAATGTTTACCTGTCAAATCCACATATAAATAAATGCATATATGTGTTTGTGAGAGATGTACGGTTTTGTGTAGCGCGAGGTCTCTTTCACATTGTTGTCCGGTTTTCCGTCCAAACCCAGCGGCGCTTTTTGAAACCGGTCCGGCAGAAACCGGATAATGTGTAATCGCCCTAACACTGTGACCAAATATGTTTCAATCAAGTGCTATTAACAGATGGTTATCGAGTTAGCATTAACCACTGGTGGGCTTCCAGTATCGAGGAAAATGTGGAAATATCTAATCGTTACTGAAAATAATCTGCCAGTTCCTCTGGGAATTTAAAATTACATTCATGTGAAAGAGTTTATTTTAATGTTTTCTATCCATGTAACACTGTGACCAAATACATTTGGTTTTGTGATTTTTCAATCAATCGCAATTAACAGGATAGCTTCTGAAGATTATTCTTCCCCATCAGTAGGATACTTCCGTATCCAATATTGGATGAATAAAACCTTGTGCCTCCAACGTAACGCTCTCGTTTTCGAAGTTCTCCAAATATTCATTCATTCAGATTGAATTCAGATTCAACTTCAAACAATTGATCTCTAAATCAACGATAGTTCTACGTCACCCTTGCGGTTATACCATAGATATAACCCACTTCCTGTTTTTTTCACTTGGCAAGATGGCGGCACGCTAATGAGAAAAACAGGAGATGCATGTATTGGTTACGTTGCTGATGGTTATGAAAAATTGAGATCAGCTTCTGTGTAGTGGTAAAAACAAAAGGCGTTTGGATGAGACAAAGTTTCGCAGTGAGTTTTTGGAATGATGCAGTGTTGGTTTTGTATCATTTGTTTGAGAGAAGAAAATAAGAGTGTTGCCAATACTGATGATAGAAAGAGATGGGGCTGGTATGGTGTGCAACATGGATTAATTATTATGTGCAACAGATTGTACATACACAGAGAAAAAGTGCTGGCTGGCCATTACTGGTGGTTGTTTTACGGGTGTAGCTAGGCTATGTATGTTTACGTGCGGGAGAGAATATTTAGTGTTAGTGAAGAGTTTGGTTTTGTACCAAGAACTTAGCGGGTTATGTACCCATTATAATGAAGGATGGTTATGTACCAGAAAAAAAACGGATTGGTGATGATTGACTATGTATGACGGTGTCAACAAAAGAACGGGTTGTATACCCACAGTCAATAAATGTTTTGGTTAGGTACCACAACAGAATGTAAACAAAATTGACTACCAGAAATCAATGATTTGAAAGAGGGTTGTGTACCCAAAGCAAGAACGATTGTTAAAAAAATAGGGTTGTGTACCCGAATGAAAATGTTTTTACCAAATTGTACTATCAAAATTTCGCATTTTTTCAATATTTTAGGCTAAGCGAATAATTATGCAACGGTGAATCTGAGAACAGAGAATTCGGAAAGGTAGGTGGAATATTTATTAATTTGGTGAGTTCAAAATGAACTAATCGAAAAAATCAGTGGAATACTGAAGATTAAAAAAAATATTGACGACCATGACGATCATATGGGTTAAGTTATTAAATGTATACAGGCACGTCAACAGATTTATTTTGTTATGCTAGATTTGAAAGATTAAATATTTGCTAGATTATTAAAGCTACGGTTAATATTTCTGTTCTTTATTCTAAATTTGCAATAGCATGAGCAGCTCTAGTCGAATCAAACCTTTTGATGTAACCATTGAAGCAAGCCGATTACCCACCGAATGGGAAACGTGGAAATTTGATCTAGAGTAATTTTTTGTGGCTCAAAGGGTTGAAGCGCAGTACGAGAAGCGGGCACAGTTGGCTTATCTGGGAGGGCCGGGCCTTCAATGACTACTGAGACACCTTCCTGGAGTTGACAGCGTTCCACATGTATCAGTTGATCCCCCGTATTACGATGTAGCCGTTAAATGCCTCGACGAATATTTTGAGCCTTTCCGCCGCAAGACATTTGAGCGACACCTGTTTCATCAAATTAATCAAAACCCAGGAGAGCGTTTCACAGATTTTATTATGCGACTTAGAAAACAAATTGCTAGATGCGCTTATGACTCCGCGGTGATTGAAGAGCTCATTGCAGATCGTATAACTCAGGGATGTAGTTCGGAAGAGTTGCGTGCCAAACGACTTCAGAAAGATAGGTCCTTAGAAGAAGTTATCGCATTGGGAACAAGCTTGGCGGAATCATCACAGAAATCATTAGATATGAGCAGAAATTCGGCAATCAGGAAAGAGCATAAAGATGTCAACGCAATTCACCGATCTAATCCAACCCGAAGATATCCTCGGTCCGATATACGTCTCAGAGGGAGTGCCCAACCACGGTATCAGCGAGGTCCACCAAATGAAAAGTTTATTTGCTATAGCTGTGGCAAGCGGGGTCACATCCAAGGAAGTAATGATTGTCCGGCACGAACAACGAAAGAATCGTTCATTGGGCTAAACGGTGCTACAGTCGAGGTCAAACAACTAAGCGAGGACATGAGTCATCTTCAACACTCAATGATCCGAAACCAAAGCGTATTCGCGCAGTTGTCGAAGAGTTGCAAAAGGAACAAGCAGAATACGTCTTTTATGCAATGGGGCGGAACGTATTCGTGTTCAAGATAGGTGGAGTGGAGGTACCGATGATCATCGATTCGGGCGCGGATGTCAATATCATTAATCGAGAGATTTGGAATCAAATGAAGGAAGCAGGAGTAAAGGTAGAAAACATGTCCACCACAATCGATCGAAATTTGATGGCGTATGCATCTGCACAACCCATGGATATTTCTGGAATGTTTATGGCGGAGATTGAAGCAGGAAGGAAGGATTTCGCAAAGTTCTACGTGGTCGAAAATGGTCAACAGTGTTTACTGGGAGATCAAACAGCTAAAAATCTCAAAGTTCTAAAAGTAGGATTCAACGTAGGAGCAGTGAAGGATCAGAAACTAGAGCCATTCCCAAAGTCTCCAATGGTCCCAGTCACCAAAGATTCGGGAGAGATTCGCCTATGCATTGACATGCGTCAGGCAAACAGAGCGGTTTTAAGGGAGACGCACCCATTTCCTCTGGTGGATGAACTACTAAGCTCAATGAATAGAGCAGTGCGTTTTTCTAAAATAGACATCAAAGATGCTTACCATCAGGTGGAAATTTCCGAGACATCCAAGCCTATTACTACTTTCATCACGAAACATGGTCTATTCAGGTAGATTTTACTACGATAATTCATTGATCACTACAGATATACGTTTCTTCATAAATATATTAAAAAAATCATTTTTCTTGGTTTTCTTTTTCTTGTTTTCCAAATGCTAAATATATTTATTGATAACAGGTACCAACGTCTAATGTTTGGTGTTAGTTGTGCACCAGAACTGTTCCAGAAGGTGATGGAATCTGTAGTTGCTGGACTGGACGGGGTAATCGTGTATCTTGACGATGTTGTTGTTCATGGGAAAACTCAGCAAGAACATACCGAAAGATTAATGGCTGTTTTACAGAGGTTGGACGAATATGGAGTGCTGCTGAATGATAAAAAGTGCGTGTATAACGTGAGGTCCCTGGAATTTCTTGGCCATATACTTTCTGTTGATGGCATCCATCCAACAGAGAGCAGGGTAGACCTAATTCAGAGATTGAGAGAGCCACGAAATGTGTCCGAGTTGAGAAGTTTCCTAGGGTTGGTCTGTTACGTCGGCCGTTTTATTCCAGATTTGGCTTCAAGAACTGATTCTCTAAGAAAGCTTCTTCGGTTAGGCGTTCGCTTCCAATGGACAGAAAAAGAAAGGAATGACTTTGAAGCAATTAAGACCGCTATCTGTAACATCGACTATCTGGGCTTTTTCAATCCCAAAGATCGTACGAAACTTATTGCAGATGCCAGCCCAACGGGGCTCGGAGCAGTTTTACTGCAGGAAGATGCGAATGGTAGTACCAGAGTCATTGTCATTGCCTAACTCAAAGCCCTGACAGATATTGAAAAGAAATATTTTCAGACAGAAAGAGAGGCACTGTCACTGGTATGGAGTGTGGAAAGGTTTAAACTATACCTTCAAGGTATAAGGTTTATCTTGTTGACGGACTGCAAGGCATTAGAGTTTTTGTTTAGTCCTAGATCGCGCCCCTGCGCCCGTATAGAACGATGGGTCCTTCGACTACAGGCTTACAATTACGATATAGAACATATACCTGGCTCAGCGAATATTGCGGATGCCCTTTCCCGGCTAACAGTAAACTCTCCGGAACAATTCGATGAAGGTGGTCAAATATACGTACGAAATGTTGCCGAACAAGCGGTGCCAGTTGCACTAACTTTTCAAGAAATCACAAATGAGACCAGAAATGATGAAACTATCCAGGCAGTGGTCAAGGCTCTTGATTTAGCCCTGAAGGAAGAGTTTCCGAAGGTATACAGACCTTTTGAGACTGAACTATGCAGTGTTGATGGAATACTACTCAGAGGTAACCGACTCGTTATCCCAGTATCACTGAGAGATCGCGTGATAGAACTAGCTCACGAAGCACACCCCGGGTTTGCGACAATGAAGCGTCGTTTGCGGCAAAAGGTATGGTGGCCATTGATGGATAAAGCTGTGGAAAACTGTGTGAAACGATGCAAACAATGTACGTTGGTCTCTTCACTGGGAGTTCCAGAACCACTTCAGAGAACTAAAATGCCCGTAAAACCGTGGATCGACATAGCTGTGGATTTCATGGGCCCATTGCCATCTGGTCACAATCTCTTAGTTATAGTCGACTATTTTAGCAGTTTCATCGAAGTCATAGTGATGAAGCAGATCACTGCCAAGCACACTGTCCAAGCTCTTCATGAGTCCTTCTGTAGATTCGGTGTTCCAGAGACAATGAAGGCGGATAATGGTCCACAATTTATAAGTGAGGAGTTAACAATGTACTGTCGCGAATATGGCATCCAGTTGCGTAGGACAAATCCTTATTGGCCTCAGACCAATGGAGAGGTTGAGCGAGCGAATAAAACTATCCTTAAACATTTAAAAATAAGCCAGGAATCTGGGAGTGTGGACTGGATCTGGGATTTACGCACTTTCCTACTAATGTACAATTCTACACCTCACGCAACAACCGGAGCAGCGCGGTCCGTTTTAATGTTTGGGCGAGCCTTACGCGACAAACTTCCAAGCGTCGATCACAGACGGGTCCCAATGGATGAGGAGGGGATTCAGGATAGAGATTGGACGAATAAACTCAAAGACGCAGAGTACTGCAATGCTCGCCGCCATACAAAACCCACAGAACTCAGAGAGGGGGACATAGTGGTCTCTAAACGAATGTGTAAGACGAATAAGCTATCAACAACTTTTGCTCCTGAAGAGTTCCAGATTACTAAATTGACTGGTTCAGACGCAACACTTAGTTCAACGGACTCAAATCGTATCATTCATCGCAACGTAGCTCATCTGAAGCCCCTGATGAAGAACACAGCGTCGGAGGAAGCAGATGCCAGGAGACCAGAAAATGGAGATGGTGCTACATCACAAGAGTTTCAGGGCAATGAACTTTCAGGCTCTTCTCTACCGAAGGACCCAAATCAACGCCCCTCAAGATCACTACGGGTTCCAGTATATTTGAAAGATTATCATACCGTTTAAGACTGTTGTGTAAAGGAGGGATGTCGGATCGTTCCTAGCTCCGACCCTTATTGAGTGGTACAGTTGGCTACCCTATGAGATGTCATGCGGTGACCGTGAACTTCGGAGACAGTAGAACAGAAGTGGACGAAAAGTGACTAATTGTTCGGAACGTGAGAATATATATATTTGAAACTAGTACATGTGTTCTACTTTCTTAAATAATTTCCGAAATGCTACAGGCACATCTTTCGAATAAATCCATATTCAATTATTAGCTACAATCATCACGTGTTACTTTTGCACATCACCTTTCAAAACCTGATGTCGAATATTTCGGACCCATTTACATTCGATCAGGAGACGGCGAACAGCAATCAAACAGGGCAGCAAGGCGGTGAATACTGAACGAAGATGCATGAATAAATAAAATAAGAAACATTATACAAGGAGTATGCTGCTGGAGGTATCAATTGGCAGTTTTATCCACTTAGTGCGCCCCACACAGCTTCGGCATATGATGTTGTCTGTTCGCTGTCTAGAGGGTATCTTATGGAAAATGGCGCATGTTCTATTCATCGTTGCAAATATCTCTGCGATCTGATAAGAAAAGGCGATGTTTGAATCGAAATATTTCCTCTCTCCTCTCTCAGAATGAACGTTGCACTTGAT
This sequence comes from Toxorhynchites rutilus septentrionalis, assembly GCF_029784135.1. Classification (NCBI taxonomy): domain Eukaryota; kingdom Metazoa; phylum Arthropoda; class Insecta; order Diptera; family Culicidae; genus Toxorhynchites; species Toxorhynchites rutilus. The sequence continues at coordinate 166,496,631 of NC_073746.1, forward strand.
TCGTAGGGTAGTGCGGGGCAAAGGTGCGCACGGGGCACATAATAAAATTCATGAAAGTGGCAAAAAGTTATGAGATAAGAAGAGTTATTTTCATCTATTATTTTAATCTATTTTTTCAATTTTGGGGATGACGATTTAGTTACCTAAAATAACTGGAAAGTTCGGAGCTACATTGCCAAGGAAACCTTAATTCTATAGTTGATAATAGTGCGTATTCGTTTTTGTGAAAAAGGCCCAAAAAAAATAATAAAATGTTTTCAACCAAATTCTTAACGGGACCCACAAGAAGAAAACTAATTTGAAGAAATGCACTCCAGGAATGCTCGAAATGTCCTGACAGAGGCTTCGGTAGGGAGTCTTGAAGCGTCGGATTGCGGCAGTCCTCGGTATTGCTGAATCGGCTCTGAGGAAAAGGCTCATATGAGTAAGTAATTTATTATTTATTATTTTATCTTTTATTGACATTTCTACTTCTGCTGGGATGCGCCAACCAGCACCTAGGGCGGTTCAGAGGATCTGGCGAACCATTGCACTGCCGTGATCTCGCAAAGTGACGCAAGCGCCAAAATTGACATTTTACTATTGACATTTTTATCAAATAACTGCGAAGTTTTACAGAAATGTGAAAAAATTACCCCGTAAAAGCTTCGAAACGGAGTGGCGTAAGCGCCATTTCCACTGTGATGTGGCGCAAGCGCCATTTCTCTTATAATGTGCCGTAATTTGAATATGATGCTTGATCTGTTCTGATGGCAATAGAATGAACGAGCAAGGACAGCAAATTTCACATAACAACATCATCCGCACAATGAGAGTTACATGCCATCTGTCTTGTAAAAAACATTTTTCCTAAAAACTCGTCATGCCAAATATTTTAAACAAAAACAGTCGATCCTCATGCAGTGCTACATTTATAACAACAATTTCGTTTTAGAACTACAAATCATGTACTTAGAAGCTCTGTTTAGACGTCAAAGATTGAAATTCATAAAATCAAACTCATCCTTAAAGAAAAAAATATCCTAGATTGAAGTGTATTGCTGTTCTCACATATTGCACATAACGATTGTGACTAAATAGTTAAAACTAATCAATTTAATTGTTGATTACAAGGATTTCCCAATAGTGTCTTTTAACTTCAGGTATCAAGGGACAAAGCATATTGACGATGTTTACTTACCTCTCCTGCTCAATTTCTCTTCCGGATGAATTGAAGCTGAGTGTTGATCGAAGGGTAAATGTCGGATTTGGTGAACAACTGCACTCTTCTTAATTCTCCATCGAGACGCATCTTATAACAAAACTTAAAACATCCTCGCGAAAACTGTATTTGCTTTACATCGGATAATTTCTGACGGCATTATCATATTCAACAAGGATGTTTCCAATTGCATTTTGGATTGGACAAATCGGTGCTGTCCATAATTGTTAAAATCGTTTTCTCAACTACGTTAGCCTGCTCGACGAATGCTACAAAGTTGGAAAATGTGTAGAACTTTTCTCCATGATGCTATCTCATGCTACGCTCAACGGCGGAATTTTTTAGAAAGTAATTGGAAACAGATTCTCGCATATATTGAGGGATGAACGCCAATCTGTTGTGGAAACAGCGATTAAAATTTGCTGTTTTCACAAACAAATTGGCGATGGTAACATAGCCTAAATAAGACTAAATTTTTTTCAAAAATCAAGCCGATGGCAATGTTTTTCCATCAATTGTACACAATTTGTACAGATCAGATTTTCCTAATGTACGCGTATGCTGATTATACATGCGATTTTGTGAAAAGTCCCGTACTGAAAATTGTTTCCTCTAGCGCTTGCGTCACTTCACGAGATTACGGCAGTGCAGAGCACTGGATAATATGTTCTATGGTATGACTCTCACAGATTTATGGCGCCTGGTGTTTGATTTTACGGAAGCCAACAACCTCCAGTACGAATTCAACCAAGTTTGCAAAACTGGCAGGAAGAGATTGGGCTTCTAGTTTCATGAGGCGCAACAGCGCTTCAAGGCAAAGCGTAGGAATTCTCAGAACCGAAATCCAAGATGATAAAAAAATTAACAATTGCTTAAAAATAATTCAAAATGAATTTCAAATGAAAAATGTTTTTATTTTCAATTCGATAACGGTTATGTTTCGCTAATGTTTATGTTTTTACAATGAACAAATAAATATTGCTTATTTTTCAACAATGAGTCTCAAATCAATCAAGTGAAGGTAACTATTTATTCATAAATATGATTTATTAATAAAAAGAAGTCTGTTTCAAACGTTGGACATTTTCAGAAATTTTATATTGTCAGTTTCCTCTCTCCCGAAAATTTCCACGTGGTATGTGGATTGTAGCCGTGGGCTGGCCGATCCTCTACAAGCGTGCAGCTTAAGCGCCACTCCCGAAGGAGACTGCCCGCCAAGATTAAAGTTGCCCGGTTGAGACTCCCTTTGAGGGCGAGTTCAAGTACACTACTTCCGTAATGAAAGTACGGATCGCTCCAGCCAGGCCACGGAATTCTAACCAAAACAAGACTTTCAATTAAACCCCCATCAAACAGATTTAAACCTCAAAGAATTCAGTAGACTCCACTCATGCCTGAATAACGCTCATCATGGGCCAGGCCGCTACCCGTCCAGAGAAAGCGCAAACAATGGAAAATCTCATTCGCCAGAACGAACGAAACGATCACGACACAATTCATACAACATAAAAATGCATTCACGTTATCAAAGCTTCCTTCCTTGCTAGCATTCGACATCAACATATATTTGCGTAAAGTACCAATTTCATTGAACAAGTAACATATAATTTATTCGAATTCACATTTGTTTCCTAACTCCTGCTATCCTATTCCTTTCCATTTGAATTCTAGTTTGAAAGCTTTCTAAGGTAAGTGTGTGCTTATTCGAGCTTTTGTTACCCCGGGGTCTTTTATTTATCTATTGAGCGCATTGTATGGCGACGTCGACAATGACGCTCGGCAATTGCAGTTCACCTTTTAATGGTTATCTCGGACGCGAACTTTTCTCGCCGTCCGTTTCATCCCGACTTAAGGCAATATATAAAAAACTCCGTGACGTCCTCACCGGACGTCACCCTACGCACAAAAAAACTAGCTTGGAACGGACTCACCCGCTATAGGTTCAAATTTGTTGGCTGCTGCTGATGACCGGCTCTACGGGTGATTTTGCTGTTCGTGCTGCGGATGTTGAATACGAGCTCTTTGAGCGGCCTATAAAGCGGCTTTTCCGAATTGCCTGCGGGAGAACGGGTAACTGTGCAAGTGGAAATTAGCACTGTGATCGATAATTTTTGTAATGTCTATATCACCTGTGACTCGAACACACACACGCACAACACGCTACCTTTTGTTTACTACTTTACAGTTTTACTATGACCTAACGGAAAGAAAACTATTAACAACCTGAACGTAACTTATGCTGCTTTAAATTTAAACTACCTTTGGAATTAGTGAAACGAGCACTCGCACTTCCACTATTTTCTGCAATCACGAACAAAGTGAGCAAGCTTAGTAATCCTCAGATCAGGGAAAGTGGAGTCAAACGTACTTACAGGAAGTACGTCATTTCCCAAATCTCGTCGGCTGTCCTCGGAAATCTGTGGATTGTCATTGGCCGAATCATTCTGGTTTCGAAAAACCATCTTCCAGCCTTCCCTCTCCCCTTCCATACAAAGCAGCATGCCTGAACCTTGTCTCGCGGAAATCTCTCCCGGACTCTCTCCCGAACTAAAACTAGTACGCTTTACGCTGTATAATGATCAGCTCAGCCCATTTGCGTCGTTGTCTACCTTAGGGCAAATACATATTAGAGTATGTTTTGCCCTAAAAGTGATTTATAGTACTGACCGCTACAGGATGACCCGTTATCATATTTCTAGGTGCCAAGAATCAATCAACACATAACAAAAATATATTCGAACATAACACTCACCATTCTCCACCCATAAACCATCATACAACACGCTCCCCACTGGATGATACATACACAGTAATTATGCTTCTCTCGTTGATAATGATAAAGTATTTATTTTTGTTACATATTATCTCAGAAGTTCAATTCAACAAGTACGCACTTTTGCCCCCACTATGGGGGAAAAGTTCGCATTCATCAATTTGTATTAAAATAGATATTTATTTATCTACAAACAAAACTCGAGAAGTTCTTGTACAGGTCGGACTCGATTATCCGGAGACTCGATTATCCGGGATTCGATTATCCGGAATTTCAGACTCGATTATCCGGAGTATTCAATTTTTGATTTTCGGAAATTTAGAATAATTTGTATAATAATTCTATATTGAATAGCTAATATGGGTATCAAAAGAAAGGGCTTGATTAGAAGAATGCAGTTTTTTTTATGAAAAATGCAAATCCAAGATGGCGGCCACTACAAAATGGCGGAATTCATATTTTCTCAGAACTCCATCAATATGGGTATCCAATGAAAAGGCTTGGCTAGTAGAACACAGTTATTTATGAAAAATGCAAATCCAAAATGGCCGCCATCGCAAGATGGCGCCATATATTTTTTTTCACAACCCCATCAATATGGGTATCAAATGAAAGGGCTTGACTAGTAGAATACAGTTATTTATGAAAACTGCAAATCTAAGATGGCGGCCACTACAAAATGTCGGATTACATATTTTCTCAGAACCCCATCAATTTGGGTATCTAATGAAAGGGCTTGACACAGTTACACAGTTATTTACGAAAAATGCCCAAAAATGTATCAAAAGAAAGTTCTCGACTAGTAGAACATAGCATATAATGAAAAATCCAATTTCAAGATGGCCGAAGTCCTCAAACAACTAATTACTACTTAAATGGCACAGCTTGACCTGTTTCTATGTATGTTTGAATGTTTGTTGGGTTGTCCCACATTAATAGAAAATTGACCCCGTTCCTGTTGAATGATTGATCTGAAATTTGGAACATAAATTTAATTCTACTGTCATTATAAAACTGCGTATTCCATGATCTTGAAAAATTCAATTTGACCGCCGCAAAAAATGGCTGAATGGCTTGATTTGGAGAATACACTACACTATGAACAACATAAATTCGAAAAGGTCGCTGCCACAAAATGTTTGACTATGTATTTTTTGCAATCCCCTCAATATTGGTATCAAATGAAATAATTTGATTAATAGAACACAGTACAGGTCGGACGCGATTATATGCAGACTTGATTATATACAATTTTGGACTCGATTATATTCAGTTTGGAAAAAAATATTTTTTTTATATTTCAAAGTTGGCTTATTTCATGAAGAAATGTAACCTTTCAACGTTAAGGTGATGTTTAAGTGGCTATTATATGTACAGTGGGGTAAAAATCGTGATTTTTTATGATTCTTGCTTGAATTTTCACCAGGAATTGTTTATATCGATGTTGCAGCCAAATTAAGAAAAACAGAAGTTGTGCGTCAAAGAACAAATTGTGGAGCGGTTAAAGAACTTCATTTTCATTGATAGAAACAATCTAGTTTAATATAAATTTTTAGAATAAAATTAATAATAACACATTAACAATTATTAACTTTTAAGTGTTTCACTTCCAAAATCTAATTTAGTTGTTCCACTATTATATCCTGTACTAAATTTTCTCATCTTTCAAATGAAAGCATCAGAATCGTCTTCCGTAGCGTACTTTTTAATGTAGAGCCAGTTTGAAGCAACAGAGTCCGAAACAAAAAAAAAGTTCTGTAACTATGTCATTGTTGAAATTCGAACATATGCGTATGAGGATTTTTTTCATCAAATATGATCGTCTATTTTTGATCGTATTATTTTTTTTTTCGTGTGAGAATGGTGTTTTCTGACTTTAAGGGGATGAATCAAAAATAAAATTTCTCTTTTATTTTCAAAAAACGAAAAATACATGCAAAAAAAACAAATAAAGAAAAAAATTGTTTTGACTCGATTATCCGGCGTGAAAAAAAAATCCATACTCCGGATAATCGAGTCCGACCTGTACTACGTTTCGAAGGTAATATATATAGTTAAAATTTGGTAAGCAAACTGGATTTTACTTGCTTTTATTTCAAGAGTTATTGTACGGAAACAGTTAGGTGCGCACCTTTGCCCCGCATTTCTCTATATATCAGAATCTTTTGGGTGGCAACCGAAATGCAAATAATTGAGATAAGATTATTCAATCATCTCAGATAAATTAACGCTCACTTGTTGGCATTCAGTTTCATATTTCGGATATAACAATCGTTTCGGTGCAAAGACTTCAAAATTGGATACGAGGTTTTTTGGAGAAGGAAAATTGAACTCCGAAAAAATATTCAATCGAATGTGATGGAGCCAATCTAACGAAGGAAGGTTATCACATCCACGGCTCCCAAACAGTGTATGTTGGATCAATAACACATATGCGGAGGCCGGCGGTTCTTCGGTGGCATCGTGCTTCTGAACACGTGAACTCGCAGTTTCACAGCAGACACTCTTTTGAAAAATAGTTATGAAAAGAACTGATAAACTAACTTCTTCTGTGGAGGGATCAGTGGAACAAAACACAGAACATGAGCGGAACATAAACGCACGCGTGACAGGAAAATTTATTTTTCCATATTATCGAGAAAAACCGTTGCGTGTGAATTCAGCATTAGGAAAGACTGTTGTCTGCTCGCTAGCTTCTGCGTGTGTTGGCTTTGTTGTCTAATTTATCTTATTCCATTTTGGATATAATTATATGCAAGGTGGATAGCTACAAATGATTTCGCAGTGGGATTGATGTATTTAAATTATATTTCATTCTTATTTCCGTCGCTTCTTTCGGTCAGTACAATTTGAGGAGAACAAATAAGGCAAATTAAAACGTGGGATTTGTCACGTTCAGATAATGCCTAATAGTTCCCTATTATTCGATTGATTATCTTAAAATTCTGTGTTGTGATAGATACGTAGCAACATTCCCAATTGATAGATGCAAACATGCAAACATCAATAAATGGTCGAATTATAAGCTTTGAAATCTTGAATTATTTGTTACATGTTCAGTTTTTAGATGTTCATTTTACTCTCTATACCTTGCTGTTAAACGTAGTAAACAAGATATTATACTGCATACGCAGGATATGAAACATGATTTGCTATCCTTCCGACACTTGCCAGTGATAACGGAAAAGACAGTACGTCTTTGCTCATATTTTATCCAACCGATTGTTCCCCCTGCCAAAACTCAACGTAAACCATCCGGTCCAGTCAACGCAAATAAAGACATTAATTTACTTCGGAGCCAGCAGACGGAGACGCGAAACGATCGGAGCAAATCGAATGGAAAAAGCTTTCCTTCGAAAGCTATTTTCAGATCACTCCACAAAGAAAATGACGCTTTGTTTACGATCCGGCTGTACGTGTGTGTATGTTTGCGAGGTGAAAACATCCTCACTGTTCCGGTCCTGCTGCCGGATGGGGAGGTGCCTTTGCTTTAATAAATTTAAAAGCTGTCGCAAAGGAACGACGGCGCCCCTTTTGTTCCGTTGGCTGATAAAACGTATCTTCGAGACAGTGGAACAGAAAAAATAATAAAAGAAAACTATACATGGCTCTGGAGAAGCATAAACGGTATGACGCGTTCGGAGTGAAGGCCTTGTGTTACGTAAAACTGTCGTTGGAGCGATAATTTGCACGATTTTCAGCATGATCGATTCTTGTGACTAATTGGAATTATATTCTTGGTGAAACTAATGCTAATAATATTTACCTCATACTTTACATAGTACCTGAAATGCGGAACATTGAAAGTTTAGTTTGAAGTTTAGTAGTGATGCTCATCTCATTTAAACCCGATATAATTTTCCTCATGGTAATAATAAGAACTGTTCCTGAAATCATTGTCCGCTGTTTTTTGAGTTCACCCTTCTCTACACTTTGCACTAGCCTTCATCCTCAGGTTTACGAAGGAGAAAAATTTATGAAAATTCATAGACAATTGGAACTCAATTGGAACATTCATCACCGGTCGTTGTTCAGCAATTCCAAATGAAATCGTCCTAAAAATGCAGATTTTAAAAACATGTATTTTTGATTCCAATGAAAGTGTGTATTCCCGTTGGGTTGGAGGAAATATGAGCTTTTCACAGCAATTGGAAATTTTTTGACTCAAGCGTAACTTTTGAAAAGGGCGTATCGATTTTAGTAAGAGAAATCTTTGATAATTTATATCTCAAAAACTATGAGTCGTACCGAAATAGTGTCTTAGAAAGAGTTTTTTTTTATCCAGTTCATTTATTTGTAAGGCTCAATCGCATAAGCTTTGCGGAGCCGCTAATTCAAGGTTTGTTTATACAAAGTTTCAACTAATTTCTATGTTTAGAAGGATTCGACCGAATACTCGCGGTTTACTCGAGGTTAAAAGGGCAACATTTTTGTGGGACGGGTCAGGTTAGGGATATGGATATGAGGTATCGTTGTCTCAACCGAGAGTTGCCGCACGCACTGTAGCATTGTGCATAATGACCAGTGATAGCATCTGGTGTTCGACTATCTGTCGAGGGTGGGCGACGGTGAGATGGGGGGACAAGACAAACAAACTAATAACGAAAAAGAAAAACACAAAAGCATTATATACTTATACTAGACCGTTTCACAAACATATAGATTAACTGCATATAGCAGATGTCGCGAGTTCCCAACACGTCTCTAACAGGAACATAGGGTTGTCTTCCTTGGACCTCAAGGGCATTCAAAAGGTACTCTCTGGCTGCGTAATTATCCGTACATTGCCAAACTGCGTGATCGATGTCATCGTAACCGTTTCCACACCGACAGACGTTGCTTTGAACAAGATTTATTCTGTGGAGATGCACATCTAGCGAGTAGTGGTTGGACATAAGTCTACTCATTACACGAATGAAGTCACGACTTACGTCCAAACCTTTGAACCACGCTCTCGAAGAAACCTTTGGAATAATTGAATATAACCACCGCCCAAGACTTCCAGTGTCCCAATCGGTTTGCCAACTCAAGAGGGAACTCTGACGCAGTAATTGGAAAAATTCATCGTATGAAATCTGTCTATCAAACAATTCGCCTTCCTGGGCACCCACCTTTGCGAGAGTGTCCGCCTTCTCATACTTTCGGTTAAAAATACGGGGAATGAAAGTTGGTCGAAGCTGATCTGAAATCCCAAGTATTGCTTGTTTCATCGACAGATCGTATTCAATTGAGGAACTGCTGATGGTGAAATGAGCACGGTCTGGAGTAAACGATGGAAGCAAAATATCTGATGAAATATAGTGATGATAAATTCTCATAAACCGAGATTGTATATTTGGATGAAGCATTTTTTCAAAGTTTTCAATCACAAGTGTGTTCGTGACACCGCATTTCACCAGTATTCTGAGAGAAAGTTACCAGAATCGGTTCTGTAGAGGAGTTACTCCTGCCAGAACCTCGAGACTCATGTTATGCGTTGAGTGCATACAGCCGAGAGCTATACGCAGACACTGATATTGAATTCGTTCCAATTTTAGAAGGTGACTTTTAGCTGCTGAGAGAAAGCAGAAAGAGCCATACCCCAGAATAGATAGAATAGTTGTTTTATAAAGCGTTATGAGATCTCCCGGATGAGCTCCCCACCACGTGCCGCAAATCGAGCGGAGAAAGTTGACTCGTTTTTGACATTTTTGCTTCAAATACGTAATGTGGGTATTTCAAGTGCATTTTGAATCAAACCAGACACCAAGGTACTTGAAGGTCAATGATTGGATAATGTTTCTGCCCAAAAGCTTAAGTTGCAATTTGGCTGGGGACCGCTTTCGAGTAAACACTACCAGTTCTGTTTTCTGCGGCGAGAATTCTATCCCTAAGTTCCTTGTCCAAGAAGACAAGTTATCTAGGGAATTTTGCAATGGTCTTTGCAAGTTTTCGGTATGGGGACCGCTGACGGAAACCACACCATCATCTGCAAGTTGTCTTAGCGTGCATTGTTCTACCAAACAACTGTCAATATCTTTCACATAAAAATTATAAAGAAGGGGGCTGAGACATGAGCCTTGGGGTAGACCCATATAACTATTTCTGGAAGTTGTCAGCTGTCCGAGGGTGAAGTTCATTTGCTTTTCTGACAACAAATTGTACAAGAAGTTATTCAAAATTCCAGGAAGTCCACATCTGTTCAGATTGTCTGACAGAATTTCTATGGAAACTGAATCAAAAGCTCCCTTAATATCCAAGAATACTGAAGCCAGTTGCTCCTTGTGCGCAAAGGCCAGTTGAATATCTGTAGAAAGCAACGCTAGACAATCGTTTGTTCCTTTGCTCTTGCGAAACCCAAATTGTGTACTTGATAGCAAATTATTTGTCTCGATCCATTGATCGAGTCTTCGAAGGATCATTTTCTCCAGCAATTTTCTAATGCACGAGAGCATAGCAATCGGACGGTATGAGTTATGGTCAGACGCTGGTTTGCCAGGCTTTTGAATTGCTATCACTTTGACCTGTCTCCATTCGGGTGGCACAATATTGTTTTCTAGTAGGGTATTGAATAAGTCTAGCAATCGTCTTTTCGCGATATCGGGAAGATTTTTTAGAAGAACGAATTTAATCATATCGCTTCCGGGTGAAGAGTTGTTCGATGAAAGAAGAGCCATAGAAAATTCCAGCATTGAGAATGGTCTGTCCAGAGGTCCACCGCTCGGAGACGTTTCTCGAAGAATATGTTGGGCTGGAACTGAGTCTGGACAGACCTTTTTAGCGAAATCGAATATCCATCGGTTGGAGTATTCTTCACTCTCGTTGGTAGATGAGCGATTACGCATGTTGCGAGCTACCCTCCACAAGGTGCGTATTGAGGTTTCACGAGAAAGACCTTCGATGAAATTGCGCCAGTAACCGCGTTTTTTTTTGCTTTAACTAATTGTTTCAGCTGTATTTCAAGCTTTGAATATTCCTCGAAGTGTGTGGATGTTCCATGTCTGCGAAAAGCTTTGAAAGCATCAGATTTTTTCAAATACAATTTTGTGCATTCATCGTCCCAGCCAGGAGTGGCTGGTTTTCTTTTAAATGAAGCACTTGGAACTTTTCTTTTTTGTGCTTCCAGTGAGCTTTTATACAATAAATCGACGAAGAATCGATATTCTTCCAATGGTGGAAGTATATCTATTGATTCGACACCGATTGTTACCGCCGTAGCAAATTTTTGCCAGTCGATGTTCCTTGTTAGATTAAATGGAACTCGAGATGGTTCAGTGGTTTGCGGGCTACACATGATTGATATATTGATTGGCAAGTGATCGCTACCATGGGGATCATTGATGACCTTCCACTGACAATCTAATGATAGCGAGTTTGAGCACAAAGATAGATCGAGTCGGCTTTCCCGAGCCGGAGGTTTTGCAATTCGTGTCACTTCACCAGTGTTCAAGATAGTCAAGTTGAAATCGTCACATAAATCGTAAAAAATAGCCGCCCTAGCGTCATCATAAAGATCGCCCCACCCAGTACCATGGGAGTTCATGTCACCCAAAATTTGAACTGGGGTTGAGAGAATCGAAATTAGATTCCAAAGTTGACTACGGCTAATGGAAGTATTCGGGGGAACGTAACTGAAGCTATGCAGAGTTCTTTATTCTTTGCAGTTATTTGACAAGCGACGATTTCGACGTCTGATAGAGCTGGGAGAGGAATTTTATAGAAAGAGTAGCACTTTTTGATCCCTAAAAGTACTCCTCCATAGGAATCATCTCTATCCAGGCGAATAATATTAAAATCGTGGAAGTTGAGTTCTGTGTCAGAAGAAAGCCATGTTTCGGAAAGAGCGAATATATCACAATCATAATTTTGAAGTAACAATTTGAACGAGTCTAGTTTAGGCACTGGACTACGGCAGTTCCATTGTAGCACATTGATCATATCTTCTACTACGTTAGATGAATTATCCATCGAAAGATATGATTGATGCAAGGAGGGGCCATGAAGCAGTCAATTGCTTAAGATAAGACTTTTAAGATGGAAGCAAGGCAGAAATAAGGCTTCTGAGGGGGTCTTGAATTTTGAACGTGTTTAGTATGAAGTCCACAATGTCCGAAAAAGCTATCAATCCTCGATTAGACGCGAATTTTCTACGAGAAGATCGAGGAGCAGCGTTTTGACGTAGGATTACGTCTTTCGGGAACATATTGGGGTACAAATTGAAAATCTAAAATTGACCACGTTGTGAAAATTGTCCAATTTCAAACGCTTATTGCTCAGTCATTTCATGATGGATTGATGAAATTTTTGCGTCAATCGATTTCGGTTCTGCAGAACAATTTTTTATATTGAAGAAAATAATATATGTCATGAAACTAACTATCGAACAATTGAAAAATCTCAACCCCTATCCTAACGGAAAGACCCACTTCTGATTGGTCGAAATTGACGACACATGAGGCGGGTCCCTAACAGAGACATCAAAACCAATCTGTCAGGGGGAAATCGGCATTTCAAATACATGAAACAAGCGGGAGCTTTTGTTCCTACCGAAATTGTATTCCTTAAAAGAAATATCAGAACCAAAGTGCCCGGGGGAAATCGGCATTGCAAATATATGCAAGTAGGGGGCATTTTGATATTGCAAGTAAGGTGAGTGATACGATTAATTCTAACAAAAAAAATTATGAACTTTAATGTTGGTGCTTCGTGAAATTTCATATCAATGACCGATCGTGTATTGTGAAAAATTTAGTGTAAGTGTAAGTGTAAAATTGCATAGGGTAGCAGTTGTGTTAAAAAAGACTTGATATATGAAACGATTTATTTCAATTTTCATAAATAAAAACCAACGTTTATTCTCGCTCGAGAACGGGTCGTTTGGTTCAAGTTGTCTGTTTTGTTGTATTCATTTTCACCCAATGGAATTGTATACGGCGAGAAAAATTGGAAAAGTGAAGAAATATTAGAAAAAGTGATTTCCCATATGCTCTACATATAGTATAGCATTGTTGTTAGTCCAAATAAAATTCATATTGGGTTGAATAAACACTCAGAAAGTTGAAATTATAAAAGAAAATTACCTTTTACATTTCAAATGTTTTCACTATATTAAAGTAACATGTTTTTACTGATGAGAAAAATTGATAAGTGTGTTCGGTATTGGTTATATTGATGAGTTTTTTTTCTTTACTTCATCCATACATAACACAGGAGGCATTTCGTCTAGGATCACAGAGGGCGGTTTTCATCATATCTCGTTCCAATTCGGTATCATTCATCTGATACGTACCATCCAACGACTATTTACCATCCTTCTGTCATCATCACTCGGTAAACACTGGTGGAGTGAACAAACAATACCCAAACAAAACGGCCCTTTTCAGAGCCACCAAATCATTATCAAAGAGTTTAACGGTGTAATTATTCAAACATATTCAAAATCAACAGATTGCCTAACGAAACCGGTGCACCATTGGTGAAGAGAGCTTTCTTTTTGATGATTCATCCTTTATTGAAGATTCTGATGCAGCCGAAGTATGACCCTCATCAGAATCAGAATCCGATTCTTGAGATGACAAAACCGAAAATTGGTTTTCATTTTGAGCGGCTGATGCGGTCTTTAGCATTTCAGCATAAGTCCGCTTGGAGCGTCCAGCGATAGAACGCTTCACTTTATCGGAGTGCTGTTTGTACCTTGGGCACTCTTGTAGAGGGTGAGGATTCTTGCCACAGTGAATACATTTTTCCACTGTTTGAGTGCAAGAATCCTCACTATGTTTATCGCCACATTTGCCGCAACGAAATTTGTTGCCGCAGTGGCTAACCGAGTGTCCCAACTTTTTACATTTGATACAATTATAAACCCGCGGTACAAACAGGCGCACTGGGAAAAAAACATTTTCTACTTTCACATAGTTGGGGAGAACAGAACCTGCGAAAGTAACTCGAAAAGAGTGCGAGGGCTTATAAACTTTTTTATTTTCTTCCAAAGATGCTGAATGCAGATTTCTAACATCCAGGATCTTTACAAGATCTCCAATCATCGAGTTTTTGAAGGAACCCGACGCTTTTTTTAGTTCATCGACACTCAGACTCGCGTCGGTTAATACGCCTTCTATCTCCACTTCTCGAGAAGGGATGTAGATGTGATACTCCCTGTTAAAAACTTCGTGGTCAACAATCTTGTTGGCCACATCAAAAGTCGGTGCTTCTACACGCAGTTTGTCCGGTCTCTCTTTATGTATCGAGACGCCCTTATAATTGCGCAGCAAATCTCTTGAAATATCAAGAGTTCTCAAAGCTTTTTCCTTGGGCCGAAAGAAAACAACCCATGGTGCCTTCGAGGACTGTTGATAATAACGCGTCCGCGCAACATTGGCATCAGCAGATGTCATAACGGTTGTGCAGACGGTGCGCAACCGCCTATGAAAACGAAAAAAAACTCGCACGCACACACACAACTCACACGCACACACTCGCGCAAAAACTCAACTTAAAACTAACTTAAACTAAAAACTAGCTCAAATCAAAAATCTTCTTGCAAAAAAACAATAATTTCGTAAAAAAAAATAAATAAATAAATAAAAACTCAATAAAAAAAATTTAGTCTGATGAGTTCGAACAACTTGAACAACCCTATTCAGGGAGCTATACAACGCTGCACGCTACGGTATAAGCACAATAGCGAGACGGCAAAAACTATTCTATTGTACTTCTCTGTTTGATGTTTGGTGAAGATACAAATGTGACGCTCAATGGAACCAATTCACAGAACACCGGTCCAGCGTCGCTGGAGAGGTGCTGCTTCCTCGCTGTTCCGGATGCGTTGGCACTTAACTTGTCACCAATGGGCGAAAGAAAAAAAAAACAACAACCAAAATTCACTTTGGCGGAGGGGGAAAAAAAACTTTCCAACTTCGATATTGTAGTGGAGGACGGACAATGTGTGTCCGTCTCTTGCAAATAATCGACGAGGAATGTCTTAGAAAGAGTTATAGAGTATTGATGGTTAAATATGAAAAAAATGTACACTGAGAAAAAAAATTGGTACTCTTTTTTTTATTTACAAAATAAAAATTCAATTTGCAATATCCTAAATACATAGTTTTTAATTTTTTTTTAAATTTTTTCATACAAATAGAAGTCATGCAGAAAATTAAAAAAATGGGCCCAGAATGGTAAAACTATTTTCGACGAACTTTGTAGAACATCGAATTTTTAGGAATTTTCGAAACTTCGAATTTTTGTATGTTAACATTCATTTTTAGCCACAAATTATACATCCTGATGTGATTTAAAACAAAAAAGGTTATTATCAATCTCCTTCTAAATGTAGCCATTCTCGAAATATTTAAAAAAATATTTCTAATTTATTGTCTTTTTTATAGTAAATAATCCCTTTTAATATGTTTGTCGTGTTATACGGTCATGTTCATGAAATTTTATGAATTTGGTTTTAATTTCCAACAACTTTTCCAAATACATCATAACGGTTCATTTTTTGACTCAAGCGTAACTTTTGGAAAGGGCGTATCGATTTGAGTAAGAGGAATTTTTGATAATTTATATCTCAAAAAATATGAGTCGTACCGAAATAGTGTGTTAGAAAGAGTTATAGAGTATTGTTCGCTCAATTTGAAAAAAATATACACTGAGAAGAAAAATTAGTACTCTTTTTTTTATTTACAAAATAAAATTTTAATTTGTAATATCAAAAAATATGTATTTTTTTATATTTTTTTCAATTTTTTCATATAAAATAGAAGTCATGTAGAAAATTTAAAAAATAGACCCACGATGGTAAAACTATTTTTGACGAATTTTGTGGAACATCGAATTTTTAGGAATTTTCGAAACATCGAGTTTTTGTAAGTTAGCGGTCATTTTTAATCACAAATTATGAATCCTGATGTTATTCAAACAAAAAAGGTTATTGTCAATCTCCTTCTAAATGTAGCCATTCTCGAGGTATTTAAATTTTTTTTGTAATTTATTGTCTTTTCAATAGTAAATAGGCCCTTTAAATATGTTTGTCGTGTTATACCATCATGTTCAAGATTTTATGAACATGACGGTATAACACGACAAACATATTAAAAGGGATTATTTACTATAAAAAAGACAATAAATTAGAAATATTTTATTAAATATTTCGAGAATGGCTACATTTAGAAGGAGATTGATAATAACCGTTTTTGTTTTAAATCACATCAGGATTCATACTTTGTGGCTAAAAATGATTGTTAACATACAAAAATTCGAAGTTTCGAAAATTCCTAAAAAATTCGATGTTCCACAAAGTTCGTCAAAAATAGTTTTACCATCTTGGGCCCATTTTTTAAATTTTCTGCATGACTTCCATTTTGTATGAAAAAATTAAAAAAAAATTTAAAAATATGTAGTTTGGATATTGCAAATTGAATTTTTATTTTTTAAATAAAAACGGGTACCAATTTTTTTTCTCGGTGTATTTTTTTTTTCATATTCAACCATCAATACTCTATAACTCTTTCTAAGAAACTATTTCGGTACGACTCATAGTTTTTGAGATATAAAATATCAAAGATTTCTCTTACTCAAATCGATACGCCCTTTTCAAAAGTTACGCTTGAGTCAAAAAATTCCCAATTGCTGTGGAAAACTCATATTTCCTCTAACCCAAACGGAATACACACTTTCATCCGAATCAAAAATACCCATATTTTGTCATTTGTCGATTTCATTTGGAATTACTCTGTTGTAAACAAGCCCTTGAAAGTTAACGGGAATTATTAAAAAAGGGAAAGCATAAACTCATCGAGAAATATTTTTGGATTTAAATATTTTTAAAATGATTGAGGCCTAGTTTAGATATAACGCTAGAAGCGGATGAAGAGCTATGCATCCGCCCTTTATATATATCACCACTTCAAAGTACTTTGTGCGCAGCACCCGATTTGCACGGTCTTATGGCTCTCAAATTGATCTTTCGGTTGGACGTAAATTAAATGTAGGAGAAATTCGCTTTCATTGCGTTGGCCTTTGCCAGTACCGACAAACACAGCCGACCCGTATAAAAAAGTTGTATTACCGGAATCGGTGGCTGTATGCAACAGGTGATTTATTTGTGCCGGGCGGAGAAGACGAGAAGGAAAGAGAGTGGGCCCAGGCTCCATTATTATGAGAGACCGAATGAAACTTTTACGAATCAACGATTATAACTTTATTTGTTCGTTGACTCATTTCACCTCTCCGGACACCGGACGGACGGACTCGATGACTGCAAGAGAAACCAAGAAGGACTTGCAATGTTTTTTTTTATTGTTCAATGTTGCTTTTGAACAAAGAAATTCGTTGAATCATGTTGAACTAATAGAAGGTGTCATTTGACAAGATGACTTTTCGGTAAATGTAGCATATTCCATTGAGAATCGGTTAATCTACTATTGGAAGCGGAAATATTAAGAAGAAACTTGTACATTTTCTTCTGTACGAATTTCCCAAAGGTTCCATTGCTTCCAATCTAGCACTGGTATATATTTGATTTCTCTGATTTCTAACTGGAGCCGTCATTGTTGATGCATTTTCGCTTGTATTGTTGCAAGAGAATGTTTTTGCTCCCAGTCTAGAATGGAAATGTTCTCTATCCATCTGGTTCTATCCCATACACAACATAGCGCTCCAATATTTCCTCCGATGAATAAGAAAGCAAAATGGCACAGACCATTTTACGTTTCGCATTGTTTGCATCGAACAGAAAACTGCAGCTGCAGCTCGTTTGCGTGTTATCTTTCCCTCACGAACTTCTTCCAGATCAGAAATGCATCCGACCAAGAGTCTGGATTTCCCCCCGAATCCTATTCCAATTTGTGAATTTGCATTTTTCATTTACGATAGCAATTCGCTCGGGAGATGGCAATTATTTGAACGAGTAAATTGAATCACGAAACGAGCACAAGCTCCCAGCCTTCAATCCCAGAGATAATTCCTAAAACTCAACACATTATTATGAGCTGAACCACTTTTCGAGATGTGGCTTTAAATTGCCTGAGTTGTTTGAACTTGATCTTGCCAATTTGCTCTTAATGGTGTCATGCATGTTTCAAGATGATGTTGGTTTGTTAAATTAGTAGCAAGCCGTTTTGACTTTCTTTTTCACAGACTAACGCAGTTTCTAAATAATAAATAATAACGCCATAGAAAATGCTGCCCACGAAAGAAAGCTTTTCGCCGGTCAGAATTAGCGACGCACATTTAATCATGCCGCCCCTAATCTAGCGATGAATTGACTCTCCTCTTTGCAGCGCGCAGTTCACTTTCAGATGAGAACCGGCGGAAAGATGTGGAAAAAGATCTTATCGCTCCAATGTCGTGATCATTTACCGCAGCACTTGCACTTTGCCGGGTGACCACTGGGACGTATCAGATTAATTCCAAACGTAGTTGCCGCCGCTCCGCAGAGTTGACCTCTCGTTGGTGTGGCAAGATTTGTCTTGTAGAGATGACAGGAGAAACGCGAGCTGACTTCTTCGAGTGTTTCGGATAACGTAAAAACCGAAGAACAATGTTATTTCACAAAAAGCTGTAACACTTTCTTTCTTTGACACTACTGAAAACTTGATAGTTATTCATGAGATCCAAGGGGGTCGAATTTTGAATTTCCGCGGGTTACATATATTTGATTTTCGACTTTTTAGGTGGTGTTATATTGGTACTCATGTCTCACATTTATGTTGACATGGTCATTTTGAATATTCAGTTATTTTTTTTTATGGATTTCAATGGTAGTGGAATATCAATGTTTAAGATGAGTGACTACGCCTACGAATGACGGATCTCAATAATAGCATGTCCGAGCAAGAACCTGAAATTGTTGAGAACCAGAGCAATGGGTCCATAGTCCCAAAAACAAAAGAGTGGTTGTAATAGCTGTTATCAAGCCAAGGTGTGACGCGACCCGTGCCGAGGGATGAATGGTAGGGGGGTCTAAACTATGCCGTTAACAGAGCCTGTGGAGCACCAGGGCACCCTCCACAGTATCGTCTGCCCTTACTTCATTAAGCCGTACCCTGATGCAGCGGACCTTCTTTACCGCGGGACTCGTGAGACTTCAATGAATAATTCAAATGACAACAATAAAAAAAAAAATTCGGGTTCCGGCAGCTCCTCTCTGTCGGAAAAACATCCATAGAGATCGACTCTATGAGTGTAGAACAGGATGAAGTACTGAGCGACGCACCTGTGGATGTTCAGGCCTGCTCCTCTTCCATACTCAACACTCCTCCGACTCACTGTGAGTCGCTAGAGGATGATAGTGACAAATGTAGCGTCACTATAAAAACTGAATCTAAAGTTGTTGATTCAGCCGAGGTCCACTCTTCGTGAAAAAATAAACTTCAGCAATGGTCAGAGAAGGAAGCTGAAGAACTTGGTCGCAGCTGTTTTCCCTGCAAAGGACGCTCGGCTGCAAGCACTGAGTTGGCACATCTCTGGACCAACAAAATGCCCCCGAGTATTGGAGCTACCTAGTAGCGAGGAAAAACCCAAAAATGCCGATTCCCAAAAATTTCAAAAAATCGAAGCAAAATCTCTGCCCCCATAAAAGAGCCGGGCTGAATAAGCAGAAAAAAGATGCACACAACACTCTTCAAAACAACACCACAAAAACCATTATCGAATCTGGAATCCTCTTCGAAGAAGCCTTGGAGCAGATCAAATTTGGAATTCTCCCGGAGAACTATCCCAACATTGAACTGACTACAGCTCAGCTAGATTCAATTCAGAATGCTCTGCAAGAGAGCAACAAAGAAATGACCCGTGAAACCCAAGTTATTCAACTGCTCATATAAGTCGGGTTATCTAATCCTTTCTTGCAAAGACCATCAAACTTCGGAATGGTTGAAGAAAGTGGTTCCCATGATATCCCTAGAAGATAACACAAAACTGGTTGCTCTAGACCAGGGTTTCTCAAAGTGGTCGATATCGACCCCCTGGGACGATTTCGGTTTCCCAGGGGTCGACAGAAACGAGAATTGATTTTGGGGGTCGACGGGGCCTGAATCACAAGTTCTTATTTGAAATATTTAAGATGCTCCATAAGTTGTGTTACCTGAACCACTATGTTATAAGAATGCCCAGGGTTGCCACATTTGTTTCTGTAATATTTTCTGAAAAGAAATCTGTATATCTGTGTTTTTAGTAAAAAAATGTGTATCAAAAATAACGGAAAAAATGGAAAGAAAGGTTTATTTTCATTTTTAATTCATTGTTTTTAGTTATGGTTTGCTACCGCATTTTGATATTTTGGTAGTTGTGGATAGATTGGTTTGCGATTCGAATGTTTTATACTTTATGAGTAATTTGTATTAATTTGTAATTATTACACTTGATATTTACTAAATTTTATCTCTATTTATTTTGTTGAATATGATGAGAATTTTTTTTTCTGAATTATAGCGTCTTCAACATCTTTGGCTGGTTTGTCACATTACATCCTTTTTTTGTGGAAGAATGTCGGGAGTATGAATTGAACTTGTGACCTTTTGCGTGATAGGTACGGACCGCCTATGTGAGAAAATAATGTAAAGTTTATTCATTTAACCAACTGCAATGTTTTCAAATTGATAATTATTCTGTAAGAAAAATAACTAAAGATAGGATTTTCAAAAAAAGATGGTTATGGGGGTCTAAGGTATGACTTAATTCTGGAAAACAGGTCTCTTGCCCAAAACAGTTTGAGAACCCCTGCTCTAGACGCAAAAAATATTCCGCGTCCAGATATTCTTCATGCCTTTTTTTCCACAAAGTGCAACAAACAGCGACAAGATACTCAAAAGCCTCATAGAGAGCCAAAACGATAATCTCTCCACCGATAAATGACGTATACTCAAGAGATCCAAACCCAATAAAATCCACGCGGATTGGACGCTAACAGTCGACGAAGCTTCAATGCGTCAACTTGTTAGCAACAACTTCAAAATAAACTTCCGATTTGGCGAAACTAAGCTGAGGACAATAAAACGCCAAACCACATCGATAGAATAGGAATTCTCTTGTGCCTGAATGGCTACTGTGTTATAGATAAAAACAAATGTTTATCGATAGATAGCGATACTCTTACGCCTCAAAATGGTAACAGTGTAATGTACAACAAAAGTTATCTTAAGATAAAAAATGTACACGAATGAATTCGGCTCTGTTACAGCTGAATTGCTAAATGAGCCTAATAAAATAAACTGTTGGGTTAACGCCAAACCACAACTCAAAAAACTCCAGTGTAGTCAAAGGAGATCTGGAGCCAAGAAACGAGGAAACTCAAAGCTCCAAAAACCCAGGTAATCTGATGTCCTCAGATACCAGTGACTCCAAACTTGTGGAGCAATACTCACAACACAATACTCAAAAAGTCGTCAGAAGAGTTTATGGTAAATTAAAGTTTTCTCGTGAAAATTCTCCGAAAAACAAGAAACTTGACAATCTGAATGTTTCTGGCCCAAGCGGTATAAACTAAACGACTATCGCAAAAAGGGTAGGAACTTCAACTAAGTCAAGTAAAATCCAAAAAAAAGAAGTGGGTTATATCTGTGATATAACCGCAAGGTAGACGTAGGACTACCGTTGGCTCGGTAATCATTTATTTGAAATTGCATCTGAATCAATTCTTAATTAATGAATTAATGAATATTTTGAAAGATTGCTGAAAGTTTTTTTCTTTTTAGTGTGTAGGTTGATGAGTATAAGTATGGAATTGTTATTAACATAAAATTCAACTCTTTCGAACTTGTTGGTGGTCCCGAAACGAACCGATGAAATTTGAGTGGCCTTGTAAAAGCAACTGAAAATGTTTGATACGTGATTCATTTTTGTTTTCATGAGAATAACACGAGATTTTTTCTGATCACTCCATGCGCAGAATAGAAACTTAGTGCGCCATTTCATGCTGAAAACGAAATAAAGTCTATACAACCTTGCACAAAATTTATTTCGTTATTATCGTGATGTGGCAATTTTTCATGACTGTTCCATGCGAAAGCAAAACAGAAACTGATGCTATTGGATTGCATCACGGGAACACCAACTCGAGTGCGTAAATGGTTGCGAATATTCCTTCGCTCGGGCGCATTCACGCGCAAAAAATTTTTCACGACTGTTCCATGTGAAAGCAGAACAGAAACTGATGCGACAAAAAGTACTCACGCCTTGCATGTGTCTGCTATGGTTTCCCAAAATCAATACAAGCGAGCAAAAGAAATCACCGCTTGCATGTGTTCGCTATGACGGTTCCTCCAGGTGCCTAGATTTTGCGTCCGTGTTCGGGAACACATTGCGATCATCAATCATCATCAATGAGCTAGATTGTTATGACTTCAATAGCTTGCTTTCAAAGCAATGTTTAAGCTATTGAAACGATTTTTTGGACCAATAAGTGACAATTAATAACTCGTTGACATTTTATCTTTAGGATGAAGTGATTATTATACCACTCCATTCAGCCGGTAAAGAGGTATTAACGTTCAGAACCTTGCAGTCCAGCGTCACTCTCTCGCTTTCGAAACTCTGAACTTACACCCCGGTACTGAAATGAAAGACGTAGTCCTACGTCAAAATGTGACTTTCTTCAAACCCCCATCACTCCAGATCCAAAATTAACATGGATACTGGACCAAACAAAAAACCTAATATTTGGCTGTCAAAAAAATCCTGCGGTATTTCCGCGAGTTGTCGTTGTAAGCGCGTAGTTCCAGTTGTATTCATTGTATCGAGTCATACTATAGCTTGTTGGAAAGGTATTTTTGCGCACTATAATATAGTCCTTGACAGTTTTTTGTTTGGTTAAGTCGTTCGTGGGTTATAGTGTCGCAAATATGGAGCAAAATAAAGAGAAAATCCGACATATTTATATTTATATTTTACAGTACTACTATGACAAAGGCAAAAATGCATCTCAAGCTGCCAATAAAATTTGTGCAGTTTATGGACGCGATACAGTTTCCATTTCCACCGCACAACGATGGTTTCAACGTTTTCGTTCTGGTGTAGAGGTCGTCGAAGATGCGCCACGCTCCGGAAGGCCTGTCGTCGAAAATTGCGACAAAATCGCTGAATTAGCCGAGAAAGACCAGCATAGTAGCAGCCGTAGCATCGGCCAAGAGCTGGGGATAAGTCATCAAACCGTTATTAACCATTTGAAGAAGCTAGGATTCACAAAAAAGCTCGATGTATGGGTGCCACCCACGTTGACGCAAAAAAAACATCTTTGACCGTATCGACGCATGTGAATCGCTGCTGAATCGCAACAAAATCGACCCGTTTCTGAAGCGGATGGTGACTGGCGATGAAGAGTGGGTCACTTACGACAACGTGAAGCGCAAACGGTCGTGGTCGAAGCCCGCTGAAGCGGCTCAGACGGTGGACAAGCCCTCATTAACGGCCAGGAAGGTTCTGCTGTGTGTTTGGTGGGATTGTCAAGGAATAATCTATTATGAGCTGCTTCCCTATGGCCAAACGCTCAATTCGGACCTGTACTGCCAACAACTGGACCGCTTGAAGGTAGCACTCATGAAGAAGAGGCCATTTTCGATAAACAGTGGCCGCATTGTCTTCCATCAGGACAACGCCAGGCCACACACTTCTTTGGTGACGCGCCAGAAGCTCCGGGAGCTCGGATGGGAGGTTCTTTTGCATCCGCCGTATAGTCCGGACTTTGCACCAAGTGACTACCACCTGTTTTTGTCCATGGCGAACGAGCTAGGTAGTCAGAAGTTAGCCACAAAAGAGGCCTGTGAAAATTGGCTATCCGAGTTTTTTGCCAATAAGGAAGCGAGATTCTATAACAGGGGTATTATGAAGTTGGCATCTCGTTGGGAACAAGTCATCGAACAATACGGCGCATATTTGACTTAAAACAGATGAGTGTAACTAATTTTATGAACAAATGAAAATTCAAAAAAATACCGCAGGACTTTTTTGACAGCCTAATATATTGATATCGCGGGACATTTTCGTTCCTTTTGCCAAATGCGGGACGTTTCGCGGGACGTAATCTTACGCGGGACATTTTGTTGAAATGCGGGACGTCTGGTCAGTTTACCCTAATGCAACTTGGATAGGAAGCGCTAAAAACAACGTTGTGGGAGATTATTTCAATGTTGTCAGGGTGACCACAATTTTAGGTGAAATAAAAAATTAAATTTTCATAGAAATATTATTTCCGATACTGCAACAGTAAAATACGTAAAAAAAATTGCAAATTTTTTTTTATTTTTTAATTTTTTTTATTTTTTTAAATTTAAAAAAAAAATTCACTGCAATACACTAAATTAAGATCTCTACTGTTAACAAATGGACTGTTTGAAGCTAGCGATTGACCTGAAACGTTCAAAATTAGCCAATAAAAGAGGTGTTGTGTCCCATCAGGACAACGCAATAGTACACCATTCAGAGAGCTTGATTGTTGCGTCATAGAAATAGAAATAATCATAGTTCGACAATGTTGTATCTCCAGTTATTTTAATCAACTTTGTAGAACAATTTCGTATTTGAGTGTATGATGTGTGTATAGTGAGATGTAGAGTGAAAATGTGGGTTATGAATACCGCCAATACACTTTGTATATCTTTGCCTCAGAAATAATGAAGAGAGGGTTTTTTTTTGGAAGAAATATTAATAACTTTTAGTAGAGTTGAGATATTGACAAGTTTTATATCGCAAAATATTGGTATTAGTAAGCACTAAAAGTCTTTCGAAGACACATTGGATGTAAAATAGTTAAAAGTTAGACTAGAGCAAAAAAATATTTTTTTTCCATGGTGACTCTAACTCAACTCAGGAAAAAAGTGCTATATCGGGTTTTTCAAGAGATAGAAAATAAACTTGGTGTCTTAAGGTAGTAGCCCGGTGTTACGGGTTCAAAAATCGATTTTTTTGACGTAGAGCTACGTCTTTCATTAAAGGTGCCAAATCAGAAAACATGTCACGTTTTTATGAAATAAAGTTAACGTTAATAACTATTTTTACCGTGAACGGATTCTGGCGATTTACATCCCAAACGAATCGGAAATTCCCTAAGATTTGTTTGATATGCTATACATTACAATCCCATAGTCTGTATATGGTTTAAATTCATGAAAATTGGAAGCATTCCCATTTCCTCATACATTTGTTCTGTCCATTTGTGTGCTTTCCCGAACAGAGCTGTCAATAATGAGCAACTTATCGACGAGCAACGAAGCGGAAATCGTAAAATGTAAAGTCTCCGTGAACAAACGAAAAGAAGAAGAAGAACGAAGGGGAATATTTGCCTAGAGTATAAACAGTGGATCTTGCTGAGGCAAACTTCACTCTTCGCGAGGACACCGGCTGGACAACACCGTTGCTGGGCGAGCTGGACAGCGATGGATCGAATGGTTTTCTCAAGGCTCAAGGTAGAGGAGTAATATGAGGAAAGAGTAGAGTTTTCCAAGGGCCTTTTTGAAGGCTAGAGACGAATGAACCGAAGAAGTTT
This sequence comes from Toxorhynchites rutilus septentrionalis, assembly GCF_029784135.1. Classification (NCBI taxonomy): domain Eukaryota; kingdom Metazoa; phylum Arthropoda; class Insecta; order Diptera; family Culicidae; genus Toxorhynchites; species Toxorhynchites rutilus. The sequence goes on from NC_073746.1 coordinate 166,522,065, forward strand.
TGAAGTTGAAGTCTCTTTAATTCAACAAGAAAAGGCAAACTTTCAGTATCGTTCTAGATACGAAACAATGAACATCGCTTGTTCTTCCTTGGTTTACACTATCACATGTTTCCGTTTCGGACTGAGCTGTGGACGCGACTGAATTAGTCACTAGCTGATGTCTCTGGCATTGCACTCATTGCGTCAAGCTGACGCCATTGCATTGATGTTTTGAGCTACACAATTGTGTGGGAATCATCAAGCTCAGCTCACCAAGAAAATAAATGTTCTTGAATTTTGTCAGTGATTTGGTTTCCCATAACGGTAGGAAAACTCTCTCCACAAAGAATGACAGCTAAGCTAATCTAGACTGGCAATATCAACAGAAAGTGCTTCTGTTGAGAAGAACGCAAAACAGAGATAAGTGTGTGTATATTTAGTTGCATCAAGCCATCGGTATATGAATATTTTATTGCGTGCGTGCGTGCTTCATAACCCGTACGTAAAAATAGTGCATCTTCGCTACACTGAAACCACATTTGTAATGATAGATATAAACAAGGAGGGGAGATAGCGGGAGGGAATTATTCACGCAAGGATATTAGTAATGAATCTCTGCTGAGGCAAATATTCAGCCTTTTTCCAAGCAGTTAACATTGTTTGTTTTCTGTCATCATAAAAGCTTCGTTGGTGCCTTTGACATTGCATCAATGCATTGAACTGACGCTATGGTGAAGCAGGTATTAAGGTTGTGCACAAAACATTATTTGGGGAATACCAAGTTATTCAATAAGTTATAATATGCCATATTTTATTTGGGTTCGCGTTGCAGATAGAGTTTATTTCGTTTATTTAGTCACCAAGAATTGTGTATGTGATTTCGTTTCGCTTGTCAGTAGCAAAACTTTTTCCACTAAGGATGACAGCTGCGCTTGTCTCGAACATGTATTGTTCTGCGAGCACAAGAATGAATCATCCATCAATTATCGTCAAATGATTCTACAATAAAAAAAAATCAGCGACCAAACTGGTAAAATGGTTATTTCAAAATTTTCGTAGCATTATAAAATAATATCCGCAGCTATAAACCAGCGACTTGAATTAAACTACAGCGTAGTTCTACGTCAACAATGCGGTCGTGTCTTGAACACAATCTCCTATATATTTTTCGGAAGAAAAACATCTGAAAAATATACTATGCATATATTGCTCTATGCACTAGGCATAGCTGATTAATGTAAGTATAATTTTCTTATAAAAAATCTGTCGTCAAAACTTTAAACACGTTTTTCTCAAAACCATGTTTTCGAAATTTCGGGGAAGCACTGACTCAAAACTAATCAACCGATTTGGTTAAAAATTTTACCCGTTATTCTAGAAACATATCTAAAACGTAACCTTTAAAACATTTAATTTTTTAATAATCAACTATTTTAATGAAACAATTTATCAAGAAAAAAATTAGATTTTGAGAACTTTTTTCACGAGTCCACCATTTTGTTTTAGTTTTTTTATGTATATCATAGGTTAGTTCATTAAAATAAAGTCAGAATAATAATCTTTTTGAATTTTTTATTTCAGATGACTTCGGAAGACTGTGTGCTTCCCCGAACCAGCTCATCTTCTTTTCGAGGACTTCACTGTCAAATATTAAAAACTAAATAATAAACTAAACTAAAAAATAAACTAAAGAAATATTGTTGTCTATATTTTAAAACACTAAGCATGCATGTAAAAATTTCAAAACGATCGCATTTTATTTTCTTGTTAAAAAAAATAATCACGCGAGGGCATATTTTCTACGTTCAGTTAGATAAAGGAAGGACAAAATCAGTTCTGCACTCGTTGACCCGCAGAGATCGGGAAGTGTGCAGCAGACACTTACTCATTCCACCCATATCTGCTTTCCACAGTTTATTTTTGTTTGTTTTCATATTGACAGTCTGTGGTACAAATATGGTTGAATAGGCAATTCTCGCCAGAGTTCCTAAAATTTGCAATGTTTCCATAACATTGATCACAATGTCTCTTGCATTTGTCCTTTTAACAAACATGGCAGCATTATACTACAATGATTTAATATTGGGGTTTGTTAGTAAACACCATCCGTTATGTTCCTCTTTTCGTGATAACGACACTCGGATGATACTGCCAGTGTTTCATTTAAATATTCGCGCCTCATTGGCTCCACGGGGAGGTGAGAAGGAATGCGAGATATGGTCATGCATTGATTTAATATTTCATGTCAATCTGCTTGACCCCAATTGCTCGAGAAAACACTTGTCCATGTAGGAACGACTGCCCATGAGGAATCAAATTATTAATATTTTTACTTCATCCCAGTTTTCCGATTGTGTTGTGTTATATATTATTTACAAACTGTGTAGAAAATATACAGTGCTTTTAAAAATTAAAACAACAGATACAAAGATTTGGAAAAAACATTCCTAGTCTACTAAAGCATACGTTTAATTTCAATTGTGTTTTTTAATCCATTCGTTTATTTTATATACACTCATTATCATTTACAGATATCAAAGGCGATTATCTATTGATGGTTGTCTGATGAGCCTCAGCATCTTGTCGCCAATATCAAAGTAAACATATCGCCCCTACTTCGCTGAATCATTCAACCATTCCAAATTGACATACACACGAACAGTTAGTTAACTAGTTAACGTAGGCCAACAATAAACAACGGCCAAAGGCAGAGGCTGGGATATGCTGCCACGTAACGGCACCACTTGTGGCTTTGGATTGCGCTCTGGGAACCAAAGGAACATCTTTGTTTCCCTAACGAAAGCATCACTTGCGGTGCATAATTACCCCGTTCAGCAAACATTAGCAGCTGCGGCAGAATGGCGGATTCACATGCAGCAAATCGTGAGTTGCAACTGGCAAGTTGTTGTTTTTGTCATATTCATTCGCAATCAGTTGAATAACTAATGACACTTACGTGCGGTGTGTTCTCCGCGGATCCATTCTTCTTCGCTTCGTCGTGGGAGAATGACACAAAACGCGCATCCGGGAAGAACAGTGGAGAATCGGTACATAAAATTTTGCATTGGATGCTGCTTATCATAAACATTCTTTGCGAGAGAAACGCAAAACATTAACCGATTGTGAGGGTATAAAACACAATCGTCTGCTGATTCTTGCATGACGCTGTGATTGACAACAGTGATTGGGTAGACTGTACAATTCGTAGTTGCTCTTCGTGATTGACCTGAACCAGCCAAATTGCACACAGAACACTCAGAATGACGCTTGGGACTAGCAAATCATTCTCGTTGGCTGTGATTGACAACAGTGTTATCGAAAAAGCAACCTCAAGTGATAGACAGCTTTACGATTTTGTTTTGAATTTGTGGCAACATCCACTCTATTCCATTCTTTTTTATCGAACAACCAATTGAGTGCGCTCCACGAAAAATTAAAAGAACAAAATGCGAAGTCGAGATTTTTAGGTGATGTTTAAAACACTGTAACTTCGAGAAAAATCAACGCTAAAAATTTGATATACCCCAACAAGTTTTTGAATATTTTATGAACACATTATTATCTCTGTGTGTGTAGATGCAGTGGACAGGAATATCTGGAAGAAATAAAAAATCGATTTCTTTCTTTTTTTTAATGTTAAATCAATTATCCTCTGTTTCACAACTGTGTCCTGTATTGAATTTTCTCATCTTTCAAATGGAAGCTACAGAATCGCCCTACGTTGCGTGCTTTTTCCCATAGAGCCAAACATAATGAATGACAACGTGCATTTAAACATAACATAACAAAACATATCAACAAGGGAAAAGAGAGCCATTCAATTTCGTCTCAAAAAGAATGAGCGTCAGAGCCCCACCACAACACCACCCACAAACAAGCCTCACTTCACCCAACATCATAAACTTGCAATGTGAGCTTTCATTCGCATAGAAATGAACATGTTGGACTTCAGACGCATACAAAACAATGTGCCTCTCAATACATTTGCTTCTCTCTGGAACTTCCACTCTCTGTTTTGATATTTTTATTTTGCTTTGGCTCTTCGCGTCTTCTAGTTAAATGCTGCGTCTCTTTCGCTGATTCAAAGAGAATGTAGAGTATCCACGTTCGCATATAAAGGCAGTGTTGCTATTTCTAACGACGAATTCCCAATTGAACTGTTGTCTTAAGTAGGAAATGTCTATGATAATTTTTAACCTGAGTTTAACTAAATACAGGTCGGACTCAATTATATGTGATTCGATTATATACAATTTTTGACTGTAAAGTGGGGTAAAAAACGTATTTTTTTAAGATTTTGCTTGAATTTTCACCAGGAATTATTTATCGATATTGCAGCCAAATTAGGAAACATAGAAGTTGGGTGTCAAATAACAAATTGTAGAGTGGATAGAGAACTTCAATTTTATTGATAGTAACAATCTAGTTTAATATAATTTTTTAGGATAAAATTAATAATAACATACTAAAAATTATTAACATTTAAGTTTTTCACTTCCAAAATGTTATTAAAATTCACTAATTTAGATGTTCCACTACTATATCATATGCTTTTTTTTTTTTTTTATCTGTATTATAGTGACTTTCAACTCATTTTGGCTGGTTCGTCACTTTTACTTCCATTTTTGGAAGAATGTCGGGAGTGAGAATTGAACTCGTGACCTTTAGCGTGAGAGGCATGGATGTTACCACTACGCCAGATCGCCTCCACGTATATCATATGCTATAATTTCTTATTTTTCAAATGAAAGCAACAGAATCGTCTTCCGTAGCGTACTTTTTAATGTAGAGCCAGTTTGAGACAACAGTGTTCGAACCAAAAAAAAAGTTCTATAACTCTTGTCATTAATGAAATTAGAACATATGCGTAGAAGATTTTTTTTCATCGAATATACTCGTCTATTACATCCTGAGAGAATCTGGATAACATTTTTTTTTATGTGAGAAAGGTGTTTTTTGACCTGGGATTAATAAAAAATCAAATTCTTTTTTTTATTCAAAAAACCAAAAATACATGCAAAAAAAAGAATTGAAAACATATTTTTTTGTCTCGATTTTATACAGGATTTGATTATATACATTGAAAAGAAATCGGAAACTGTATAAAATCGAGTCCGTCTTGTATATGCGAAGGCATTTTAACATGAACTTTGAAATCTCGTAGCTCGTAATGCGTCGAAATCCAGACACTTAAACGCTTGATAACTTCAACTACTAATATATCATGATGAATCATAGCATGAAAAATAACAGTTCCTATAGAATTAGAAGGCATTCATGTAAAATAACTGAATCACAGAACTCCTCAAAATTATGTTATATTTGTTCAAAATTTATGAATTTCTTCATTGTGCTGTGATTTGAAATTCGGACACTTCCCCGAATTTGTTAATGTTTTTGATATTTTTTGTCAACAGCTAGGTACTATGCTTGACACTACACCAAATTCATATAAAGGGTGTGTTACATCAAATTGCATCACGGAAAAAACGCTGTAGAAAGTCGCCCAGTAGACCGATCCTTTTGAAAATTTTAGACAGTAAAATAAAAACTATTAAACAACTTTTGGCATTTTCTTTATATTTATACTTCGAGCCCAAGCCCGTATGCTCGCACCTTCCTCTTTACCCCGTCCATAAGCTTCTGTACAACGTCAGGTTGTAGTTTTTTTTGAACAGAAATCCATTTTCTCTTGAAGTTCGCCTCCGATTTGACAACTTTTGGGTTCTTCCGGAGGGCCTGCTTCATAATCGCCCAATATTTCTCTATTGGGCGAAGCTCCGGCGCGTTGGGCGGGTTCATTTCCTTTGGCACGAAGGTGACCCCGTTGGCTTCGTACCACTCCAACACGTCCTTTGAATAGTGGCACGAAGCGAGATCCGGCCAGAAGATGGTCGGGCCCTCGTGCTGCTTCAATAGTGGTAGTAAGCGCTTCTGTAGGCACTCCTTAAGGTAAACCTGCCCGTTTACCGTGCCGGTCATCACGAAGGGGGCGCTCCGCTTTCTGCAAGAGCAGATCGCTTGCCACACCATGTACTTTTTGGCAAACTTGGATAGTGTCTGCTTGCGAATCTCCTCCGGAACGCTGAATTTGTTCTCTGCGGAGAAGAACAACAGGCCCGGCAGCTGACGAAAGTCCGCTTTGACGTAGGTTTCGTCGTCCATTACCAGGCAATACGGCTTCGTCAGCATTTCGGTGTACAGCTGCCGGGCTCGCGTCTTCCTTACCATGTTTTGCCTTTCGTCGCGGTTAGGAGCCTTCTGAACCTTGTATGTACGCAGGCCCTCCCGCTGCTTGGTCCGCTGGACGAATGAACTTGACAAATTCAGCTTATTGGCGACATCCCGGACCGAACTTCTCGGATCTCGTCTAAACTGCTTAACTACGCGCTTGTGATCTTTTTCACTGACGGAGCATCCATTTTTGCCGTTCTTCACCTTCCGGTCGATGGTTAGGTTCTCGAAGTATCGTTTTAGTACTCTGCTGACCGTGAATTGGACGAATCCCAGCATCTTACCGATGTCCCGATGTGACAACTCCGGATTCTCGAAATGAGTGCGCAGGATTAATTCAGGACGCTCTTTTTCGTTCGACGACATTTTTCCAAATTTACGAAAAATTGACAGTGAAGCATGGCCAACGTGATCTATACACTCTTATCTGATTATAAGCGAAAGCTGAAGATATAATTCATAAAAATTAAATTTCTACAGCGTTTTTTCCGTGATGCAATTTGATGTGACACACCCTTTAATAGTAACTATCAGTCATATTAATTCCACACTAGCTGACCCGGCAAACTTCGTTCCGCCCAAAATTTATATTTTTGTTATCAATACCTCCAAACATTCACGTTTTCTTACTTACGATCATGGGTCCAATCGCAGAACTGTTCATTGATTCATCTTATAATTGACCCTTTACAATTTACTTTAAATATAAATTTCCTAGGACTTCTACCAAAACTCGTCATTATAATATCAGATTATTTTCAGACACAATTCTCATGCAAGATTTTTCATCCACTTGCAAACAACATGTTACTCCGTTACATCGAATAAATGTTTGATTCGGAAAATATGATAGAATAAAGATAGCCCTAAATCGGAAAATTCTTTCTTCGAGTTTTTCTCTTATCAACACATTCGGCAATCCATTTTTGTTTATATAGATAGAAGAAGATATAGGAGTGCGATTTATCACATTAAAATACATTTCCACTTTCGAACAAAAATCAATTTCGTTAGCGCAAACATCAAATGGACTAACAACGCTTGTCACGATGTAATTATAGAACATATGGGAATTTAATTTTCCGAATTTTCCTATTCCCTTTCAGAGTTTTCCGATAATTTGGTGTCATACCATCATAGAAACATTTCTCGTACCCAAAAACCATAACATTTGTTCCATTTGCTTGATTAGTTCTCGAGTTATGCAGAAATTTTTGTTTCATTTGTATGGCAGCCCCCTTCCCCTTAGAGAGGGGAGAGGAGTGTCGAACTACCATAGAAACATTTCGTGCCCTCTAAAACCTCCACATGCCAAATTTGGTTCCGTTTGCTTGATCGATTCTCGAGTTATGCGAGTGTCAAACCACTATAGAAACATTTATTCCCCCTTATATTATTATTATTCATTGATTCTCGAGTTCTGCAAGGAAGGGTGAGGAGGGGGGATTTGCTTGATTAGTTCTTCGAGTTATATTATAGCTCCTCTCCCCTTCAGAGAGAAGTGAGGTTTGTCAAACTACCATAGAAACAATTACTCCCCCCTAAATCCTCCACATGCCAAATTTCGTTCCGTTTACTAGACTAGTTCTTGAGTTATGCAGAAACTTATGCTTCATTTGTATGCCCTCTAAAACCTTCACATGTCAAATTTGGCTCCATTTACTTGATTAGTTTTCGAATTATGCGGAAATTTGTGTTTCATTTGTATGGCAGATGGAGTGTATAACCACCATAGAAACATTTATTGCACCCCAAAACCTCCACATGCCAAATTTGGTTTCGTTTGCTTTTTTAATTCTCAAGTTATGCTGAAATTTGTGTTTCATTTGTATAGCAGCTCTCCCTTAGAGTATGGAGGGGTCTCGAACTACCGTAAAAACCTTCCCCGGTCCCAAAAACCGCTTCATACAAATTTTTACGTCGATCGGTTCAGTAGTTTCCGAGTCCATAAGAATCAAACAGACAGACAGACAGAAATCCATTTTTATATATATAGAAGAAGATGCAAAGGTGTTATGGTTTTGTTATGATATTGAATATGAGGAAAAAATGTTCGCATCAAAAAACATTATGTTATTGGATGCATGGAAAACAGGAACGAGTTGAAGGGTACTAATACGGCTTTATAGAAAGGATATAAGTACGCTAGGGTGTCAATGGAAATTTTCATTTAGAATATTAAAACGGGATTTCCTGCAAAATGTTTTTTTTTCAAAATCGAAAAATCATCCATGTACTGCCCATGAAATCAAAGTTTTCGAAGATGCAAAAAAAAATATGCCAGATTTGATCAAAAATCAACATTTTGGGATTTGGTAGTTTTTTCGTTCCAAAAAGTCGACTTTTGTCAAAACACAAAAAATAGATCAGTAGATCTCGACGTTCAATACAATTTTAAGACTTATAACAACAGTTTTTATAAATCCGGTTTCCTATAAACCCACCCACTTTGTTTATATTTTTGTACTATTTGCACTCTTTATGTCTTAGACATAGAGAGTACAAATAGTATTTTTTTTTTATTTAGTTATTTATTAAACATTTCTATTTCATAACTTAAGACTTCTATATTTCACATATTCTAGGAGAGGTGAACAGATATTCTCAGTGATTAATTAGCATGGAAATTACTTTGATGTTTGGGGGCAAAGTGGTCAAAGGTGAATAACCACATACAATGTTCTGTTTACTAAAGCTGATATACCTCATCACATTCTGCTCTTGAAGAAGATCCTTTTGTGGCCACTCCAACTAAACCAAGCCTCATTATGCGGAACGTTATGTGTTTCTTACTACTTTTTTGTATGCATGAGAAAATTTAAATTGAGACTCTAGGTGATTAGGCCAAGCTTTTTTCATACATGTACCTACTGTAACAAATATGATTAGAACAAATTTGGACGAAAAAACGCATAAATCTATCCTATTTAGCTTGATATGTGCGGGTGACCACTTTACCTCCAAGCAATGATGAAATGTGTAATATTTTGAATTTTTATAGTAAAAGCCGTTTGCTATCTTGAAGAACAATGAGTTGAACTATAATATTCTTCGAAAAACGGGATTTAAATCGGTATGTGGACGCTGGTAATGGCCATATTTCTTAGGGTGACCACTATGCCCCCACTTCCCCTAAAACAAAACAAAAAACATTTGAACAACAATTTGAAACAGCTCTTAATAAACATGATCTATACACCATCTCTTAAATGCTGTGAACAAATCTACATTAGATAGACTTGTGGGTGAAGAATTCCAATGAGCTACACCTCGCACGAAAAATGAGTTCCCATAGTTAGCCGTACGATGCCTTGGCAAAATATATTATATGGCCTGATTACTTTGTGTGTTTGTTAGATAGTCTGGTTTTCTCGTTTTCGAGATTCTATGTAATATTAGGCAGCAACTAAAGTTAACTGATGGACAGGTGAGACAGATGAGAAACATACGACAATATGTTCAGGTTAAGAGGGTATTCTAGTGTAGATGCACAAATTTCGGACGTTTGCTCTAGCTCTAAACAAATAAAGCAAAGGATATGTTTACTATACATTATTTCATTATTTGTTTATTCATCTTTTAATGAATTGATTTTTGACATCCAACCATATTTGATTACCTTTTGCATCATTTTGCGATGAATTCAGTCATTATAAACATCGACACGGTCACAAAGTTGTCTTGAACAAATGCTGATTTCTCTTAAAATACTTATCTGATGATAATGAGTTTTTGACGCAGGACTACGTCTAACTTTTCAATTCCAATGATTTAATTGTTTCGGGTAGAAAAGTGTCGATTTTGATCCGTACCTCTCACGCTAAAGATCACGAGTTCAATTCTCACTCCCGACATTCTTCCGAACTTGAAGAAAAGTGACGAACCAGCCAAAAGTGATGAATGTAACTATAATACAGAGAAAAATAGATTTTGATTATTGGATGGATTTGATTCCGAAAACACTATTTGTTCGACATCACATTGCATCGAGCGAAAGGTATTGTTCTGTTGTTCTGTGGTTGTGATTTTCAGTTTCACTCTAAACAGCGATCAGCCAACACCATGTGATAAAGCTGAGAGTTAATTTGAAAATATTGCTGCTGTGTCGATTGCTCGCGCCGCTATTAAACAAGTTGGGACTGTGCTATGCAATATGTCTCAAAAAATCTTTTTATCTGAGTTTTTTCCCAGAAAATCTGTATCGAAATCTGTATTAACCCTTTGCGGTCGTTTGTCTGGTCTCACCCACAGCAAGTATACCAAGTATACCAATATTATAATTTGTGCAAAAATGTATCAGTTCACACTTTTCTAAACGAATTTTAATGTCTTGTGAACCTATTCACGAACCAAAACGGTGCTACTATGAATCATAGATAACGGTACTTAGTATAAACAAAAGTCGTCATCCGTGCTCGAGGAAAGGATTAAGGCAAAACTCCATGTATTGCGGCACTGTATAGATGTAAAGAGCATTGTTTAGTACGTTCGAACGGAAAGATGAAAGACGAAAGTCTCCAAACTAATTATTTTTGTGATACAAGTTTATAAAAAATAAAGGAATCTTGTTCATCTTTTATAAGCTCACAAAGTTATACATCACTGCTTTTCAAATTAAATACGACCTCAAAGGATTAAATTATAAGTTCAACTAGCTGACCCGGCGAACTACTAGAGTCGAATGAATTGTAAAGCCTAAACATTCTAGAATAGAAAATAAAAAAAATGGTCCAAAACCGACCTCCACTTTTTATATCGTGATTGTTCAACACGTTCTCTCTAGCGCTTGCCATCAATGGCTAGCACAACCCTGGTTCATCGAGTGGCGCTCACTACAGGGGGAACGCATTTGATTTTGCTACCAGAAACTTTTGATAAACATATCGATGCAAGGGCATTTATGTTTGCATGTTGAAGATGACTTTGACTTTGAACATTGATCGTTGATGTTTGCGTGTGCGTCGCTCTAAGGCTAAGTTCTTTCCACTCAAACATTATCTTCCTCTCACTTAATTCCTATCTCTCACTATCAAACATAATTATTTTTTCTATCTCTCTTCGCGCACCCATGGATATATGCCAACATTACTATTCTCGATCGTATTGTGGGATTTCATGCCATTCCCGGTCTTTTATATCCGTTTTTAACGGAAGTCACCATCCTCGATTCCAGAATGGCATCGGAATACGATACTCGACTTCCGCTGGTAAGCTCATATCGTATGGGGTTTCCATATTTTTTTAATATTCAAACCGGAAGTTGAAATAATATTATATATTATATTATGGAATCTACGTTCATATATTGTTGATAAAACATAGGAGAAAGATGATATGTATGCTTTGAAACGGAACTGTAATTAATTAAATTAATCATTAATGTTCAACAGACCGAAACAGCAAAAAGTCAGGTGTTGCCACGTCACAAACCAACAAGCCAACCTAAATATAAAATATTCTCCAACTGATGATTCTTGTTGTAAATTTTCTTAATTGTGCTTTATTCATGAAAACGCAAAAAAAGTGTTTGTAGTGAGTCAAAATGTTGTTACGTCACACTCACAATGTCACAATGGATCGTATACTTCTCGTGACGTGACAACAACTTCTGGAGACAGTTGATACTCTTCTATTTGTGGACCGATTTCAACCAAATTTTGTGGGTTGTTGACTTTCATTGTTTGCTCAGAGAAACCCAAGTATAAAAATGTTTGAACCTATGTTCATCTGATAAACTAAAAAAATGCTCTATTTTTGTGACGTAACAACGCTTCAAAATACCTGTTTTTCAAATGCTTGTTTCTTATAAATTACAAAATGAAATGTAGGGCTCTTCAAACAAGCATTCAATCACCCATTCGATGGTATATAGACATTGAAGTTTGGTTGAGCATGTGCAGATATATCTCAAGAAACATAAAAATAGTTAAAACCTAAAATATTTTAAATACAATTATTAAGTTTTTTAAACTCGCCTCTCTCAAAGGTTGGTGCATAAAAATTAAATTTGTTACAAAACATTTATACTATAACTAGTGCTTATTCAAATAACGTTTTCATTTTTTTTTTCAAAACTAGATCTGAAATTTGGTTCTCTGGTGCATAACCTCATGGAATGGATCATTATCATTTACAAAATAGCGAAACATGAATATCAATGCCATCAAAATCAATTCCAATTGAAGAAATTAACTCCAATCGGACAAACTTATCATTGTAGAATAAATGCGTCATCATTTTTTTCGATTTCACTTTTACCGGCAGAGCATATGCATATCCTTTTTTTTCCTTTTCATTTTAAATATTTTTCAAAGTATTCTATCATTCTAATTTGAGTGGAGACGACTCAGACGACTTGAGACGACTCAAATCTAATCAGCCGTTCTCTTGTGACGATGAGTTATACGTACGTGGGAAAAACCTTGTTTTATATATAAGATTTTGAAGCATAATCTTGGCTTTAGTATCATTGGTTGGTATAGTTATTATGAATTTGGCGATATGGATGGTATCCACGTAAAAGTTAGCATTCACTGTGCTTTAGTATGAAAAATATAAACGGTGTTGTTTATTTATTGTAAAGCTAGCCGATGACGCAGACTTAAGCATTTTTTCACTTTCGTTTGAACATTAGGAAGCAGTATTACACGTTACATATGAATGCCAAAATCACTCTCATTTAGACTGAGTCTAATGCTATATGAATAAAATTGGTGAGTTGGGAAAAATTATTATTGAGCTCAAGCCATAAAGATTATTCAATCGTTATTTTGAAAAATCTGTAAATCTGTATGAAAAACCTAAAAAATCTGTAATCTGTATCTACAGATTCTTGGTTTCGAAAAGTCTGAAAAATTTGTATAAATACAGATTATTCTGTAGATATAGTGACCCTGCTTCCGAGTCGAGAGACGCGCCACGCTCGAGGTAGGGTACGTTAAGGGGGGAGGGCTTAATGGTTAATTAATGATGATTAATGGTTAGCTGCATGCCAATAAAAAAGTATCGCGCGTCGGCTACGCACAGAAAAATTGCAAATTGTATGATTATGATAAACCAATAAAATTATACCTAGAGTGAACCACGAGAAATCGGTTATGAATAATTAACATAGTATATAAGTCAATCGTTGCAATTGTTACAATATTGAATTCTCGGCCCCGTCAGGTTAACTCCAAAAGGGCTTAAATAAATACTGGAAAACTTACTGGAAAAAACTATCAGCTAACACCAAATACAGAGGTTATCGAATCTTCTTCTTAAGGGGGGACCCTTTCTGGAAGGTTAAAAAATGAGTTTTCGTGATTTTCTTCGGATGTTAGGTATAAAATGAAGTTTTCGGTTATTTTGATTATTGTTTTAGGAATATTTGAATACGTATTTTCCACTTTTAGAGTGCACGAATAATGATTATTATGCAGTTCTAAAAATCGGTACCACCAGCAGTATCGATTCTGAAGCAACGGGGTATCGCAGAACCAATGCCAATGAAAATTTTGAAACTTTAGGACAATACCTGAAGCGATACATAAAGTTTTTGGAAATTCGAAAAATTGCCAAAATGGCGCAATTTTTGATAAAAATGAGTTATTTTTCATGAAAAATTACTGTTCAAAAATTTCATTCCATCCTCACTTTTAGAACTGTTAGATGCTTTTGGGATGGAAGCAATCGCGTAAAAATACGATCGACTGTATTCATATGTTCTGCATGTAAAAATTATAAGAGGTTGTGTCCAAGACACGACCATTTTCCCCGCACAATTGTGTAGTTCAGAACCTTCATGGAATGGCGTCAGTTTGATGTAATGATTGCATTGCCGGAGAAGCAGCGAGTAAATAATTTGGTCGTGTCCATAGCACAATCCGAAATGAAGACATGTAATGACGCAAAACAAGGAAGAACAAGCGATGTTCAGTTCATTTTTTCGTATCTTGAACGATACTGAAAGTTTGCCTCAACGAGATCCAATATTTATGCCCCAGGAAAATATTCCCCTTCGTTCGTTCTTCTTCTTCTGACCTTAAATCATTCCACTTCTTCTTCTTCTTCTTTTTGGCTTTAAGAGGGTTTAAACTTTTCAGTTCATTCGCCTCTAGTGATTCCACTTCGTTGATCACGGATAAGTTGTTCGTAATTGACGGCATGGGTAGGGAAGCTCATAAATGAGCAGAACAAATGTATGGGAAAATGGAAATGCTTCTAGTTTTCATCAATTCAAACCATTTACACATCAAGGGATTGCAATATGTAGCATAAATGTAGGAGGGTCTATGATACTAGCCTAGGGGCACGGACGGAATTTTGACGTAGGACTGTGATTGTTCAGAACAGTTGTTTTTAAATATATTTCGTTTCATTGTTAGAAATCTGTTAGTTTAACTCTTTTGAAACCCCAAATAGTAGCCCTGAAGAGGGCCGTTTGTTATATGTACTCATAGCCATCATACGGTTTGTAACGAACAAAAAAAGAAAATAAACAACTGACAGGAAGTTCGATGTCTAATTAAAAATGATTAATGAATATCAGTGCTACACATAACAAGGTGGAATGGTAGATGAAGTATATGTGGATCGGTAAACAGTAAAAATATCGTCATTGATTACATTGAATATTGAGTTTATGGGGATGACACAATAAACAAGTTGAAAATACTTAGGATTTCGTGATATTTTGAGGTAAAATACACATGAGTCCTCGCATGACAATCGCTGCCATTCTCCTAGTATTGATATCATTTTTCGCTGCACAAATGCCCATGTTTGCTACAGTCCGGCACTCGCTTAAGATGTTCGTCACCCCGTCATATACAGAAGACATTCGCTAACTAGACTATCTTCAACTGGACTTTATCTATAACAGGGCGTACGTTAACTGGGCTGCAAAGCAGTTATTTATCAATAATAGATGTCATCTGTCATTTGAAGTATTGCTTTGGCTGTTTTGCAGACCAGTTAGCGAGTAAAATTCGATTATTGTATTGATTTTCCGGCCATTTGATGAAAACTTGCATGAAGTTTGAGCGATGCATGAAATCTTGCATCTGATTATTTGGTCATGCTAATTTGTTTGATAGTACGAATTATGGCACACAATTTCGTGTTGCATTCAACATTCATGGGAACGAAGATGGATGAAAGAATGCATAATACACGATTTACCTTCGCATCCGCTCGCAAAACATACCTCTTTTATTTGTTAAATTGGTCACTTGTTTTATTATTTCCACTCTTGATGTCGCAGGCGAAAAAAAAGCTGGATAAATTTGCCGTCTAATGGTATGTATTATAACCAGTGCTGAAAATATTCACGTTCACGACATTCAATTTCGGCGAATTTCTGCATTCCTTGTATTGATAACCTACTGCTCAAGCGTGAGTCGATAAATATGAAACAACACTATCAATGAACCCCAGTGAAATGAACATCAACATCAGCTTGCCATGAAGTTCATTTTTCATTTGCATCTTCCTTTTCGTCATGGTATTCGTAAGGTCGAAAATGAAGATCATTGCGTGTTAGTGAAAATCAAAGCATAAAATTCAGCGTTACCAACTGAGAGTGAAATCGATTAATGGTAATGGATGGCAATTCATCACACAAAATTCTTGTTTTTGGCGACTTCGGCAATGGAATGTATAGAATAACTCTTGCTACGTTTTATGAATCTACTCACGATTGCCCGGGAATGGCATACACCACCATTTATATTTGCAATGGGTGACACGTTTTCAATCAAAAATCACTGTAAGCAATGAAGATCAACTTAACGTTCGTGATAATCACCTGAAATTATTGACAGTAATAAAAGTGCCTGAATGCAGACTTTTCGAAATTCGTTCATGCTGTTTTCGATCAATATACCAGACAAAGTTCACGCGTCTCGACTCTTGTGTTATACTCATTATGGCAGATATGGTGTTGAGTTTCAACAGAAGAAAATTCATCCGATACTGGGAAAAATCTAATTCCTTCATTTGCGAATAAATTTTGATAATTTGTGGCACTGATTATAACATATATCGAAAGAACGATTCTGCGTAATATACTTTTGAAAACTCTTAATAAACGTTACATTTTTCGTAGAGTGAGCCCCCTATATAGAAATCAAAGACGTAGTCCTACGTCAATAAACAAATCTTGGGGAATTTCCGATTTGTTCGGTATATAAATCGTCTAAATCCGTTCGCGGCAATAATAGTTATTAACGTTAACTTTATTTCATAAAAACGTGACCTGTTTCTGACCTGTTTCGTGACCTGTGATCTGATATAAAATAAATAAAAGACGTAGTTCTACGTCAAAAGTATCGTCTATATTTCTGGACTGGAGCCCGAGGGACCTATTCGCATACAGAAACAAATTCTGCTACATAAAATCACCTTCGGCACGAGGGCTATGGCAGGCGTAGCGGCTAACGCAGTCAACTATGTTTACGTTATGCTACATAATGATGACGCTTTATGCTATGCTGCCACGCTCAGGGCTCGCAGCAATGCTGAGTAAAAGCACGTTTTGAGAGTTAGCCAGTTAGCCTCTCAGAGTGCATGCAACACATTTCGCTCACTCTCCACTTGCTCTCTCTCTCTTCTGTTCAACACAAGGTCTCGCTGTGTTCGAAGGTCCTGTCGATCTTTATTCTCGTCGAAGACTCTGTCGATTCCGGTTGTTGTGCAACCCAATCCGTTTGAGCTTTCCGTCTTCAGTGCTTAGTGCTACGATAAGAGCAGTGTTTGCTGCTGAAGCTTTGGAGCGCTTGCTTGTTTCGTGTATGCTTTGCGGTATGAATTATTGTGATACCCCTCGGCATTCGCGCTGGTGATTCGGTGTGCGAGGAGCGCGAAGAATCCTTCTCCCATTCCCCGGAGGATCATTGCAACGTGAGTTTAATCAAGTTTGACCGGGTGGAAAGTGAAGGCGCCTGTTTCTGATCCAAGCCGATTTCACGTGTTTCGAAAATTTTAAAAGTTGTTGTGGAAGTTGTGTGTGAACGAGGTGTAGAATTACCACCGCGCTTTGGATGCTGTAACAGTATCCCTGGGAGTATTCCTGAGCAGTGTTATCGATACCAGAAGGTAATAAAGAGAAAAGTTAACTTTTGCCTTCGCCGAATGTGAAACGGAGCAACAGAATAGAAGAATAGAATTAATGTGTACATTTTAGATTTATCCCCGGAACGATACGTCGCGACTATTGTGGAACGTGAAAGATTTATACGCTGCCAGGCGTAAGGCAATTTCGGATCGTCCTGACGCATCGTTTTGCAAGTGTTCGCAGTGTGTTTTCTTCTTCCGGAAGGCATATCCCACGATGAGCTGAGCTCGGTCCTCCTCCTCCTCCCAGCATCGACAGTAAAAGCCAAATGAAAACAAATAAATTTACGAATCAGGCAAGCGAAGTGAAATAAATAACAGGAGAATAAATGTTTATTGCATCCACATGGTTAAGCCACCAGTAAAAAGCTCCCCCAACTTGGCCGAGAGTTTGGATTAGCCGCGAAGGCAGCAAAAAGGAGTGCTGCTGTGATCTTCGACGGTTTATGTGTTTTTTTTTTCGGTGAGTGCTTACTTTCCCGAATCCGAGTTGTTCCTCTCATTAGTGCGCTTCCGAGCCTGGCTCGGCGGTAAATTGTTAAGTGAAGTAAATTTGGTTTGGTGAATTATTGCGCCGAAGATAATAAAAACAGCGTGAAATCAGCGGTGGAAAGTATTTATCGCCCGAAGAAGTCTCACGGAAGAATTTGGATTGGGTGCAAGCGTGATCTCATCGGGGCTGAGAAGTGTTGTGTTTTATTGGTGGCAAAATCAGTTCCTAGGAGGAAGTGTCAGTAGCAGACGTTGTTTGCATTGTCAACTTTAAGCTCGACTGCTCATCGGCCGTTTGTGTGAAAGTACCTAGAGGAAATTTTTGAACGAATCCACCTGTAAGTAAACTATCATTGCTCGTATGTTGTTTTGTTTGTAGTTCCGGTATGCTATTTTTTTTTGTTATTTCAAGTTTTAAGTTGCTTATTATCTTTTTAACGTGTCTACAGGCGCAGCAATTCCACAGCTGTGAAGTTGAACAACATCGGTTTCGACGCTCTTTATTGGCGGAAATTCGTTTGCATATGAGTCACGTAATTTATATGTCCCATACGCCTCAGGTGCGGAATTTTGGTGAGGACTCTTATAAGTTGGTGGATTCAATGTGTGTAAAGAAGGTTCCAATAGATAATTCTGATAAACATAAATATGTTATATACTGCAGTTCTACGCATAGTTGTCCTTTTTTGACAATTTTCACTTTTCTCCATAAAACGATGTTTTTATCCATAATCTTCCTGAAAACACAAAAAAAAACTTATTGTTTGTTCTTAGTATTTAAAAAAACAACATCAAATTCCATTAACCCATGTTAATATACTAGGCGTAATTGTTCAATCACGAATTTTAAGCCCGTAATCAAGCTTCATTAATTCAAGTAAGGGAGTCTTGTCGCATTTCATTAAACAATACACTGCGGTTCACAACTATAGAACCACTCATTTTTTTGTGAGTTTCCAGAGATATATAAGAAGTCGGTTGAATTGAAGTATATAATGTTGGATATAACAACTATCTTTATTTAATTGACTGACCATTTGAACTTTATTTTTGTGTTCAGGTTCGAAATGTTTCATAACTATAGAACCATATGGAAACACTCTCACTCCTTTACAAAATTAACGTCAATTTCACATGATTTACAATAATTTCCTAATACGTAGGTTATCTTTAGTTCTCAATCAGTTCAAATAACCCATTCGGGGTGATTTTGACCAATCTGCGCTTTGTTGTAGTGTGTATCTCGTTCTACGTAGAGGATACTACTCGTTTAAGCTTTTCAAATCACTCATACTGCTTGGAAGGTGCATCTACTATTCGTACGATCACTCCTCATATGTTCTTGATAGGGTTTTGATCTGGTAAACAAGCTGACCCGTCCTGAATCTGAAGCCCCTATTCAATAAACCTTGCCTCGACTTTCCGGATGTTATGAATTGATGCCAAATTACTCATTGTTTTTTATGTAAAATGATTCTGTACTACTTCTTTGTACTTTTGACTGTTCATTCGTGTTGATGGTAAGTTCTATAGATATTAAACACTGGAATTTTTGTTTTTTGAATGTCTCGCGCGTGAACACAACAATAAAGTTCAAATGGCCAGTCTTTTAAATGAAGATAGTTGTTACATCCTACACTATATACTTCAATTCAACCAACTTCTTACATATTTCTGGAAACTCAGAAAGAATGAGTGGTACTATAGTTGTGAAACGCAGTCCAGTTTAGTGCTCATAAAAAACCCGATGTATTGCTAAACTGAAATATTTTAAGCTTCTTATAGACAAATATGGCAGAAAACTTTGATTGCGTTTTACTCAGTTACTGATTTTGGAACATGGGACAACTATGCGTAGAACAGCAGTATAGTAGAACCTCGGTTATCCGCGAGTGGATGATCTGCGAATGCAGGTTCCATAAAAATACTATAGGTCTCTCGAAATTTGTCAGTGAGGTGTAGGCATTGGTTATTTTGTTCTGGTCATGGGTTTCACATTATCTGACCACTGCACAGGGCTATCGCTGGCTATCAAACAAAAAAAAAGTATAAGAGTCTGTACCTAGAGGTACGGACGGATACTGGTATTTGAGGGCAATTGCTTTTGAATTGAGTTTTTTTGTAACTGTTCAGAGATTCATAAATTTAATTTATTCAAAACTTCAAGTTGTTGCCCTAGAAAACCCGTTTGATATATTAGGCTGTCAAAAAAGTCCTGCGGTATTTCCGTGAGGTGTCGTTGTAAGCGCGTAGTTCTAGTTGTATTCATTGTATCGAGTCATACTATAGCTTGTTGGAAAGGTATTTAGGCGCGGTAGGCGCGCTATAATATAGTCCTTGACAGTGTTTTGTTTGGTTTAGTCGTTCGTGAGTTATAGTGTCGCAAATATGGAGCAAAATAAAGAGAAAATCCGACATATTTATATTTATATTTTACAGTACTACTATGACAAAGGCAAAAATGCATCTCAAGCTGCCAATAAAATTTGTGCGGTTTATGGACCCGATACAGTTTCCATTTCCACCGCACAACGATGGTTTCAACGTTTTCGTTCTGGTGTAGAGGTCGTCGAAGATGCGCCACGCTCCGGAAGGCCTGTCGTCGAAAATTGCGACAAAATCGCTGAATTAGACGAGATAGACCGGCATAGTAGCAGCCGTAGCATCGGCCAAGAGCTGGGGATAAGTCATCAAACCGTTATTAACCATTTGAAGAAGCTTGGATTCACAAAGAAGCTCGATGTATGGGTGCCACACACGTTGACGCAAAAAAACATCTTTGACCGTATCGACGCATGTGAATCGCTGCTGAATTGCAACAAAATCGACCCGTTTCTGAACCGGATGGTGACTGGCGATGAAAAGTGGGTCACTTACGACAACGTGAAGGGCAAACGGTCGTGGTCGAAGCCCGCTGAAGCGGCTCAGACGGTGGCCAAGCCCTCATTAACGGCCAGGAAGGTTCTGCTGTGTGTTTGGTGGGATTGTCAAGGAATAATCTATTATGAGCTGCTTCTCTATGGCCAAACGCTCAATTCGGACCTATACTGCCAACAACTGGACCGCTTGAAGGTAGCACTCATGAAGAAGAGGCCATCTTTGATAAACAGAGGCCGCATTGTCTTCCATCAGGACAACGCCAGGCCACACACTTCTTTGGTGACGCGCCAGAAGCTCCGGGAGCTCGAATGGGAGGTTCTTTTGCATCCGCCGTATAGTCCGGACCTTGCACCAAGTGACTACCATCTGTTTTTGTCCATGGCGAACGAGCTAGGTAGTCAGAAGTTAGCCACAAAAGAGGCCTGTGAAAATTGGCTATCCGAGTTTTTTCCGAGGAAGCGAGCTTCTATAACAGGGGTATTATGAAGTTGGCATCTCGTTGGGAACAAGTCATCGAACAAAACGGCACATATTTGACTTAAAACAGATGATTGTAACTAATTTTATGAACAAATGAAAATTCAAAAAAAATACCGCAGGACTTTTTTGACAGCCTATTATGAACTGAACTGAACTTCAAACTCCCGTCACAAAATATGAATATGAATTTTACCTTATTGTTGAAAGCTATAGTAATGCTTATGAAATGATTAGTAACTATCAATCGCATTTATACAACATGCAAAAAATGCAAAAAAAATGTAATGGCTGTGGTATTGTATTAAATGTTATGCAAAGTGTCCGGATTCAAAAGCATAACTGTATATACTAATGTTCATGATCGTTTTTTTCATGAATTATTCTCACTTTTCTCTGAGATCTCATTTCCCTTTCCATTGATCCTACCAATGATCTAAAATCTGTATTGTTGGTGCATAACCTCATTGAATGGGTCACTAGTTCTTTCATACCGTTTGCGAACAGTTCTCATTTCTACTTTGGAGGCTAACGCCCGAATTATATGCAATTTGGGTTTGTGGCCTTTTCCCACAGGGCAAGCGGCTCTCATGGAATATTTTAGGAATGGAATTCTAAAACAAAATATATGGTTTTTCATTCGCCACGCAAGAAAATCTGTCAACATCTCGATCCGTCTGTCAGAAACATGTCAATTGAGAAGGTCACATCTTTGAAATATTTAGGGCTACACTTAGATTCTTGTCTTTCATGGGACACTCATATAAATCATGTATCGAGAAAAGTTTCAACTCTATGTGGTCTCATGAAAAGAGTACGTTGTTTTGTGCCTAAAGAAGCGCTGCTGCGTTTTTATTTCGCATGTATTCATTCCATACTCCAATATTTAATCGTTGTGTGGGGTCATGCTGCCAAATCAAAACTAAAAAAAATCCAAACACTTCAGAACAGATGTGTGAAAGTAATCTTTAATCTACCGTTCCGATATCCGACAATTTCGATCTACACTAGTTTACACCACAGAATTATTCCTATTTTAGGATTGTGTGATACTCAAACTATTATGTTTGTACATAATACATTGCATAATCGTAATTTCCATCATAACATAAATTTTTCAACTCGAGTGAACCTTCCGAATACGAGAAATGCAAATGAGTTAACAAGAAGTAGAGCATACACAAACTTGGGTTTCACGCGCATTATGAGCTACGGTCCATTAAAATTCAATTTACTTCCTAATGATTTGAAATCAATAACCAATAACAATATATTCAAAAGTAAGCTGAAACATCATATAATCAGGAACGTAAATGAATACATTCTTTAAATGTGCCAACCAATTTAAAATTTAGACTTTACCATTCTGATTTTTTATAATTTTTTTATTTTTTTTATTGTTATAAAGTTTTAAATTAATTCAAAATAGTCTCCAAAGTCATTAATGTTATCACCGTTTTGTTTTTATTTTATCTTTAATTTTTTTTTTGTTTCCTATCTTAAGTGAACCCCTTCAAAGGAACTAAGTTCCACTGGGGTTTGACTAAGTTTAGTTTATTAGTTAATAGTTTACTCTCCATGGTTTAGCTGTTAGTAAGTGTCCACTACCAGTGGGCTCCCTATGAGCCTATTGGTGTGGGGGTCAGTGGAGGGTAAAAAAAAAAGCAGCCAATAAAATCTAGAAAACATGCCTACTTTATTCGCCAAATTGATTACAGGTCGGACTCGATTATATATAATCGCAATTTCACTTTGAACGTTAATTTTCGAATCCAATATCACATCGAATCACAAAAAAGCTATTTTTCTATTAATGTTTGACATTCATACATTAATGAAAAAATTGTTTTCTTGAGATTCGATTATGTATAGGATTTGAAAATAATTGTTGAAAAAAAATGGTCGACTATATATAATCGAGTCCGACCTGTACTTGTTTTACTATCTTCACTGTTTGTGTAATAAAAAAAATGCGGAATGGATTTGAGATCTAATGGTACATATTATAACATACATAGCAATAATGAATTTGTGTAATGTGTATTAGAAATCTCTTTATTTTTCGTTACATTTTTCGTAGAGTGACCCTGCTATATAGAAATCAAAGACGTCGTTTTATATTAAAAGAAAATTGCCTCATTTACCCTTTATTGCTATAATATTTAAGTGTTTAAATCCCCAATTTGGGAGCAATATCATAAAATCTATTTTTTATGACTTATCAAAGCTTGGCGAACTGACGTTTTTTTAAAAAAGGTACATTAGTTTGAAACGCTCTGCAGCTCCAATGATAGCTGGGATTGTTTTGGCGTCAACGGAAGAAGTTGTTCGAAAAACTATACGAAACAAATCTCCTTCTTTAGATATTCTGAATTTTGGTCATATTAGGCCTGAAAAAGTGTATTTTTTTGTAGCTGTAAAGCTACAATATCGGAGTTTCACAACATTGAAAAGATGCGGACATTGTAAACGAAGTAAACGAAGATTATTGGCATTATGGAATATCTTCGCTACGTTGCTTTGAATGCACGATTCATATTTCATATCGGCTGGGATTTATGCGCTGTCGAAAATCTGGGTTTGAAACACATTCCATGCCACAAGAAAAATTCCGGTAAAAACAAACCGGTATTTCAGCTCAGCAGAAAAGTAGTTGTAAAAAATCTCCAGTTGAAGTAGTATTTATATTGAAGAAAACAATGGTTGAATTAGGAAAAGATAATGGTGAATCTGATAATAGTTATGAAGAAGAAAAAGGAGAAAAAGGAGAGGAAGAAGAAAAAGAAGAAGATGAAGAAGAGGATGAAGATGATTGTTCTAATTAGTAATTTAAAAAAAAGAATTATATTTATAGCAAAATTTGTTTGATTTGAGGGATCGTCCATAAACTACGCCATCTTTTGACGTAGGACTACGTCTTTGATTTCTGTATAGGGACACTACTAAATTGAAAAAGAAACATGCATCGAAATATCAAAGGATTTCAAACGCAGATTACGTAAGACAGTTATTGCCATATTTGATATACTGTATAACATCAGACGAGAAATTTATCCAGCAAACAAAATTCACAAATTTGTCAGTGGTTCTGAACACACGCTATTTTATACGTGTAATACGAGTAATTTTCGTGTACGATACAAAAAAAATCTAGCTCTCCTGTAGTATATATCAAACCACGTTGAACTCAAACATCGATACATGCATACGTGATACATGAGAGAGAGAGAAACGAATTCATTTTGAGGGGGGTCACTTCAATATGCTTTGTAGTCCATTTGACGGGGAAGAATGAAATGCGATAGTCGAGTCGTAGAGTGAGATAGCAACTAAACGTCCGACTGATTGACTGTTGAGTCATGATGACGGAGAAACTGTTGGAAGAAGCCAAAACTCATTTCCAGCTGAATACGAAGGTGACTTTCTTCATAGTCCGCTGACTATCCTCAGTTGAATATGACTTTGCTGAACCCTGGTTACGAGCATAATATCTACGTGGCAACGAAGGAGAAAATGCTGTTCTATTCTTCTTTAATACGCTTAAGTTTAATATGAACTGATAAATAATAGTTTCTTACCCTACTAAGCGAAATTACATAAATAAAGAAGATGTGATAGTGATTGTTTTACTAATGGCATTTTAGGCAGGTTTGGGTAAATCGATATGACATAGTCAGAGCTTTGAGTTTTTCGTGTTTATGTTGGAATATCTATATGGAATTTATTTTCAATAGTTGACTATTGAGTATATAAAGCATTAATAATTAATGTTTCTAGATTCTTACCACTTCAACTCTTACAAACAGTTTGAAGGATAGAAGTTCATATTGTTTATTGTTTATTGTTTATAATTAAGTTTATCTGACAAATATAATAAATATAACAAATATAACATGTTCAGATATCTGTAATTTTTAATCTTTTGATACATCAAATGAAGATCCCGGGAAAACAGTTGTTTATAGTATGAGTTATAGTTCGGAATTCTATCTTGGACACTCGACACTTTTTGATATTTTTATATCAATGTTCAAAAATGTGCACAAAATACAGTATAGTCCTTACCACCCTTTTCTTCTATTTATTTAATTACGAATCGATTGGACAACAACCTGAACATTAATCTAATAAAATCTCTATCAACGTTTAAACTTTTCAGCTAGGCTTTTGTCAAATACTTGGGGAGAATAGAGTAAAACAATTCAAGATGATCTCTAGAATAATTCCAAGATCATCCCTCCATTCATTCTGCCAACTGATAAATGCCAATTATCGGCAGATGGAGAATAATATTACGCATTGACTCAGATTGTGACCTAACGCCTGTATGTAGGCAACAAGATGGCTCGTTGCGTTGTGGGGGAAAACGAGGCTAGTAAAATCGAAACAACATACCTATTTTAAACCTCAAATTGTTTACTTTTTTTACTATATTCACTGTTCATGTTTCAAGCGAATGGCTGGATACATTTCTCTTCTAATGGTATACAACATAACATACATCGCAATAACAATCTTGCGTAATATACGTCTGAAATCTCTTAATAAATCGTTACAAGCCTCATTTTCAATTTCGTGGATGACCCCCTTATATAGAAATTAAAGACGTAGTTCTACGTCAAAAGTAGAATTTACGGATTCTGAACAATTGAAAGAATTCAAACGCAACTTTTCCAACAATCACAGTCCTATGTGAAGCTCTCGTGTGTGCCCCTAGGCTCAGACCTTTTTCTTCAGATCTTCGTTTTCACTAGAGAGTGGGGCTGCTTGTGATCTTTTAATGAAAAAAGGTTAGTAAAAAAATACTACGGGGGGAGGGTGTCATAAAATTGGATTACGAGATTTATGGACGACCCCTAATAAAAAATGAATAGCAGATTCGTGTTCAACATCCCGAAATTATGTAAACACTACATGGGCTGAAAAGTCCTGAGATTTTTAAGGAAACAATCGTTTTTTGAGCAAAGCTGTATTTATTCCTTAACATAGTTTTCTTCAAGGGAAATACACTTGGTATAGCGAGTTTCCAACATTTCGATTCCCTTTCTGTAGTACGAAACGTCTAAGTCTTCGAAATATGCCTAAGTGCCACTTTGCAGACTGCCTTTTGGACTCAGGAGCAGAGTGGCCATAATAAAATCTGTTTTTTGGTTTCAAAAAATCTTTTTATCTGAGTTTTTTCTCAGAAACTCTGTATCGAAATCCCTTTACGGTCGTTTGTCTCAACCACCACAGCAAAGAAGTATATTGCTATTTTCATTTATGCAACAATGTATCAGTTCATACTTTTTATAAACGAATTTTCATGTCTTGTGAACTTACTCACGGACCAAAACGGTAAATACTTATCAGAAGTATACAAAAAATAAAGGAATCTTGTTCATCTTTCATAATCTAACATCTCTGGTTTTCAAGTAAAAATGATTGCGACAGTACGACACACATGTCGAATTTGATACAACCGCAAAGGGTTAAATTTTTTATTTCAATTTTGAAGCATAATCTTAGCTTCAGTATCATTGATTGCCATAATTATTATGAATTTGACGATATTGATGGTATCCACTTACAAATTTTCATTCACTGTGTTTTAGTAGGAAAAAGATAAACAGTGTTATTTATTTATAGGTAAAGGCGATTTTTTTTTATCCCATCTGACTTATTAGGCTCATTTAGCTATTCAGCTGTAACAGAGCCGAATTTATTTGTGTACATTTTTATCTCACGATAAGTTTGTTGTATATTACACATTAGCCATTTTTTAGCGTAAGAGTATTCCTATTCTATCGATACATATGTCGCCTTTTTTTCGGCGTGAGAATATTCCTATTGTTCGAATGTTCACAGTTGGAATGAACACAGCGGGACTGTTGATATGAGCTCCATTGTTGTGTTATTAATAGTACTTAATACTTAATAGTATTAATAGTAGTATACAGTGGTGTCGAGTGAAGCTTTTGCACCCGGGGCGGAAGACCCCACCCCCCGCCAGAAATAATATTTATCCAATTTCTTCATATAAATTTCGTTCATTCTGCAACCCTAAAATCGTGCACCCGGGGGCTGTCCGCCCCCTCCACACCCCCAGTCGATGCCACTGGTTGTATAGCTAGCCGATGACGCAGACTTTTGCATCTTTTCGCCTTATATTGATCATGAGAAAGCAGTACTACTTGCTTCATATGAAGGCCAAAATGACTCTCATTCAGACTGATTGGAATGGTATATGAATAAAATTGGTTAGTTGGAAAAAAAAAAATATTGATATCAAGCCATAACTAATATTGGATCATTATTATGAAAAATCTGTAAATCTGTATGAAAACCTCAAAAATCTGTAATCTGTATCTACAGATTCTTGGTTTCAAAAAGTCTGAAAAATCTTTATAAATACAGATTATTCTGTAGCTATGGTAACCCTGCTCAGGAGTGTGGTTATGGAACCACGTTTCATCTATTGTCACAAAACGTCGAAAGAAGTCCACTCGATTACGCTTCAACAACACCAAACCGACTGTTGAATCATCAACGCGTCGCTGTTTTTGGTCGACGGTCAGCAAACGCGGCACCCATCGCACGGATAGCTTTTTCATGTCCAAAATGTCTTGCGAAATGTATCCCACTCGTGGAGGCGATCTGGCGTAGTGGTAACATCCCTCTCACGCAGAGATTACGAGTTCAATTCTCACTCCCGACATTCTTCCAAAAATGGAAGTAAAAGTGACGAACCAGTCACTATAATAGAGAAAAAAAATGTATCCCACTCGTTCTTTTGAAATGCCTACGGCCTTAGCTAACTCGCGTAACTTCACTTTACGATCGTTCAAAACGACTCGATGCACTTGTTTGCCGATTTCTGGATTCGTAGTCTCTTTTGGCCTTCCAGAGTGAGGTGCATCTGCGGTGCGGTACTATTGTTCTCGATGGAGCAGAAGTGGAATAACATTTCGTCAACCACTGCATTGATTGTTCAGGAGTTTTTCCCATCAAAAACAATACTTGATCAAAATACGATATTCCTCTTTTTCCATTTTCTATACGAACACTCAGGTAGTGACACCTAAACAACTGTAGTCTGTGGACAAATAAACGAAATGACATGAAACTTCATGCATAAACTAATGACAGATGAACCTCTCGAAATGAATCTTGTTCAGTTTTTTTAGTGGAGCCATCTGTTGAAAAATCCCGCGACTTTTCAGCCCAGTTTTATTGGTCAAAATCTGTTTAAACCTTGGGATATTATGGTGTAACTTTCCATGTAAATTTTGATTGTTTCCTGCTACCATTTATATGAAACACGAATTGTGCACTTAACGTATCCATAGTCGATAGCGCACCATGATCGAATGAAATAGTTGAAGTACAGATACAGCACGATGGGATTGGCCCGCGTTTGAATTACACAACATTGACTGCCAATTGTTTTAGACAAGTTGAATTACTCAATGTTTGCCCTAACGTTAGCACACAACATTGTTTTGTTACAAAACTCACAGTGTTCCATTCATTATTGAATTATCTTTTCTCGAAAACATGCATACAGCAAATTCGAACCGACCTTCTTCCAAAGTTAAACTCAATTAGCAACTCCATCTCAAAAACAAACAGAGATCTAAATACAAACAATTCCGTGTCGAAAATTAGTCGCACGCTGATCTACACATTCCTCCAACCAAACCAACTAGACTAGAATTTGTACGTGTGCCCTGGGTCGAGTTTGACAGCTTAAGTGGCCGCGCTCTGACCGAACACAACAACCACTGTGAAGTGTAAAAATTTGTCAAAAACCATGCACTCGTTGTGGCTCTAGTCGAGTGGTGCCAAAACGAGCGCTACATATTAATTTTCTGAGCAAATAGCAACTTTTTGCGTTACGCCGGGGCACGTTTCGCAGCGCGGTCATGTTGACGTTGAGCCGCAAAGTTCGCCGTGCGTTGTCACCAACCTCCCAACTACACAATGGCTAATCCTAGCACTGGAAATTAGTTTTTCAGGCCGAGTGCATGAAGTGGACAGAGGGAAAGGGCGTACGCACATGAGTAACTAGACCCGGGCATTCGAGAGGGAACGGAAGAGTAGCAGCGGTGTGGGCGTTTTCTCACGGTTCGGCAGTGGCGGCGGCCAGTTCAATCATATATTTATGAGCTTCGTTATGTCGAACCGTGTGTCGGAGTGCCTCGAGTGTTCTCACAAAGGATTGTTTCCGCTTCGTGTGTTCGAGGCTGAGCGGGTCGGAAGTGCTTATTTGAGGACACCTTTGCGGTCGTATCCGGCGTGACAATAGCAGCATAGGGGAAGGCGACTGAGAAACTGTCTCATGAATGGGGTCGGACTGCTCTTTTGGTGTGGAGCGAGATGAAGTTTTTGCTCTACAATGTGGAGTGTGCGGAAATGCAGAAAAAAAACTTTCTGAATTGATATAATTGAATCTGATGGGTTGTCTGCGAGAGTCTTCTTTTTTTTGGAAACGTGGCAGTGGACTAAAATTGAATGGCTGCGTTTAATATTGTCTCTGTGAAAGAATTCTACATGAGATCTACATAATTCTGACAATTTTATATCACCATTAGGCGATGGTTCGAGGGGGTCCGTGTACCCGAACATTGGACATGACTTCTTTTCCATACAATATATCAGACCAGATAGTTAGAATTTCAAATGAAATTTCAGGGAACAAGTATTGAAATATAGAGGAACTGCGAGTAATACGAACAAGTTAAGAAAGACTGCGATTATATCTTTGGAAATTTAAGTTTTTCCATATCATAACCCTTCATGGTCATATTAAATTTGTGCAGGAATGTCGTACTGGTCGGAATTATTTAGAAAAAGAAAATGAAGTGATAACTTGTAAGATTATGGAAAATTTTCGGAAAACGCGTGGAAATTCGGTCTTGATATTGTTCGCGCCCGACTCGACCGCTCCGGAATGACGTCATCGTTGCACGCATTGAGCGCATGCGCGGGACATGCATCACCGACATCACCATGCACCGACGAACCAATATTCATCGCTAACACTACCCGTTCACAACTACATAAAAAGAGGTGGCGGTCGAGAGCTTGTTCATTCTGTTTTTACACGTTATATTGTAACATCGTCAAATAAACCACTAGTTGGAAGAAAAGTGTTTGACTTCCAAGTGCACTCTTGCCTTCCGAATAAACCTTCGCACCATCGATATCTGGCTAGTAGACTGCTGTGGAAACCAATACCTGCCTTTCTCAAGGCGGAAGAAAGAGTTAATTTCCACACAGTTGAAACGTTCTTCCCGCTTTACAGTCCACTGCCTTGGCGCTGAGGAACGCGCCAACAGATATAATACTGCTACGATTATTTTATTTGGACTGACTGATTCTCACAAATGCTTTAGCTTTTGTAATTCTTCTTTTTTTAAAGTGTGTGTGTTTTTTATAACATACGCAGTATTTTTTTTGTATAAATTTTTTTAGGATCTACTTCAATTAGGTATTTTATAAATTGCGAATAGGATAACAAATTTCTGCCATTAACACATATTGCATAGCACATTTCCTTATTCTATTTTAGAGGCGAATAAGCTGTAAAGTTTAAAGCTTCTTTAAAACAAAACAAAAAACAATTAACTCAATCTTTTCAATGAACACATCTTTCTATGAACACAATGCTTTCACTAAGCGGTGTGTGCAATGAGCACAGCAACAACATTCCCAAATAAACTTTCAGCGTCAACACCATATTAGCTCATTACTGACTAAAGTACGACTGAATTTTGATTATTTTGTTGTCTTTTGCTTACATAATCCCCGTTTTTGCGATTGTTGCATTTTAACGTATATGCGAGTAAAATCGACCTCTTTTATTCATTACATTGTTCACTTGGCTGTCATACAAATGAAACACAAATTTCTACATTACTCGAGAATTAATCAAGCAAATGTAACCAAATAAGGCATATGGAGGTTTTAGGGTGCAAAAAATGTTTCTATGGTGATTAGATACTGCTTCCCCCTCACTTAGGGGACGGGGGGGGGGGGTGTGTCTGTCATACAAATGAAACACAAATTTCTACATTACTCGAGAATTGATCAAGCAAATGCAGCCAAATTAGGCATATGGAGGTTTTTGGGTGCAAAAAATGTTTCTATGGTGGTTAGACACTCCACCCCCTCTCTAAGGGGGGGGATGTCATACAAATGAAACACAAATTTCTACATTACTCGAGAACTAATCAAGCAAATGAAACCAAAATAGGCATATGGATGTTTTATGGTGCAATAAATGTTTCTATGGTGGTTAGATACTCATCCCCTTCTCTTTGGGGAGGGTGGGGGTTATGCTGCCGTACAAATGAAAAACAAATTTCTGCATTACTCGAAAACTAATCAAGCAAATGGAGCCAAATTTGGCATGTGAAGATTTTAGGGGGCACGAAACGTTTCTGTGGTGAATGGAAACTTGAATAATCTTGAACGAGAATTGTGTCTGAAAATAATCTGATATTATAATGATGAGTTTTGGTATAAGTACTAGGAATTTTTTAGTAAAAGGCAAATTCAACGGGGTCGATTAGAAGATCAATCAATGAACAGTTTTGCGATTGGACACATGAAATTGCGCTTAGTAAGAAAACGTGAATGTTTGAAGGTATTGATAACGGAAAACAAATTATGAGCGAGACGAAGTTTGCCGGGTCAGCTAGTAACGATATAAAAATGTTGGTCGGGTTTAGTGTAGTTTTTGAAACTACTTTTCGATTGACGGTGCGATAATTATTTATTGAATTATTCATTATCTTCATTCATTCTTTATTGAAACAAAAACCTCTCTGTATTGACCGTTCCTACAGGAACATTATAGGGATCAAATGAAAGCTGGTTGATAATGTTAAATGGATCTTCTATCGATTTAGTTGTAAAACAATTGTATTAGTCCACAAAAACTTTGAAAAGAACGGAAAGAAAGCGATTTTTAATTTATTTCCGATGTTTTTGTCCACTACATCCACACACGGAAGAACAAATGTGTTCAGAAAATATTTCGAAAAGCTTTTAGTTTAACCTTTGAATTTATGTACATCCAATCTCCTTACGTTGATTTTTCACGAAGCTACAGCATTTTAAAAATTACCTAAAAATTTCGACTTCGAACTAAGTTGAATTTGTAATTTTAAATCTTACTGCAGAACATTTTCAATTTTTTTAAGTTGGTGCTACTGTTAATATTTTTAATGTCAATTTTGAGCGCGATCTGTCATCTTGTTTGTTTACAGTGTCATTAAGAACCAGTTAACTTTTTTCTGCTCGGTGATTTTTGATATTGTTTCTATTGGTATATAAAGACAGCCATAAATCGGAATTGTCCGATTTATGGCTGTCTTTATTCTATCATATTTTCAGAATCAAACATTTATTCCATGTAAAGCAGAAACATGTTATTTGCAAATGGTTCAAAACATCATGAACGAGGATTGTGTTTGAAAATAATCTGATATTATAATGACGAGTTTTGGTAGAAGTACAGGTCGGACTCGATCATCCGGAATTTTAGACTCGATTATCCGGAGCATTTTTTTTTTATTTTCGAAAATTTTGAATAATTTGTATAATGATTCCATATTGAACAGTCAATATGGGTATCAAATGAAGGGCTTGACTAGTAGAACACAGGTATTTATAAGAAATGCAAATCCAAAATGGCCGCGTCCACAAAATGGCGCCATATATATATATATATATATATATATATATATATATCTTCTTCTTCTTATATGGCACTAACGTTCCTAGAGGAACTCCGCCGTCTCAACGTAGTATTACTTGCGTCATTTTCATCAGTACTTAGTTGAGATTTCTATGCCAAATAACACGCCTTGAATGTATTCTGAGTGGCAAGCTCTAGAATACGCGTGACCACAGTGCAAGTCAGAGGAAATTTCTTTGAAGAAAAATTTCCCCGACCGAACGGGAATCGAACCCGAACCCCCTGCATGTTAGGTTTGACGCTAACCACTCGGCCACGGGAGCACACATATATATATATATATATATATATATATATTTTTTTTTAAATTTTTTTTTCAGAACCTCATTTATATGGGTATCAAATGAAAGTGCTCGACAAGTAGAACATAGCAGGTCATGAAAAATCCAAACCCAAGATGGCCGCAGTTCCCAAATAACTAATTACTTTCTAAATAGTTTCATTCAGTTTGACCTGTTTGTACCTAACATTCTTCGGAATATTTTGATGATGTACTGTATTCCATTAGTCAAATCATTTCATTTGATACCGATATTGAGGGGATTGCGAAAGAATTCATAGTCGACCATTTAGTGGCGGCGACCTTTTTGAATTTATGTTCTTTATCATGTTTGGTATTCTCCAAGTCAAGCCATTCAGCCATTTTTTAGCGGCTATCAATTTTCTATTTATGTGGGACAACCCTACAGACATTCAAATATACATACAAACAGGTCAAGCTGAATGAAACTATTTAGAAAGTAATTAATTATTTGGGAACTGCGGCCATCTTGGATTTGGATTTTTCATAACCTGCTATGTTTTACTAGTCGAGCACTTTCATTTGATACCCATATTGATTAGGTTTTGAAAAAAATATATATGGCGCCATTTTGTGGTAGCGGCCATTTTGGATTTGCATTCTTCATGAATAACTGTGTTCTACTAGTCAATCCCTTTCATTTGATATACATATTGATGGGTCCTGAGAAAATATGTAATCCGCCATTTTGTAGCGGCCGCCATTTTGGATTTACTTTTTTTTTATAAATAAATATAACCTACTAATCAAGACCTTTCATTTGATACTCATATTGATGGAGTTTTGAAAAAATATATATGTCACCATTTTGTAGCGGCCGTCGTCTTGAATGTTCAAGATTTTGTAAGACGCAGTTTTATAATGACACCAGAGATAAAGATGTGTTCCAAAATTCAGATCAAACGGTCAACAGGAAGGAGGTTAAATTTCTATCAATGTGGTACAGCGCTACAGACAAAGTAACAAAGTTACAAAGTTACAAAGTCACAAACATACACACGTGTCCAAGCAAGATAACACTCTTTAATAAATAAGTACAAATCATAATTATATTACGTTTACCGAGAGAAAAATCGTTTTTTCATGAATCGATTATCCGGAGTGAAAAAAAAATCAATAATCGCCCTGTACTAAGAATTTTATAGTAAAAGGTAATTTCAAAGGGTCGATTAGAAGATCAACCAATGAACAGTTCTGCGATTGAACCCATGAACGTGCGCTCAGTAAGAAAACTTGATTGTTTGAAGGTGTTGATAACAAAAAAAATACGGGTGGGTAATGTCGAGGACATAACCGAAGTGACGTAGGACTGTACACTGGCCTTTGTTAATTAGGGTTTTAAATATATTGTTTTATTTTTGTCATAAATTTGGGTTTAGGAAAACCATCCAATGTCGTTCGATATAAAAGAATACAAACACACCTAGGGTAACGATCTTATTACATGCAAGAATTTTATTCGTCACATTTTTCACTAGGTTCACTGATTCCACTAGTGATTTGGCGGATACAGGATATCCGCCCAGTTTCGACACCGGATATTCGGTTCTTTAATAGCGAATGCGAAGCTATAAGAAATTACAGGCATACATGAAACAATAATTTGTTTAATTTCAGGAAGAAAAATACTCCTGGCCGCCATAGCAAATGTTTTAATCGATTTTTTTTCGAATTTCTAGAGCACAGATCCCAGAATTACACCGACTGCCCATATCAAACTGTCCTTAACCAACTTTTTACGCAAAAATTACAGTTGTTGGATATCAGAGCCCGAAAAAAAATCAAAGTATAGAATAATACATTAGCATAACGACCATTGTTGATTTTTTCATATTTTCACCAAAGCACTCAAAAGCACTAGGGTTTTCGGTACTTTCGTATTAGCGTCACCGGAGCCGAAAAACAATAGATAGCAATTTCATTGTACACACTGGCACTCAGATATGCCGTCGGAAGTGGCGGCCTTTCGAAAGCAAACCTGTGTTCCATCGATTGCCCGGTTAGTTTGAAACATAGGAGACGATCCTTTAGTTAGATCCGACCGAGCGTTAGCGAGCGTCGGACGGCATACATTTGCCCGGTTAATTTTTGCACTGAAATATAAATGATATATTTCAAAGCAAAACTTAACCGGGCAAATGCATTACGCATCCCAAATACGCATTTTCGTAGCACTAAAAAATGACAAAACACTGCGTACAACAAGGCAACAACAATACAAATAATATTTGAATGCCAGTGCGAACAATAAAAATGCTATCTATTGTATTTCGGCTCCGGTGACGCTAATACGAATGTACCGGGTTTTCTGTTCAACTTGCAACAAACAGTTTGACACGAACAGCGCTAACGTATTATTTATACACCCTTAGTGCAGATAAAAGCTTGTGTGGAGAAAATAAACGCTAACTCTTAATTTTGTCATTAAAAATCTTGGAAAAGACTATTTACCGACCACTGCCGTTTAGCGAAATTATGATGAAAATTTAATACGCAGATGCTTTCTCCCAAAGCTCAAAATACTCAAACGAGAGTCAAACGACATGCATTCTCTGAGTGAGACGATGATCTTCCCTTCCATCTGAAGCGACGCTTCCATCGATTCCAATATACCATGGATGGCGGTTAGGCTGCCGTGTTCCGCATCTCAATAGAGATTCCTGTCCCTTCTTCAGCGGCTTCGCACTGCATAAACTGTCTGCAAGTGTTCCGACATCTCGTGTGCTCAATATAGCTGCTCCTCGGTGCATTTTCTGCTTGGCGTCCGGCGATAGAATGAAGCCAAGCACCATTATCGCTCTCTTTATCTTATATATAAAATTCTCGTGTCACGATGTTCGTGGTCAAACTTCTTCGAAACGGCTCGACCGATTTTAATGATATTATACTCAAAAAACTTGGTAGGCATGAGAATAGGTCGTAAACTATATATGATACCGCTAGGATACCTATTACTTTATATTTGATACCGATTAGGGTGGTCCCATGCAAATCTGAATAACATAGTTTTCGTTTTTTTTTTTTTGCATAAATTTGGCTTGAAAAAAAACTTATAACCATATATAACCAATTTTCAACCTCATCTCCTTTTTTTATCGCGATATATGTATTTTTATATAAACGATACCAAATAATTGATTCGTCGTTCGTTTTTTAAACAGGACGAATTTATTTACGTTGTTTAATGCCAGATGGCACTTCGTCCTCTTCATCGAATTTCACCCTACACATACGCAAGTAACCTCTATTCGACTAAAACTAGGAATATCGCCGGCGTGCTGGAAGCCGTTTTGGATGAGCACAATGAAATATTGAAATTATTCTAATCACACCCATGCTCGGAATGCAAAATAACAATCACGCTATTGTCGTCAATACTGATAAAAAACCGATTGAAGAGCACGTGTGTAGATCCAATGCGCCACAGTTACTTTAATTATTAGGAATATCATTACTCATTTTGAATTAATATTTTAATATTATGTGGTTGGAGGAGACGAAACAAACAAAAGAGTGCCCTCGATGGATTCTTATGTGTGTCGTTTGATGAATTGGCGCAGTCAGGACAACGTCATTCTAGGATGTCTTGAGCTGTGTCAATAATCCATGGTCAACATATTCACAAAGGTAGAGAGCGAACGACTGTGATTCCTATGAGACAATCAACAGAAGCGGTTCGAGGAATGATAGCGAGACGCTATCATGAGTAACACCTACACAGCCTTTGTTCAAACGACAGCACGTATGTTCAAACAAAAGAAATGCAGTTTTTAATGGGTTCTATTACAAAATTACACGTATTTCGTCCAACATGTTGCTGGATGTATACAAGATTTATAGAAGAATCGTTAAGTTCGGACAGTCTTCTAAGTATTTAAACAACATCGAGTAATGATTTTCATCCAAATTTAAGCAATTTAAAATTATTTTTTTTAAAATTATTTTTAAGTAAGGATTTTTTTCTTCCACTTTTCATCAATTTGAGCTTTATATGAACTGAAAAATCGTAATGTAAAGCATATAGAAAATTGCTGAGGATATTTCCTATTAATTCGTGTATTTGGAATCAAAATTCATCAATTAATTAAAGAGCTATTAACGTTCAAAAACACTTTTTCACATCTAAATATTGAAATGGGCCCCTATATTGAAAGGTTAGACGTAGTCCTACGTCAAAATAAATTCTGGGCGGGACTAAGTTTGTCGGGTCAGCTAGTGACATATAAACGAGTCAACAATCATCAGTCGTAATTTAGATTGGTCGTATGATAATGAAAATTATGATTTTGTGTAGCTTCCATCCTATGTACCAAGCTTCAAAAAAATCGAGGAAAATCGCGTCAAATTTGCTGAATTTCCAAGAAATTTGATGTGGAGTTGCTCAATAATAAGTCGTTTCGCTCAAAGAGGCTCAGTATTAGATGTTTGCGAAACAGAGTTGAATGGACACTGGAGGTTCGGCATGTTTTGGGAGTTTTGTGTGGCTCTTTTGATCTTTGTTAACCATGATTTTGTAGGGAAAACTGAGAACGTTTAGATCATTAGCGTTTCGTGCGTTTCCTCAAGTTGTCTTGAGAAGTCGGGAAAAGCGTCCAAAAGAGCTGAAATACCCTATCTTCAGCTGGAGTTGAAAGAGTTAAGCTACGTTAATACTACTTAACATAGCTAATTTAATCTCGATAACAAGCGAGGTATTTAACAAACTGTAAATGTTTCATAGAGATATTGTATGTATAGTTTGTGAAAAATTATATAGATAGATAGACACCTATACCGGGGTTCAAGCGATTACAAGTGGTAGTTTTAGTGTAAAATTGAACTGTTGGTAGAATTTTCTCGAAGATTAAATTTACTGCTGCATTAGGTACAGTATTGAAGAAACCTAACAAGCGCACCGCAATATTTGCGAAGCGGGGAGAACGAACATATGTGTAGAAATACTGTTATGGATTAATATAATTATCTGTATATCATGAATTAGATTCAGTTGCATCATTAATGTATAACGGAACACGTTCATCAGCTAAACCAGTTTACTGTGGCTCATTCAATTAATATTCGATTCGAAGTCATTCTTCACGCGAGGTTCACATATTCTAGACTTCTATTACAACAAAATGTCAACAAGCACTTCATCAGTTCATCTCGACTCCTTCCAAGCTCGATCATATTTGAAGCTTCACTCCGCGAGCAATGGACGAAAATATGATAGAATCAGGACAAGTATTGCTGCAGCAGCGAAAATAAACCATCAGAAGAGAGTCGTGATGACGGCATGATGATCAAATTATACAGCGCTAAATCAAATTTCAGTTCGGGCCGATCGAAATTGGAGGAGCACAACCAATCAACTTTCGGAGCTGTCGGACCGCCTTCATCCCGTTGTTTAACCAATCTGAACTTCGACTCTGATGAGAAATTGATTTTTTAACTGTGCCCTGCGCTTATTAATTAAACTTGTTGTTGCCTGATGTGATATCATTGACATTCGATTCACACGCATTCTGTATCAGTGATGTGAGATGTTGTCGGGAAAATTCATAACAGGAAATAATTCAGCCATGAGCCCCCGGTCTACGCTACGGATTCTGCCATTGGCAATGAACTGTGAAATTGAATTAATTTCAACGACTAATTCAAATTAATTACGTTACTTTGCTCGGGATGCTCAAAACATTATTTCTCTCATCATTGATACGGTCAAAATTAAACTTCAAGTAAGCACTTCATGTACAAGTTCAAATCTACAAGATCAGCCAGACCCGATACATCCTGCAGACTGATTCATCGCATGACAATCTGCAGTTACTCAGTCGTGCACAATCAGTCGGGGTCCCCAGAGCGCATTTATGTTGATGAGTTTTAATTAAGAACACGAAGAACATAACGTCAGCTCCAAGTGCTCACTGCGCGGCGGCATTGCTTCTTCTTATGCTAATGTCTCCCCTGGTATCTGTCTGCGGCGGAGTCCGCTATGGTATCCCAACACGACCGCCGCGGATTCAATAAACGTGTACTCGTATGACCGCATCTCGTTTTTGTTTGGCCATGAAGTGTGCGCTTGGACCGCTTTTGGCGCGGTAGTGGAGGTTTCCTCGTCTCCCGCGAGAGCTATTTAGTGATGCTGCGCATAGAACCGCAAGCTTGCGGACTGAACCTCGGCTTCTTATGTACCGCGGAGTTTACTGCCACAAGCCTCACAGGGTCACGTTTTATGTACAAGGCTAGCAGTAAAATGTTGTCGATATTCATCCATGCTGCCTTTGCTGTCTTCGTGGTATCGAATTGATTATCAATTATTATTGGTACGATTGCAATATGTAAACATTACGTTGTTGTTACCATACGGGACTAAAAATAACGTTATTGTGTCATTGGCGGTCATTTCCTACTGAGCCGCTCCTGAGGCTAGTCCGCACATGTGACCAGATGCAGTATTGCACACGATCGATCGATGCCCGAGGAAGCATAAAGCAGTTTAACTGGTTTTGTCGTTCTAGGTTAAAACGAGTGGATGCTTG
Source organism: Toxorhynchites rutilus septentrionalis (assembly GCF_029784135.1). Classification (NCBI taxonomy): domain Eukaryota; kingdom Metazoa; phylum Arthropoda; class Insecta; order Diptera; family Culicidae; genus Toxorhynchites; species Toxorhynchites rutilus. The sequence goes on from NC_073746.1 coordinate 166,561,789, forward strand.
GAAGGTTATGACTGATATTTTTCCATTCCTCTCGTTTTTCTCACATTGTGGTTGTATACATAGCCGTTGTGTAGGTCATTCCTCTTTGAGATGGTGGTTGCTAGTTTGTATGTTTTCTCAAATAATTGATTAGTGTTATGACGTAGGACTGTATTTTTTATTTCTGTACCGTGATATGAATCCAAAACTTCGAAAACGAAAGCGTTTCGTCGGAGATGCAAGGTTTCGATCGGTAATATCTTTTTGCCGGGTGAGCGAAGTGGTGTGATAGTTCATTCGAAAGATAAAATATATGCGAGTGATGTTTTTTTTTGTTTACCCTAAAAACATGTTTCAATAGCTCAATATTGCCTTGAAAGCAAACTACCGAAGTCACAAAACCACTAAATATGGGTATCTCAGTCGCAATCGGTCAGCGGTAGGAGGCATGTCGTCAGCTGGCGGAAGCAATTTTGTCGTTCAGCATATTAACTTACAAAGCAGGTTTGCCCGCCCTATACTTAAAATAAAGGGTGTTCAATCAAAAATGAGAATCTCTTCTGTGATATAGTAAAGAATAAAAAAAATATTTCAAGCAATTCAGTATTTTTTATTAAAAACATAATGGTTGATCTTCAAAAAAAAGTCAGTGAATGTTAGCAAAGCGACCGTGCTCAACCATACGGCCCAACTTGATGGACATGCTCTCACAAGAGCGCTGGACGGCGCTGACATCCATCTTCCGGATCCTCGGTACACCTTCTGGTTGATGACAAGCCCGCTCGGCTTGTTAAAGTAGGGATTTGAAATCCCTCGACGTTCCGGGATGCCAGGATTCGGTAAACAGTGCTCACCGGCACATTTTCGTCCCGGAAGTGGTCTACTGTAAACTTTTTTCTTTGGCTTTTACGCGTTCCGAGGAACCGTACAACGCACTCGCGGAGTGCTTGTTGTTTTGACGCCATCTCTGATCGAACTGACAGAAGCCGAGCGAAAATAAACGAGTAACCCGTTTCTAGGGAGCCCAGAGAGCAATTCTCTCGGTGAGCAATTCTATAAATGAGTTATACTCAATGAGGTACATATGAGGTGGAGCAGTAGGCAGAGTATATTTGTATTGGTAAACAAAATATGGTGTTGTCATTTCTTGCATACAATATGGAATGTATATGGAAGAGACGAAACAATATTTAATAACTCACAATTTGATGATGTCATGAGAAAAAAGGCTTTCAATCAAATTTCAATCTTGTAACTGATTGTTTTTTAATAGATGATAATTGTATTGTGACATACTTCCATAATTTAAGGAGCAAAAAAGCCCAGAGAACAGTATTATTCTCAGTCCTCGGAAATAGCAGAATTTTCAATGAAATGTTGCTTAATTGTAAACTATTTTCCTCAAATCACATACACCTGTACTGGAAGCCTTCAAAATATCATGACATCACAGCGAAAATAACGAAAATTTGTTTGTTTCTATGAAGGTGAGAGAGTGAAAATGATGATCAAAAATGTCACTTTAATTGATCTTTTCCGACATCATTTCAGGAATATCCACTGCACACTGTCATGTATATTCAGTGGGAACTCCATGAAAAGATCTATTTTTAATTGATAAAAAACATGCCGAAAAAAAGACGGGTGGGTAATGTCGGGGACATAACCGGAGTGACGTAGGACTATACAAAGGAGACAGCTTTTGTTAAATATATATTTTGAATATATTGTTTTATTTTCTTCTCCTACGTGAATACCTACCTATCTACCTGAAAAATGGATTAGTTTACTGTTTACTCTTTATGAATATGTTGATGGTTCTGAAAAGAACCTTTGGTGTTGTGTTTTTGTTATCACTCGATATTCCCATCTTGTTCGGTTAAACCTTCCTGTTTAGCTATTGCGTTTGCCACTCGCCACAGCTTTCACAGTTGGAAAATTTCTTCCCATCCAGCTTGTGACATATTGTTCAGTAAATTTAATGCGACGTGCCGGAGAAACACTTTGCCACTCACTGAAACTAATTGTTGCCTTGATGAGCGCCGAACCGAAGCTGCTCTGTTCTTGATGCGGGTTTTCTGATTGTCGTGAGCAGCTTTGCAAGCCAACTCGAGCACTCCGACGGCCGAAACTCTATAATCGCTGTTAGGTATACTGGTGCTCCGGCACCAATCCGTTCGGCCTAGTTACCCTTGCGGAGCAATCAGTGAATATCCCACTCGATATCCCCATCTTGTTCGGCTAAACCTTTCTGTTTAAACCTTTCTGTTTAGCGATTTGCCACTCGCCACAGCTTTCACAGTTGGAAATGTTTTTCCCATCCAGCTTGTGACATATTTTACAGTAAATTACATTCAATGGCACGTCGCATTACCACCACTCAGTATCGGATTGGAGGTAATTTTAACCTGTAATTGAACATTTGCGATGACAGTGGTACAATGTCGACTTTCAATGTGGGGTCATAATTTGGACCCCGAACTCTATGTTTACAAAAATGTCCAACTAAATATGTCGCATTACAGGTCCGTCCAATTGGCTAAATGTCGAGATAAGTGTAAATTACTGTACTTTCAATCTAGAAGCAATTTAAGAATTGGTGAAAATCAATAAGCTCAGAACAACTGCCAAATTCACATACTCATCATATCCTGGCAAACAAATTATGAAAAAATCAATTTGTGTTTTATTATTATTTTGGATATTGTTTTAGAAAGCATTGAACTGTATTTCCTAAACTCTTTTTTGGAAGGTTTAATGGCCCTGAAAAGCGCCTTGTTTTATGGAATGGTTCCAATTTAGAAAACTTAGTAATCTTGGTTTTGAAAAAAACCATTTCGAACGCCCTCGATGCCGCCTTGTTCTGGATTTGTCACCAAAGCAGTTTGTATAAAAAACAAACTTTTTTTCTTCTGCTACCTGATGCCGTTTTGCGATTGCGTTTGCCACTCGCCACTCGCTGCAACTGCCTGTTGTTGTCTTGATGTGTTCTGTTCTGAATGCGGTTTTTCTTATCGTCGCGAGCTGCTTTACCAGCCAACTCGATCACTTCGGCGGCCGAAACTATATAACGCCAGCTTGGTGGACTGGTGCACTGGTACTAACGCGCTCGGCCTAGCTACCCTTGCGGGGAACTCCAGATCAACACGGTTCGAGCGGGATTTTTCCTTTCCCTTCACTTTTCCTCCTTTTTTGGTTTGTTGATGTGTTGTGATGCGAACCGATGTGGTGTACGGTTTGAATGAGAATGATCGTTACGGCAGCGGAGCGGGGATTTTTAAGCTGACTGGCTGGCTCGAGAATTACGCATGTGTGAGACTGCGACCAATGTTTCGTTCATTTTTTTCTTTTTCCTTTCCAATCGTGCTTCATTCTATTTCGCTGCTGCTCTGGTTGCCCGTTTTGGTCGGTACGATTTGAGTAGCACAAAATGGACCAATCAAAAATGGGCACATAGTGCATTTTGACAATGCTTGATATTTCACAATTATTCAATTATTTATCTCAAGAAAAATTGAATGTTATTCGTTATGATAGATGCGTAGATATATTTCCTATCAATTGATGCAAAAACCTTTGCGATCTATTGAGAAATGCTCGAGTTATACGCGTTCCAAATCTTGCATTTTTTCCTACTTGTTCAGTGCCTAGATTTCCATTTCACCCCCTATATTTTCCGGTTAGACGTAGTCCTACGTCAAAAGCGTTTTGATATGGATGTGGAAGTATTTGTGCATCTATTTTGCTATGCCAGTTTCCCCATGCTGCATGGTTTTGAAATCTGTGTTAGGGAAACATTCCAATTTGCAAAAACGCAAACGAGTACAAATGTACCCGCTGCTTGCATCTATTTTGCCATGCCGATTTTCCCAGGCTCCATGGTTTTGAGGTCTGTGTTAGGGAATCATTCCGATTTGCAAAAACACAAGCGAGTACAAAAGTTCCCGTTGATTGCATCTAATTTGCATCGTTGCTGGACGGCGAGGGATCGAGTGCCTTTCTCAGGGCAATGAGGGTGGACGTGTTGTGCAGGAGTTGGAGTAGAGTTGTCCAAGGGCCTTTCTCAAGGCTAGAGACGAATGAACTGAAAAGTTTAAAGTCTATATAATACAAAACCATTCCATTCCATTGCATCTAATTTGCAATGCCAGTTTTCCCTGGCTCCATGGTTTTGAGTTCTGTGTTAGGGAAAGAGCCATTCATTCCAGCGATGGTACCTCAATCGTTGCGCAATCATAACTGAGTGGATTTCCGAGCGACACTCGCTTTTATACCGATTGGTATGATTTCAATAACCTGTTTTGGAAGCAATTTTAAGACTATTGAAACAAGTTCAAAAAGTAACAAGCATAGAACGCGTAGAAATTTTACCTTTCGAATGAAGTGCATATCATACCATTTCGTTCAGTTGTTTTGGAGCTATTAACGCTCAAAATCTCGTTCTCCGGCGTAACGCTTTCGTTTTCGAAACTTTGAACTTCACAGTATAGAAATGAAAGACGAAGTCCTACGTCAAAAATTTACACTATTTACTTTTTTTACAGAAAGGTACTAGAATCATTCTCATTTTTTATTGAACACCCGTTATATTGCTTGTCACTTCGTCGCAAACCTTTTCTGCCCATTCCGGGTGATATAATTTGTGTGCCATCTTCAAATAACAAAATATTTGGTGCTTCAAATCAAACTGCATGGCTACCTGTTATCTAAATTGATAGAGCTACAAAGTATTCTCTCTAAGGTAAGAAGGAGATAAGCAGGGCAGACGTGAGGCACTTCGTAGCCTACATGACTGCATGTTCGCTCACCAAACGAACGATCATGTGTACAGTACCGGTTCCTCCATTGATTGATTGGTCTTTTTCAAGGCTAGAGGTGAATGAAAATTGCAGTTTAAAGCCTCTTCAATAGAAAAAATGGGTTGGTTATATCTTTGATATAACCCTAAGGTTGACGTGGGACAGCCGTTGGTTTACTAATAATTTGTTTGTATTGATCAAATCATTGATTGAATGAAAATTCAACATATTTTCTATGTAAGTAAAGAATTTCAACAAACGCCATATAATGTAAGGCACCTTGGTTTTGTTTGGCTGTGTTAGGGAACACATGTCGATGAGAACTAGCTAAACACATGTTGGTGGGAACCGAAGTTCCCACCGCACAGTGGAGCGACTACATATAAATGATGATGACGATGGTGATGAGATGGACCCGCCTCCTTCCCCTACAGAGGTTTGAGCAAGACGAGTTATCTAAAAAATGATTCATTTTTTCAGATATAAATTCGTATATAGTATTGTAATGTCAAAAACAACCCAAGCCGATACCCAGTCGTGTCCACCACAGAGCCGATACAGTACCGACAAGCAGCCAATTGGTCTACCAAAGCACAAGTGCAACCGCCATCCTTGTTCTGGATTGACAATGAATATCCTCATCCAGAGAAGTTGAGAAATTATCATTTACGAAAAATTTCTAGACCGGCTCTTAAAAAAACTTTACCTCTATATCCTTTATATCTGTGCCACGCGCACGGCACTCAAACTCATGTAGGCCAGTGTTGCTACACGTACAAATTTATCTGGAAAGGTACAGATTCTTTCGTTATTTTTGGTACATATTCTCGTCAAAAAGTACAGATTGGTACAGATTTTTTCTGCGGGTGAATCTTACATTTGAACAAAGCTACATTGAGGTACATGATTACTTTTACGCCGCAGAATTGGTTGGTGTGGAATTTTTAATAAATGATAGTATGCAATCTAGATTCAGAAAAACTGTGTATAAGCATCATCAAACACACCAATGACGAATGAAATGTAAATGTGATATTTGAAGTAAATAAATGAATAGTTTTAATGCTAATAAAATGGATTTTTCTCTACAACGAATATTTTCGATGATACAGATTTTTTTGGAAGTAAAAGTACAGATGAGTAAAATTTTTCACCTCTCTGGTACAGATTAAAATGTGGCAACACTGATGTAGACTACTGTTATTATTATTTTAACTAATGCAAAATAAAAACAAAATGAAAATAGTCCACCATTAGCAAGATCAATTAGCCATAATAGAGATAATAACTAATTGAAAACAAAAATATAACATAAATGAAAAATTGTTCAAAATTGTTTATACGATATAATCCATTAAAAAAACTTCTTCAGAAATAACTGTTCATGATAAGATATCCGTTCGTACAAAACATCGTTAGTCAAAAATGAAAAAAAAAAGAATGGCTAAACAAGAAAAGTGTCGGCCAATGCGAAAGAAAAAGATTGTATTTCCATAATTTCGGGCGGCTGCACGTGATCCATTTTTTTTTTTGGATTTTATGGCTCACTCCCCCCGCAGTATTTTTACATACGTTTTTATATAATTATATGATCTTTGTGCAAAAAATCCCTGTTGGGCGTCCTCTCTGTTCATCATCAAAGATCATTTAGTTTATGGACAACCCCTCAAATCAAACAAATTCTGCTATAAATATACAAGATTGATCTCAAATAACAAATTTAAACAACACAGTTTATACAAAAAAAAAACAAATCAAAACAATCACCTTCTTCTTCTTTTTCTTCTTCATAACTGCCATCAGATTCATCATTATCTTTTTCTGATCCAATACAGGCAAACCTTTTTTTGTGCGGGGGATAGGGACCGCACAAAAAAGTCGCATAAAAAATCGTGCAAAACTTTACCAGCAGCTTTAAAAAATCGTGTTTGGCACACATTGTGAAAAAAACTTTTTTTGTGCGGTAGATAGGGACCGCATAAAAAAAAGTTTCCCACAAGAAAATAACTCAAATCCATGCCAAATCCATCCAAATGTGTACATTTCACTTATTTCTATCAGCAGGAAAAATCTCTCCCGCTGTTTTTTGACGTGGGACTACGTCTAACCGGAAGATATAGGGGGTGAAATGGAAATCTAGGCACTGAACAAGTAGGAAAAAATGCAAGATTTGGAACGCTTATAACTCGAGCATTTCTCAATAGATCGCAAAGGTTTTTGCATCAATTGATAGGAAATATATCTACGCATCTATCATAACGAATAACATTTCATTTTTCTCGAGATAAATAATTGAATAATTGTGAAATATCAAGCATTGTCAAAATGCACTATGTGCCCATTTTTGATTGGTCCATTTTGTGCTACTCAAATCGTACCGACCAAAACGGGCAACCAGAGCAGCAGCGAAATACAATGAAGCACGATTGGAAAGGAAAAAGAAAAAAAATGAACGAAACATTGGTCGCAGTCTCATACATGCGTAATTCTCGAGCCAGCCAGTCAGCTTAAAAATCCCCGCTCCGCTGCCGTAACGATCATTCTCATTCAAACCGTACACCAGATCGGTTCGCATCACAACACATCAACAAACTAACACAAGCAGCCATGTCTGGACATGGCAAAGGAGGAAAAGTGAAGGTAAAGGCAAAATTCCGCTCGAACCATTTTGGACTGCAGTTTCCCGTAGGTGTATTCGCCAATTGCTCCGCAAGGGTAGCTAGGCCGAGCGCGTTATTACCAGTGCACCAGTCCACCTAGCCGCCGTTATAGAGTTTCGGCTGCCGAAGTGATCGAGTTGGCTGGCAAAACTGCTTGCGCTTTGGTTCGGTGGGCATCAAGACAACAACAGGCGGACGCAAACGCAATCGCAAAACGGCAGCAGGTAGCAGAAGAAAAACGTTTGTTCTTCGTACAAACTGCTTTGGTGGCAAATCCAGAACAAGGCGGCATCGAGGGCGTTCGAAATGGTTTTTTTCAAAACCACGAGTACTAAGTTTTCTAAATTGGAACCAATCCATAAAACAAGGCGCTTTTCAGGGCCATTAAACCTTCCAAAAAAGAGTTTAGGAAATACAGTTCAATGCTTTCTAAAACAATATCCAAAATAATAATAAAACACAAATTGATTTTTTCATAATTTGTTTGCCAGGATATGATGAATATGTGAATTTGGCAGTTGTTCTGAGCTTATTAATTTTCACCAATTCTTAAATTGCTTCTAGATTGAAAGTACAGTAATTTACACTTATCTCGACATTTAGCTAATTGGACGGACCTGTAATGCGACATATTTAGTTGGACTTTTTTGTTTTTTTTTCGGGGTCCAAATTATGACCCCACATTGAAAGTCGACAATGTACCACTGTCATCGCAAATGTTCAATTACAGGTTAAAATTACCTCCAATCCGATACTGAGTGGTGGTAATGCGACGTGCCATTGAATGTAATTTACTGTAAAATATGTCACAAGCTGGATGGGAAGAAATTTTCCAACTGTGAAAGCTGTGGCGAGTGGCAAATGCAATAGCTAAACAGAAAGGTTTAGCCGAACAAGATGGGGATATCGAGTGATAACAAAACAATAAACTCTTTAGATTGAAGATAATTTTGTGATCCTGAAAAGGACCCTTTTTAGCCTGCATGTGAATCCAACGAGCGAACAAATCGTAATGAATGTATTTTTTTTGCCATCGCTCCCTTTTAACGCTCATTCGTTCGTCTCGTTGGACTCGCCCCTCTGGCTGAGTCTGCCGATTTGTCTCTATCCTGTGAGTGTGTACCGCTAGAGTGTAAAACACGCGGACCCCAAAAAAATATCTTATTTTCTTTCAAACCGTAAACCCGTGTGGTGGTACGGCATCGGCATCGTGGACGTAACAAAGGAAGACAAGTTGAGGGAAAGGCAAAGTCTCACTCGAACCGTGCAGGTCTCCAGTTCCCTGTTGGTCGCATTCACTGATTGCTCCGCAAGGGTAACTAGGCCGAACGGATTGGTGCCGGAGCACCAGTATACCTAACAGCGATTATAGAGTTTCGGCCGTCGGAGTGCTCGAGTTCGCTTGCAAAGCTGCTCACGACAATCAGAAAACCCGCATCAAGAACAGAGCAGCTTCGGTTCGGCGCTCATCAAGACAACAATTAGTTTCAGTGAGTGGCAAAGTGTTTCTCCGGCACGTCGCATTAAATGTAATTTACTGAACAATATGTCACAAGCTGGATGGGAAGAAATTTTCCAACTGTGAAAGCTGTGGCGAGTGGTAAACGCAACAGCTAAACAGGAATGTTTAACCGAACAAGATGGGAATATCGAGTGATAACAAAAACACAACACCAAAGGTTCTTTTCAGAACCATCAACATATTCATAAAGAGTAAACAGTAAACTAATCCATTTTTCAGGTAGATAGGTAGGTATTCACGTAGGAGAAGAAAATAAAACAATATATTTAAAATATATATTTAACAAAAGCTGTCCCCTTTGTATAGTCCTACGTCACTCCGGTTATGTCCCCGACATTACCCACCCGCCTTTTTTTTTTTGTCTAGTGATCATCGAAGCTTCATTGTTCCATAGATTTGTTGCCTTTCTAATCCGATTACCCTGGTTAAACGAGGACATTAAAATACATGTATAAAACCATGAATAAACACCTTACTCGACTTTGAATTGTGTGGTACCGCTGGAGTGGAAGGCTCCCTAATGAAACCAAACGAAATTGTGAATTTGATTTTCTAAATAAAGCTGCTATCTATTTTGAACGAATCGTGGAAACAATGACACTGGAATCACACAACCTTGCAAATGAACCTGAAGAGATGCGAAATTGCCCCGAATGTTCTTTGGTTTTTTTTTCTCATACAACGAACTGTGTGCTTTACTTCTGTTTGTAAACGAGTACGAAGTGAAAGAAACTTGCGAATCTAGTTCAACAATTGAAAGGGACTAACATTTCCGGTATACTGCTGGCAACTTCTTTGTCGTAGCACACTTTGATGCAGAGGGTTTCTCTTTTTTGAGGGTGTGTAGTGGAAGTGTTTCACAATATCTTCCATTAATTCCCTTCTTTTGTCGAGCTTGTATATGTGTGTAAAATCAGCAATGGTCATGAATGATGTCTGGTCGATGTGTTGTGCTTGCTAGCTCACTCGCAACTACGGTTTCATTCCATTCCGTTTCATTCCAATTCGTTTTAAAGAGGCTTTAAACTTCTTCAGTTCACTCGCCTCTAGCCATGAGAAGCGCCCTTGTGGAAAGAAACTCTACTCCTTCTTTACCTGTCTTGAGAAAGACAATCCACTCCCGCTCGACGCTCGCCGACAACGTTATTGCTTCGTGACCACCAAACGAGAAGTGGTGTGGTTTCAAATCGCGAATGGCTTATTTATCCCAATAAGTTGAAAACGGGCAAAATCGAATGTATGAGTTGATCGTTATTGACGGCACAGAACGGTAAGCACACAAATCGACCGAACAAATGTATAGGAAAATAGAAATGCCTCCATTTTTCATTAATTCAAACCGTATAGGGATTAAGTATTTTTATTGTATAGCAAATCAAACATATCTTAGAGGATTCTAGACTCGATTGGTGTGTGAATCATCAGAATTCGTTCGCTGTGAAAATAACTATTAACGTTAACTTTATTTCAAAAAACGTGACATGTTTTCTGATTTGGCACTCTTTTTGAAAGAGGTAGTTCTACGTCAAGTTTTACAATATCTAATGAAAAAGATTTGTTATGTATAGTTTTTCGAACAACTTTTCCTTTGAAATGTCACTAAAAAATCAGATTTGGTGATATTGCGCTCATATTTGGGATTTAAGCACTTGAATATTATAGCAAGAAAGTAAAAATATCACGAAACAGCTGACGCCATTTTTGTTTTTTGACTGATGGCCAGCGGTATCCCACTGTGCACTGGCGCTACTTACACTGGTTCCACTGCTTGTCTGAATACTGCACCCTTTTAATGCACTCAGTTGTCTCAGCTCTTCGATTTTTGATTCTTCATTTGAGAGGCTTTCAGCCTCCTGGGCTGGTTCGCCTTGGATCCCCCTATCATTTGAAACAATTGCTCAACGTGCTGTTCTAAAGAGGTTCCCCAGATAACAGCCCAGAAGTTCATCATATCGCTAACATCGTCCAAATCTTCGCTGTAAAGTCTTGTCCAGTTAGAATCCGTACGCGTTGCACATTTTACAGCGGCACAGTCAGTGGCCGCTGCAAGAAAGTTTTTACAGCGGTTTGTTTACAAATGTTTCCTCTTCTGGTGGTAAAAGTTTCAAATTTTTTCGTGCCGTAAGTCCGGAGTTATTCCACATGGAAGACAGAAGAAGAAAATTAATCTTGCACACCCACGTTGACACTCCAACGTGGTCGGGTGCGAAGATCGCGAAACAGTTGGATATCGCTAAAACTATCGTATGTGATGTGCTCAGACGATTCCGCGAGCGGAACAGCGTGGACCGGGCGGTTCAAAAGAAGCGTCGAAGCGGAACCTACGATCGTCAGCTGAATTGGAAGGTGTTGAGAACCGTCAGAGCAAACCCTGGACTGTCCGAACATGATATCGCTCAGAAATACGGTGCCGCTCGTAGTACCGTTCGACGAATCATTCACCGAGCTGGACTTCATTCCTACAAAGCAATCAAGCAACCAAATAGGACGATGAAGCAGAGTCTAGTGACGAAAACTCGCGCTCGTAAGTTGTATTATCAGGTACTAACGAAGTACCATGGATGCCTGCTCCAGGATGACGAAACTTATGTAAAAATGGACTTCGGCCAACTTCCGGGACAAAAATTTTATCTTTCCACGGCACGAGGCGATGTCCCCGCCAAATTCAAGTTCATGTTCATGGACAAATTTGCCAAGAAGATGATGATCTGGCAGGGTATATGCACCTGTGGTGCGAAGACGCCGGTTTTCATCACTACAAAGACCATGGATTCGAAATTGTACAAGGAAGAGTGCCTGAAGGAGCGTGTGTTGCCTTTCATAAAGGCACACAATGGTCCCGTTAAGTTTTGGCCTGACTTAGCGAGTTGCCACTATAGCCGGGAGGTTCTCCAGTGGTACCGCGACAACGGGGTGGATTTTATCGAGAAGGAGTTCAACCCACCAAACTGCCCCCAATTCCGCCCAATTGAAAAATATTGGGCGATTATGAAGCGGAAGCTAAAGAAGACCGGAAAAATGGCTCGGGACGCTGCAGGGATGACCAGATTCTGGAAAAAACTGGCCACAGAGGTCGACACTGCCGCTGTGCAACGTTTGATGGGAGGAATCACCAGAAAAGTGAGAAGTTTCATCAGAAATGAAGAAAAATAATTTTAAGGACATTTTTTTGTAAAAGTGCAAGAATATATCTTTCTTTTGGTTGATCACTCTTTTTTGTATGTCATTCTATCTCCGAGATATAAATGATTTCTTCCGTACGGATTCTAACTGGACAAGACTTTAGTCGAGCTTTTGGTCGCTCATGTGGTTGTAGAACGCGATTTCGTTATTTCTGAACATTTGATTTCGTTCTTGGCGCTTCTCATAATTAGAGTAATATTTCATCTGGTCATTTGAAAAGTCATGTTTCCAATAACTCAAATGCATTTTTTTGCAATTGAATATACTGTTTTTCGAATCAATTGGTTTTTATAATATGTGATATATTGTGCAGGACAAACTTCCAGAATTAGTGTTTCCCTTGAAAAAAAATAGGCTTCTGTTTTCCAAAAAATCGGCATGAACTTTCCGGACAACCCAATATGAACTGCACTAGCCGATCGAAAACTGGGTCTACTTTAAATGGACTTCCAATGACATGATTCTGTATCCACACTCAATATTAATAACAATCTAAATCATCTGTTGAACGAGAAGTTGAACATAGTTCGTTTTTGGGTAGAAAAAAATCAGCGCATAATACTGTAAACTGCTAAGGGGCTATCCACATACCACGTGGACAGAAAAAGTACGATTTCGGACACTCCCTCCGCCTCCGTGGACAAGCATGGACGTTTCCTATACCCTTCCTCCTGTTGTCCACGTGAACATTTCTCAATTTCTTGGAAAAAATAATCGTAAAAATAGTTAAATTGCGCCTAAATTTAAGTTTATGTCTGTTTCTATTCTCGATTCTATGTTTGTACATTATAAACATGTGAACATAATTAATAGAGGCGATTTCTTCTCAATTCTTTGAATAGCTTTGGGGAACAACAACTCGTGAAGCTATTTGTTTTGCTGTTTGTGCTCTTCCAAATTTCATTTACCATGTGATTACGTTATAAAACACAATATTTACGTTATAGCAAAACATCACATGTGAATCTAATCTCGGTCATAAACCGACGCAAGCTGGCTGTGCTTCATAATTGGAATACAGTGACTGAAAATCATAACATGTATAAGGATATAAACATCATCCCATTAAAACCAGTTTACTATTGCAAGATCCTCGCCTGGGCTTCAATAATAAGTCCCCGCGATTCATCTACCAATGATTTTCCTTCGTTCAACTTAATAAATATTGGGTAATATTGAGTTGTTCGGAATAATCATGCCGATTTTTAAGAAAAAATCGAAAGCAAAATACTAAGGCATGCATTTTTTTTTCTATGTGCATCGTTTAGTTTCACAATCTTTCATCATTCTTCATGCAACTTGCAGAATTCATCATCACAGAACTTCTTTGTTTTCTCGTCAAAAAAAACTGTGTCCAATGAGTCGAAATTATTTTTTTTATCGTGTACATGTCACATGTTTTTGTCGAATCTATAAATAGCGCATTACACAGTTGCCATATTAGGCCTAACAGTATTCCTTTTATAACATTGCATATGACAAATTTCATGCCAACTCGTCTTAAGATAGTAGTGAAACGTTGTGAGTGTAAAGACATGGGTCATTCAAGCAACTTTGCATACTTGAAATATTCCAAAAATAATTAAACTACTTTTTGGAAAAAGCTTATTTTTTTTAAAAATTTTTGACAAAAATTTATAACTTAAAAACTACGATACCTATAAAATTCATGTCAAAGGATGAAATGTAGGAAATTGTTTAAATTTTCACAAAAAAATACCAAAACAAAGTTTTGAAAAAAAGCGCTGAAAAAAAAAGTTAATTTAAAAATTAAAATCCATTTTTCTTAAAAATGTATTTTTTTTAAATTCCCAAAAATATATATATGAATAGCCCTTATAATTTTCAACAAGTCGTCCATACATTGGAAGATGGGCACTTTTACAGGGAAAAAGTTTTTCGAACAACAACTTTTTCATGTTTTCTTTGAAAAAAATACAGCTTATCTTAATTTTGTTTAAGTTCAAGATCCATCGCTGATATAATGTATCCGACAAAGTTTTAGTTCTTGTTGAATTATAAACTTTTGTCGAAGACATCAACTTTCTATCTTTTATAGTTTTTGGAATATAAGTCATTTTTGTATGAAGACTCCTGAAAAAAATAATTCGCTCGTAACATTTTTGTGTGTAAATTCTCACGTTTGACATGTTCTTGACATGTTTCTAAATAGAGAAAAGTTAGCAGAGCATGTAAATTGCGATCATTAATACATATAAATGTTACGAATTAAACATTAATAACATTTTTTCGAAGAAAAAAATTAAAAAGTTGTTGTTCGAAAAACTTTTCCCATGTAAATGTGCCCATCGTCCGATGTATGGAAAACTTGTTGGAAATTTTAAGGGCTATTCACATCTATTTTTCAGAATTTTAAAAGCATTTGTTTTTGATAAAAATAAATTTTAATTTTCAAAATATTTTTTTTTCATAATTTTTTTCCACAAAATTCTTTGATGAATTTTAATGAAAACCAAAAAAAATTAAACAATTTCCTACATTTCATCCTTTGGCATGAATTTTGTAGGTATCATAGTTTTTATGTTATAAATTTTTGTAAAAAATTAAGAAAAAAAATAGCTTTTTCCAAAAAAGTAGTCTAATTATTTTTGGAATATTTCAAATATGCAAAGTTGCTTTAATGACCTATGTCTTTACACCCACAAAGTTACACTGCTATCCTGAGATTGTGCTGCCAACGGCCAGTCGAGTTGGTATGAAATTCGTCACATGGTACATTACACAATAGCCATTGAGGCGTAAGAGTATTCTATCTGTTCTTCCATTGTCCCGCAAGACCACCGGACAGCGGAGACATTTGATATGATCATTGTTGTGTTATCAATAGAACAACAGCCCGATGTTTCTTGCAGAGCAGAGCAGTTGTAAGGATTAATCGATCTTATTTCGACCGTAGATCGATCTCCATCGCTGATAATTGCTGCGTGGACGTAGTTATTCTGTTACAACACAAAGATGGTCAATTGAGGATCCTGAGCTTTGAACTCATGATCGATTGCTTACTAAGCAAACGCGCAACCAATGTGGCTACGGAGTGGAAATTTTTAGCCTTCAATATTTTTTATTGGGGGTCTAAACAAGTGATAAACTAACAATGCAATAACTGATGCTAGCGGGTAGACTATCACATCGTAATCAAACTCTAAAAATTTTTTGCGGTCTTTCAAAGAAACATGAGGTTTGGCATTACAGGGTAACTTCGATATAACGTACATTTTACTTTCAAAATTGTACGTTGTATCGAATTGTACGTTATATCGAAGCACAATAAAGAACTCTGAAACGCAGCTTTTTTTACTTTATTGTCTTGCTGTTTGAGTAAGGGTTCAATTAGAAGACGAAGCCAAAATTTCTAATGATGTTTCCCTTCGTTCTGTTGATTGAAGTTTGATTCGTTTGGAATCCGGAATCACAAAACAGTTGTATTTCGGGATTGGTTAAAGTTACAACACAAGCTGTAGTATCAAAATACTGATAATTTTTGTTATTTCAGAAAAAATATATCAAAAAAATATTTTTTTGGACTTTGATAATGTGTAATGATGATGATAATGTACGTTATAACGAGGGTACGTTATATCGAAGTTTCCCTGTATTCTGGAAGAGGACGCCTTGGCCAATTCTGAACGTTTGTTCTAGATTGACGATTTTGTTACGAATAGTGCTTGCTGAGATTTATTGTCTGTTTGGTAGAAGCTTCTCCTATCTCACTAGAAACAAAGAATGACTTTCTGCATTTGAAGATCGGCTTTGGAGATATCTAATAATGGTTCATTTCGCTCACCTCAAAGATTTTTTTTTTTCGCTCAATCGAAACATCGAAAACAATGTCGTGTATTTTTAATATTACAACATTCCAACATGCTTTGGTGGCCTCCGGATCCTGCCGATAATAGCGTCCAAATTCGATCGATCGGTCTCAGCTCATATGCGATACTTTCTAAATACAAATTTCAGCAAAGAATTTCAACGATATGAAGAAATATGCAATTTCCACCGCGCAGTACTATCAGACAGCATAAATAAGGCTAAATTTTCTTGCAATGCAGAATATTTTTCATATATTGTTGAATACAGATATATATATTTGTTTTTCAAAATATTTATTAGTGTCCACGTGGATGTAATCTATACCGCCTCCCCCCACCGTGGACAAACGTGGACATTTTCGTAACCCCTACTCCCCCTAAAGTTGTCCACGTGGTATGTGGACAGCCCCTAAGAGATTTGTAATTTTTTAAGTTCAACAGCTATTATGTTCGTGAAATAATTATATTCTACCTAATCCATTATTTATTCACACTCCTTTGTTTTGATTATCTTCCGTCAGTCTGGCAATCTGACACTTCTGCATCGTTATTGTTGACCGTTCGCATCGGATCTCCTCTGGGAACTGGAAAATGTGCTCCCGTCGCAAACGTTACCCAAAAGTAGGTCGAAAATTCATGCACCGTAGAAAAGCGAACGGAATGAAGAGATTCCTAATGCCAGAACTGGTCCACTTAACAGCTAACTTAGCGAAATTGGAAACACACGTACGAAATGCGCTGCAATCAATCTTCATCAACCTGTCGTATGGTCTATGACTCACTTGTTGTCACCGATATACGGGGTTCAGACGTTGCGGTCTCAATTTGGTGCGGAACATCGTTGCACAGCATAATTTCTCTTTGAGTCACTTAGGTGAAAATCAGAGTATAAACAGTGCATAACTTATGTTTTGGGAGCTAGATTATATCCATTATCCATGAAGCAGGAATTCACTTTTCGCAAACCCATAACGAGCATTAAATTTACCTGTTGAACATCAAACCTGGAGTTTGTAGGCCGTGGGCAGCCTTCTGGTGAAGGGAACCGCAAATAAATTTCGGTTTGGCAAAGAATTCAGCTACATTCGTGAATCACTCATAAACCTGTTGAACCCTAAATACCCCGGACAGACGTTGTTGGTGCCTCCACGCTGGAAGGTCTCGTTGACCTCGCCCGAGCAGTGGACCGCATTTGAGCTGTCTGCCGCTCCTCGTTCTTGCACTCGGACCCGGGTCTGCACAAAAACGGTCGCACGTGCATTAGTTCGAGCCAGAGATATATATAGGCTTAGTCTGTGAGTGATTGACGGTTTGCCCGCAGAGAAAAACAGGTTTTCCGCTTATGTAAGATAAATATCTTTTCTCTCGAACGTCTGCTAGTCTGTGTAGTCTGTGCAAAAGCTGGATTTGAAGACTCAGATCGTCGATAAAGACGGTGGTGGTGGCGAGGAAGATGATGATGGCGATGATGAATAATAACAAAAATGTTGTTTCTGGTGAGGTTTCGTGTTCATATAGTTAGTGCCATTTAGTTTCGAATGACTGATCTCATGGTCCAAGTTCGAGATCGTGTCCGAGGGACAACGGGATCCAGCAGCGGGAGGCTCCGTCGTTTGTCGTTTGCATAATTTTCCTTTTTGGCTGAGATAACAGACATCACGAGAAGAGTGGAAACAGTTCAACATTCGCTGGGAGTGGCAGTGGTCTTTCCGAATGGATACATTATGTTTTGATAGCTTTGGTCATTGAACTAATATGTTGTCATTTCATAACAGTTAGATGACGATTTGTGTTATTTTATTCCATTAAACATACGCAGCGTCGGAGGGGTTCAACAGAAACATGGCATCATTATTTCCTCAGAACGTGATATTGTTTGATATTGATATTGTTTATTATACTAATGAACTGTCTTTCTACGATTAAATTTATCCTACAGAAAATCTGAGAATGCGAAAATAGGCAAGCGAAGCTTGTTGTTGCTTCGGTAGGTTATGATTCCGAGCAAAACTAATTGGAACCTATTACACGCTTACGACACGCATATAAACTACTTTCTTATGCATTTCAATGTGATAATTAAAACTTATTCAGAGCAAGAACGAAGGAAGAATAATTTCGTCACATACAATATAGTGATGATGAGACTAAATGCATATCATGGTGATCAATGATGTATTAAAAAATCCTCGGATCATTAGCAAGTCTGATTAAATTATAGCCAATCTGGTGGAAATTAAATTATCAGTTAGCTCCCAAAACCCACTACCGAGGCTTCTACGTGAGCAACTGAACTTCATCCACGGCACTAAGTAATTAATGAACATGCAAACACCTTAACAGCTTTGGTGTGCTTGAGGAGGATATTCCGTGATGCCGAAGGTTTGAACGTGTGTATGCGTTCGCAAATCAAATTACAACATCCGAAGATGGCGAAATCCCAGAAGGCAGTAATCCGCGGTAGTGGTTTTACGTCCTAAAGCAGCCGCGAACAAACGATGTGTTTACCTTCGCCCCGGAGGAAGTAAACATCCATTTGGGTAAGAAGTTTGAGAAGCTCGTGAAGCTTCTTCGCTCGAGAAGCTCAAACTGTGAGTCGAATATTGTTATGGATGTGTCGTTGTGTATTGTTATGGATGACTATGACGGAGTCGGTGAAATTTCTGGCGCACTTCTTGATAGACTCTTAGCTCCGCAGCACCAATAGCGTGCGATATGTGGCGGATATATTTGCAGTTCTGTCCAAAAATTTACCATCGAAAGTAATGAATGTGATAGCGAGTACAAGTTTTAATGGGATTGTGATTGGATTTTTATTTTATTAGGAGAAGTAAGTGCGGGTTTCGTCTGAGTTGCAACCTGTATCGTTTACGGTGAGGTCAAATTGATACGCTACTGCACAGATTCGTGTTCAATTACTGATTTGTTACAACAACAACAGCTAGAGGAGGCTATTGAGAGAAATTCCGTCGAATGTTGAGACAACTATTTGCATTGTGCAATTCCAAATGAAATCGAACCAAAAATGCATATTTTAAAAACTTTTATTTTTGATTCGAAAGAAAGTTTGTATTCCGTTTGGGTTGGAGGAAATATGAGTTTTCCATAGTATTTGGGAATTTTTGTTTTGGAACTCAAGTGTAACTTTTGAAAAGGGCGTATCGATTTTAGTAAGAGAAATCGTTGATAATTTATATTTCAAAAACTATAACTCGTACCGAAATAGTGTCTCAAAAAGAATTATAGAGCATTGCACAATGGTCCAGGAGATGCATTTAAGTGGAAATTAGCATTTAGAGCTCGACAGTTATTCTCTAGACAAAAACTGTCTTAGACAAAGTTGTTACATATGATAGAGCGCTCATTTTTATGTTATCAAAAATAAGGGATATGGGCGTGTCAATTGTGATAATATGTACTTTACTGAGTCCACAGGATTTGGAATGTTCAACAAATTTTTTAGCACCTCACACAGTCTTCAGTATCCTTGCTCAGTATATATTGCTGAATTGGCAGCAATACACTGGGCGCTGGACAGCGTCGCCTCACGACCTGTTGAACACTATTACATTGTAACGGATAGTCTTAGCTCTGTCGAAGCTATCCGTTTAGTGAGGCCGGAAAAGCACTCGCCGTACTTCCTTGAGAGAATACGAGAAATTTTGAGTGCTTTATCCAGACGCTGTTATGTCATTACCTTTGTCTGGGTCCCTTCACATTGCTCAATTCCGGGTAATGAGAGGGCTGACTCATTAGCAAAGGTAGGTGCAATTGAAGGCGAAATTTATCAGCGTCAAATCGCCTTCAATGAATTTTATTCTTTAGTTCGTAAAAATACCATCGTTAACTGACAACGCAAATGGAACGAAGATGAATTGGGCCGGTGGCTCCACTCAATTATCCCTAAGGTTAGCCTCAATCCGTGGTTCAAAAGTCTGGACTTGAGTCGGGACTTTATTCGCACCTTCTCCCGACTCATGTCCAATCACTGTTCGTTAGACGCGCTGCTTTTTCGTTTTAATCTTGCCGACAGCAATCTCTCCGGTTGTGGCCATGGTTACCACGACATCGAACACGTTGTTTGGTCGTGCGAGTTGTATCTTGTCGCCAGATCGAATTTAGAAAACTCCCTTCGGGCTGGAGGAAAGCAGTCCAATGTGCCGGTGAGAGATGTGTTGGCTCGGTTAGACCTTGATTACATGTCCCAAATATATGTTTTCCTTAAAGCTATCGATCTTCGAGTGTGATTGTTCATACATCCTTTTCCCCTCCTTTTCGTCCTTCGCGAGCTATCGGTTCCCTTCCTACTAACATTAGAATAAGTTAAATTGTAAACACATATTAAATGTAAGGATAGTTTTAAGAATTGAGTGCGAAGTGTCAGTGTGAATGAGAATGTGAATGTGAATGTGAATGTGAGTGCGAGTGTAAACACACATCTCCTTACATCCCATCCTTTTCCTAATGAAAATGTGTCACCCTTCTAAACTCGAGTCGACCGCGAGTAATCGGTTTCCTATTTCATTAACCATAGAATTAAGGAAACAACATGTTGATATATGCTAGTTGAAATATAGTTAAGAGTTTGGCTCCATTAAACTTATGTAACTGAGCCTGTAAAAATAATCGGATTAATAAAAAAATAAGGTGACCAAAATTGTCGATGATAGATAGATATAAATAGAAGTAAACCTGGTTCGACAATGTTGTAGTCTCAGTTGTTTGAGATATATTTGTAGAACAATTTTTTTTTCGATCTCTGGAAATAATCGATATAGCGCCTCTTTTCTAAGTTACGTTAAGGTCACCATGAAGAAACTGTTTATTGCTCTAACTTTTATATTTCAAATTCTGCATATAAACTGTCTTCAAAAGCTTTTAGAACATATTAATACAAACATTTTGAAATGCAGAACTTGTCAATATCTTAATTTCACTCAAAGTTATTGATATTTCTCCCCAAAAAACACACTTTTTTCATTTGTTTGTCATTCTTTCTGGGACAAACATAAAAAATCTTTGTTGACAGAATTTGGAAGAACAAATTCACTCTATGTAATATGTGATTTTCAAAACTATATATTTTTTTTGAGTTTTTGTATGAAACCCTATCTTTGGGCAGGATTAATATATTAACAAATTGCGCATCGGAAAGCTCTTGTATTGAAAAGCTCTAAAAGTCGTACGAAGACAATTTTGATGTAGATTTTTAAATATAAAAGTTAGAGTAAAAAAACCCGTTTTCATGGTTACCCTAATGCAACTTAGATTGAAAGCGCTAAAAACAACTTTGTGGGAGATATTTATTCTTCAGACAAAAACCAACTAAGTTGTTACATATAATAGAGCGCTCATTTTTGTGTTATCAAAAATAGGGTGATCAAAATTGTTGATGAAATAAATAATTTAACTTTCTTATCTTGATGGATACAGATAAATATAGTTCGACAATGATGTAGCCCCAGTTATTTTTAACAACTTTGTAGAGCAAAGCTTTTTTCTATCTTTTAATATAAAGGGTGTGTCACATCAAATTGCATCACGGAAAAAACGCTGTAGAAATTCGCCCAGTAGACCGATCCTTTTGAAAATTTTAGACAGTAAAATAAAAACTATTAAACAACTTTTGGCATTTTCTTTTTATTCATACTTCGAGCCCAAGCCCGTATGCTCGCACCTTCCTCTTTACCCCGTCCATAAGGTTCTGTACAACGTCAGGTTGTAGTTTTTTTTGAACAGAAATCCATTTTCTCTTGAAGTCCGCCTCCGATTTGACAACTTTTGGGTTCTTCCGGAGGGCCTGCTTCATAATCGCCCAATATTTCTCTATTGGGCGAAGCTCCGGCGCGTTGGGCGGGTTCATTTCCTTTGGCACGAAGGTGACCCCGTTGGCTTCGTACCACTCCAACACGTCCTTTGAATAGTGGCACGAAGCGAGATCCGGCCAGAAGATGGTCGGGCCCTCGTGCTGCTTCAATAGTGGTAGTAAGCGCTTCTGTAGGCACTCCTTAAGGTAAACCTGCCCGTTTACCGTGCCGGTCATCACGAAGGGGGCTCTCCGCTTTCCGCAAGAGCAGATCGCTTGCCACACCATGTACTTTTTGGCAAACTTGGATAGTTTCTGCTTGCGAATCTCCTCCGGAACGCTGAATTTGTCCTCTGCGGAGAGGAACAACAGGCCCGGCAGCTGACGAAAGTCCGCTTTGACGTAGGTTTCATCGTTCATTACCAGGCAATGCGGCTTCGTCAGCATTTCGGTGTACAGCTTCCGGGCTCGCGTCTTCCCCACCATGTTTTGCCTTTCGTCGCGGTTAGGAGCCTTCTGAACCTTGTATGTACGCAGGCCCTCCCGCTGCTTGGTCCGCTGGACGAATGAACTTGACAAATTCAGCTTATTGGCGACATCCCGGACCGAACTTCTCGGATCACGTCTAAACTGCTTAACTACGCGCTTGTGATCTTTTTCACTGACGGAGCATCCATTTTTGCCGTTCTTCACCTTCCGGTCGATGGAAGTATCGGTTCTCGAAGTATCGTTTTAGTACTCTGCTGACCGTGAATTGGACGATTCCCAGCATCTTACCGATGTCCCGATGTGACAACTCCGGATTCTCGAAATGAGTGCACAGGATTAATACACGACGCTCTTTTTCGTTCGACGACATTTTTCCAAATTTACGAAAAATTTACTGTGAAGCATGGCCAACGTGATCTATACACTCTTATCTGATTATAAGCGAAAGCTGAAGATATAATTCCTAAAAATTAAATTTCTACAGCGTTTTTTCCGTGATGCAATTTGATGTGACACACCCTCTAATCGATTTAACGTTTTGTTTGTACGTAGCATTAGGTGTATAACACAGCGATCAAATACATTTGATTTTGTAATTTTTCAACCAAGTGTAATTAGCAGGAAAGCTTCTGAAGATTATTCTTCCCCATCAGTAGGATATTTCCGTATTCAATATTGTATGCGTACGCAATCGATTCTTGCTCTGTCGCCGAAAGTTTCGAGCTCAGAGAATTCATTCCCCTCTAGTTTGCCTTCCAAATTGCCATCGTAAACCACACCTTCTCTCGATTCAATCACACACAAAAAGCATAGTTAAGCGATATTCTAGTGGTGAGACACATTCATTTTTCGTGAGGACATCGACAAGACAACATCGTTGCCTAACGTGCTGGAGGAGGTGGACGGCGAAGGATCGACACATACACGCGCAGAATTCTTTCCGTTTGGATGCCATTCAGCATCGAGAAAGATCCGGAAAGATCTAATCATTGCTGGAAAATAATCTGCCAGTTCCTCTGGGAATTTAAAAATACATTCATGTGAAAGAGTTTATTTGAATGTTTTCTATCCATGTAACACTGTGACCAAATACATTTGGTTTTGTGATTTTTCAATCAATCGCAATTAACAGGATAGCTTCTGAAGATTATTCTTTCTCATCAGTAGGATATTTCCGTTTCCAATATTGTATGCGCCCGCAATCGATTATTGCTCAGTCGCCGAAAGTTCCGAACTCAGAGAGTTCATTCCCCTCTAGTTTGCCTTCCAAATTGCCATCGTAAACCACGCCTTCTCTCGATTCAATCACGCACAAAAAGCATACTCAAGCGATTTTCTGGACGCATTCATTTTTCGTGAGGACATCGACAAGACAACATTGTTGCTGAGGGTGCTGGATAGCGAAGGATCGAGATCTGCCCTGAAACGCAAGCAGTTTGTTTGAAACTGTGAGGGAGCACAGAAAAGCCGATCCTTCAGGAGAAGAGAAGGTGACCATCGAAACAGCCGCTACACACACACACATACACGCACGGAATTCTTTCCGTTTGGATGCCATTCAGCATCGAGAAAGATCCGGAAAATAATCTGCCAGTTCCTCTGGGAATTTAAAAATACATTCATGTGAAAGAGTTTATTTGAATGTTTTCTATCCATATCCAACACTGTGACCAAATATGTTTCAATCAAGTGCTATTAACAGGTGGTTATCGAATTAGCATTAACCACTGGTGGGCTTCCAGTATCGAGGAAAATGTGGAAATATCTAATCGTTGCTGGAAAATAATCTGCCAGTTCCCCTTGGAATTGAAAATTACATTCAAGCGAAAGAGTTTATTTTAATGTTTTCTATCCATAAAATATCCATATAATACATTTGGGGTTCTGATTTGTCAATCAAGTATAGTTAGCATGAAAAGCTTCTGAAGATTATTCTTCAGAACAAGGTTTTTCGTATACTATATTGGATGCATAAAACCTTGTGCCTCCAACGTAACGCTCTCGTTTTCGAAGTCCCCCAAATATTCATTTATTCATTCATTCAGAATGGATTTAGATTCAACTTCAAACAAATGATCTCTAAATCAACGATAGTCCTACGTCACCCTTGCGGTTATACCATAGGTATAACCCACTTCCTGTTTTTTTATATTTCCAAAGAGTGGTTAGGTAAGGGAGTAAAAAGTGCCCCCAAACCAAATCACTAGCTGTATGGCAAATATTGTAAAGGATATTAAATAAGAAATTTTGGCGGTTTATTTGAACCCCTATGTGGTTTGACGTAGGATCTATAGTGAAAAACGTACTTTTTCGTTTATTTCACGCCATCCTCAATAGATCCGAGATAACATTTGAAAAAAATATAGAATGTGCATCTTACCACGGTGTATCAAGAAAAATTATCAAAAAAATATTTCATCAAAAATTTTAGTACTAAACAAAATATTTAAATTTTGAAATTTTTTTTTGGGATTTAGAGATTTAGTGCTACTCTAATTCATATTTAAATGTGCTTTTACGGCTTTTCAAGATTGATAAATATCTTCAAGCTGTTTTTTAACATAATACACAGTACAAAAAAATGTTATAGATTTTCTGGCATTTCGAAATTTTGAAAAAAAATATGACTTTGAGACAACAAATCCGATTTGTTTTTTTTTTATTTTAATCTTTCAATTGAAAACCACGAATACAATAAAATAATCGATTTCAAAAAAATAAAAATAATAATGCAGACAATGAAGAAAATTATTTTTGTGTCACACAATTATCTTAAAAATTCAGGAAAAATTACGCCACATGTAGAAAAAAGACACATACGAACGAATTTAAATAAAAATTTGAGCAGGAGTGGGTCTCAAAGTTATATTTTTTTCCAAAATTTCGAAATGCCAGATGCTATAACATTTTTTTGTACTGAGTTTTTTTTTTTAATTTTATATTTATTATTAGATATTTGAACGCATTTAAATAAAAATTTGAGCTTGAGACCCACTCCTGCTCAAATATATAGTTATATTTGTTTTCAAAATTTCGAAATTCCAGAAAATTTATAAATTTTTATTTGTACTGTGTTTTTTTATTTTATTTTTATTATTAGATATTTGAAAAAAAAACAGTTTGAAGATATTTATCAATCTAGAAAAGCCGTAAGAGCACATTTAAATATGAATTAGAGTAGTACTGAATCTCTAAATCCCAAATTTTTTTTTTTCAGAATTTTAATATTTTTTTTAGTACTAAAATTTTGGATGAAATTTTTTTTTAGTGAGGTATTTAGTTTACCCAACTGCAAGTGAAATTATTAATAGCACATACTTATTTTTGATAGCCACTGATCACGAAAAGTGACGAACAATCGATTATATTCTTAAGAATTGATTTCCTAATCAGGTATGATTAACAATTTGATGAATAATTAATTTAGTTTCTCATAAAAATAAAACCCGCAGTGCGAACTAGGTCACAGCTAAGAAAGCAGTTACCGTCCGGCAGTAAATTTCGGACTGCATTGAATAGACGGGCACCAATGTGAATGTTGAATTAATCACTGCTATGAACTATTATTGAAATCAATGTAAATCGTTACAGGAAAATTTAATACGTCCTAATAAAGAAGTATTCAGGTTTTGGAAACCACGTCTTGTTACTTCATCGGTAACACCCATATTAGCTATTCAATATAGAATTATTATACAAATTATTCAGAATTTCCGAAAATCAAAAAAATAAATACTCCGGATAATCGAGTCTGACCTGTATCTCGAGAAAAAATCAATAAATAGGGTTATTTCTTATAACTTTATTGCCATAACAGATCATCCTAAAATATATTCTCTTCGCTGCGATTTGCAATGAGTTATCGAATCAAGTGTCCAAATAATTATTCGTATTTTATTCATTTTCACTCCATACCTGCTATCTTATTTGAATTTAATATTCAGCTTTAAAGCTACCCATTCCCCATGTATTGGATGGTTATCGATGATTTTCACGAGCTTCACCATAAAAACTTGTTTTACTTCCTGACTTCCGCACCAAAAAACAGGAATGATTTAGAGGCAAAAGTATTCCCACAAAGTACGTACTTAATCCTTCGAAATCGAATAGCGCCCTAAATGCATCGTATAAGGTGACTTGTTACCTCGTCGGTTACCCAGGTGGGAACCGTTGACCTCGAATCGTTATACCAGGCTACATTTGCGATACAGTAACTTTTTCACGCCAAGATTTATAGCCGCATCACACAGCTCCACTCAACGAAGCTCTTCTTTATTCCGACCTTATTGGTTTATCCCCAATGTTAAGCGGTTCCTTCCGTTTGACAATGTTTTTATTTTATAATATTTTACAAGACGAAGCCAGCTTGTCGATTCCTTTTCCATCCTGTAGAGCAGCTGGAGAGCAGTTTTGGAACGTTTCAGACGATTCGAATCCCGCCGTAAGCTTTTGTTCGCACCCATTTATCCACCGAAGGGACCTCTGTACATTTTAATCGTCGCTGTATCAACACTTACCTCCCCACCCTGTATGACTTTCCGTATGCTCGTGTGCTTCCTTTTTGGTTTGGGAAATGTTCGCTTTCGCCTAAACGGATTTTTCTTAGCTTCCTTCAGAAGATGCCAGATCCTGGATAAAGTCAGTGTTCGTGTTATCGAAAAAAAAGAAAACAGACACTACATCGTCCTACTCTCAATGAAGGGAACTCCATTAGCTCTGTGGGAGAAAAATAACACGGAAAAGAAGATGAAAGCAAACGCTTGCGGGATTTGGTATTTCTCCCGCGTTTGCAATCGTTATAACGATTGCTTTAATTGTGATAAATCGGTGCCCTAGGCTGCTGGAGGCTGCTGTTTACACCAATCGTTGGATATTTGGTGTTACTCATCATTAGCACCCGCCGAGGGATGCCAGGCACCTTCAGATTTATGGGTTCACGACGGATGAATGATGGCTCATTGTTTGTCGGATGCTTAGAAATGGGCACATTACGCAATAAACGAAGCGATTTGGAATGAAGATTGACGACTGGCTGTGTTTTCAATATGTGTTGTGTTAAAAGACGATTTGATGCGAGACTTATGACTTCTTGGGCCATCGTCGATTTGCCTTTATCTTTAATGCGATAAATCGGTGGGAGTATTTGTATTCGCGACGTGACGCCGTGTTTTCAGACCTGTGTTTGATCATTTTCTATACTTACGCGAAAATCATTAGTAACATATGATATTTATTACACTATCTCCGACTTTTTCAAACTTTTTGCATAAAGTGACAACTACCCAACATTGAAATTCTCATTATCATATGATAAATTTCATTGTGACTGACATTTTAAGGGTATATAAAAAAATGATATTGTTCCAAAAATCAAAACTCAAAGCCAAACTGTATGAAAAGAATATTGCGATCGAAAAAGTAGTTGGAAATTCAATGAACTAGAATTTTATTGTCATTCTCTATGAAAAACGCTTTTTTGTGAGATCATTGAAGTTATTATGCTCGTTAAAACACAAGAAACTAGGAACACGGGTATATATTCGTCTCATTCCAGCTTACTCGTATAGTATTTTCAATTTATAAACCATCAAACGTTTTCATATTCCGCCAAGATCTCCGAGATGCAAACAACAAAACTAGTCATTGTTCTTATATGGAAGTGACCTCATCGTATTTTTTCTCTCTCTTTCTCTCCTCATTTTCAGCCACTCTCAAAGCGATTCCCATTTGCGTTCGACGAAATTGTTGCAAGGTAAGTCAATTTAAATATAACCCCGAAAGTAATCGGTTTGTGTTGTTTGCAGAATTTGCCCAACTCGAGACTTCATGCTTCACGGGAAATGAACACAATTTAGCATCTCCACACACACACACACACCCAGCGAAAATCTTCCTAAAGGTGTACCTAAAATCAAACAGTTTCGAGGGAAGGCGCGAATTGATTATGAATGATGAAGCAACTTTTGCACGACAAATTTCAAGCGGATAATCTGCATGAAATGTGTTGTTGTTATTGTTATTGTTTTCTTCTTCTTCTTCGTCGTTTCATTTTATTGTTCAGTCGCTATTTGGCGTGACTGACGATGCTAAACGGTTCACCAAATGGCGACGTGTTGTTCACTTTCCGTCGGTAATGGCTCAATAAGGATTTTTTTTTGTGCTGTTCACCCCAGCGGGAAGAGGTTAATTGAGTGGGATTTTTGGACGGTGTGAAATTGCTGCGATGAAATCAGACCCATGTTGGGATTGACACAAAGTGAGCCGGTTTATTTTTTTCCTTTTTGTAGGTTGCAAAATTGTCATCGAAGTGATGGGTGTTCTATTCAAACGTCAATGACGTGACAATCGTTTTTTGGTGGATTGCGATGTATCCTGTTTCTACGACTCTATGATCCTCATTGTTGCGAATCGAGTTATGGTGATTCTATTTTTGTCTCTCTCCCTTTGATAATGTCAAAAACATAGTACAAGGAAAGTTGATTTTCCAATCGTATTCTAGTTATGTTCAGAATAGAAATAGTAGAAATAATTATTTCGTAAATTTTCTATACCAATCGAGATGATTCAAAACAGGCTATAAAATTTATAAATATCTGTTGGTAGTGTTCGGTTTTTCGACATGAAGAAGAACAATTCATAATATCGTTTGCCATTCGAGTCATTTCTGAAAAGGCAAAAATTGGGTGAATAATGCTCTGTGTAAATATGTAAATATCTGTTGTGCTCTGTTTATTGTAGACTTGACTAGCTTGATCACCATGACTACAAGTGACCACCACAAGAATATTTTTTGAGGATAGCTACTCTATTTAAAATATTTTTTGTTCATTTTTCGAATATCATCGCCCATTTGCCTGAAACCATTTGATGATATTTTTCGAGTTAAGACTTTTTGTTCAAATCTGAATGGAGTAGGAGTAGCATATGTCAAGGACTTATGCATCCGGATTCCATTGATAAATTTCATGCCAACTCGACTGGCCATTCGCAGCACCATCTCAGGTAGCAGTGAAACGTTGTGGGTGTAAACACATGAGTCTTTTTAAGCCACTTTGCCTACTTGAAAAATTTAAAAAAATAGACTATTTACTCTTTG
This sequence comes from Toxorhynchites rutilus septentrionalis, assembly GCF_029784135.1. Classification (NCBI taxonomy): domain Eukaryota; kingdom Metazoa; phylum Arthropoda; class Insecta; order Diptera; family Culicidae; genus Toxorhynchites; species Toxorhynchites rutilus. The sequence continues at coordinate 166,591,153 of NC_073746.1, forward strand.
AAAAGGTTCAATAAAAATTTCTTAATTTTTTTCAAAAAATATAACTAAAAAAAAATAATGCCTACAAAATTCTAATCAAGGATGAAATGTAGAAAATTGTTTAAATTTTCATAGAAAAAACACCAACATTTTTTTTCAAATTTCGTTGAAAATAAAAAAAATTAAATTAAAATTCATTTTTCTCAAAAACGTATTTTTTTAAATCTCTAATAAAAACAAATGCATTGCTCATACAGTTTCCAATAAGTCGTCCATACATCAGAAGATGGGCACTTTTACAGGGAAAAAGTTTTTCTGACAACAACTTTTTCATGTTTTCTTTGAAAAAATTACAACTAATCCTAATTTTGTTTAAAGTCAAGATAGCGATATACTGTATTCGACAAAGTTTTAGATCTTATTACAATATGAACTTTCGTCGTAGACGTCAACTTTCTATCTTTTTTAGTTTCTGGAATATAAGGCATCTTTCTATGGGGACTCCTGAAAAAATTATGTTTTACTCGTAACATTTTTGTATGTAAATTCTCGCGGTTGACATGTTCTTGGCATATCTATATATGTAAAAATCTCGTGTCACGGTGTTTGTTACCGAACTCCTCCAAAACTCTCGACCGATTTTGATGAAATTATGCACAAAACTTATAGGAGGTTGTGTCCAAGACACGACCACTTTGTTGACGTAGAACTACGCTATTATTTTGTTCAAGTCGCTGTTAATAACTTCGGATATTATTATACACACACTTACCTCCGCTTTGCGCTTGGTGGAGATAGTTTTGCTACTGTCATGTTGAGTTGAATAGACTTTGAATTTCTTCAGTTCATTAGTATCTAGCCTTCAAAAAGGCCCTTGTAAAACTCTACTCTTTCCTCATATTACTCCTCCACCCCCATTGCCTTGAGAAAGGCATTCAATTCCTTACCGTCCAACTCGCCCAGCAATTGTGTTGTCCAGTCGGTGTCCTCACTAATGATAAGGAACAAGCGATGTTCATTGCTTCGTATCTAGAACGATACCGAAAGTTTGCCTCAGCGAGATCCAATATTTATGTTCCAGGCAAAGATATTCCTTCGTTTCTCTTCTTATTCTTTTCTTTGTTCAAGGTGACTTTAATTCATTCCCCTTCGTTGATCGCCGATGAATTGCTCGTTATTGACTGCATGGGTAGGGAAGCTCACAATCGAGCAGAACAAATGTACGGGAAAATGGAAATGGGAAAGTTTTATTGACGTAGGGCTACGAAACTATTTTATTCATTCACTCGTTCCTCACTTCGGATATTATTTTAGAATGCATCGAAAAAAAACTCTTTAGTAGGAAGTTTTGGTGACGCTGAAAAGGGTCAATGGTTTTGTAGAAGCAGTTAGAAATGCTTGATTGATGATTCATTCTTGTCCTCGCGAGAATAATACACAAGTCAGCCATATCTTTTTTTTTTTTTTTTTTTTTTTATAGAGGTGAGGAACGCTCTTCCAGCCTTATCTGGGAAGGGATAACCCAGACGTCGAGTGGGGATCGCACCCACAAAAACCAAGCCCTCTACTCGTAGCCTCATTCCCCCCGGGACCACATCTAGGCGACTACTTCAGGGGGCGGCTGTGCTCATGCACTTCACGAGTTTTCAACGCAAACTAACGTTGATCCTTCCCTTTTTCTCTATATTCTTATTCACCATTCGTTGCTTTCTTTTGCGCTTATGACCATTTCGTAGGCATCCATTTACCCGTCGAGACGTGCACCGATTAGGAAGCGCCCTCCAACTTAACGCGCGTCCCGTCACAGTCACCCTCGCAGGATTTCTCTTCCCAACGGAGCGCCGATTAGGTAGTGCCCTCCAACATGAAAGTCAGCCATATCTAAATTTGTTTCTTCGTATCTATGTACGCATTGAACCGAGTTGACACACAGTGTGTCACAGGCGATCAAATACTGTTTCAGTAGCAAAATCATTCCACGTTTCTTAACTACATCAATCTACCTTTGTAGAACCAGTAGAAAAATCTGATTACTAGTCTACATCTGGATTTTTTCTGGAAATTCAGGGAAAACTACGGAACTTCTTTTCGGCATTTAAGTCGACACCCTGACCACGAACAAAATTGTCATATTTAGTGTTCCATGAAGCTTCACAAGTGTTTCGCGTACTTGACGGAATCACAGTAGGTTCATTCTTATTGATGCTGACGGAATTTTGAAAGAAAATAATGCGGTGCAACATTTTTTTTTGTATTGACTTTTGAAAATGCTCCGCCGAGAAAAAGATCTGGAAACCCCTGGACTACAGCATTGTAGATTCGGTTTCACTGATTCACGTTATCATTGAAGTCGATTTGGTCGATAATGGTCGCTCGATTCAAGGTTTGGGTTAGAGTGCATTAACTCGAAACATTCTTGTCATGCAAGTAGAGGAATTGTTGATAATTGACTTAGCAATTTCTCGCTCGTTAGAACCGACTTTGAACTTGAAAGTTTTTCGTTTATCAAGCAATTGTACAATTAAACTGAGAAATGAGTTCTCCAAGCAGGGCCTTGAACGATTTATAGATCATTCGAAGTCTCTCCAAAAAATTCAGAGATTCAGGTCATGCAGCAAATTTGATTCATTATAAATCGCTGTGTTGATTTTGTGGATAGTGTCCTCTTATACTTCTAGCTGAGCATCCATTGAAAGAGTTCAAATTCAAAGCCCACGTAGAATCTTAAAAATTTTCTCTAACGGTCGTAAACGGCTGGCTAGAAATTCGAGCGAAGCGTTACAGAACTAATCACGATGTAAATTTCAATTTTGTACGCAAAACAATCCAAATTTCAAACGATCACTGTCGCAAAAGTTCTTTCTCTAAAACTTATTTCCCATTCCGTCTATTGTAAACGGTTTGATTGAGCACATTACATCGCGTAATGCTGTCTAGCATTTAAGCATCCTTTCTTCGCTCTATTCTCGGCTGCTGGGTTCGTCTCGAGATGCGAGAAAGGACATCCTGAAATCGCGTGGGCCAGGTGCTTACTCGAATCTCGTCGTCTGAGGGGTGGATGGGCGCGAGACAATTTTAGGAGAAATTTTCAATTTATTTTCATCGAACCGATCAATTTAATTTCCAAGAGGTGTAACAGGGGGAGGATTGGAGCTAAATTCCATTTCGGTAGGCAATCTTAGAAACGCTATCGTAAAGATATTAAATTTGCGAACCGCGAAGCGGGCTTTTCTATTTTCGTTTTCGAACGACTTTTTCGGCGTCATCTGTTCAATGTTTTGTTTGACAAAGTGATAGTTCTTCCCAGCGATAGCTCCACAGAAGAGGACGCGACGTGGAACAGCTGTCAATGTAAATGCGATTTTCTAGATGACGGCGTCAATTACCCGATTCGTTTCCATTTTTTGAAAGTGTAATGCTGGGTAATGGGTGCGGAATAAAATGCGCCTTTTCAATTGAGCTCATTTCTCATCAAGACAAAAGTTATGAATCGTTCGTTCTGAGAGTCGCGTAAGATGTTGTACTTCTGATGCGATTTGCGATTAAATGCTCCTCTAATTTACTCCATTTACTCCAAAAAACGACTGAATGTGTCAATATGAAACGTTCATAGATGTTTAGGAAATACACTAGGCTAAAAATTTGCCTTCAAACATTATAACTTACTGAGATATTTGCAAAATTACAGTGGATTTTGCAAAGCACTATAAAAATCCTGTTTTTGGCACTTTTTTGAAATCGATGCAAAAAAATTTTTTTTTTCGTCAAAGTAACAAATTATCCTTGTGCATAATTTATTGGAGTTTTCAAAACTGCCTTCCGATTTGCGGTGCTATGTTTGTTTATTGAATTATTCATCATCATAGACGAAGGGGTAATTTTTCATACAAACTTAAATATCTCTTAAATATCCTACAGAAACGTTACACACAGCTATTTATGAAAAATGCAAATTCAAAATGGCGCCATATATATATTTTTTTAGACTTTGATCATGTGTACGTTATATCGAGGTAAAATGTACGTTATATCGAGTGACGTTACCTTCGTTACGTCGAAGTTTACCTGTATATAAGTTTTTTCTAAAACTCATGAATATGAGTTACAGATGAAAGGGTTTGGATAGTAAAACAAAGTAATTTATAAAAAATTCAAATCCAAAATGATCACCACTACAAACAGTGAAAAGGTGATTTTTTTATCAATACCCCCTCAATATTGGAATCAAATGAAATCATCGAAATATTCCGAAGAAGGTTAGGTAAGAAACAAAAATTAAAAAAACATACATTTTTTGAAATGGTTTTAATGTAGAGAAGTATACTAATGATACAGATAATTTACTAAAAACTAGAAAATAAAATAAGTAGAATGAACTTTTTAAGTTAAACGGTTTAATTTACTAGAGCTAGAAAATTATTTGGCAAGTAGCAGTTAGTAGTTATCACATCCGTCCCTTCATTAATCTAGGGCAGTGTTGAGACTAAAATAAAATCGTGGGGTATATGATGAAAAAACTAACTGTGGATAATGGAAATCCAACGTTTATTTCCTACCTAATTTTCTGCGGAATATTTTCATGATGTACTGTATTCTGTTAGTCAAGTTATTTCATTTGATACCGATATTGAGGGAATTGCAAAAAATACTTAGTCGACCATTTATTGGCGGCGACCTTTTTGAATTGATGTTGTTTATTATGGTTCGTGTTCTCCATGTCAAGTCATTCAGCCATTTTTTAGCTTTGGCCAATTGACTTTTTCAAGATCATGAAATACGTAGTACAGTTATATCTCGATATAAGGCAACCTCGATATAAAGCAACCTCGATGTATCGTAACTCGATATAACGTAACTTTTTAAGATGCCTTAGGATAAAAAATAAACAATACAGAAATAGTTTTTGTAGTTTAAACTATTTCGAATGAATGTTTCTAGTAAGTTTAGAAATAAGTACCGTAAAATGGGGTAGCATTGGTCTTTTTCTCAATGTTTTGTGAATATGTCCTATCTAAAACTAATAATATTGTGTTTCATATTTTCAAAACAAGTACTGTCCTTGTTGAAACGGAAGGAATAAAGCTAACATTTTTTGAAACATTTAAACATATAAAATAAATATTTCACGTTCAGTCTTTATTTTGGATGTCAATCTGGATAACGAAATTATTTAATAAAGTTGAATCAATGTAGGTCTGGAATATTCCGACGCATATCGATACATGGTTGAATTTGTACTCGATGGACATTTCACAAACGTAAACAATGACGCCGATCGGTACATTTAGCTGAATTGAAACATTTCAGGAAATATGTTTATCGGTTCGTGTTACTTTTACCTGAATTTATTTCATTATTTTTTAATAAAAAAGGAACTTGTGGAAAACGGATGTACGGATTGTCTTGTATTATAGTCCATGACAATTTCTCTTATGAAAGACGCATGCCTCCAACCTGATATTCTTGGGCGATCCTTTCCACTTGGTGTTATTGTGGCATTTTTTAGCATAACTGTGAACATGTTTCAAGAACAAAATTCAGATGCTTATTATTTATACTACTGAAAGGAGCTGCAAAATAAACTCTAGCAATCCATGCGCTCGATTCACTGCTTGGATTTTAATGACCACCAAATTTAGAATCGATCGCAAACATGATTCACATTTTGTTGATTTCGTTCGCTAACTATTATTTTCATTTGCCACATCGTTGAAAAAGTCCTAAAAGCTGTGTCGTGAGTTTCGTGTATAAGGTTTTCTGTTTCGTCTCTTTTTTTTCATTTAAAGATCTCGAAGACTATGATGAGCTGTTACTCTCAGAATATTCGTCGCAAGATATCTTATATACTCCAATAAAATTGCCAGCAAGACTGTTTACGTTTTAAGAACTTCTAAATAGCCTGATTTAATCCTCGGGTCTAAAAAGGTTGCAATTAAGTGATTCTGATCTCCTCCTAACTAGTTGAATCCTTATCAGAAAAAAGTCACAGGAGGGTTGTGTCCGAGACACGACCGCATAATTGACGTAGGATTCCGTTAGGCTATCTGTTGATTTTGGATATGTTTGAAGAATTACATAGTTGAACTCTTTGATAATGATTTGGTGGCCCTGAAAAGGGTCGTTTTGTTTGGTTGTTGGGTATTATTTGTTCACTCCACCAGTGTTTACCGAGTGATGATGACAGAAGGATGGTAAACAGTAAAAGATACTGAAGTGTAACGAGATATGATGAAAACCACTCTCTGTGATCCTAGACGAGATGCTTCTCCTGTGATATATATAAATGAAATAATGAAAAAAAACTCACCAATGTAATATAAGATGATTACCAATACCAGACACAATTATCAATTCTTCTCATCAGTGAAAACATGTTACTTTAATATAGAGGAAACATATTTAAAATTGAAAAGGTAATTGTCTTTTATAATTTTGACTTTCTGAGTGTTTATTCAACGCAATGCGAATTTTAATTGGACTAACAACACCTAATACTATATGTAGAGCATATGGGAAATCACTTTTTCTACTATTTCTTCACTTTTCCAATTTTTCTCGCCGTATAAACTTTCCTTGGATGAAAACGAACACTACAAAACAGACAGCTTAAACCAAACGACCCGTTCTCGAGCGGGAACACACCTTGGTTTTTAATTATGAAAATTGAAATAAATCTTTTCATATATCAAGTCATTTAAAACACAACTGCTACCATATAAAATTTTACACTTACACTTGTACTGAATTTTTCACAATACATGATCGGTCATTGATATGAAATTTCACGAACATTAAAGCATTGAAGTTCCAGATTTACTTGCTTACTCGCAACACAGAAATGCCCCCGACTTGCATATATTTGCAATGTCGATTTCCCCAGCTTGGTTTAGATGTCTCTGTTAGGGAACACATTTCGGTGGGAGCAAAAGCTCCTCCTACTTTTTATGTATTTGCAATGCCGAATTCTCCCAGGCAGCTTGGTTTTGATGTCTCTGTTAGGGACCCGCCTCATGTGTCGTCAATTTTGACCAATAAGAAGTGGGTATTTCCGCTAGGATAGGGGTTGAGATTTTTCAATTGTTCGATAGTTAGTTTCATGACATATATTATTTTCTTCAAAATAAAAAATTGTTATGGAGTGCCGAAATCGATTGACGCAAAAATTTCATCAATCCATCATTAAATGACTGAGCGATAAGCGTTTGAAATTGGACAATTTTCACGATGTACTCGATTTTCAATTTGTACCCCAATATGTTCCCGAAAGACGTAATCCTACGTCAAAAATCCTGTTGAAGATTACTTGCAAAAAATTTGAATCTCTATTAAAGGATATCCACGGAAACGGAAAATTTATTCATAGTTCATCATTTTTATCTAAAAATGTGTTTATTTCTTTTAAAATGTAATCGTCTATTCGCTTCATGCACACATGCAGTGTCTTCCAGTTTCGTATTCGCAAATATAAAGCCGAATATCCGACTGCCGGCTATCCGGCTATCCGGCCAAAATACTGTCCGTTTCATCACTGATACAAATTTCACTTCATTTTTTTCAGACCTTTTCCTCTACTTAAAACATGATCATCTACGAAAATTATCTTAATTGGGCATGAGAAAGATTTGTAAAATACTGCTGGGTGATAGAAAATTATTTTTTCCACATTTTGAAGTAATCATGAACAGTTTTGCATCAATCAAAAAAAAAATTTTTTTGTTTCGATATAACGTAACGAGAAAAATAACAAAGTTGCCTTATATCGAGGTATAACTGTATTATAATGACAATAGAATTTAAGGTGTCTACCAAATTTCAGATCAATCAGTCAACAGGAACGCGTTTAAATTTCTATTAATGTGGGACAACCCTACAAACATTCAAACATACATACCAAGAGGTCGAGCTGAATGAAACCATTTAAAAAGTAATCAGTTGTTTGGGGACTGCGGCCATCTTGGAATTGGATTTTTCATGATTTGCTATGTTCTACTAGTCGAAAACTTCATTTTGATACCCATATTGAAGAGGTTTTGAAAAAAAAAAATATGGCGCCATTTTGTGGTGGCGGCCATTTTGGATTTGCATTTTTCACAAATAACTGTATTCTACTAGTCAACCCCTTTCATTTGATACCCACATTCAAGCGGATCTGATAAAATATGTAATCTGACATTTTGTAGCGGCCGCCATCTTGGATTTACATTTTTCATAAATAACTGTGTTCTATTAATCAATCCCTTTCATTTGATACCCATATTGAAGCGGTTCTGAGAAAATGTGTAATACGCGGCCCCCATCTTGGATTTACATTTTTCATAAATAACTGTGTTCTATTAATCAATCCCTTTCATTTGATACCCATATTGAAGCGGTTCTGAGAAAATGTGTAATACGCCATTTTGTAGCGGCCCCCATCTTGGATTTACATTTTTCATAAATAACTGTGTTCTACTAGTCAATCTCTTTCATTCGATACCCATATTGATGGGGTTTTGAGAACATATGTAATCCGCCATTTTGTAGCGGCCGCCATCTTGGATTTTCAAGACCATCGAATATGCAGTTTTATAATGACACCAGAGATAAAGATGTGTTCCAAATTTCAGATCAATCGGTCAACAGGAAGGGGGTTAAAGTTTTATTAATGTGGTATAGCGCTTCATGCAAAGTTACAAAGTCACAAACATACAAACAGGTCAACCTAGATAAAACCCTTAAATAAATAAGTGCAAATCATAATTATAATACGTTTACCTAGAGAAAATTGTTTTTTTATGACTCGATTATCCGGACGATTCGATTATCCGGAGTGAATAAAATCAATACTCCGGATAATCGAGCCCGACCTGTACCATGTATTTTTGCAATCCCCTCAATGTCGGTATTAAATGAAATGATTTGACTAATAGAATACAGTACATCATAAAACTATTCCGAGGAAAATTGGGTAAGAAATAAAAAAAATTAAGAAAAAGTTGAAAAAGGTTATATTATACAAAAATATGCTAATTATACAAATAATATACCAAAAACTAGAAAATAAAATTAGTAAAAAAAACTTTTTAAGTTAAACGGTTTCTGTAATTAAACATAATAGTAATACGTATAGTGTACTAAAAGCTAGAAAATAATTAGGCAAGTAACAGTTAGCAATTAGTGCACCCGTGGCCGAGTGTTTGGCGTCTCACATTATCATGCCGGGTGTTTGGGTTCGATTCCCGTTCTGGCCGGGGGAATTTTTTCGTCAGAAAAATTTCTCTCGATTTGCACTTTGGTCACGCGTATTTTAGAGCTTGCCCCTCGGAATACATTCGAGGCGTGTTATTTGGCTTAAGAAACCTCAAATAAGTATTAATAAATGACGCTAGTTAATGCCTACGTTGAGACGGCAAAAGTTCCACAGAGAACGTTAACGCCATTCAAGAAGAAGAAGCAGTTAGCAGTTATCATACCCCTTCCTTAATTAAGCAAGGACATTGATGGGACTAAAATAAAATCGTGGGGCATGTTGTGTTCCCATCACCCGCATTTAATGGTTTCATTTTGTGCCCCGCGATTTTATTTTAGTCTCATCAAAGTCCTCGATTAATGAAGGAAGGGGTATGATAACTGCTAACTGCTACTTGCCTGATTATTTTCTAGCTTTTAGTACATTATCCGTATTATTATTATGTTTGATCACAGAAACCGTTTAACTGAAAAAGTTTTTTTACTTATTTTATTTCTAAGGAAACTCACGAAAAATATAAATTCGCTATCCACGCACCATCAGACGTGAAATTTGCTAATCAATCTCTGAATAACACGATAAATTCCCTTCCGAATGTAAACAATTGCTCGCATAATTCGATTCTAACCTAATGCATCACAATCTAACGAACAGCAATAAACATGTCTGATGTCGACACAGAACCGTCTAGAACAAGGCTCTAGGGATATAATGATGGCAGAGCTCGATAATGCTACCCAACGAACTGTATCGATTTCAGAGATCATTTGTGCCTCATCGAGCATGTCAACTAGAATGGAACAGAGCGCTGAAGAGCTCTTATCCAGTAGCAAAAATATGTTTTTCATCCTCGCCGTCTGTCAGTGGGTTCAGGATTCCATTTTCCGATTGGCTTCCGTCGGCAATAGACCCAGGAAACGGTAACAGCGGTTGACGATAAGAAGCACTTTGGTAGCTAGTGGAGCATAGTTCCACAAGTGGCACTTTTCTCAAGCCTTTTTTGAGACGGGTTTGTCGGCGAGCTGGTCCAACAAGCCGGGTACCACTATTGATTGATGTTTTTTTCTTGTTTCCCTGTGAACATCAAGAATAGTTCGTGTTCGACGAGTTGACTTAGTATGAATCCTTCGTTCCTCTGTTGGGTTGGTGGATTAACATCATTGACACGAAGTCTACGCGAAAGCGCACATCAATGTTTATTTCAATTGGATACTTTTAACTAATAAACTTGTTTTATTTTATGAACAATCATATTAAATTTTTATCTCGCAGTTTAAATAGCATCGTTAAATTTCAATACAGCATGTCGGCGCGCCGTTTTTTTAATCGTATAATTCAATTGCAGCGATAATTCACCCTCTCATGAAGCATCTTGCCATAGATCTTGTTTAATGACAATCCCACTTGATGATGAGTCTCAGAATTTCTCGCTAATGACCCATAAATTAAACTCAGCAGCTTGTCAGGGAAACGACAATTAACAAATCCGTCCATCAAACGTGTTTAATATTTTCCTCCCTTTGGGACACGCAACCATAATGTATCCCCTCAATGCCATAAAAAAAGGAATATGCGATGGAACGGAACTCTTTTGTGTGATGGACTTTTTGAGATTGCGAGACGCGCGAAGTGACATGCTAGCCGTTTCTGCAATTGAATTTCGCTCCCCCTTATTATGCATAATCTCCGCATTCATTGGGGCTCGTTACGTAACATTGGAAGCAGATCCTGTTGAAATGGAACGAAATAGAGAGGGAAAATATGCATAATATCGAATTGTGTTCGCTGCTCAGTTTGATTAAAAACAAATAGAAAGCATCCAAGTGGAGCGGATTCGGGACACTTGTCACCCTCAAGAGCAGTGCCAAAGAGAGTAGAAGTGGAGTCCTTGAATTGTGTTCCGTCCTGAAAGGCAATGCTGTTTTCTACATTGTCTATTACGAGGTTTGACGTTGCTCCGATTCGATGATTATATTAAATGTTATTTCTAACGAATGTTTTTGTATTCACATATGATGTTGTTTGAGTTGAAACTGACTTGGGAATTATACTTATAACATTACAGATAACGGGTGTTGTTATACAGCCATTCCATGCCAAACCGATACAGTGGCTCTCAGATTTTCGTGGCAAGTGGTAGTTTTGTTCCTTTTCGTAAAATACTAGACCCGTTTTTTTTTTTTTTAATTAGGGTACCCATTTCCTTTCTATGGTGGTACGAAAAATTCACTTTTTCAGATGATCGTTACATCAAATTAAAGCCAGTTAGTTGTTCTTTTTTGAAAAAAATACTACAGGTCGGACTCGATTATCCGGAGTATTGATTTTGTTTCACTTCGGATAATCGAATCCTCCGGATAATCGAGTCATAAAAAACACGAATTTTCTCTCGGTAAACGTAATATAATTATGATTTGCACTTATTTATTGAACGGTTTTATCTAGGTTGACCCGTTTGTATGTTTGTGACTTTGTAACTTCATATGTAGCGCTGTACCACATCAATAGAAATTTAACCCCCTTCCTGTTGACCGATAGGTCTGAAATTTGGAACACATCTTGATCTCTGGTGTCATTATAAAACTGCGTATTCCATGATCATGAAAATCCAATGGCGGCCGCTACAAAATGGCGGATTATGTATATATTTTCTGAAATTATATCTGAAATTTGGAAGACACCGTTAATTCTACTGTTATTATAAAACTACGTATTGCATAATCTTGAAAAATCAATTTGGCCGTTGCTAAAAAATGGCTGAATGACTTGAATTGGAGAACACAAAACATAATAAACAACATATATTCAAAAAGGTTTTGGAATCCCTCAATATCGGCATCAAATGAAATGATTTGACCAATAGAATACGGTACATCATGAAAATATTCCGAAGAAAATTGGATAAGAAATAAAAGTTGTATTTTCATTATCCACAGTGTTTCATCATTTTTTCACGACTTTATTTTAGTCTCATCATTGCCCTAAATTAATGAAGGAACGGATGTGATAACTACTAACTGCTACTTGTCTAATTATTTTCTAGCTTTTAGTACATTAAACCATTTAACTTAAAAAGTTTTTCTTTAATTATTTTATTTTTTAGTTTTTAGTAAATTATCTGTATCATTAGTATACTTCTCTACATCCAAACAATTAAAAAAAAAAAATTTATTTTTATTTCTTACCTAATTTTCTTCAGAATATTCGGTATTCTATTAGTCAAATTATTTCATTTGATACCAATATTGAGGTGATTGCAAAAAAATACATAGTCGACCATTTTGTGGTGGCGACCTTTTTGAATTAATGTTGTTCATAGTGTAGTGGATTCTCCAAGTAAAGCTATTCAGCCATTTTTTAGCGGTGGACAAATTGAATTTTTCAAGATCATGGAATATGCAGTTTTATAATGACAATAGAATTAAAGGTATGTTCCAAATTTCATATGAATCAGTCAACAGGAACAGGTGTCAATTTTCTATTAATGTCGGACAGCCCTACAAACACTCAAACATACATACAAACAGGGCAAGCTGAATGGAACCATTAACAAGTAATTGTTTATTTGGGAACTGCGGTCATCTTGGAGTTGGATTTTTCGTAATCTACTGTGTTCTACCAGTCGAGCACTTTCATTTGACACCCATATTGATGGAGCTTTGAAAAAAAAGATGGCGCCATTTTGTGATGGCGACCATTTTGGATTTTCATTTTTCATAAATAACTGTGTACTAGTCAAGCCCTTTCATTTGATACCCATATTGATCTGAGAAAATATGCAATCCGCCATTTTGTAGTGGTCGCCATCTTTTTTTTTGCATTTTTCATAAATAACTGTATTCTACTAGTCAAGCCCTTTCATTTGATACCCATATTGATGGGATTGTGAAAAAAATATATATGGCGGCATCCTGTGGCGGCAACCATTTTGGATTTGCATAATCGAATCCCGGATAATCGAGTCTCCGGATAATCGAGTCCGTCCTGTATATGTTTTATAGTTTGCATGGTCTCCAGACCAATTGCGCTATATTTTTTTATATTTTTTCCTGAAAATTGAGCACTTTTTACATAACATAAAAATCAGAGATGTGAGACTACTCGCATAGGTCTAGTCTAGTCACATAGGAATATTGAACGAAGACTTAAAACATGTTAAAATTGCAAAATAATAACTCAAAAATGGAAAAAACATCTTTCTGATTATAGAATATGTTAGGTAAAAAAAAATCTCAGCTCTCAAGAAAAAAAATCTGAAAGAATACAGCGCTCTTTATCTTTAACAGATTGGTGTTTTCTCGTTTTTGAGTTATGATTTTTCAAAGTTAACCGATGGTTTGAAAAAACAAATTTCCCTCTTTTTTCCACAAAAAAATCATTACTTTTCAATTACGGGTCAATTACTGGACCGATTCACATGATCGACATATCAAATGGAAGCTTGTGTTTAGTTTTCTTTAAAAAAATATTTACTTTTTCGGAAAAATTTTACTGATACTTTTTCAAAAAAAATGGATTTTCGTTTTTGTAATTATTGATTGAGTAAGTTTTTCATACCTTTCTCGGTTAAAGATAGAGGGATTATTTTTTATATTTTTTCTGGACAGCTAAAGTTTTTTTACATTACAAGTGTTATAATAAGGTTCAAAGAAGCTTATTGGCTTCAATTCAATATGTCGATCATCTAAATCGGTGCAAATATTATGATTTTTTTTGCATAGACACATTTTTGGATAAAAGGGAAAAACATGATTTTTCGGACCACTGGTTAACTTTGAAAAATCATACCTCAAAAACGAAGAAAAAACCTCTCTGATATCTATGTAAGAAATCCTTAGCTTTCAAGAAAAAATATAAGAAAATATGACGCCCTCTATACCAAAATCATGAAAACAATAAAAAACGACTACAATCAATAACTGTGAAGGGGGTCTCCGTAGCCACATTGGTTGCGCGTTCGCTTAGTAAGCGATCGATCGTGAGTTCAAAACTCAGGGCCCTCATTGACCATCTTTGTGTTGTTGCAGAATAACTACGGCCACGCAACAATCATCAGCGATGGAGATCGATCCACGGTCGAAATAAGATCGATTCATCCATACAACTGCTCTGCTCTGCAAGACACATCGGGCTGCTGTTCTATAAATAACTCAACAATGATCAATCAACTGTCTCCGCTGTCCGGTGGTCCAACTGGATAATGGAAGAACAGAAAGAATACTCTTACGCCTAAATGGCTACTGTGTGAATGTACCATATGTAATGGTATAGAAGGAATACTGGCGAATGACAACTGTGTAATGTGCTAATTATAGATATAATAACCATGTGACATGTACACGATTAAAATTCGGCTCTGTTACAGCTAAAATGCTAATGAGCCTTAAATAAATAAATGGGATAAAAAAAAATAACTGTGAAAATAAAATCATTTTTGACAGTTCAATAGTTTTTAATAAAAGCTCATTGGCTTCAATTTGATTTGTCAATCATCTAAATCAGCTCAGTGGTTCAAAAGTTATGCATTTTTGAAAAAAGTCATTTTTGGAGAAAAGTGGAAAACCATGATTTTTCGGGCCGCCCTAACATGGAAATGGGCATCCTAATGAAAAAATAAAAAATGCGGGTCTAATGTTTTGCAATAAAGAACAAAATTACCACTTTTGACGAAAATCTAAGAACCACTATATCGGATTGGCTTGGAATGGCTGTATAGAGGGATATAAATTTAAGCTGACAACAATTCTCGATATGTGAGCCATTGTGACAGCTGTCACATGTTTTGTGTTCTGTTCTATTTACCACTTCATCATAAATGGACTAACAACGCCTGCAAACTGGAAATTATGATTCAGTCCGAGAAACTAAGTTGAATAAGCGCATAAGTGTCTCAAGCGATAAAATTTTTGTTTATCTAAAGTGAAAAGTTCTGATCATTTCGGATACGCAGAAACCATTATTCAAGTTACTACTGGTCCAAATTATGTTAGAGTAGTTTTTTTTTAAATCAGAATAACTATTTACATAAGAGTCTCATGACATTTGAATTATCTCATAAGTGTCTCATGTAGAAAAATGTTTGTCAAAAGTGAAAAGTGCTTATCTTTTTTCGGATACACATTGCTGACATCAATTACACACATTTATTGCATCAAAGGCAAAAGTGTCTCATATCCAACGGATTATAAAAATAAAATTGTGTTTTGATTACACCTCATATGGCTTACAATGGATTTTTTCAAATAAAAAAAAAGGTATTTTCAACATTTTTAATTCATAAACACAACTTTGAGTTGACTCGGGATGATTTCCTCGTGTGATTGAAAAGGGGTTTTCTGTAGTGGGGGCAAATTGCTCATTGGGGGGCAAAGTGGTCACCTGCTTGTTTGGTAGTATAACTATTGACTGTATATGCCGTATTGATAGTCACCTTATGTTTGAAGAATTTAATGACTTTTGAGTTACCCTGTATTTCAGTGGAACTGTCGCGTGTCAAAATACAAATAAAAACAGAAATTACTCTCTCGATAGCCATTAAGCCGTAGTACTGTGCGCATGGTATCTAAGGAATTTCTCGTGAAATTTAGTTTATCAATCTGATATGTTGAACAAATCATCAGTTTGGACGACTGTTCACATATTCTAGGAGAGGTGAACAGATGTTTTGTTTAATTTCAGAGATTTATTAGCATAGACATTATTTTCATGTTTGGGGGCAAAGTGGTCATAGGTGAATAACAACTTACAATGTTCTGTTTACTAAAGCTGATATACCTCATCACATTCTGCTCTTGAAGAAGATCCTTCTGTGGATTTGACTCTGGATAAATATGCCACTCAAACTAAACCAAGCCTCATTATGCGGAACGTTATGTGTTTCTTACTACGCTTTTGTATGCAAGAGAAAATTTCAATTGAGACTCTAGGTGAATAGGCCAAGCTTATTTCATGCATGTACCTGCTATAACAAATAGGATTTGAACAAATTTGGACGAAAAAAAAGCATAAATCTATCCCATTTAGCTCGATATGAGCGACTGACCACTTTGCCCCCACTAGGTGACCGCTTTACCTCCAAGCAAAAAAAAAAGTTCGATTTTTCACCTTTTTTCTAATGATGAAAAGTGTACTATTTTGAATTTTAATAATTTAGTAAAAGCCGTTTGGTATCTTGAAGAACAATAAGTTGAACTATAATGTTCTTAGAGAAACGGGAATTAAATCGGTATGCGGGCGCTGGAAATGAGCATATTCCTTAGGGTGACCACTATACCCCCACTTCCCCTAGATCGAACATCGAAATAATGTTGGAACTGTGGTTTAAAAGCATATGTATGGTCAAATGCATGTAGTACCAGCTATAAAGAGCTAAGTAGAGTAGAGCAACATTGCTTGATATTTTGTAATATCCAGCTGGCTGATGGTCATTATTCTCAAAATGAGAGAATTTTCTCCCTTATTCTTTTTTTTATTTTTTATTCTTTGCTTGTATCAGGTCATACAGTCTTGGAAAGCAATCTTTATGTAAAATTTTCACCAACTCTCGAAGCACAATATATTTCCGGTCCGTCCGATCCAAGTCCACAGAAAAGACAGTGCTTGAGCAGGCGTTAAGCACTTGTTGCTATCTTTATTTAGTAGAGTTGAATTCCCAGAAATGATAACAGCAGAAGCTGGTCTCCTGGAGCGTTACTTGAAAACTAGTTCTGCTACTCGCCGTCTTCCTACCTTATTTGAATAACTCTCAAGATCCTTCTGCGGACGTCCGCGGGTTGTACTTCAAAAGGGTTTATCGTTAATCTTTCCGAAACTGACGACAGCAGTCACGTTTCATGTTTCTTCATGAATAGTTTTTTTCTTCGATAACATTTTTTCCACTTTTTGTAGAACCTAGAACCAGGGTTGCCAACTATAGTTTGAAAAAATCAGGAAGAATGAAAATAAAAATCAGGATGAATCAGGATAGCTCATATTGGGTTGTCCGAAAAGTTAATGTCGATTTTTGGGGAAAAAGCATGATTTTCAATCAAAGCATTAGAATTTAATTTTAAATCCATAGTTCTGTTTCACAATCTTTCGCCATTTTTTCTCTATTATAGTGACTTTCAACATATTTCGGCTGGTTCGTCACGTTTACTTCCATTTTCGGAAGAATGTTGGGAGTGAGAATAGAACTCGTGATCGATGCGTGAGAGGTATGGATGTTACCACTACGCCAGATCGCCTCCTATCTTTCGCCATCTTTCACACAGCTTAAATATTCTATCCTCCCAGAACATGTTTGCTTCCTCGTCGAAAACTGCTGCGAGCCATACATGTGAGAAACAGGTTGCTTGGTAATACAGAATCCAATTCAAATCCCACCAGAAACAGAGTTTATCTTCCTTCGGGCGAAGACCGGATATGTAAAAAATTGGATAAGCATGGTATAAATCCTCGCATAAGCGGAAATGCTAGTGTGAATTTTTGATCGTTCATTTTTTTTCCGAAAAACCTACAGCATCATTACAATCAATTGCAGAGAAATCAATATTCAAATTTTCACTGAATTCATCATCCATGCTTTGGAATAAATCTTTACTCAACAAATGAGGAAAGCATATCAGCAGTGGAAGACTTGTTGAATTTTTCCTAATTTTTATGATATTCAGTACAGTTATAGATATATTTACCATAGTCCCATCATTAAAGTTTATTCTACTTTGAAACAGATGAACAAATCACAAATAAAATCTTTTTATATTGACTATGGATTCAAAAATTTTCCCTTAAGTAATTTTACAATTTGAAACGTGTTCCAACATCAATAACTCTGGAGACACATCTACATACATATTATCTTTAATAAAATATTGTTCCTCAAACATAATCTCGGTGTAATTTCATAAATTCGTCAGACAATCTGGTTTCATGAAATTTTCTAGCACTGCTTTGGGAAGCCACGAAACAATTGAGAGTAGAGATGAATAAAAGTTAAGTACACAGTTGACCTTAATGTAAGATATATACAAGTACGAACCGGAGAACTATCATGACTGAAAACTTTGGCATGGAAACCAGTATACTTATTACGAATAATGTAAAGAGTACAAAAATCAGGATCATTTCAGAAAAATAAGGATAAATTGAGTGTTCGTCAGGAGCGTGCTGAAAAGTCTTGGAAATACTGAAAATTCAGGAAGGCATCTCTGCTTAGAACAGTACGTGTGACAAAAATTGTCCTCAAAGTGGACATATTTTGCTATTATTCCATGGAAGTTTGAGAGCGGAAGTCGGTGGAAGTTGTTTGAAATGATATCTAAAGTTTGAATTTTGATGTCATCATTTTTTATTTCTTTGCAATATCAACTTCCCCGTTTCTCAAGAGTATTATTAAGACCAAGCTACTTTTCCATTCAAATACTCTCTACTTACCTTGATAATTGCATTCCATTTCAGTTGATTTGATGGCACACAAGATTTGACTTTTAGAAACGACTTGAGATCCGTTTGAAACTTCACAAAAACCTTCGCATGCAACAATCTCGCCAGAAGTTGACAGTTCAGTTCAGTTGTGATGCTTTTTCTAGCTTACCAATAATTGTTTACATAGGTTTAGGCGTACATGACCAAGTATGAGTGAATTAAACACCCGAATGAAAAAAAAAAACATAGAATTTGATTTTTGTCTACGGCTCAACGCACTGTGCGTTATAACGGGTGTTAAATAAAAAATGAGAATTTTTTCAATACCTTTCAGTAACTCAAATAAAGAGCGTAAAATTTTCTTTCTCCAAGAAAATTGCTCTTTGGGCTCCCTAGAAACAGTAGGCGTGTTTGGTTTTGCTAGTTTGAATTTAGTCAAAGCAAATATGGCGTCGAAACAGCACGTGCTCCGCGAACGCATTGTACGGTTCTTTTTTCCAGCAAGGAAAAAAGTTCACGGTGGCACATTTTAAGGAAGAAAATGTACCTGTCAGTACGGTATATCGTATCCTGTGTTCCCTGAACGTAGAGCGGAAGGTCGGAAGTGGTCGTCCGGTGACGATAATGACGAAGCAGAGGAAGACATCGTTAAAGAAGCTGTTTGACAACAAGGACGCAACCAGCCTGCGTGACGCCGGTCGGAAATATGGCTGCTCCCACGTATTGATCCATCGGACCCTCAATATGGAAGGAATCGTCTGCAAGAAGAAGACGAGGTCACCGGAGTACACGGATGAGCAGATTGAGACGGTTAAATCACAGTGTCGGTGGATGACCAATAAATACCGCGGGACGTCTTTCGTTCTGGACGACGAAAGCTATTTTCCGCTGTCCAAAACGCATATTCCAGGAAATGATAATTACTACTCCAGCGACAAGTCATCCACACCGCCTGAAGTGAAATACAAGTTCAAGCACAAGTTTGAAAAAAAAGGTTATGTTGTACATCGCCATTTCCGACAGGGGCATTTCAAAGCCTTGGTTTAAGCCGAGCGGTCTGGCAATCAACCAACAAATCTATCGAGAAGAGTACCTCGATCAAATCCTGCTGCCGTTCCTGAACGAGCATCACGCGGATGGGAAGTACGTCTTCTGGCCGGACAAGGCGTCTTCCCATTACGCCAAGAAGACGGTGGCGTATCTTGAGGAGAAAAAGATACCGTTCGTGCCGAAAGATCGTAACCCAACAAACTTGGCCCAGTGCCGCCCAATAGAGGATTTCTTTGGCTCACTCAGTGCCCTAGTGTATAAAAACAATTGGAGGGCCGAGGACACGAAGCAACTGACTACAAGAATCCGGAATTGTATCCGGAAAATGGACGTAAGTGCCGTACAACATTTTTGTAAGAGCATCGCGACAAAGTTGCATCGAACAGCAGACCACGGCCCTTACTCAAACATTCACTGACATTTTTTGACGTAGGATTACGTCTTTCGGGAACATATTGGGGTACAAATTGAAAATCGAGTACATCGTGAAAATTGCCCAATTTCAAACGCTTATCGCTCAGTCATTTCATGATAGATTGATGAAATTTTTGCGTCAATTGATTTCGGCACTCCATAACAATTTTTTTCTCAAACCCTATCCTAACGGAAAGACCCATTTCTGATTGGTCGAAATTGACGACACATGCGGCGGATCCCTAACAGAGACATCAAAACCAAGCTGCCTGGAGAAATCGACATTGCAAATACATGAAAGTTGGGAGAATTTTGTTTCTACCGAAATGTGTTCACTAACAAATGCATCTAAACCAAGCTGGGGAATTCGACATTGCAAATATATGCAAGTCGGGGGCATTTCTGTGTTGCGAGTAAGCAAGTAAATCTGGAACTTTAATGTTTTAATGTTCGTGAAATTTCATATCAATGACCGATCGTGTATTGTGAAAAATTCAGCACAAGTGTAAGTGTAAAATTGTATATGGTAGCAGTTGTGTTTTAAATGACTTGATATATGAAAAGATTTATTTCAATTTTCATAGTTAAAAACCAAGGTGTGTTCCCGCTCGAGAACGGGTCGTTTGATTTAAGCTGTCTGTTTTGTAGTGTTCGTTTTCATACAAGGAAATTGTAGTGTTTCATTTTACGGCGAGAAAAATTGGAAAAGTGAAGAAATATTAGAAAAAGTGATTTCCCATATGCTCTACATATAGTATTAGCTGTTGTTAGTCCAATTCAAATTCGCATTGCGTTGAATAAATACTCAGAAAGTAAAAATTATAATAGACAATTACCTTTACAATTTTAAATATGTTTCCTCTATATTAAAGTAACATGTTTTTACTGGTGAGAAGACTTGATAATTGTGTGATTACCAATCATCTTATATTACATTGGTGAGTTTTTTTCATTATTTCATTTATACATATCATAGGAGAGGCATCTCGTTTAGGATCACAGAGAGTGGTTTTCATCATATCTCGTTACACTTCAGTATCTTTTACTGTTTACCATCCTTCTGTCATCATCACTCGGTAAACACTGGTGGAGTGAACAAATAATACCCAACAACCAAACAAAACGACCGTTTTCAGGGCCACCAAATCATTATCAAAGAGTTCAACTATGTAATTCTTCAAACATATCCAAAATGAACAGATAGCCTAACGGAATCCTACGTCAATTATGCGGTCGTGTCTCGGACACAACCCTCCTGTGACTTTTTTGAAGAAAATACATTATGTTATTAATAAAAAAATACTGAAATCGATGAAAAAAATTTTTTTTTTATATGTGATTCAAAAAATTCTCATTTTTTATTTAACACCCGTTAGCGATTCAGACAGAATGCTCTCGACGAATCAGTACTATCAGGTTTAATTACCAATATCATTGTGTTGATGGAAGATGATTATCAAACTAATTCGTAATGTGGACATAATTTCATACTCAAGCAAACTGCAACTTGATACATGCCGAACATACTTACACTTTTTATTTTACAAAATTACTATCTTTCCCCTCCGTCGCATCACGAGCGCTGTCATTCCGCCGGCAGATAAAGTTGCTAACTTTTGCAACGTTACTTTGTGCCCCGGAGTGGTCGCGCAGCAATCCCCACGACGCTCGAGGACGTGGTTCCCCGGTTGTTTCCGGATGTCCTGTTAGTTTTCCCATCAGTGGAACGCTGGTCGTTGTTTCGCTATTTTTTGCTTTAAAGCTTCTGTCTTTCTTTCACGGAGAATCCCCGCGGCTACCGGTGACTGGAGCCCGGAGATGGGGAAGCGGAAATCTTCTTCCGCCATTGTTGGTAGAAAGCATCGCATCCTTCTGTCGCGTGGACTCATTTCATCCAGCACGCATATCTATGTGCACCGCACGGTTTACTGGTTTTGAGTGTTCCGGAGGAATGCACAATGCTGCTTGAGAGCGCACAATGGCTGTGTCCTCCTATCTGGGATCGAGTTGTTAACTTCCGGGCAGGCGTTTATTAGATATCTCGCGGGCTGCCTTTCTTCTATGTTGCATCGTGGGTGGGTCACAATCTTCACAGCATGAAACCACTTGGGGGTCGGAAGTAGTGCAAAACAAGTTACAAAGTTACATCCGGTGATCACTTTGTGTAAAGGTTAATAATAACTTTTGCATTAGTTCGCCCCTTGGACAATTAGTGCACTGCGAAAGAGGGAACGAAATTGATTCCGTCTTAACGACTTATCGTATTAGGATTACGGATAATATGAATTTGATACGATTTGATATACAAACGTTTTATTCTTTATGACGAACAGATATTCTAAAAGTGAGCGTCAAACCGGTCCGTTACAGTGACTAACAATGATGAGAGTTCCTTTTAAAGTTCTTACAAAGTATTAAGCCAAATGAGTTAGTATGAAGATAGTTACTGAAATTTGTATTGGTCGTGCAACTTAAATCGTTCGGTTTTTTTCGGATGAAAACACATTTATTTGGTTAGGTTTTTTTAATTGGTCTAGCTATTGCTTTTTCCTATCCTTCTGGCAATTTACGGATTCCGTCGCGGAAGAAGCATTCATCTTTTGAAGCCAAGAACGAATCCAACCAATTTTTGATACCCTGTTCTGAAGTAAAGCGTACTTCACTCACATCTTTCTGCATCGATCGAAATAAATGGTATTCGGAAGTAGCAAGGTCTGGGCTATAAGGCAGGCGAACCAAATTACCCATTCGCTATTTAGTAAATCGCTTTTAAATCGAACAGCAACATGAGGCTGAGTGTTGTCATGATGTAATATTATCGACAGCCACAAGGCAAGAACGCTACATTTTTTAGCACGATTGAATTTAGATCAAATGGATTTCATAATACAAATATCAATTTTCAAACGTGATCCAAAACTTTGATCGCCTTGCATAGCAGATGGAAAATGTGCAACGCGTTTTCCTAAGGATTTCACTGACGACACCATCGCGAACGTAGGCGGATGTCAATACAGTGGTAGACATTCGTTTAGCCGCACCCTATTTTTCCTCAATATTTCTAAAAATAAGTCAATTATTTGTACAATTTTGCTCATAAAAGACGATTATTGTTTATTTTCATCGAATTCATTCTAAAAAAAGTATAAATTCACTTTTTGTTTTCTAAGTAATTCAAATATGTGGAATCAGGGTGGACATTCGTTGAGCCGCATCCTAAAATTTCAATAAAAGAAAATTTGTGCGGCAAATTTCGAGTCCAATCGGTAGCTAATATTTAGTATGTCCACCTCCATTTCGGATCACTTTGAAAACTCGTTTTGGCATCGAGTCAGACAGCTTTTAAAGTGTTGCCATATTGATTATAGCCCAACACTCCTGAATTACTGCCTTGAGGCTGGAAATGTTGTCAAATTGTCATCCGTTTGCATAGACCATCTCGGCTAAGATTCTCCATAGGTTCTCTATGGGATTGCAATCGACTGCAAGCAGGTCGTTCAAGAAGCGGAATGTCCTTCTCGGCAAACCATGCCTTCGATTGCATGATTGGAAACGTGGATCTATGCATAATCCTGCTGAAAAAACGACATCCTCGGTAGCGTTATTCTCAATATGGCCATTCAAAACGTCCTCCAGTAATTGAAGATAATGACAAATGAGAAGCTTGCTGTGATAGGAAACGGCTCCCCACACTGTCAAACTTCCGCCCCCAAAGTTTCGCTTCAATCTCACGACATGCCGTTGACTTAAGTTGTACCAATAGCAACTGTAACAGTCCGGACCATCCAAATTGAACTTTTTTCGCCGGAAAATACAACATTTCTCCATATGCCTCTTCGATACTGGAACAACCGATTCTGCCTTAATGTATGAGCAGGACTTCGTTTCCTGGTTGCTTCGGGTCTTATTCGACCTTTAAGACGCAAAATAACTTTGGTGTTCCCATTTGTTGGTCGTTATATCCCATATTTCTGGCACTATTTAAAGAAATTCCGTACCACTTTCTCAGATAGACCAATTTTTGTTACGTTCGAGCGATTAGAAAACTTTTGTTCACTGAATATCTTTTTAATTTTCCGCCCCTCTTCCGTCAATAAAATACCTTTCGCCATTCCTTTAAATTCTACGTAAATCATCAATCTGACCAACTTCTTACGTTGCACATCTAATATTTATCCTGTAAATTGAACATTCCGAAGTATTTTTTTCAAAAAACACAGATAAAGGCTTGGTGATTATGCGAAAACTCGATTTTTATGCCCTGCGGCTAAACGCAATGAGGTACATATAGAGGTGGATCAGTAGGCGAAGTATATCTGTATTTTTTTTTATCCCATTTATTTATTTAAGGCTCATTAGCATTTTAGATGTAACAGAGCCGAATTTTAATCGTGTACATGTCACATGGTTATCATATCTATAATTAGCACATTACACAGTTGTCATTCGCCAGTATTCCTTCTATACCATTACATATGGTACATTTACACAGTAAGCCATTTAGGCACAAGAGTATTCTTTCTGTTCTTCCATTATCCAGTTGAACCACCGGACAGCGGAGACAGTTGATTGATCATTGTTGAGTTATTTATAGAACAGCAGCCCGATGTGTCTAGCAGAGCAGAACCAGTTGTATGGATGAATCGATCTTATTTCGACCGTGGATCGGATCTCCATCGCTGATGATTGTTGCGTGGACGTAGCTATTCTGTAACAACACAAAGATGGTCAATGAGGACCCTGAGTTTTGAACTCACGATCGATCGCTTACTAAGCGAACGCGCAACCAATGTGGCTACGGAGACCCCCTTATATATATCTGTATTGGCAAGCAAAATATCGTGTCGTAATTATTTGCATTCAGTATGGAATGTATATGGAAGATACGAAACAATGTTCAAAGTACTCACGGTTGCATGATAATTTGAGCCAAAATTATTATGAAATAATTCAACTGGTTGGTTTTTTAACAGATGGCAATTATATCGTGGCTTATTTCGATTATTCATGTGGTAAAAAGGTCCAGAGAGCAGTCGTATGCTTAGTTTTCGAAAGCAGTAACATTTCCGGTGTTATTTTGATTAATTGGCGATTATTATCTCACAACATACACACCGACACTGAGAGCCTTCAAAACATCAACTTCATAACGGTAAAATAATGAAAGTTAATTTGTTTCTAAGAACGTGGGGGAGTGGATATGGCACACGGAAATATCACTTTTATCCGTTTTTTCCGACGTGATTTCACAAATATTCACTCCACGCTATCACATTAGCCTTATATTCAGCGGGAGCTGTACAAAAATGTACGTTTTTAATTTATAAATTACTTCCTGAAAATAGCACTTTTACATGGATGCGGTGGGCAAACAAAGATAAACACAACGACTGACGTCACTATTTGCTAAATAGTTATGGCAGCGCATGCTATGTCGCTCGAAACTCGACCATCTTCATTACCTTTTTTCCAGGACATTGAGCTAAACGTATGTCTCAGGAAAAAACGACGTTTGAATGTTTATATCCACCGATGCCGACTTGTGTGTGTGTGATTGTGACGCACGTCCTTTCAATAAAAATAACTATCACTACAGCAAATAAGTATCCCGATAAAAAGAACATTCCTAGTTGTTTTGTAAGTGTTTTAAGTTTTTTTTTTCAAGTGCGGCTAAACGAATGTCTATCACTGTATATCAGAAATAAAATATTGATAATGGCAGACTACCATTCACGAATATCAACAACCTAGATATTGACATTGACAATCGTTGGGTAGGGCCACTCGGCTGTACTTATAATAGCCAATTTAATTCTTGGAAAAAAAGTATTTTTCATGATAAAACTACATAAAAAAATATCCCACCATTAAATATTTTTTGATAAAATGATAAAAATCGGTTTCCTGCTGTTAAAAATACTGACGAATTTCATGCCAATTCGGCTGGCCGTTGGCAGCACCATCTCAGATAGCAGTGAAACGTTGTGGGTGTAAAGACATGAGTCATTTAAGCAACTTTGCATACTTGAAATATTCGAAAAATAATTAGACTACTTTTTGGAAAAAGCCTTTTTTTTCTTAAATTTTTACAAAAATTTATAACTTAAAAAATATGATACCTATGTAATTATTGCCAAAAGATCAAATGTAGCAAATTGATGAAATTTTAACGAAAAATTACCAAAAAAATTTTGCATGAAAAAATGTTATTTCAAAAATTAAAATTATTTTTTCTCAAAAACATACTTTTACAGGGAAAAAGTTTTTCGAACAATAACTTTTTCATGTTTTCTTTGAAAAAAAATATAACTTATCCTAATTTTGTTTAAAGTCAAGATAGCGATATAGTGTATTCGACAAAGTCTTAGATCTTGTTAAAATATTAACTTTTGTCGAAGACATCAACTTTCTATCTTTTGTAGTTTTGGGAATATATGTCATTTTTGTATGAAGAATCCTGAAAAAAAAAATGTTTTGCTTGTAACATTTTTGTGTGTAAATTCTTACGTTTGACATGTTCTTGACATGTTTCTAAATAGAGAAAAGTTAGCAGAGCATTTAAAATGTGATATTTTATACAAAAAATGTTACGAATTGGACATTAATAGCATTTTTTCAAAGAAAATCATGAAAATGTTGTTGTTCGAAAAACTTTTTCTATGTAAATGTGCCCATCGTCCGCTGTTTGGAAAACTTGTTGGAAATTCTAAGGGCTTTTTTTTATCTATTTTTTTTTTCAGAATTTTAAAAGCATATGTTTTCGAGAAAAATGAATTTTAGTTTTCAAAATATTTATTTTTTCAATAAAATTTTATTCCAAAAAATCTTTGATAATTTTTAATGAAAACATAAGTAATTTCCTACATTTCATTCTCTGACCATCTGTTTTGTAAATGTTATAGTTTTAAAATTAAGAATTATCGAAAAAAGTTGAAAAAACTCAAAATTTAGAAAAAAAAACATACAAAAAAAATATCAGACCTACAAAATTTCAGTTAAAGAATAAATTGTAGGAAATTATTTTGGTTTTCATCAAAAATTATCAAAATTTTTTTTGGAAAAAAAATTCATTAAAAAAATATTTTGAAAATTAAAATTCAAACCACCTCAACAGAACTCGACAAAACGTTTAACGCCTTTCCCGAACGTGTAATAATTTGAACAACTAATTTAAAAGCCTTAAACTGGGTTATAAATCAAAATGTTTGACATGAGATAAATCATCAATAAAAAAAATGAAACAATTAAAAAAACATATCACTTGCGAAAAAAAGGTCGATGTCTGAATCAATCCAATAGTTTAGAAGTTATGAGTTTTTGAAAAAAAGTCATTTTCGGAAAAAAGGGGAACAATTATTTTTCGGACCCCCCTGTAATGGGAATGGGAACCCTAATGGAAAAATAAAAAAAACAGGTCTAATATTTTGCGGGAAGGAACAAAAGTAGCTATTCACACGAAAATCCGAGAACCGCTATATCAGTTTGTCATTGTATAGCTGATTAAAAGAAGCACCGTTTTGATTTGCGAAATTGTGAAGAAATATTTTCATTCGATTGATGCAAACATCTCTGCAATCGTTCCGAAAACGCCACTGAAACACTGAATTTTTGGAATGTTCAAGTAGTTTTTTTGTATCTTTGCAGCAAAATAATATTTCCAACGCTCTCAAAAACACCATTCCCAAAGGAAATAACCCGAAAATCATACTATACAGCACCATTCGCAGAACGGTAACAGAAAATCCGAATCGTGGTTGTGTGATGGTGACGAAAGCGATAGAAACCGCAGCGAAAAAAAATTTCACCTCTATTTTCTACCAGATAACACAGCTCCCGCCGCTGGAAAAAAATAAAACCGTGGCTCGTACACTCTTTATCATGAACCATCTCAAATAATCGGTTTGTGAGTGTTCGTCCAGCTCTACCTTCATTCCACTTGCTCCTTAAAATAGTGTTAGTTCCAATTAAAATAAACTCTTTTTTTTTGTGTATGAATATCACGAATATCTCGTTGGATCTTTTTTGAATATTTGTTTTGTTTTGTAGGAAAAAATAGTATCGAAAATAGTATTAAACTTTCAAACATCAAAACAAAACTGAAAACTTTCAGAAAGTGTTTACAAAAGTGATTTTTATCAAAGAAATAGAAAAATGAAAAATCAAGCTTATTGTTGATTTCTAAAAAATAACCGAACCTTAGATTTAACTCCACTCATCAAATTCTGCACAGTAGGCTTTGTGCACTTTCTGGACGCTGCAGACCAATTCGTCTTGAACTGTGACATATTTTTAAGCACAGTACCTTCCTTCTTGAATTTGGCCTTGACAACTGCCCAGAAACGTTCAATTGGCCACAGCTGGGAACAGTTAGGTGGGCTGAGGTCTACAAGTGTTTATTAATAAATGAAAATAAATTAAATGAAAATTTGAGCCAAAAAAAATGGGGCATTTATACAGGTAAACTTCGATATAACGTACATTTCACTTTCAAAATTGTACGTTGTATCGAATTGTACGTTATATCGAAGCATGATAAAGTACTCACAAACGTAGTCTATAATACATTATTGAGTTGCTGTTTTAGTAAAGTTAATGAATAACTTCAATCAGAAGACGAAGCCAGTCTTTCTCATGATGTTTCCCTTCGTACTGTTGATTAAAGCTTGATTCATTTAGAATCCGGAATCACAAAACCAGCTGTATTTCGGGATTGATTGAAGATACAAAACTTGTTTTAGCATCTTAATACAGATAATTCATTGTCCTATCAGGAAAAACAATTTTGAATATTTTTTTTCCTTTACACTTTGGAAATGTGTACGTTATATCGAGATAAAATGTACTTTATATCGAGTGACGTTATATCGAGGGTACGTTATAACGAGGGTACGTTATATCGAAGTTTCCCTGTAGTCCTTTTGGTGGAAAAAGTTGACGATCGCATGTCACACGTGCAAATGGCTTGCCAAACGAGCACTATTTGGCTAAATTTTTCTATCGCAACAGCCATATCCGCAAATGGTACACTCTCTCCAATCGATTTGGTATAAAATGGAGGTCCCGACAGCGTTCTGAAATCTTCTTTGCTGCATGTCATCCATGAGAATGCACCGGTTGGGATTGTTGTTTGGCCACTTTTTGCTTTTTATAGGTCTTTGCACCATGTCTCTATTTAATCCGCTGAATCATCCCAACACTGGTTTTGAACTTCTTGGCCAAATCACAAATAGATGCAGACCAGTTCTTCTGAATATAATTTACAACTTTTCGGTCCAATTCGGGATTACTTGGTCCGGGGTTTTTGCCACATCTGCTGAGATCCTCGAAAAAACACTCATTACCGAACTTTGCGACGATTCGTTTAACACTTTCTGGATAAACTTTGATTTTTGTTTTGCTATTTTGTGGTATGTAACACCCTTTTCGGTGCACCAATTGTGCAGAACTTTCTTTTTAGTCTCCAAATCAATCCGCGATATTTCGAAAACAACTTTATGACTGCTACTGAATGACTTGTATTTCGATTTTTGACATGTAAACAAGGCGTGCTATGATTACACGACAAAAAAAAATTGACCCATTTGTGTGTCATAGCGTGTCAAACGTTTAAGACTACTTTTCGATATACTCCTTAGTGTTTGCACTTACTTCATTCTTCCACCGAAGGCTGGGGTCACATCCAGCGGTTTTTACAGACTCGGCTTCCGCGGATAAAATCGTTCCGGAGAGTATTTCTCTTCAACCAATTTCAATTTCGATTGTGTGTATTCACTACGCATACCGAAACATCGATTCATCAATTTCGTTTTCGTTCTGCTGTCGTTGCCTTTGAATTTGAGAGCTCCAACGAAATTTTCATTCGAAATAAGACGCCTTCATTCGATATAAGAACCTTCCATTTTCATTTGATGATTTAATAATTTGGCTCCGGTGTGAAGAACGAAATAAATAAAGTGAAGTGAAATAAAACGAGACTGTACGGAGGTGAAGTGATGTTCTCCTTATTGAGCGGGAACAGAGAGAAGCAATATGAGAAGCATGAGTTTACGGCGAATTGAAATGCGATAGTATCATTGACGATGAATCAATTGAAATTAAATTGTAAGGCTCTGGTCACGTCACCACGATAACGAAGTGAACCAATTAAGAATCTATATATTATATATAAAAATGGATTTCTGACTGTCTGTCTGTCTGTCTGACTCTTATGAACTCGGAAAACTACTGAACCGATCGACATGAAAATTGGTATGTAGAGGTTTTTGGGGTCGGGGAAGGTTCTTCTGATAGTCCGAGTCCGCTCTCCCCTTTTCAAAGGGAGGGGGGGGCGGTGGATGTTCTGCCCTACAAATGAAACACAAATTTCTACATAACTCGAGAACTAATCAAGCAAATGAAACGAAATTTGGGAAAATTCGAAAAATTCAATTCGCATGTGTTCTACAATTACATATTGACAAGCGTTGTTAGTCCATTTTATGTTTGCGGTAACGAAATTGATCTTCGCTCGAAAGTGGAAATGGAATTTGATGTAATAACAGCACATTGTGAATATTTACGTTCTGTCGCATCAGTTTCTGAAACATCGACTGAAGGGAAACGCAAAATCAGCCTCATCGTAAAACACAAACCAACAAAAACAGACAAACGAAGGAATAAAAAACCGAGCGGAGCAACAGAGCAAATTGAATTCGTTCACTCCAGCCATATTTTCCACAACAAACCGATTCCAATCACGGTACGGAATTGCCATCCATCCCTCAGCCTCCACCAAACTATTCCCATTTGGAGCCGACGTCCTTTCGGAAAATTCTCCGCAGGGACGACGAAATGCTGCTTGCCAATACAATTCACACTAAGGGGCAATCAAATCAGACACCTTTTCGCCACAACTGTGTCACTTTGGATTCTTAGTGCAATGTGTCACGTTTTCTCCCGCCTCGAATCGTAAGGCGTAAGAGGAAGATAAATTGGACACGTTGTTGTCGGAAGTTGACAGACGAGCTGATGTGGGACTCCTGACAGAGGGGAAGCGAAAACATTCCAGGTGAATTTATTCCCCAAAGCTGAACACAAAATTGGAAATCGATCGGAGCGGCGAGAGGAAATAAATAAATAAAATATTACAGCACAGAGAAATTTAATTTTGCATAGATTGAATTATGTTAGTTTCGACGAATGAAATAAAATATTTGGTCCATTTATTTCCCCAGAGCCTTACCAAACTTATTCTATTCCGTCCTTAATCCTCCAATCTATTGTAGGCCTAATTCTCTTGAGTCGCCATCAAATCTCTTTTTAATAAACTTGAGAGCTCGGCGGTAGGCGGTAATCAAATTGCCCCCGAATTGTTCCTTCCGAACCTTGAAAACTAAACAAAAACTCTGGGCTCATCAATTTGGCACCGTTATAATCCACCAGTAAAGGGAAGCTTACCTGTGGTACCTTGGCCGGATAAAAAAACAAACTCTACCAGGAGCAACAAATGGCCGTAAAGAACCCGTTGAACCCCCATTCCAACAATTTCCTTCTATTTCATCCCCGCAAAAACAGCCATCCAACAGTGGATGAGAAAACCGATTTAATAACAGCCATTTCAGCACACCAGGAAGTGAACGAAAGTGGAAAATCTGTATAAACAGAGCCGGAAGGAAGGTTTTCCCCGCATAGAAGTGGCAGAAATAATACGATAAAGAACATACCTGATGAAACTTTGGAGCCCCCAACAAAATCAACATTTGTGAGGAGAGCAGTAGCGGAATCCACATTTCACCGTCGAATCTTCCACATCCCAAAAGCGCGCGCCCATTTTGTTTGTGCAAATTTCAACGCTGGGACGCGACAAAAAGTTGACAGAGCCGGTGTTTTTTTTCGTTTTTCCGCCGAGGGAGGAAAGGTGCCTCGGGTCAGGGAAAGCGCGTTGCTCGTAGATAACAAGTGTCAAGCAGGAGAACCGAAAGCGTGGGTTGATAAATGTTATCCTGTTCGAGAGAGAAAAAGGGGGCTGGAAAAACTGCTACAAATAGAGCTTTGTCATTCGGTGTGGACAGGTAGGGGTTTATTTTTTTTTCGTGTGTTTTATACGTAGGCCTATTAGCTCAGACTTGGGTTTGAGGAGTTCTCGGGGTTCTCCCAAATTAGATGAACCAGACAAAATTAAATGAGCAGATAGTCTGCTCAATTTGTTCAGTTTCTTTGTTCGACGAAGATTTACGCGACGGCTGAGAATAGGAAGAGGTATATGGGAACGAGTTTCATCAATTTCGTATTGGTTTTTATATATTACTTTTATATTTTTCGTATTTCAATCAAAAAGTTTAGGTTCAGCCTGAGAGCCCTACGTGCTCAGTCTGTGTGTATCCCATTGATGAGAACAAATTGTAATCGGAAGGAGCCAGGTCTGGTGAACACGCCACATGCGGTAATTGAACCCAATTGAGTTGATAGATGTCAAAACATAAAAAGTGATTATATGACTTCAACTTTAACCAGTTCATAATGCTTCAGGAGGTGCATTTGAGTGGAAATCAGCATTTAGAGCTAGACAGTTATTCTCTAGACAAAAACTGTCTTCGACAGAGTTGTTACATATGATAGAGCGCTCATTCTTATGTTATTAAAAATAGGGTGACCAAAATAGTCGATGAAATAAAAAATATAACTTTTTTATCTTTATAGATAGACGTAAACATAGTTCGACAATGTTATAGCCCTATTTATTTGAGACATCTTTGTAGAACAAAGTTTTGTTCAATCTCTTGAAATAACCGATATAGAGCTTTTTTTCCAAGTTGCGTTAGGGTCACCATAAAAAAACTGTTTTTTTTGCTCTAACTTGTATATTTCAAATTCTACATG
The DNA here is from genome assembly GCF_029784135.1 of Toxorhynchites rutilus septentrionalis. NCBI lineage: Eukaryota > Metazoa > Arthropoda > Insecta > Diptera > Culicidae > Toxorhynchites > Toxorhynchites rutilus. The sequence goes on from NC_073746.1 coordinate 166,624,088, forward strand.
CAAACTGTCTTCGAAAGAGTTTTAGAGCTTACTAATGCAAACATTTCGCGATGCAGAACTTTTTCTATATTTTACTCTTAAAGTGTGATTTTCAAAACTATGTTATTTTTTGTGTTTGAGTAAATTGAAATTGGAATCATGAGTTTTTGGGTGAAAACCCAAATATTGACAAGTTCGACATTGCTAATTGTGACTCTATTTTTGATAACATAAAAATGAACGCTGTATCATGTGTAACAACTTTGTTGAAGACAGTTTTTGTCTAGAGAATAAAGTTTTTCTACAAAGTTGTTTTTAGCGCTTTCTATCTAAGCTGCATTAGGGTAACCATAAAAAAACAGTTTTTTACTCTAACTTGCACATTTAATATTCTACAACAAAATTGTCTTCGTACGACTTTTAGAGCTTATTAACCCCAACATTTTGCGATGCAGTGCTTGTCAATACCTTAATTCTGCTCAGAATTATTGATGGGTTTTCACCCAAAACTGATGATTTCAATTATAATTTACTCAAACACAAAAATAGCATAGTTTTTAAAATCACATATTATATGGAGTAAAATTCGTTCTTTCAAATTCCACCGACAAACTTTTTTTTATGTTTGCCCCAGAAAGAATGATAAACAAATGAAGAGAGCGTATTTTTGGGAAATATCATATAAATAACTTTGAGTGAAGTTGAAATATTGACAAGTTCGGAATCGCAAAATGTTTGTATTAGTAAGCCCTAAAAATCTTTCGAAGACAGTTTGCATGTAGAGTTTGAAATATAAAAGTTAGAGCAAAAAAGTCACAGGAGGGTTGTGTCCGAGACACGACCGCACGATAATGAAGTTGCCTTCTAAATGGCAACAAGTCTGCGAACAAAACGGCACATATTTGACTTAAAACGGATAATTTTAAGTATGTTAAACAAAGCGTCAAATTTCGATCAGAAATACGACATTTCTTTTTCCCCAACCCAATATTTAAAAATGAAAAGGTAATTGTCTTTCATAATTTTGACTTTCTGAGTGTTTATTCAACGCAATGCGAATTTTAATTGGACTAACAACACTTAATACTATATGTAGAGCATATGGGAAATCACTTTTTCTACTATTTCTTCACTTTTCCAATTTTTCTCGCCGTATAAACTTTCCTTGGATGAAAACGAACACTACAAAACAGACAGCTTAAACCAAACGACCCGTTCTCGAGCGGGAACACACCTTGGTTTTTATTTATGAAAATTGAAATAAATCTTTTCATATATCAAGTCATTTAAAACACAATTGCTACCATATACAATTTTACACTTACACTTGTGCTAAATTTTTCACAATACACGTTCGGTCATTGATATGAAATTTCACGAACATTAAAACATTAAAGTTCCAGATTTAATTGCTTACTCGCAACACAGAAATGCCCCCGACTTGCATATATTTGCAATGTCGATTTCCCCTGCTCGGTTTAGATGTATTTGTTAGTGAACACATTTCGGTAGAAACAAAATTCTCCCAACTTTCATGTATTTGCAATGTCGATTTCTCCAGGCAGCTTGGTTTTGATGTCTCTGTTAGGGACCCGCCGCATGTGTCGTCAATTTCGACCAATCAGAAATGGGTCTTTGGGGTTAGGATAGGGGTTGAGATTTTTCAATTGTTCGATAGTTAGTTTCATGACATATATTATTTTCTTCAAAATAAAAAATTGTTATGGAGTGCCGAAATCGATTGACGCAAAAATTTCATCAATCCATCATTAAATGACTGAGCGATAAGCGTTTGAGATTGGACAATTTTCACGATATATTCGATTTTCAATCTCCAATTTGTACCCCAATATGTTCCCGAAAGACGTAATGCTACGTCAAAACAGTTTTTTTTTCTCATGGTGACCCTAACGCAACCTAGAAAAAAGGCGCTATATCGGTTATTTCAAGAGATAGAAAAAAAACTTTGTTCTACGAAGATGTTTGAAATAACTATGGGGACAACATTGTCGAACTATGTTTACCTCTATCTATAATATAAAGATAAGAAAGTTATATTTTATATTTCATCGACAATTTTGGTCACCCTATTTTTGATAAAATGAAATGAGCGCTCTATCATATGTAACCACTTTGACGAAGGCAATTTTTGTCTAGAGGATAACTGGTGAGCTCTAAATGCTAATTTCCACTTAAATGTACCTCCTGGACCATTGTGGATTGGTAAAAGAACATCTACAGTGATAGGCATAAAAAGCCCACCTTGCATATTTACAAACTTTTCTTAATTGCTGGACTATTTCATCAAATACTTCTACCGTAATTTCATGGTATTATATATTAGCTATTACCATTTCAAGTAATTGAAAAGTTTTGTTAGATTTTGATTACTTCCTTACAAGGCTTCTTAAAAGTGTGCAAATATGCGATGACAAAAATAAAGGCCCACTCCCAAAAACTAATATTAAAATCATTCGAAACCTTTGAGTAACCTTGAGTAAATTAGTGCACCCGTGGCCGAGTGGTTAGCGTCATAACTAACATGCCGGGTGTTCGGGTTCGATTCCCGTTCTGGTCGGGGGAATTTTTCGTCAAAGAAATATCCTCCGACTTGCACTGTGATCACGCGTATTCTAGAGCTTGCCACTCAGAATGCATTCAAGGCGTGTTATTTGGCATAGAAATCTTAACTAAGTACTAATTAAAATGACGCAAGTAATACTACGTTGAGACGGCGAAGTTCCTCTAGGAACGTTAGTGCCATTGAAGAAGAAGAAGAAGAGTAACCTCTCGTTCCCACATGTTATGACAGCTAGGGCAGTACGATTTTATTTACAACCTTTCCGTTGCGTAATTCCGTTGACGCGATATAAACAAAGTGCGTTGGCACACGTTGGCAAATAGGAGCCGATTGTTGTTGTCCACACAAAGAGTTCTCAACAAAATCAAAATGGGTGGAAAGAAAATCGAAATGCAAAATTTCCAAAATGTTGTTGTTCAGGATCATTTGCAGCAGAAATCGCAGCGGAAGATTGCAGAGAAGTTCGGAATAAGTCGGGGAGCAGTCCGGGAAATTGTGCACAAACACAACGAAATCATATAGAAAACTTAAAAAATGGGTACAAGATGGTAAAATTATCTCTGATAAATTTGGTGGAACATCGAATTTTTGTATGTTAACAATCATTTTTAGCCACAAATTATGAATCATGATGTAATTTAAAATAAAAAAGCTCTTCATCAATCTCCTTCTAAATGCAGCCACTTTCGAGATATTTGAAAAAAAAATAATTTATTGTCTTTTTCAATTTCATTTTTTTTTTTCAAATTTATATATGTTTTTTCTTAATTTTTTTTTCAATTTTTTCATTTAAAAAAGAAGTTATGTAGAAAATTTAAAAAATCGGTCCAAGATGAGTCTCAATATTTAAAAAAATATACTTTCACGTTTGGACATCAATACTCTATAACTCTTTCTAAGACACTATTTCGGTAGGGTTCATAATTTTTGAGATATAAATTATCAAAGATTTCTCTTACTAATATCGATACGCTTTTTCCAAAAGTTACGCTTGAGTCAAAAAATTCCCAAATGCTGTGGAAAACAAACTTTCAGTCCAATCAAAAATACTCATGTTTTGTCATTTGTTGATTTTATTTGGAATTGCTCATGAGGAGCAACACATATTTACCATTCACAAAAAAATTACTATTGGAACTGCTGAAAAATTTGGTGGTAATATAGTCGCCACTGCTCGTTAACCTCATAAACGCTGTTTGCCACTGCCTTGTAATTTCACTGTATTGCGACTTTGGTTTTGCAAAAATCAAAACAATATTTCTAGTGCAACGGAAATACTGTTTTTTTATATAGAGTTTCAAGAGAAAAAAAAATGAATTTTTCATTAAATACACCATTTTTTTTATTGAAAAAAAAAATGGGTCGTTTATATTTATGATATAACCGCAAGGTTGACGTGAGACTACCGTTGACTTAGGAATCATTTGTTTGTATTTATTAAATTATTGATTGAATGAAACAATTTTCGAATTCAATTGAATTCAACGCATTTGCTCTGTAAGTAAAGACACACACCATGAAATGCAAGGCACCTTGGTTTTGATGGCTGTATTAGGGAACATACTTCGATGGGAACAAAAGTTTCTCCATGTACTCTGCAATGCTATTTTCCTCAGGAACCTTGGCTTTGATGGCTGTGTTAGGGAACATACTTTAACGGTATCCTATTAATTAATGCAAACATCTCTCCGATCTGTTGAGAAATGTTCGAGTTATCAGCATTCGAAATCATTCATTTTTTCCTGCATATTCTGTGTTTAGGTTTTCATTTCTATTGACGAATTTACGCAAAGCTGAATCAGCTCATGCGACATCTACATTAGAGCTCAGAACCACAAAAGTGAGGGTGTTTGTTTATTTTACGCACTGAAAAGCAAGATTCGGAGGTGATTATTCATTTTATTCCAATTTAGATTCATTTCAGCCATTGAATGTCGTCAGTATATGCTAAGAAAGTTGGAGTTTTGTATATTTACGATGGTTTCAACACGCGATTTGACCAAAGTCATAGATAATCTTGGAAAATTTTAAGTTATTGATACTATGGATAATTGCGATGAAATCGATATCATATCAAATTGGCTAATATCATTGATTATGTAGGGGCCGATACGAGAAGGATTTGCAGTATTTTTAGCACAAAACTCCCTATTCATCGTTTACTTAGTTGAAAAAAAAATAAAAGTTACAATACTTATAACAAGCCATTCCTCGTAATATACATAGCACATTGTAAAATTATGATTTTCTAACCTTTTCAGCGTGGAAAGAATACATGAAACCGGGAAATTTGAAGATAAATTCTGATTCTTCTAGAAAATTTGAACGAATTTCATAACAAAAAAACAAAACATCCTCATTTTACTCGCTGCGCCATCTGGTTGTAAATCCAACGTAAATTCGTCAATAACGTTCAACTCAAACTTGATGAATCATCATTCATCGTGTAGTTGATTTTGTTGACATTGAGATGGCGTTTTGGATTTCGTATCGGTATCGATTCGAGGGACTATCCTGTAGAAATATTGAAGAACTTGTGAAAAATGTGTCAAATGTGCTGTGTACATGATAATCAGGAAGTTTTTAAGATAATAATCATAATCAGACACCATACTCTTGAAGATTTGCCAAGATCCAGAACCAGAAGAGGTACTTGGAATCCACAAATCGAGAAGAAATATGTGAAGCTTTTGCTGTCCGATAATTCTGACTCTGTACAGAAAATTGCTAAAAAAAACTCAAGGTTATCGTCGGAACTGTCCAAAATATCAAACAAAAGAAAAACCACACTTAAACTGTTGATAAAAATCTAGATCAAATTTCTCGAAAAAGCTAAAAATCCTCAAAATTGCCCAGAACTACGTCCGATTGAACGTTACTGTGCAATTATCTAGTAGTATTCTGAAGGGATGATAGAGAATCATAGTCAATCAATGAGTTTAAGAAAATCTGGTCATCTGCAAGCCGAAAAGTTAACACGGAACTGTTAAGAGACCACCAGTTTTATCATTAGATGAACTTGGTCAGATTTTTCACTTTGTACTTTTTCTACAGTAATAAACCTTCATTTTGTAGAAAAAAAACCGCGTACAAATTGGTTGAAAAATAATTGAGATACTACCAAAAAAAAGTGTCTGTTTGAACTACAGTTTGTAAAACGCATGGCTACAAGGACTAGTCAAACTAAAGAACGTGATCAACCCATCAAAATTGCAAAAGGACTATTCGATTGGGCTCAAAAGTGAAAGGAGGAGCAACCAGCCCAAATTTTCTTTTCCTACTACAAAAATAGCAGGAAACAGCTTAATGAACAATGTTTGAAAGCGATTTCTGTTCAAGGAACACAAAAATATCATTCGCTGCAACTTATAAGATAACACCATTTTTGAGAAAAAAAAAATTTAAGTGCCATTTTCGAAATTAAATAAAAATAAAACCTTTTATTAACAGCGCATACTTTCACAATATAACCCTAAGTATAATCGATCCAACCGTTTCTGAGTAAAATTTCTTGGGAAATTGTCAAGCAGTTTTTGTTCAGGCCCTTTTTAAAAATTCTGTTCTGCCATACAAATGAAATACAAATTTCTGAATTACTCGAGAATTAATCAAGCAAACGAACCAAATTTCGCATGTGGAGGTTTTAGGGTGCAATTAATATTTCTATGATGATTAGACACTCCTCCCGCTCTCTAAGGGTGGGCTGTCATACAAATGAAACACAAATTTCTGCATAACTCGAAAACTAATCAAGCACAATTTGGGATGTGAGGGTTTCTGGGTATGAGAAATGTTTCTATAATGGTATGACACCCCGCCCTCCTCTGGAATGGAGAAGGGTCCCATAAAAATATTACACATATTTCACCAAAAATATTCCAACCAAACATGACAATTGAAAATTTTCGGAAAACTCTGAAGGAAAAAGAGAAAATTCGAAAAATTAAATTCCCATATGTTCTACAATTACATAGTGACAAGTGCTGTTAGTCCATTTGATATCTACGCTAGCGAAATTGATCTTTGTTCGAAACTGGAAATGGATGTTAATGTAATGAAACGCACTCCTATACCTTCTTCTATCTATACCCAAAACAAAGGATCGCCGGATGTGTTGATAAGAGCAAAACTCGAGGAAGGAATTGTTCGATTTCGGGATGTCTTTATTCTATCATATTTTCTGTATAAAACATTTATTCCATGTAACGAAGAAACATGTTATTTGCAAGTGGTTGAAAGATCTTGAACGAGAATTATGTCTGAAAATAATCTGATATTATAATGATGAGTTTTGTTAGAAATACTAAGAATTTTATAGTAAAAAGTAAATTCAACGGGGACGAATAGAAGATTGGACCCATGAACTTGCTCATAGTAAAAAAACGTGAATGTTTGAAGGTACTGAATACAAAAAAAAATTTTGGGCGGGACGAAGTTTGCCGGGTCAGTTAGTATGTCTATAAAATTTGAGCCAAATGAAAAAATACAAAAAAAAATTATTCTTAGAATTCAAATGAAATCACTCATATAATTTTCCCCAGGGAATCCCTATTTCTATACGAACCATGAGAGTACAAAAATTATACCAAATGCATTCCTTAAGTCACAAGCTGAAAATCATTTCCCCAAATTCATGAAATCGAACAATTTGCGTAATCTATGCAAAATCATAACATTATTCCTGATGTCAATTTGAAGGCAAACATTTACTTTATCTTCATTTGTTATCTAAAGATTATCTCGAGGCATTCCCATTCATTCTGCCAATACACATCCTAAATCGATTCAATTTATCTAGTTATACATTATACATGAGGAAATTGGTGAGGGGAAAACGTGTTTTACATACAACCGCAGGGAACAAATCGTGTATCCTCAGATCGAATCATATATTCGTACATAGATGAGAGTCTTTTAGCATGATATAGACGGCCAAAATGGGAGTCGGAAAGACACGTTTTGCATACATTATTAGCACCATCATCATCATCATCATCATCTTGTTCATCCGCGAGAAGCGATTTCATCGAGATTGCACCCGATTCCGTGGGAGTTTGTAACAAACTATGATGCCTTTTTGAACCAAACGCAGTGCATAATTATCATTTGCGGCTATTCAATAATCATATGCTTCTCATTTCTCATTTCACTTGCAGATCTCCGATGGCATCACTTCAGCGAATCGCTTGAATTCGCTCGTTTCGTGATACCACCGTCACCTCATCCTCAACACCCCAGTACTCCTCCTGTGACCTGTGGTGGAGGACAAGAGACACACATTCTTGAAGGTAGGAAAACTCAACATGTTGTACAGCTTCTCAACCGGCTTGACCGAAAAAGGTCATCGAACCGTTTCGCCTCGTTGGAATAACTGGTAATTCGTGTCCCTTTTTCGGCCTGTGGAAAGTCAATTATCTCATCGTTTGCTTTGGGTCTGACTTTTCAGAGTGTCCCTTCGAAGCGGGATAAGAGCGGCGATATCACGTGTTGTATGTGTGCTTGGGGCCGTTTTGGACACCACACAAAAACGGGTGAAACTTTTGCGGAGGAGATGAAGTACACAAGCTGCATCTGCATTGCTGGGGTCATCTTTTCCAACAGCGCCCAGCACCAGTTAAAACGCGATGAAGAGATGCGGTCGGCAAGTGCATATTAACTCATCTGTTGATTGCTTTTCGAGTCGTGATTCGTACATCGCTGTGGGGTAGAAATGATCTTCGAAAGAAGCTGGTTATTTTAGAGCTTATTGGGTGCTCTGTTGCTCGATAACTCCTTTTTTTAAAGTATTGTATTATGGCTTCTTTGTTCGGTACATACCATGTTGGTCAATCCGGTTTCTCTGTAGGGCTGCAACTTGAAAAATCTGAAAAAGGTTATACACAATGCTCTAAAGGTGAGAAACAACAGTCACGCTGCAAAGAATTGAAAACAAATTTAAGACTAGAGCGATTTCATTTGAATTCGAAGGTCGTTTTTTTTTGTATTTTGTAATTTGCAGACCGATTTTTTATGACCAAAAATGACAATTTGCATCATCGGTTTTCCATTTTGACATTTTGACATTTTGACTGACCATTTTGACTTGACTACTCTAGCCTGAGAAGGGCCTAAACAAAAATTGCTTGAAAATTTTCAGAACAATATAACTCAGAAACGGTTGATCCAATTGATTTGGTGTCTTCCGCAATATTCTAGGTCACTATATGGAGAAAATATGCACTGTTAAACAAAAGTTGGTGTTTCATGATTTTTTTATATACACTCGACAAAAAACTAGAGGGACAGAGTGCGAAGTCGGAAATTTTGAGTGATTTTTGAAATGCTGTAACTCCGTGAAAAAAATAAACGCATCATTTTGAAGCTGCAACTTTCAGATACTAGAATATTTTACGTACATATTTCTATCTGAATATGTGTTGGTGTGGTGGAAAATCGATTTTTTCAGTTTTTCAAAGATTTTGTGGACTAACACAATTTTTGCTAACTCTACAGCAAATCCAAATAACCTTATCAACTTTCGTTTGGTTCCTGAAATGTTCCCGTAAGATCTTTCCATACAAGAATATTGCAGTTTGTATGAAAAACCGCTTCGTTTTTGATGATGAATGATTCAATAAATACTCATTGCACCGCAAATCGAAAGGCAGTTTTGAAAACTCCAATAATAATTCCAGAAGGATAATTTGTTACTCTGATAAAAAAAATGGGTGGGTTATATCTAAGAGCTGTAGAGTCTAAGATGTATTGAGATTATTGATTGAATGAAACAATTTCGAATTCAACATATTTGCTTTGTAAGTAAAGAATTCGAAAAAAAACCATTTAACACCAAATCATGCTTTGTAATAAAGGGTGTGTCACATCAAATTGCATCACGGAAAAAACGCTGTAGAAATTTAATTTTTAGGAATTATATCTTCAGCTTTCGCTTATAATCAGATAAGAGTGTATAGATCACGTTGGCCATGCTTCACTGTCAATTTTTCGTAAATTTGGAAAAATGTCGTCGAACGAAAAAGAGCGTCGTGAATTAATCCTGTGCACTCATTTCGAGAATCCGGAGTTGTCACATCGGGACATCGGTAAGATGCTGGGAATCATCCAATCCACGGTCAGCAGAGTACTAAAACGATACTTCGAGAACCTAACCATCGACCGGAAGGTGAAGAACGGCAAAAATGGATGCTCCGTCAGTGAAGAAGATCACAAGCGCGTAGTTAAGCAGTTTAGACGTGATCCGAGAAGTTCGGTCCGGGATGTCGCCAATAAGCTGAATTTGTCAAGTTCATTCGTCCAGCGGACCAAGCAGCGGGAGGGCCTGCGTACATACAAGGTTCAGAAGGCTCCTAACCGCGACGAAAGGCAAAACATGATGGGGAAGACGCGAGTCCGTAAGCTGTACACCGAAATGCTGACGAAGCCGCATTGCCTGGTAATGGACGAAGAAACCTACGTCAAAGCGGACTTTCGTCAGCTGCCGGGCCTGTTGTTCTTCTCCGCAGAGGACAAATTCAGCGTTCCAGAGGAGATTCGCAAGCAGAAACTATCCAAGTTTGCCAAAAAGTACATGGTGTGGCAAGCGATCTGCTCTTGCGGAAAGCGGAGCGCCCCCTTCGTGATGACCGGCACGGTAAACGGGCAGGTTTACCTTAAGGAGTGCCTACAGAAGCGCTTATTACCACTATTGAAGCAGCACGAGGGCCCGACCATCTTCTGGCCGGATCTCGCTTCGTGCCACTATTCAAAGGACGTGTTGGAGTGGTACGACGCCAACGGGGTCACCTTCGTGCCAAAGGAAATGAACCCGCCCAACGCGCCGGAGCTTCGCCCAATAGATAAATATTGGGCGATTATGAAGCAGGCCCTCCGGAAGAACCCAAAAGTTGTCAAATTGGAGGCGAACCTCAAGAGAAAATGGATTTCTGTTAAAAAAAAACTACAACCTGACGTTGTACAGAACCTTATGGACGGGGTAAAGAGGAAGGTGCGAGCATACGGGCTTGGGCTCGAAGTATGAATAAAAAGAAAATGCCAAAAGTTGTTTAATAGTTTTTATTTTACTGTCTAAAATTTTCAAAAGGATCGGTCTACTGGGCGAATTTCTACAGCGTTTTTTCCGTGATGCAATTTGATGTGACACACCCTTTAGATTATGTTTTTCGCTACGAGTAAATTTGAAGTACAGAAATACTCCTGGCATGAATCAAAATGGATCAACAATTTCAACTTTCACTTTGAATACTATACTTTAATCTTGTAAGTTCATTCGCCTCTAGTATCTGAAATGACGATTTTCCCAGGCTCCTCAGTTCAGTATTACGTGTTAGAGAACATATTTTGGTCTGCGCAGAGAAAAGTGAATAAAGAAGTAGGGGAACCGCGGGTAAGACGGACAGTGGGGGTATGATGGACAGGTGGTTGATGCATGATGGAAAATGATGGGAAGAATATTGAACTCTTTTTTATATTGCTTTCTCTGTTTTTGTTCTACTTCAGTTACTGGACACACAAACACTGGGAGAGAGCGGAATTATTACTCTCGCGAGCGATAAATTTCTACGCATCGCATATTATTGACGTGTCCATATTCCTCTCACACTATGTTCATTATACCCGCATCGATAAAAATGTTTTACTTTTCGGCTTGTTTTAATTTCAGTAAAAAAAAACATGAAAAACACATTTTTATAAGACATTTAGCGAATTATTTCGAAAACCAGTATATTGAACTGTAAGAAACTGTTTTTAAGTTTTGGAAAACATGAGTTTTCAAAGATACAACTGAATTTTTCTTAACATGTCCATCGTACCTCCATCTTCCCTACTTGTACTTGCAGAGCGAATTTCCCCAGGTACCTTGGTTTTGAACTCCGTGTTAGGTGAATACATTTCGTTGTGAACAAAAATTTCCTAACTTACATTTATTTGCAATGCGAATCTCCTCAAGTACATTGCTTTTGAAGTCCGGTGGGAACAAAAATACCCCCAACTTGAATGTATTTGCAAAGTGGACTCCCCCAGACATGCCTGGTCCCTTGATGTCCGTGTTAGGTTTTGATGTCCGTGTTAGGTAAACACATTTCCTTGTGAACAAAAATACCCCCAACTTGCATGTATTCGCAAAGCGGATTCTCCCAGGTACATTGATTTTGAAGTCTGTGTTAGGGAACATATTTCGGTGAGAACAAAAATACCCACTGCTTGCATGTTTTTGCAATGCCGATTTCTCCAGGCTGCTTGGTTTTGACGTCTGTGTTGGGGAAATTGTAAATCGGGCCAATCAAAACGAGGCAGTTAGGGCGTTTAGATAACGCTTGACATTTCACAGTTATTCAATTGTTTGTTTCATGAAAAATAACATTTTATTCATTGTGATAGATGCGTAGAAATATTTCCTACCAATTGATGCAAGCATCTTTCCGAACTATTAAGAAATGTTCGAGTTACAAGCATTCGAAATCTTGCATTTTTTCCTGCATGTTCTGTGTTTAGGTTTTCATTTCACCCCCATATACTCCACTTAGACGTAGTCCCACGTCAAAATGTATTTAAATTGTTTGCTTCTTCTTCTTCTTCTTCTTCTTCAATGGCACTAACGTTCCTAGAGGAACTTCGCCGTCTCAACGTAGTATTACTTGCGTCATTTTTATTAGTACTTAGTTAAGATTTCTATGCCAAATAACACGCCTTGAATGCATTCTGAGTGGCAAGCTCTAGAATACGCGTGATCACAGTGCAAGTCGGAGGAAATTTCTTTGACGAAAAATTCCCCCGACCAGAACGGGAATCGAACCCGAACACCCGGCATGTTAGTTATGACGCTAACCACTCGGCCACGGGTGCACATTTAAATTGTTTGCATCGATTTCAAAAAAGTGTCCGAACCGGGATTTTTATACTTCTTTGCAAATTTTGCTGTAATACTGCAAATATAGAACATACTGCTCTAATGTTTGTAGGTAAATTTTAAGCTTAGTATATTCCCGAAACATCTGTGAACGTTTCATATCGATCCGTTTAGTTGTTTTTTTAGCCGATTTGAAATTTGGAACACATCTTTACATCTGGTGTCATTATAAAACTGCGTATTCCATGCTTTTGAAAATCCAAGATGGCGACCGCTACAAAATGGCGGATTACATATTTTCTCAGAACCGCTTCAATGTGGGTATCAAATGAAAGGGCTTGACTAGTAGAACACATTTATTTATGAAATATGAAAATCCAAATCGGCTGCCACCACAAAATGGCGCCATATATTTTTTTCCAAAGGATACCCATATTGATGGGGTTCTGAGAAAATATGTAATCCGCCATTTTGTAGTGGCCGCCATCTTGGATTTTGATTTTTCATAAATAACTGTATTCTACTAGTCAAGCCCTTTCATTTGATACCCATATTGATGGGGTTGTGAAGACATACATATGGCGCCATCTTAAGGTGGTGGCGATTTTGGGTTTGTATTTTTTCCTAAATAACTGTGTTCTACTAGTCAAGCCCTTTTGTTTGATGCCCATATCAATGGGGTTCTGAGAAAATATGTAATCCGCCATTTTGTAGTGGCCGCCATTTTGGATTTGCATTTTTCATAAATAACTGCATTCTATTAGTCAAGCCCTTTCATTTGATACCAACGTTAGCTGTGCAATATGGAATTATTATACAAATTATTCAAAATTTCCGAAAATCAAAAATAAAGTACTCCGGATAATCGAGTCTAAAATTCCGGATAATCGAATCCCGGATAATCGAGTTCGACCTGTATTAGCTCGCGTGGACGCTCTCTCTCTCTCTAAAACTCGCTCTCTCTCTCTCTGGTCTTTTCCTCAGAGTAGACCTGGCATCTGGTATATAATTAGCATGTAAAAATGATTTATGTAAATTGTTACCTAGCCGTTTTTTGGAAACTCGAAAATTGCCGAATAAAAAATTGGCTGTTTTTTCAGCAAAAGTCGCTATTTTAAAAATCTTTAAAAAATAAATTGAGATAGTGGTAAATATAGTAAATATAATAAATATAATCGAACCAAAATCCTCAAATTTTGAAAAGTATTCCACAATTCATTGCCCACTGCTGTGAATTCCTCATTTGATGAATAAAGATTCGTTCCAAAGTATGCACGATGGATTAAAAGAAATGATTTCACTGAAATTCACTGTAGTGAAACTGTAGGTTTTGCGTAAATTTCTTTAAACGATTAAAAGATCCCTGAAAATTCTCTAAAAAAATTCAACTCTATAGCCAGCATAAAATGTCTAGAACTGTTTTCGACGAGAGAACAAATATATTCTGGGAGGATAGAGTTGATGAACTGCGTTAAAGATGACAAAGCATTGTAGAACAAAATAATAATAATGCAGAATCTAGAATGTATAATGTAGAATAAAGTTGTTTGAATGAAGATCTGCCAATAAAAATGATACTATTGTTTTCTCCAAATTCGGCACAAACCGAACAACCCAATATGAGCTATCCTGATTTCTTCTCGACCTTTATTTTTATTTTTCCTGATTTTTTGGAATTACAGTTGGCAACCCTGAGCTAGACATTTGACAGCACAGCCATTCCATGCCACACCGATAAAGTGGCTCTCAGATTTTCGTGAAAAGTAGTAGTTTTGTTCCTTAAAATCAGGCCCACATTTTTTTCATTTTTTCATTAGAGTGCCCATTTCCATTTTAGGGTGGTCCAAAAAATCAAGTCTTCCTTTTTTTCCAAAAATGGATCTTTTTCAAATTCATGACTTTTGAATCATTGAACCGATTCAGATGATCGACATATCAAATTAATGTCAACTAGCTAGTCTTTTTTGCGAAAATGTTATATCTGCAGAAAATACATTTTGTTTTTGTTATTATTGATTGTATTTGTTTTTTATTGTTTATATGGCACCCTCTAGTCCAAGGGTGCTATATTTTTCTTGAAATCTGAGATTCTTATATATAATATATCCAAAAAAAAGACGTTTTTTTCGTTTTCGAGTTATGATTTTTCAAAGTTAACCGATGGTTTGAAAAAACAGATTTTCCCTCTTTTTTCCATCACAAAACTAACGTTCCATCATCAAATAACTTTCGAAGTACGGCACCGATTCAGATGATCGCCATATCAAATTGAAGCTAATGAGTAAGTTAACCTTAAAAATATTTGCGAGAAATTTTTGGTTTCGGTTTTTGTAGTCATTGATTGTGCTAATTTTTCATAGTTTTCTCGGTTGAAGTTTTTTTTTATATTTTTTTCTTGAAACCTGAGGTTTTCTACAAAATATATAAAAAAAATGAGAGAGGTGTTTTTTTTTCGTTTTTGAGTTCTTATTTTGCAAAATTAACAAGTTTCCAGTCTTCATTTAATATGCCTCTAGAATCCAATCTTTCCGCAAGTGTGATATTTTTAAACGGTTTTATTTAGCTTGCCCTGTAATCTGTTTGTATGTTTGTAACATGTTTGTCTGTAGCGCTGACCCACATTAATAGAAATTTGACCCCCTTTCTGTCGACCGATTGATCTGAAATTTGGAACACACCTTGATCTTTGTAGTCATTATAAAACTGCGTATTTCATGATCTTGAAAATCCAAGATGGCGGCCGCTATAAAATGGCGGATCACATATTTTCTCAAAACCTCATCGATATGGGTTTTCCAAAACCCCATCAATATGGGTATCAAATGAAAGGGTTTGACTAGTAGAGTACGGTTATTTATGAACAAAATGCAAATCCAAGATGGCTGCCACTACCCAATGGCGGACTGCATATTTTCTCAAAACCCGATTAATATGGGTATCAAATGAAAGGGATTAAATAGTAGATCACAGTAGATCATTAAAAATTCAAAATCCAAGATGGCCGCAATCACTAAATAACAAATGACTTTATTAAACGGTTTTATTTAGCTTGAACTGTTTGTATGTCTGTAGGGTTGTCCCACATTAATAGAAATTTGACGAATAGGAACTGACCGAATTTATAGAACACCTTTATCTCTGCTGTCATTTTAAAACTGCTTATCTTTAAAAATCCAATTTGGCCGCCCCTACAAAATAGCTGATTTCATATCATCTCAAAAAAAAGGTTGATTGAGATATGTGTATAAAACAAACGAACTTGACTTGGAGAACACACTATGTATTTTCTGCAATACACTCAATATCGGTATCAAATGAAATTATTTGACTGATAGAATACAGTACAATGGTTTTATTGTAGAGAAATATTCTCATGAAACAGATAATATAATATGTTTTATCGCGACTAAACCGTTTAACTTAAAAAGTTTGTTTTACTTACTTTATTTTCTATCTAGCTATACTAGCTTATTGGCTCCAATTTAATATGTCGATAATTTAAATCGGCTCAATAGTTCATAAGTTATGAATTTTTGGAAAAAAGTGTTTTTTAGATAAAAGAGGATAAATTATTTTTCGGACGACCGGTTAACTTTGAAAAATCATAACTCAGAAACTAAAAAAGAACCAAAAAACACCGACTTGTACATGGTGTGTAGAAAACCTCTGCTTTCAAGAAGAAAAAATAGCTCTCTCTAGTCCAAAGCCTGCAAAAACAAATACAATCAATAATTTAAAAAAAACATCTTGTTTAATATTTTTCCGGAATAGACTAGCTGATTGTCTTTAACTTTATATGTTGACCATTTGTATTGGTTAAGTAGCTCAAAAGTTATGCATTTAGAAACAAAAGTCATTTTTGAAAAAAAGTGGAAAATTTGGATTTTTAGGACCACCCTAAATTGGAAATGGGCAGCCTAATGGAAAAAAGGAAAAAATACGAGTCCCATAATTTGCAAAAAGGAAGAAAACTACGATTTTTCACGAAAATCCGAGAACCACTCTATCGATTTGACATGGTATGGCTGTATATACAAAAATCTCGTGTCACGGTGTTTGTGGTCAAACTACTCCGAAACTGCTCAACCGATTTTGACGAAATTATGCACAAAAAACTTGGTAGGCATGAGAATAAGTCGTAATCTATATATATACGATACCGCTAGGATACCGATTACCATATACCGATAAAGGTGGTCCTATGCAAAAAAATCTCAATATTTTTTTTCTTAAATTTTAACCTCCATCCGTTATTTTTTATTGCGATTTGAGTATGTTCCTATAAGAAACATTCAAAACTTTGACCGTCGCTCGTTTTTTCAAACAGAACGAATTTATTTACAATGTTAAACATCCGCTTCATAGAATTTTCATCCACACATGCGCAAGTATCCTCAATTCGTCTAGGGCCAGGCGCATCGTCGGAGAGCAGGAAGCCTATTTGAATGAGCACAATGATTTATTGAAATTATTCAAATCACATTTGCTCGGTTTACAAACTGACAATAACGATATTGTCATCAATTCTGATAAAACGCCAGCTACAGAGCATGTGTATAAATTCAACTCGCAAGCGTTGTAAGCGATTGCACAATGACACGAGAAATTGTGATTCGAAAAAAAGACGGGTGGGTAATGTCGGGGACATAACCGTAGTGACGTAGGACTATACAAAGGGGACAGCTTTTGTTAAATATATATTTTAAATATATTGTTTTATTTTCTTCTCCTACGTGAATACCTACCTATCTACCTGAAAAATGGATTAGTTTACTGTTTACTCTTTATGAACATGTTGGTGGTTCTGAAAAGAACCTTTGGCGTTGTGTTTTTGCGTTTTTTTATGAAGGCTCACCACCTAGCCCCGTACATGGAATACATCTTTACATTGTCTTTGATCCCCATGTACGTCCATCACGACCATTTGTTTTAGAAAGCATTGAACTGTATTTCCTAAACTCTTTTTTGGAAGGTTTAATAGCCCTGAAAAGCGCCTTGTTTTATGGAATGGTTCCAATTTAGAAAACTTAGTACTCGTGGTTTTGAAGAAAAACCATTTCGAACGCCCTCGATGCCGCCTTGTTCTGGATTTGCCACCAAAGCAGTTTGTATAAAGAACAAACTTTTTTCTTCTGCTATCTCATTCTTTGTGTGGACACCGACTGGACAACATCGTTGCTGGACGGGCTGGACGGCGAGGGATCGAGTGCCTTTCTCAAGGCAAAAGGGCGGAGGTGGTAGCGCTGGAGTAGAATAGAGTAGAGTTTTCAAAGGGCCTTTCTCAAGGCTAGAGACGAATGAACTGCAAAAGTTTAAAGTCTCTATAATACAATACCTTCCTTCCTTCTGCTACCTGCTGCTGTTTTGCGATTGCGGTTGCCACTCACCACTCGCTGCAACTTTCTTTCTTTCTTTGTTTTGACGTAGGACTACGTCTTTCATTTCTATACCGGGTGTAAAATCAAAGTTTCGAAAACGAAAGCGTTACGCCGGAGACCGAGATTTTGAGCGTTAATAGCTCCTAAACAACTGAACGAAATGGTATGATAAACACTTCATTCGAAAGATAAAATGTCTACGCGTTCTATACTTGTTACTTTTTGACTCAAAACTTGTTTCAATAGGCTTAAAATTGCTTTCAAAACAGGCTATTGAAATCACCAATCGGTATATAAGCGAGCGTCGCTCGGAAATCCACTCAGTTCTAATTGAACAGCGATTGGAGCAGGTTGTCGCTGTTGTGGTGAAGCTCTTCGTTTATCATGAAAGCGCGGATGAACGGTGTCACCAAGAGCCTGTTTGTGCACCTTAGGCCAGACATGAATCCATTAGGAGGAGAGTGATGCCACAAACGGTTCCCCGGGAAGATCTCGAAGCAGCCGCTACACACACACACATACACGCGCGGAATTCTTTCCGTTTGGATGCCATTCAGCATCGAGAAAGATCCGGAAAATAATCTGCCAGTTCCTCTGGGAATTTAAAAATACATTCATGTGAAAGAGTTTATTTGAATGTTTTCTATCCATGTAACACTATGACCAAATACATTTAGTTTTGTGATTTTTCAATTAATCGCAATTAACAGGATAGCTTCTGAAGATTATTCTTCCCCATCAGTAGCATATTTTCGTATCCAATATTGGATGCATAAAACCTTGTACCTCCAACGTAACGCTCTCGTTTTCGAAGTCCCCCAAATATTCATTTATTCATTCATTCAGAATGGATTCAGATTCAACTTCAAACAAAGGATCACTGAATCAACGATAGTCCTACGTCACCATTGCGGTTATACCATAGATATAACCCACTTTCTGTTTTTAATAGGCTTTAAACTTTGCAGTTTATTCGCCTCTAGCCCAGTGAAGAGCCACAATAAAACCAGCCCAGAGGGGACTGGCGAAAGGGAAACCAAAAAAATCACTCATCAGATCTGTCCGCTCGACTCTCGGTTAAAGAAGAAGGTAGGAAGGGATCCTATGCTTCATAAGATATTTAATATATGCTGTAAAGAAAAGTAAAAATTTACTGATCCGAGGACCAAAGCAGTAACGAAGCACAAGTGACCCAGCGAAAGGCGTGCTCCAAAGCCAAAAAACAAAAAGGCCCTTCTCAGGAGGATAGGAAGGAACGGAGTGGAAAGGATTTGGGTGGGATTAGTGGAGTGGGAGGGGGTGGGAGTGGTATGGGAAGGAAAGAGGGGAGGAGTGGGTGTGGGGTGGGGTGAAATGAAATGAAATACAGTTTGAATGGATAATAAAATATAGTGGTTTTGAATTTAATGGTATATAGTATAGCTGAAAAATGGAGAGGTTTATTTAATGAATTTATCCTCCTTGGTGAGTGTGGCTGTAAAGTTAGGAAATCAGTTAAGTAATGTAATAAATGGAATATATATGTGAGAATATGTATTAATAGATGCGTGTATATATATGTATGTAGTTACATACATGTATATACACACATGAACACGCATACATGACCGTGAAGTGGCGAACTGTAATAAATAAACAATTTCAAAAGTACCTAGTATTTCGATTTAGATTTTACCAAAGAAGTCGGTTTCTTTCAGAAACGCAATAAGATTGGTTTCTTGGGTCTCGTCTCTACTGAGGATATCTCGGAGACTCTGACCTATATTGTGTCGGGCTCGAGCATCTTTGGTATGTTGGCATTCTAATAGAAGATGGCTAACGGAAACGGGTGCTACGTTGCAAGCACATTGGGGTTTTTCGGCTCTGTAGAACAAGTGTGAGTGGCTGAAGTTAGTGTGCCCAATTCGAAGACGGGTAAGGACTTGCCTTTCCCTACTATTGAGACGGTCCTCCCAAGGGAGAGTGGAATTTTTGATTTGATGAAGATGAGTGGGACGGCTGTTTATCCAGTCTATGTCCCAACTTTCACGGACTTGCTGTTTTACCCAGCGGACAATGTCAGATGGAGGACAGGGCATGTCTGGGGGTTCCATTTTGCTGCCCTTGCCGGCCAATATGTCGGCGGCTGTGTTTCCGCGGATTCCTGAGTGACCAGGAACCCAGCAGAAGGAGATGTTTTTATCTGAAGCAGCCTCTTCTGTTTGTATTATCCATGGGTGTTTGCTGTTTCCACTTAGAAGATCATGGAGACAGCTAGCTGAGTCGGAAAATATTGTGGTAGGAAGGAAATCATGGGTGCATTCTTGGGTAGCTATTAAAAGAGCGAAAGCTTCCGCACTGAAGATGGAGCATTGCGGTGGAAGAGAAAAGCTACCTATGTATCTACTCTCAAAAATTCCACATCCAACTCCATCGGCATTGACTGAACCATCTGTATATACCTGGTGATTAATTTGAAAATTGGATGCAATGAGGTTATTGAAGCAAGCTTTGATTTTTGGAGAAGGGTCTCCCGCTCGGACAGCCTTAAGAAGATCAAGGTTAATGTTCGGCGGTTTGACGTTCCAATTTCTTCCCGTAGCAGATGGCCGTTCACAAATATTGGGGAGGTCTTTGTTTGTGAGGTTGTTGAATGATGTTTTGGCCCTGCGTATTAGTGGGACATTGTGGTCACTGTCGGGAAGTGACAGGTGACGGATGGCTTTATTTGTGATGGCTTTTGTCGCCAGGTGTTTGAAGGGAAGTTGACCACTTTCAGCCATTACGGCAAGAGTGGGGCTAGTGGGAAAAGCTCCGATTGCAATCCTGACTGCTTTATTGTAAACTGGTTGAATGGTGTTTAACACACCGTCCCCTCCGCGGCTGAAGGCGCCTATTCCGTATAGGATTTTTGGGACCAACCAAACGTTCACAATATTCAGCAGTGTTTTTCTGTGACCAGAGGCTAGGTTGCCTGCAATAGCCTTGATGATGTTTAGCTTCATTCTGGTGGCTATTTTGGTCTTTTGGGAATGTGGTAAGAAGTTGAGTTTCTTATCAAAAGTAACTCCTAGTATTTTCAATGTCCTCGTTGTGGGGATCGGGATTTTGTTAAGTTGAAGATAGGTTCTCCTACTGAGATGTTTTCCAATGTACATGTGCTTGGATTTCTCCGGGGAAATTTTAAAACCTGTTTTTAGAGCCCAGTTTTGGATGGAGTCTAAGGTTTTTTGAAGCCTCTTTCTCTGATTTAAGCCGAAGCAGCTCGTAGAGATAAGAGTTATGTCATCTGCATAGACTATGATCTTTATGTGATCGGGAATTAGTTCGAAGATGGATTGCATAGCAATGTTGAAAAGGGTAGGTGAAAGTGCTGAGCCTTGGGGGAAACCGTTTTCAGGGATTTTTAAAGAAGACCTATGGTTGTTGATGATGGTTTTGAAAGACCGGTTTTCAAGGAAACTTTTTATGAAGAGGCCTAACCTCCTACGAATCCCCCAGTTGAAGAGGCTTTTCAGCACTGGGTATCTCCATGCCCGATCGAAGGCCTTGGATAGGTCAAGTGAAACGATATCTATGTTCTGTAATTTTTCAGTTGCGTCGTCTAGGATTTTTTCGATTGCTACGAGGCAATCTTCTGTACCTTTTCCCGGGCGGAATGCGAATTGTCTGGAATCAATCAGCTTATTTGACTCGAGAAAGGTCGTTAAGCGTCGATTTATTATTTTTTCCATGACTTTCCCAACACAACTTAGAAGAGTGATGGGGCGGAAATTGTCGAGAAGATGATTGTTCATGTCTGGTTTCGGGATACAGATCATTAAACCCTCTTTCCAGCAACTGGGGAGGGTTCCACTGTCCCAGACTTTGTTGAGGAGCTTCAGAAGTGCTTTTTTCCCGAGATGAGGTAGTTTCTTTAGCATCGGGTAGCTGATGTCATCGGGTCCGGTGGATCCTTGTTTGACTTTGTTCAGTACCCAATCGAGCTCTTTGAGGGAGAGGTTTTTGTTGAAGTCAAATTCCACATCGGTATGAAAATCGATGGGAATTTTTTCGCATTCCGTTTTGTGGGTTTGAAAGGTTTGGTCGTAATTTTGATTGGAGGAGGCAGATGCAAAGAAATCTCCGAACGCCTCGGCGATGATTTTCCGGTCATTGGTGTATTGACCGTTAATAAGAAGATTATACTCTTTGCTTCTTTTCTTGCCATGAAGCCTACCAATCTTACTCCATAACTCCTTTGTCGACGTGTTAGGGTTAATTTCGCTGACGAATTTAGCCCAACTATTGTGTTTGGCTGAATTAATGGCAGTTCGAGCTTCGTTGCGAGCCCTTTGGAACTCTGTGAGCAGAGTGGGCTTATGGGGGTTATCCGGATGGGCCTTTCTGAGTTTGCGTAAGGCCTTACGTCGACCTTTGATCGCTGCCTTCACCTCAGGCGACCACCATGGGACGCATTTCCTGCCAGGGATGCCACTGGTTCTAGGGATGTGCAACATTGCAACCTCAAGGACAACTTTGGAGAATTCCTCGGCTGTCCAGTCTTGTTTAGCGGAAAGGCGGTTTTCAATATCAAATTGATAGCCAGCCCAGTCAGCATATTCAAATTTCCATCTTGGCCTTGTTGGAAACTCTGGAGAAGATTGGCCGAAGGAGATGAGAATTGGAAAATGATCGCTTCCGCAGGTATCATCGTGAATGTTCCATGAAAGTTTTGAAGAGAGTTTGTGTGATACCATAGTAAGATCAATGGCCGAAGTAGTACCAGTATGATGAATTCTGGTGTGTTGGCCGTTGTTTAGAAGGAGTAGGGAATGGTCGGAGATAAAATCTTCGATTATAGATCCTTTTTGATCGAGGTATGCGCCTCCCCAGGCGTATGAGTGGGCGTTGAAATCACCCATAAGTATGATTGGGGCGGGAAGTTGGGAGAATAGATGGTCCAGTTGGCCTCGTAGAGTGGCCGGATTAGAATTATTAGTGATGTAGATGCTGACGACAGTGATTGGAAAGGGGTGTTTAATGCGTACTACCACTGCCTGAAGGTCGGTGGTAATTGCAAGAAGATCATGTGGAGTGCCATCCTTGATTGCGATTGCAACTCCGTGCTTTGAGGGGTTGGGACCCTCTTTGAAGTATGTGATGTACTTTGGGATGAAGTGTTTGTTGAAATTGTTTGGTGTCATAGTTTCTTGAAGGGCTATGACTGTGGGATTAGAGCTCAAAATAAGAATTTTTAGTTCTAAAATATTTTGTCGGATACTTCTGATGTTCCATTGTATCCCGAATTTCTGTATTGGAGTGAATGTGTTGGTGTTTTTAACTCTAATTCCTAAGGCTTGATTGTGTGTATGTTTGAACTATTCAAAGAGAATTAGTTCGATGGTCCTTTACCCTTGGAAAGAGAAGCTTTCTTTGAGGTATTGGTGTTGTTTTTGTTTGGTGTAGAAGTCTTTGGAGTGTTTGTTGTGTTTGTGTTGTTTTTTGTTGAATGTGCGTTGCTGTTGTTGTTATTGTTGTTTTTTGTTTGATGAGTGTTGTTGTTGTTTTCTGTTGGGGTTGTATTGTTATTTGTTGTTGGTGTCTGTTTTTGTTCATTTCTTGTTCTTTTCTTGTCTTTATTAGTTAGGGTTTCATCTTCGGATTTTTGATCTGAATCTGAAGATGAGCCTTTCGCAATTTTTCTTTTATTTTTATTTTTGTTTGGAACATCGGAAGTATCCATGGAGATGACTGATTCGCTCTCAGATTCAGCTGTTGAACTATCAGTTGTCGAATCTGTCATGGTAGTGTCGAGTGTAGTATCAATTGAAGGGGTGCTTTCGCGGCTGGAAGAGGCCGAAACGGCCGAGGCAGTTGCAGCGCAGTTGCATTTACAGTTGCAGCTGGTTACTGATTTTTGCAAGTTGGAGAGTTTGTCTTGCAAGACACTTGCATATGTTGGTCCATTAATTTGCCCATTGTATTTGTCCTTTGCCTCTTTATAGGAGATACCATAGTCGACTCGGATTTTGGTAATATTATTTTCGCATTGCCATACAGGGCATTTCCTGTTCGAAGAGGAATGGTCCCCTTGGCAATTCACGCAAAATGCTGAAGCGTTGCAGGTTTTAGTTCCATCCTTTTGTTCTGGATGTTCTTGACCGCAATTTCTGCAAAGCGGGTTATCGCGTTTGCATCGTTTGCTTGTATGCCCAAATTTGTAGCATTTAAAGCATTGCATTGGGTTGGGATAGAAATTTCTAGTCCCAGCCCGAATAAATCCGAAATTAATAAAGTCTGGAACAACAGTTCCACGAATAGTTAAAATGAGAGTGGCAGTTGGCACAACAATATTATTCTCCTTCCTGGTTATGCGCTTGACATCGATCACACCTTGATCGGAAAGCTCTGTAACCAGTTCGGATTCCTTGATGTCCATGACATCACGGCAAGTAACAACACATTTACGTTGGTTAAGGGTTGGGTGGTAAATCACTTCAATAGGGGTTCCGTCAATAAGTTGATTAATTAAAAGAAGCTTACCAATGATATCCTCATCCTTGGCCGTAAGGATATATTGAGTCCTCTTCTTGTCGTCTCGTTGCGGTCGCGCTGGGTAATATTTTTTTCCTACAGCGTTAGCGATCGTCTTGCTTACTATGAACGGATTAGTCGGGATTATGTTCTCTCCTGTTGCACGAAGTAGCAGGATTTGAAGATTTCCGTTTAGTGGGTCGGCCCACCTTGGAGCGGTACGTTGGGTAGGTTTACCCTCGTACATGTTTGTAGCTCGGCCTCCCGGAGGCCCGGAGCTACTTGAAGCCATGCTGTTGTCTGGCTACACCCTAGGTATAGCCGATGACTGGGGTTTTCTTCGGGTTAAAACACTATATAATATTTATGGGGGCTTTACACTTAGGGAAATGTGCCCAGAAATTCACACTTTTTTAACCAGAGCACTTGTAAAACCACCAATATCGCGTATAAGCTTTTTAAATTGTTTTCACCAGTCACTTCACTGTCCGTAAGCGCACGTCTTCTTTTTAAATTATATTTTATATTTAAAATCGTGGCGTGGCGTTGGTGACGCCGAAAAGCGCGCGCTTTTCCGGCACGCCGGTAAGCACCGCTCACTGCGGTCGAAATAAACGGATGTCGTCTGCTGCAGCAAATCTGTAAACTAAAACTATATTGAGGACTAACTTAGCCTTCAGAAAGGCTGCTAGAAGCAAAAGTTAGTTTTTTAGGTGTGAAAAAACAGGTAAAATCTGCAAACTCCTTCCAAGGCGCCAGAGGGTGACGTTCCAGTCCGAGATCCAAAAGCGCCGTGCGCTGCAACTGCCTGTTGTTGTCTTGATGTGTTGTGTTCTGAATGCGGGTTTTATTATCGTCGCGAGCAGCTTTACCAGCCAACTCGATCACTTCGGCGGCCGAAACTATATAACGCCGGCTAAGTGGACTGGTGCACTGGTGCTAACGCGCTCGGCCTAGCTACCCTTGCTGAGCAATTGGCGGATACACCTACAGGGAACTGCACACCTGCACGGTTCGAGTGGGACTTTGCCTTTCCCTTAACTTGTTCTCCTTTGTTACATCCACGATGCCGATGCCGTACAACCACACGGGTTTACGGTTTGAAAGAAAATAAGATATTTTTTTGGGGTCCGCGTGTTTTATACTCTAGCGGTACACACTCACAGGATACAGACAAATCGGCAGACTCAGCCAGAGGGGCGAGTCCAACGAGACGAACGAATGAGCGTTAAAAGGGAGCGATGGCAAATAAATACATTCATTACGATTTGTTCGCTCGTTGGATTCACATGCAGGCTAAAAAGGGTCCTTTTCAGGATCACAAAATTATCTTCAATCTAAAGAGTTTATTGTTTTGTTATCTCTCGATATCCCCATCTTGTTCGGCTAAACCTTTCTGTTTAGCGATTGCGTTTGCCACTCGCCACAGCTTTCACAGTTGAAAAATTTCTTCCCATCCAGTTTTGTGACATGTTGTACAGTAAATTACATTCAATGCGACGTGCCGAAGCGCCACTCAGTGTCGCATTGGAGGCGATTTCAACCTGTAATTGAACATTTGCGATGACAGTGGTACAGTGTCGACTTTCAATGTGGGGTCATAATTTGGACCCCGAACTCTATGTTTACAAAAATGTCCAACTAAATATGTCGCATTACATGTCCGTCCAATTAGCTAAATGTCGAACTAATTGTAAATTAATGTACTTTCAATCTGGAAACAATTTAAGAATTGGTGAAAATTGAATAATCAGGAAAGTCCCCAACTATCACTAAGCTCAGAACAACTGCCAAATTCACATACTCATCAGATCCTGGCAAACAAATTATGAAAACATCAATTTGTGTTTTATTATTATTTCGGATAATGTTTTAGAAAGCATTGAACTGTATTTCCTAAACTCTTTTTTGGAAGGATTAAAGGCCCTAAACAGCGCCTTGTTTTATGGAATGGTTCCAATTTAGAAAACTTAGTACTCGTGGTTTTGAAAAAAACCATTTCGAACGCCCTCGATGCCGCCTTGTTCTGGATTTGCCACCAAAGCAGTTTGTATAAAGAACAAACTTTTTTTCTTCTGCTACCTGCTGCTGTTTTGCGATTGCGTTTGCCACTCGCCACTCGCTGCAACTGCCCGTTGTTGTCTTGATGTCCACCGAACCGAATGTGGTCTGTTCTGAATGCGGGTTTTCTTATCGTCGCGAGCAGCTTTGCCAGCCAACTCGATCACTTCGGCGGCCAAAACTATACAACGGCGGCTAGGTGGACTGGTGCACTGGTACTAACGCGCTCGGCCTAGCAACCCTTGCGAGAAACTCCAGACCAACACGGTTCGAGCGGGATTTTGCCTTTCCCTTCACTATTCCTCCTTTGCCATGTCCAGACATGGCTGCTTGGGTTGGTTTGTTGATGTTTTGTGATGCGAACCGATGTGGTGTACGGTTTGAATGAGAATGATCGTTACGGAAGGAAGGAAGATATTGTATTATAGAGACTTTAAACATTTGCAGTTCATTCGTCTCTAGCCTTGAGAAAGGCCCTTTGAAAACTCTACTCTACTTTACTCCAGCGCTACCACCTCCGCCCTCTTGCCTTGAGAAAGGCACTCGATCCCTCGCCGTCCAGCTCGTCCAGCAACGATGTTGTCCAGTCGGTGCCCACACAAAGAATGATCGTTACGGAAGGAAGGAAGGTATTGTATTATAGAGACTTTAAACTTTTGCAGTTCATTCGTCTCTAGCCTTGAGAAAGGCCCTTTGAAAACTCTACTCTATTCTACTCCAGCGCTACCACCTCCGCCCTCTTGCCTTGAGAAAGGCACTCGATCCCTCGCCGTCCAGCCCGTCCAGCAACGATGTTGTCCAGTCGGTGTCCACACAAAGAATGATCGTTACGGCAGCGGAGCGGGGTTTTTTAAGCTGACTGGCTGGCTCGAGAATTACGCATGTGTGAGACTGCGACCAATGTTTCGTTCATATTTTTTCTTTTTCCTTTCCAATCGTGCTTCATTCTATTTCGCTGCTGCTCTGGTTGCCCGGTTTGGTCGGTACGATTTGAGGAGCACAAAATGGACCAATCAAAAATAGGCACATAGTGCATTTGGACAATGCTTGATATTTCACAATTATTCAATTATTTATCTCAAGAGAAATGAAATGTTATTCGTTATGATAGATGCGTAGATATATTTCCTATCAATTGATGCAAAAACCTTTGCGATCTATTGAGAAATGCTCGAGTTATAAGCGTTCCAAATCTTGCATTTTTTCCTACTTGTTCAGTGCCTAGATTTCCATTTCACCCCCTATATCTTCCGATTAGACGTAGTCCTACGTCAAAACAATAATCTAGAATTAATCGTTGACACACACCGTTGAACACGATTATCTTCGTGTTCTTCTTCAATGCCACCAACGTTTCGTTCGCTTTCTCAACGTAGCAATTCTTGCGTCTTAGTACTTAGTAGTTTATTAGTACTTAGTTGCGATTTCTATGCTTGACTGTATTCTGAGAAACATGCTCTAGAATAAGTGTAATTATAGTGCAAGTCAGGAAGGTATCTTTGGCAAAAAATCTCTCTGTCGTACTGAAGGGACAAGACGAATATTGCATAAACATTAAACAACGAGACCCTAACACAGGTACTTCATTAATGATGAATATCATTTCTCATTTTGAATTAATATTTTTTTATTAACAACAGCTAGGGGAGGCAAAACAAACAAGAGAGTGCGTTCCATGCATTTTTATTTGTGTCATATGATGAATCGACATGGTCAGAACAACGCCATTCAAAGACGTCGTTAGCTGTGTCAACAATTTATGATCGACAACTACGCGAAGGTAGAGAACGAATGACTGCGATTCCTACGACACAATCAACGAAAGCGGTGTGAGGAAGAATATGTTCATCTGCGAGACGCTATCATAAGCAAAACTGACACAGCCTTTGCTGCTGCCAGGCCAAAACGCAATGCATTATCATGACATTTCAGCGCGTGTGTTAATACCTATAATAAAGTTATTAAAGAGCTTCATTGTAACATTACACGTCTTTGGTTCCACGTGTTGAATGGCGGAAGCAATTCAATTCATTCTTTTTTAGTTTGGTTAGTCATCAAAACACGCCCTGAGGAAATAGTTTTCCTCGGAGATTCCAAGTCTGTCTACTGATCTGATGCTCACCCGTATTCTCAAATCCGATCAAGTCAGAATTACCCGAACGGATTGCCATCTTGCATTCTGTAATCCGTTCAACTCAAGTCCAGTCGAGTTGTGTAAATGTGGCAACCTACCCACGCAACTCGACATAGACAGTATTGAGCTTCGTGTTCCTTTTCTGTGAAGTGGAAAATGTAATGGATTTTAGAGTGGAATAAGCGCGCTTTAAGAACAAAAATTATATATGAAATTTAGCTCTACCGTATCAAATATGTGTTCAATGTATGGATCGTTAAAACATCCACACACGCTTACAATATGTTAGTTATTTTTTACTGAACTAACATATTCGCTAGGAATAATGTGTATGGCAGAACAACGTTTGCCGGGTCGACTAATAATTTAAAATATAATCCGAATTCAATCAATTTCATATTCTGTTGTCTTAATTGTTCTTTGAATTTTGGCGAATCAGAATACTGATTATTTTATTGTGGGTTTATTTTTATAGGTGTGTTATTTCAAATCAAGAAGAAATTCATTTTCACGATTTCTGCGTTGATTTCCTTTGTTTATTACATTGTTTCTGATAACATTTCGGTTTTCGGAATTTTGTTTAACGGTTGTTGTAGAATTCACTAAAGTTATTCACATTCTACAGATTATCAAATATTATAAACAGGTTACTTTTGTTTGAAATTCGTCTCGTGATATTCCAGATTCTCTTTCCATAGTTCCATCCTGAACAGCTAAATTTTTGACGTGGGACTACGTCTAACCGGAATATATGGGGGGTAAAATGAAAACCTAAACACAGAACATGCAGGAAAAGATGAAAGATTCCGAATGTTTATAACTCATTCATCAGTAACATTTCTTACCGGATCGGAAAGATGTTTGCATCAATTGATAGGGACTTTTTCTACGCTTCTATCGCAATTAACAGAATGTTATTTTTCATTAGATAAACAATTGAATAACTGTAAAATGTTAAGCGTTATCAAAACGCCCTAACTGCCTCATTTTGATTGGTCGGATCTACGGTTTCCCTAACACAGACTTCAAAACCAAGCAGCGTTGGAGAGATCGGCATTTCAAATGAAAGTCGGGGCTATTCTTGCTCCGACTGAAATGTGTTTCCCTAACACAGATTTCAAATACATGGAGCTTAGGGAAATTGGCATTGCAAATACATGCAAGTCGGGGGTGCTTTTGTTCCGACTGAAATGTGTATCCCTAACACTGACTTCAAATCCAAGGAGTGTGGGGAAATTGGCATTCCAAATACATGTAAGTCGGGGACATTTTTGTTCCGACTGAAATGTGTTTCCCTAACACAGATTTCTAATAAATGGAGCTTAGTCAAATTGGCATTGCAAGTACATGCAAGTCAGGGGTTGTTTTGTTCCGACTGAAATGTGTTTCCCTAACACAGACTTCTAATTCATGGAGCGTGGGGAAATCGGCATTGCAAATACATGAAAGTCGGGGGTATTTTTGTTCCAACTGAAATGTGTTTCCCCAACACAGACTGTAGAACCAATGTGTCTGAAGAAATTGACATTGCAAATTAATACAAGTCGGAGCATTTTTGTTCCGACTGAAATGTGTCACAGACTTCAAAACCAAGATGTCTGGAAAAATGGGCCCAGCAAATAAATGCAAACTGCGAGTACTTTTGTACTCGCTTGCCTTTGTGCAAAATAGAATATGTTTCCTTAAAACGGTCTTCCGGGGGTACTTCTGCACTCGCATGTTTTTTTGCACTACGAAAAGTGTTTTCCTAACACGGATTACAAAAGCGGGTACGAACACCATGCTTTGGCTCCGTTATTCAAGATTGCATTGAAGGATATGCCTTCATATCTTCTGCTCACTGAATTCCTACGCATACCATTTGATGATTAGGCAAGATGTTGATAACCAATTGCTACGATGACGCGATGACAATTAAACAATATGCGTTCGACGTACATGTCAAAATCGAAACTGAGTGTCTGAAGTTCATCAAATTAAGCAAATTTGCGGTTCGAGAAATACGTACACTTGAGGGATGCAAACTTCAGAGAAGGAAACGTAAAATAAAATAATCGATTGATAATTCTTCCGTTCGCATATTTTGTCCTAGGCATCACACCAAACGTAAAAGGACTGTCATTAAATTTACTTGTAACGAAGACATAATCTATCCCAATGCATGAATTGACCTTATATGGAATTATACAATATTTTTACTCACAAAGCAAATATATTGAATTCAATTGAATTCGGGAATTGTTTCATTCAATCAAAAATTTAATCAATACAAACGAATGATTGCTACGCTAAGGTCAACCTTGCGGTTATATCATAGATACAACCCACCTTTTTTTTATTGAAACATTTAAAATTGAAATAGATGAAAATAGTTCCATTTTTCAAAATTTATATACTCTTTGTATATACCCTTCGGTGGGAAGGAGTCTTTTTAGAAATCACTAGTTCGATGGACCACGTAAAGAACAACATGAAAATGTTGTATGAAAAATAATCTTTATTGGTTTCTCTGGCAGAAATATGATATCACGTTTCGTTCTTCATTGAACTGCTCGTGGATGAGTTGGATATAACAAACCATCCACCACAAGTTTCATCCAACCCGACATCTGCTAGCGTGTTCCATTTTCTGGAAGATTGATTTTCCTCCTGTATTCATCCTGCACATGCTGGTTCAACAAAAACAGATCGAGCAACAGAAAGGAATCCGAGAAAAAATAAAAACACAATCAGCGAGCACCGGTTTGATAGGTTTTATATTACACTTTTATGCCATCATCTTTGTATGCAGCTTCTCGTCGGTTTTCGCGTGGCACAAAAAGGCGCTTTTTTTTCTTGTGACAGCGCGAAGTAAAAATGCCCGAAAATTAGTGAAACTCGACAGCAATGTGATGCTCCTCCGTGTCGTCGAAAAACTTTTGCAAATTTCGGATGCCAAGCTGATAAATTACACTTGCGAGTTATGTCAGTGTAATTTGTGCGCTCTGAGAAGAACACTTAGTTCCAACGTAAGGCAAGCTGCAGACGAATTACTTTTTGGAACGACCAACAGTATCTCTTCCCAACCTACAATTACCTCGTGCAGCTGGTGTGTTCGGTCGATAAGGGTTGAATTTTCAATTATGTAGCTCAACCAAAAAGAGATAGGACCGACAGTCATTTAATTAAGTTAAATCATTGCCGCTCTGATGAAGGGCCGCACTTAATCACAACCATTGCCAAGCTAAGAAACCATCAAGACAATTTAATTTCCTACCCAAAGGGCAAGAAACCGATTTTTCTAGAACCATGAATGAGAGTGGTAGCGGCCTTCGTGGAAAAACAACTTGCGAATCCCTACCGCTCATTATCAACAGCTTTTACAGCTCATTGTTACAAAACTTTGCCCTTGGATCACTTTACAAAAGCGTAAACGGTTATTTGCCCTGCCATTTTATCAAAACCGCAGAAGCGTTCGCTTTATCTCAATGATTTGTTCGAATATTCAAATAAATGAAAATGTTGAACCTAAAAGCTAGCGTTCATGCTAGAGTTATCATTCTGTTCACAAGTCTTGTGCCCAGTAATATCATGAATGAATTGCGTGCGGAGTCGATTGGTTCAATGATCCAAAGGTGTGTGTAGCATTCCACACACCAGGCCAAC
The DNA here is from genome assembly GCF_029784135.1 of Toxorhynchites rutilus septentrionalis. Lineage (NCBI taxonomy): Eukaryota > Metazoa > Arthropoda > Insecta > Diptera > Culicidae > Toxorhynchites > Toxorhynchites rutilus. Next base: position 166,656,208 of record NC_073746.1, read on the forward strand.
CTTTGGGTTGCGGAATCAAAGTCCGATTTGCACGATATTGCAATCACCACTGCAAAACCAAAGTTGCCCTGGTGATACCGGTTGGTATGTTGGTTGCGATGGAATCCAAGTGCTATTGCTATCGCAATGTTGTCGATATGTTGGAGATGAGCTTTCATTTCAATCATCGCCTGTCTTGTTCGCTAGTCTGAAGCATACGAAGCGTGAAAGCATGTATTGCAGCATAGACTGAAAGGTGAAGTGTGACTATGAGGTGGTTGAATGCGAGTATTGTTTTTTTCTTTTCTGGTGTCTGGATTCACCTCCCTGCCTCTAGAAATGAAAGGTATCGCATAGGAGACACAATTATGTCATCGGTTGTTCTTCTAGAAGGAATGATTGGGAGGACCGTCTTGTGGATGCATAACATAGTCACGATCTATGAAACAAAACAAGCTTGAAACGAAGATGTTCAAAGAAAGGTTCCGTAACGACCAGAAAATGTTGGTTCTGCTTAAAAATGCAAGATATAACTAACAATAACAAGTATGTAAGTAAGAAGCAGAAGGGAAAGACGACAGTTGAAGGAAACTGGAAAGTAACAGGTAGAAATTTGATAGAAAAAAGTGAAGAAATTGTGCTTGAGCGCATATTAACAATGGACATCGATAAGACTGAAATAAAATCGTGGGACATATGATGAAGTCGCTAATTGTGAATAATGGAAATCCAACGTGGGAAATTTCTTTAATTTTTCATTTCATGGGGCATATAGTGTTTTTTCTTGTTTCCTACGGGTCAGATGTAGTGTAACTGTGACGCACAACCGAAATAGAGCTGTTCCGAATTGGGTAATGTCAATGCAAATAGGATTTGTTTTATTCAAGGAGCTGGAATTGACAGGTGGTTCATTTTCGACAGTATGAGGATGAGGCATAGAAGATGCGGGAGGGGATGAAAAATGACAGCGACTTTTTTTGTTTTTCAATTTTTTTTTATCCCATTTATTTATTTATTAGGCTCATTAGCATTTTAGCTGTAACAGAGCCGGATTTTAATCGTGTACATGTACATATGTTTATGTTTCTATAAACTGTAAATTACATAGTAGTTAGTAGTAGCCATTTAGGCGTTAAGTTTTCTGTTCCATCACATTATGGTAAATTACACAGTAGTAGCCATTTCGGCGTAAGGGTATTCTTTCTGTTCATCCATTGTTCAGCAGACCGGACAGCGGAGACAGTTGATATTGATCATTGTTGGGTTATTTATAGAACAGCAGCCCGATGTTTCTTGCACAGCAGAGCAGTTGTATGGATGAATCGATCTAATTTCGGCCGTGGATCGATCATCATCGCTGATGATGTTTGCGTGGACGTAGTTATTCCATAACAACACAAATATGGTCAATTGAGGGTGCTGAGTTTGAACTCACGACCGATCGCTTAGTAAGCGAACGCGTAACCAAGTGGTTACGAAGACCCCCTGTTTTTCAAAATTGCTACAGTGGATTTCAGCTCGTGAAGGGAAAAAATTGAGATTTTCGGAAAAAGAAACATTATATTTCGAAACGGAGAGAACAGTAAGTAATTCAACAATGTCCACATTCTAGAATTTCATCACTGCAATGAACGCACATTCTTTTTTCCCTTCATTTCAGATGCCGTATTATTGCGCAGTGAAAGGATGTGGAAACAAGGCTGTACTTACAAAAAGTGATCCGGACACTGTTTATCACACTTTCCCAAAACACGGAGAGAGATTACACAGATGGATTAATTACTGTGACCAATCACAAAACTGGAAACCTCTGAAAAACCAGGGTATCTGCTCGCGACATTTCCATGCAATGAGCGGTATCGGATACGTCACCAGCTTATTGGTGCGAAGCAATGTAGGATGCTGCTTTCTAATGGTACTTTCTATTTTGTAAATTCTAAAATATAATGTACAGAGCATGATTGACATTGTTTTTAGCCATTCCCAACAAAGTATCGCCCGAATTTTCCTAGCGAGACCATTGCATGTTCCCTGGATGTCGTGACCACTGAAGATCACGAAAATCCATCATTTGAATTATGTAAGTAAAAGCGTTTACAAAATAGCGGTTATTACATTGAAAAATAATGATTTTTTTTCTTCTACACAAGCTCTACAACACACTAGATTTGAAGAAGATAGAAAAAAACAATCTGAATACTTCCAATGTGTTCAATTTGGAGTTTAACGCAGCTTTGGCTACTATTGAAGAACTGAGAAAGAAGATAGAGGAGTTGGAAAAGCACAACGCAAATTGAACTACTTAAAAAAGCAAATATGATGTTGTCATTGGAGAAAGAAAAAAATATGAAATCGTTCAGTAAGCAGTTAAAAGAACTTAAAAAGAAAGCCAAAATTTGTAAAACAGAACACATAAATAACACACAACCTGGGGGGTCTTCGTAGCCACTTGGTTACGCGTTCGCTTACCAAGCGATCAATCGTGAGTTCAAACTCAGGGCCCTCAATTGACCATCTTTGTGTTGTTATAGAATAACTACGTCCACGCAACCATCATCAGCGATGGAAATCGATCCACGGTGGAACAAAGATCGATTCATCCATACATCTGCAGAGCAGACTCTGCAAGAAAACTCTGCAAGAAACATCGGGCTGCTGTTCTATAAATAACCCAACAATGATCAATATCAACTGTCTCCACTGTCCGGTCTGCTGAACAATGGATGAACAGAAAGAATACCATTACGCCTAAATGGCTACTACTGTGTAATTTACCATAATGTAATGGAACAGAAAACTTAACGCCTAAATGGTTACTACTAATTACTGTGTAATTCACAATTTATAGAAACATTAACATATGTACATGCACACGATTAAACCCGGCATGCCAATCATTTAGATCTGCGTAGCGGTTTACTGTCCGATATCATCAGATATATGTACATTGTTGGCTTGGAAATGCAAGAAAAGCAGCCGGCATGCGTTATAACCTAAGTGGTGCGGACTCAATCCACTTCATTCTCAAGCAAATTCATGCATGTTTTCAAGCGATTTCTTGCAATAAAGGGTGTGTTACATCAAATTGCATCACGGAAAAAACGCTGTAGAAATTCGCCCAGTAGACCGATCCTTTTGAAAATTTTAGACAGTAAAATAAAAACTATTAAACAACTTTTGGCATTTTCTTTTTATTCATACTTCGAACCCAAGCCCGTATGCTCGCACCTTCCTCTTTACCCCGTCCATAAGGTTCTGTACAACGTCAGGTTGTAGTTTTTTTTAACAGAAATCCATTTTCTCTTGAAGTCCGCCTCCTATTTGACAACTTTTGGGTTCTTCCGGAGGGCCTGCTTCATAATCGCCCAATATTTCTCTATTGGGCGAAGCCCCGGTGCGTTGGGCGGGTTCATTTCCTTTGGCCGAAGGTGACCCCGTTGGCTTCGTACCACTCCAACACGTCCTTTGAATAGTGGCACGGAGCGAGATCCGGCCAGAAGATGGTCGGGCCCTCGTGCTGCTTCAATAGTGGAAGTAAGCACTTCTGTAGGCACTCCTTAAGGTAAACCTGCCCGTTTACCGTGCCGGTCATCACGAAGGGGGCGCTCCGCATTCCGCAAGAGCAGATCGCTTGCCACACCATGTACTTTTTGGCAAAATTGGATAGTTTCTGCTTGCGAATCTCCTCCGGAACGCTGAATTTGTCCTCTGGGGAGAAGAACAACATGCCCGGCAGCTGACGAAAGTCCGCTTTGACGTAGGTTTCGTCGTCCATTACCAGGCAATGTGGCTTCGTCAGCATTTCGGTGTACAGCTTCCGGGCTCGCGTCTTCCCCACCATGTTTTGCCTTTCGTCGCGGTTAGGAGCCTTCTGAACCTTGTATGTACGCAGGACCTCCCGCTGCTTGGTCCGCTGGACGAATGAACTCGACATATTCAGCTTATTGGCGACATCCCGGACCGAACTTCTCGGATCACGTCTAAACTGCTTAACTACGCGCTTGTGATCTTTTTCACTGACGGAGCATCCATTTTTGCCGTTCTTCACCTTCCGGTCGATGGTTAGGTTCTCGATGTATCGTTTTAGTACTCTGCTGACCGTGGATTGGACGATTCCCAGCATCTTACCGATGTCCCAATGTGACAACTCCGGATACTCGAAATGAGTGCACAGGATTAATTCACGACGCTCTTTTTCGTTCGACGACATTTTTCCAAATTTACGAAAAATTGACAGTGAAGCATGGCCAACGTGATCTATACACTCTTATCTGATTATAAGCGAAAGCTGAAGATATAATTACTAAATTACTAAAAATTAAATTTCTACAGCGTTTTTTCCGTGATGCAATTTAATGTGACACACCCTTTAAATCTCTAAATCCCCAAAAAAAAATCAAAATTTCAATATTTTTTTTATTACTTCATCCTTACCCGGCCAGGCCCTTTGGCCCTTTCCAAAAAGTGGTCTAATTCTTTCTCGATGATTTCAAATATGCAAAGTTGCTTAAATGACCAATATCTTTACATCCATAACGTTCCACAGCAATCTGAAAAGATGCTGCCAATGGCCAGTCAAGTTGGCATGAAAGTCGTCGTATGTAGTTCATTTTTTTCAGTACTCTGTGTGAATGGTCGAAATCATATTCAAACCATTCAATACAAGACCACGCACGTTTCATCGTTATAAACCAAAAAATCACCAATTTGGAAAAATCGAATGTAATTGTGCACAAGAGCAATAATTTGCGCCACAAATATCATTTTATACCTCGTTCAATTTCTGTAAGGTCTGTTCCCTTCGAATGTCAGACGCCCTCCAGCAAACCCGAAAAGTGCATATTTTATTCACTGACAAGACGACGGTTCTGTTGCCGATGATGGCTCTTCCATTTCGCCGTTATCATGGTTGAATATTTTATGCTTTCTTGCATAAGCAGGCCCTCCTCAAATAGTACCCAACTGTGTAACAACAATATATTTTTTGCGGAATTCGTTTTGTGCTGTCACCATTCATTCCTTGGTTCGGAACACCAAATCTCTCAACTTTGCTACGCTGGATCAGACCCACCGTCGCACGACACGCTACACGTAAATTGCGTGCATAAATAATTCATTATTCGTGGAAATAGCCTTTGGACTTGACACTTTGTCCATCATCAGTTCCTGCCGCTGCTGCTTTCTTCCACGGTAACGACCAAATTTAGGACAGATTCGCCGGAGAATCAAGTAAACATGTTTTCGTACCCTTTGCCAAATAAATCTAGCTATTTATGAAATAATAATAAGATTGCAGCGCACATGCTTCGACCCACATCAAGCTTCTTTCCGACCTGTTGAATTTGGGTTCGGCTACCTGGGGATCAGGTGCGGGTGAAATGAAATAATGAATTCTATAAAAGGGGTCCCCCCCATGTCGATAGCCGTGAAGTTACGTCCGATCTCATCAGTCATAATCTTTTTTCCGGGACTGCTGGAATATGCAATGATATCATGAGGGGGTCAGTAAATAAAGTTTTACGTGGCTTCGAATGCATACTGTAAATGTGTTTCTTGCTCATAAATGAGTTTGATCATTAATTGGCTGGAGCTTAAACGGTCAATCTTTAATTAAGTAACGATCATTGCGTATTTCCTGAGTATCTTATATCACCCATATCACCCATTCCAATATAAGTTGTGCTATAAAGTAAAAATGGCTTCAACGGTGTTTTGAAACGTAAGCTTCGTGAAACAATACGATTATTATTTTCGTCCCGCTGAGGAATGTAAATTTCCATTTCTCCCCCTCGAAAAAAAAACAAAAAAATACATGAAATGAAACTACCGAAAAATGAAAGCCAATGTAAACACAGTCATAACAATGAGGTTGAACGCTCGCACCGCATCTGTTGGGGGCGGTAAGCATATGAAATGTGAAATTTATCGTTGGGGTGAAGAATAAACGAACAAAAAAAACACCCAAGCATAAAAAAATACTCCTTCTAAGTCTAACTCGAAGAAGAAAAACCTTGATCGTGAATGTGAACTTACGATTTGGCTTTTTCTCCCGACTTTCTGCTGTCTCTGCAATTTCCACCCATAAGCTAACGGCGGAGGCTATCACTGGCGGTGTCTTATTCACTCCGCCTCGAGAGCAAAGTGGTTTCGGTCCGGAGCTTGGCGAACCATAAATTCAAGCATATTTTATTCATTATTAATGGTCATTTGAATTGCCGGCTATGAGCCGCATGGCCCTCCGAACTCTCGACGGCTGCGGAAAACTACTTTCGTACAAGAGCGGAGGGAGAACTTAAACCGGTCTATCAGTCGGGCAACATATTGCTCTTGTAAACTGCGGTCAGAAGTCATCGCACGACGGAGCCCTTTCGGGGGATGGCTCCAGCCAGTGAAGAACCTATGAGGTTTGTTTCCTTACTCAGTACCTTTTTGTTAGAGGTTTATATTAATAGTGGATAGATGGTTATACTGATGAATTGTTTTTACGTTCAGTTTTAAGTCATAGTTATCGGTGGAAGCAAAAATTCGAACTTAAACAAACTTAAGTGTGATACACAATAAAATTCTATATAAGATATTTGAAACATCATCCATAGGCCAAACTGTTGATGCTAAAGTTTTTTTTTACATTTTGCATTCCATTTCTCAGTGAAATCAATTATCAATATCATTTACACTCACATTTCTGCTCAAAAAATGTTGCTGAAGAAAAGGAAACAAACTCATGCCTTTCTGGTAACATCATTCTAATTTGAGTAACATTTTCATTTTGCTTGACATCACGACTTTATTTTTTCTCGTCATAAATGGAAAACAATTTAACAATTAATTTCGAAGTATTAGGCTGTCAAAAAAGTCCTGCGGTATTTCCGCGAGGTGTCGTTGTAAGCGCGTAGTTCTAGTTGTATTCATTGTATCGAGTCATACTATAGCTTGTTGGAAAGGTATTAATATAGCGCTATAATATAGTCCTTGACAGTGTTTTGTTTGGTTAAGTCGTTCGTGAGTTATAGTGTCGCAAATATTGGCTATCCGAGATTTTTGCCAATAAGGAAGCGAGCTTCTATAACAGGGGTATTATGAAGTTGGCATCTCGTTGGGAACAAGTCATCGAACAAAACGGCGCATATTTGACTTAAAACAGATGATTGTAACTAATTTTATGACCAAATGAAAATTCAAAAAAATACCGCAGGACTTTTTTGACAGCCTTTTTTGACATATTGACTATTTGGATTCTAAAAAAAACTAATTACTAATGTCAATTTTTTAATTTCTTTCCAGAAATTTACACGGACCCGTCTCTTTGATATCGACAATTTTCAAGGTAACAGAGCTGCATATCAATTTTCTATTGTCATTTTTTGAGTCATATTTCAAGAAAAAAAAAGCAGAATAAATCCCTTATGCTGAATCGTTGACAATGAAAAATGAATGATGATATGCAAAAGTTTTCACGTATTTTCTTTGTGAATTTCAATTTTTTCATACTTTTGGTCTGTACGTTTCTGTACGTTTCTGAAACAGAGCAGTCAATACGATGATGATGATGATGATGATGATGGTCCCGCCACCTTCCCCTACAGAGGTTTGAGCAAGACGAGTTATCTAGAAGATATTAACTTTTTTCTTAGCTTTGAAATCAGTTTACCAAAAAAAAACGAACTGATTTTACCTACAGATATAAATTCAAAAAATGTTATTTTATTACATTATCAAAAGAGAAGCCAATACTCAGTCTCATCCTCCACTGAGCCGATACGGTCCCGACGAGGCCCTTGCAGCCAATTGGTCCACCAGAGCACGAGTCCAACCGCCAGCCTAGTTTTGGACAGACAATGACTATCCCCATCCAGAGAAGTCGAGAAATTTTCCATTACGGAAAAATCCTAGACCGGCTCTCACAAAAACTTTTATTTTATATCCTTTATATCTGTGAGACGCGCGCGAGGCTCAAACTTATGTAGACTACTTTTATTTTATTTTTTTAACTAATACATAAGAAAACAACAAAATTAAAAATAAAAATAGTCCATCATCACCAAGATCATGACAGACATAATACTGATAAATACAAATTAAAAAAACAAATAATATTGAAAAAAAAATTCCACATATAATCCGTTAAAAAAACTTCGTCAGATAAAGTATTCATTAAAAAAATATATAAATAAAATCTACAATAAACTGTACACACAAAGTTATCCGTTCGTATAAAACTTCGTCAGTTACTATAATTCGTCAAAAATAAGAAAAAACATTATTCGGCTGTTAAGAAAATACAGCTTTAATGTGTGAAATACAGGGCCTCTTGAATTCTGTTAGTGTTGTTGCGCATTTAATATGTCTTGGCATCGAGTAAATAACGAGAACCAACCTTAGATGTAGGGTTCATTTATTTCATATCGTTGGGAGTATCGTCGGGTCGACATCAGTTGCTGGTCGATAGTCGAGCGAGTTCAAAAACAGCATTTCTCAATGCTAGAGCGGTGTTAGGTTATGATTAGTTTCCTTTTTCCACTTTAGTTCAGTTTTCAATATCATAGGTTAATTGAAATATTATAGAATAACATGTAGAATGCGTTCTCGTAAACATAAACTTGCAGTTCATAATGTAACTATACAAATCAACCACCTGTCCACATTACTCCCAATGTCCCTCTTACCCACACCTCTCCTTTAATCACAGCCGAATGTAGAATGGGCTCAAAATCACTTCGAAGCAGCGATGCCAAATATTATTTCGCTTTTTCCATTCCCATCTTCCTTATTTTTATATTATCGAATTTGAATTTGGAGGAAAGTCGTATTACTGATGTTGAAGAATATGCCACAATAACAAAAAATCGAGAGCAGTATTTATGAGGATCCTTCAGCGTTTACCTTTCGCAACCAAAAATTTGTGTTTCTAACTTGTTAAATGTGGCAGTGTTTGTACTCATCGGTAGGAATTATACGAATACTCGCGGTTGACTCAAGGCTAGTCTTAAAATAATGTTAAATGAAATATGCAATTAATCATTCGTCATTTTATATAAAATTTTGGTATGTCTATAATCTATATATTAGGCTGTCAAAAAAGTCCTGTGGTATTTTTTTTCTTAATTTTCATTTGTTCATAAAATTAGTTACAATCATATGTTTTAAGTCAAATATGCGCCGTTTTGTTCGATGACTTGTTCCCAACGAGATGCCAACTTCATAATACCCCTGTTATAGAAGCTCGCTTCCTTATTGGCAAAAAACTCGGATAGCCAATTTTCACAGGCCTCTTTTGTGGCTATCTTCTGACTACCTAGCTCGTTCGCCATGGACAAAAACAGGTGTTAGTCACTTTGTGCAAGGTCCGGACTATACGGCGGATGCAAAAGAACCACCCATCCGAGCTCCCGGAGCTTCTGGGGCGTCAAAGAAGTGTGTGGCCTGGCGTTGTCCTGATGGAAGACAATGCGGCCTCTGTTTATCAAAGATGGCCTTTTCTTCATGAGTGCTACCTTCAAGAGGTCCAGTTGTTGGCAGTACAGGTCCGAATTGAGAGTTTGACCATAGGGAAGCAGCTCATAATAGATTATTCCTTGACAATCCCACCAAACACACAGCAGAAACTTCCTGGCCGTTAATGAGGGCTTGGCCACCGTCTGAGTCGCTTCAGCGGGCTTCGACCACGACCGTTTGCGCTTCACGTTGTCGTAAGTGACCCACTTTTCATCGCCAGTCACCATCCGCTTCAGAAACGGGTCGATTTTGTTGCGATTCAGCAGCGATTCACATGCGTCGATACGGTCAAAGATGTTTTTTTGCGTTAACGTGTGTGGCATCCATACATCGAGCTTCTTTGTGAATCCAAGCTTCTTCAAATGGTTAATAACGGTTTGATGACTTATCCCCAGCTCTTGGCCGATGCTACGGCTGCTACTATGCCGGTCTTTCTCGGCTAATTCAACGATTTTGTCGCAATTTTCGACGACAGGCCTTCCGGAGCGTGGTGCATCTTCGACGACTTCTGCACCAGAACGAAAACGTTGAAACCATAGTTGTGCGGTGGAAATGGAAACTGTATCGGGTCCATAAACTGCACAAATTTTATTGGCAGCTTGAGATGCATTTTTACCTTTGTCATAGTAGTACTGTAAAATATGCCGGATTTTCTCTTTATTTTGCTCCATATTTGCGACAGTATAACTCACGAACGACTTAACCAAACAAAACACTGTCAAGGATTATATTATAGCGCGCAAAAATACCTTTCCAACAAGCTATAGTATGACTCGATACAATGAATACAACTAGAACTACGCGCTTACAACGACACCTCGCGGAAATACCGCAGGACTTTTTTGACAGCCTAATATATAAAAATGGATTTCTGTCTGTATGTCTATCTGATTCTTAAGGACTCGGAAACTACTGAATTGAAAAATATCAATCAGAGTATTAAAAAAAACATGACAATTGAAAATTTCCGAAAGCTCTGAAAGAAAAAGGGAACATTCGGAAAATTAAATTCCCTTATGTTCTGCAATTACATAGTGACAAGTGCTGTTAGTTCACTTGATGTTTGTGCTAGCGAAATTGATCTTTGTTCGAAACTGGAAATGGATTTTTATGTGATGAAACGCACTCATATATCTTCTTCTATCTATACCAATAAAAAAGTATCGCCGAATGTGTTGATAAGAGCAGAACTCGAGGAAGGAATTGTCCGATTTAGGACTGTCTTTGTTCTATCATATTTTCTGTATAAAACATTTATTCCGTGCAACGGAGAAACATGTTATTTGCAAGTGGTTGAAAAATTTTGAACGAGAATTGTGTCTGAAAATAATCTGATATTATAATGATGAGTTTTAATTTTAGGTAGTAGGAATTTTACAGTAAAAGGTAAATTCAACGAGGTCGATTAGAAGATCAATCAATGAACAGTTCTGCGATTGAACCCATGAACTTGCTCATAGTAAGAAAACGTGAATGTTTGAAGGTATTGATTATAAAAAACAAATTTTGGGCGGGACGAAGTTTGCCGGGTCAGCTAGTTGAGTAGTAATTATATTGGGTAGGGGAAAAAGAAATCCATAATTTTTAATGTCGAAAATAACCACATAAATAATCGAAGTCAACCGGCCAAGGAAACAAAGATCGACCATAAAACAGTTTTAAACCATTTGCACAAAGCCGGATTAAAAAAGAAGCTCGATATTCAAAAAAACATGATGGATCGAATTTCTGTCTGCGAATCCTTGTCCAAACGAAATGAAATTGACACAATATGAATACAATATGAAAACGATCATGGTCGAAGCGTGTGAAGACCTCAAGCGGTGGTCAAATCAGGACTAACGGTCAGGAAAGTTCGACTGTTTATTTGGTGGGATTTTGTAAAGGAATAATTCATTATGAGTTTCATCCGTATGGCTAAACACTAGATTCAGATCTCTACTGTCAGCAAGTGAATAGTTTGAAACTAGCGATTGACCAGAAACGAGTTACAAGTTTATTTCTGACATTGTTCGTGCCGAATCATATTGAATATCTCGAGCGTACAAAACCCACAATGATCAGGTGATATTGTGCGTTTCATCGCCTACCAACACATTATGCATTGCCTGTTTATCGGATATTACTTTGCTTGCTCTATGCTCATGGAATAGAACAATTGATTGTAGGTAGAACAGAAGAACTGTAAAATATTCTCGACAAAAAAAACAAAGTGTGATGTCGAAATTTTCTAGGTCAAAAACTTCGTGAAAAATCAACGCATGAGAATGGGATGTACGCCATTTTAAAGATTCAACTTTTAAAATATTCTACGGAAACATTTTCATCTTGGTGTAGTGGACAAAACTATGGGAAAGAAATGAGAAATCGATTTCATTCTGTTTTTTTTTCAAAGTTTTTGTGGACTAACACAATTGTTTGCTAACTAAGTCGATAGCAAAATCAATCAACAATCAGCATTCATTTGATTCCTAGAACGTTCGTGGAGGACCTTCCAATACAGAGATGTATTGTACAAAATGTAAAAAATTACCTCTTTGATAATGGATAATTAAATAAATTATCATGTGTTCGTAGAATATTTTAAAACTAAAAAATGGGTTACGTCCCATCGAAGTTACGGCATTTAAAACTCTGAATGGAAGCAGATGGAAGATCTGATGCAACTGTTACTCTTTACACACTCGTAACATTTTGGTTATCAATAAAACAGTTTTTACTCAAAAACACAATAAGTACACTTAAAAAAATTATAATTCGACAACCAAATTGAATTTCTTATGAAAATCAGGACAAATGGTAGAATACGAAAAAAAAGTCAACACTCTCCTAAAAAATCTCCAAATTAGGGCATGTCCTGCTAAATCAGGACAGATGATTTCCCTAAAGCCAGCGCTACATGATGCTACGAATACCCTCGAATGTTGGACGCTCGATGATTCGACGCATCGTGTAGTCGACTGACGAGCTACGAACCTCCAATGTCGAGTGTCGAATATTCGCGTTGGAAGGTGATCCGTTCGTTGTGGATTACCTTCCAACGCGAGTGGCACGAGTCAAAGGATTTTAGTCATTCGTTGAGTCGACACTCGATGACATTCGATACACCGCTACACGATTCGTCCGAATCTATCTTTGGCAGATTGTTTTGTTTACAAGTTTTAGATGAAGGAACTATGAAATTGATTCATAAAATTCAAAATATTCGACAAAATATTGCAATTTAAATATGTTTTTTTTTATCTTCGCTTATTTTTCGTCGGCCTATTTCCGCCACTTCAGTGCCAATCACCGACATCAGGGAGGCGACTCCACCTGTTCCTACCTATCAGACTCAACAACTCATGAGCCGGGCCAACTTCTTTTACTTCCCCTCCGAAGGAAGACGTAACCAGAGATTTTTTGCCTCAGAAAATTCCAACGACGCCAGCTGGGATTGAACCCAGGCCGATCGGATTGTGAGGCTGTTACGCTAACCACACAACCACTGGCGCCGTCATTTAAATATGTTGATTTCAAGCATTTTTAATTTACTTCCCGATATCAGAACAATTGCTACGGCAGCAAATTCAATACTCGCATCGTCATCCAGTTTCCTAACGTTTTTGATGGTAAATAAAAACAATAAACATTCGATCCAAATACTCGCCGATTGTTTGGACCGATTGCATTGAATCGAACATTCTCTTCACCGTGTAGCAGGCCATTCGTCACAACATTTGTCGATTCATCGAGTCAAATGTTTGAGTACAATATTCTAGTGAAACGTTGGAGCGCCCGCATAACTGTGAACGTGAAAACGAATGCATTGCCTCGACTTCAACAGTCACATCAGAAATAAATGCATAGTCGCGAACACGACCGTCCGTCAGTTGAATGTTTAAATGCTCTCTCGGTCGAACGTACACAAATAACGGTGAAAATATGCTATTTTCATTATTCCATTCGTGGTCACAACGATCCTTTAATTTCGGCTAATTTGACTGTAGTTTTAATTTCATTTAACTGTCAATGATATGAATGCTTTCTCTCTCTTTAAGTGCGATTCACATACAACATACACGTCACGTTCACGTCCCGTCACGTCACGATACGTCAATGATTCTACCATGAAATTCTCATGAAAACATTCACATACACCAGCAACGTAACGACCCGTCAGCATACGTTCAACGAGAACGACCGGCAGGGTTTGTAGAAAAGAATAATTGACGGAGACGGACGGCTCGTTTGGTTTTTGTCTGGGCTTTGTGTCTCGGCTTTTGTTTTGATTTGGTTATACAGTAATTTACATCTACATCGACATTAAGCTAATTGAACAGATCTGTGATGCAACACATTTAATTAGACATTTTTACCTCTAGTTGGACATTTTTGTAAACATTGAGTTCGTGGCCCAAATTATGGCCCCCCATTGAAAGTCGCCACCAGTCGCAGATGTCCAATTACTGGTCAAAACCGACTCCAATGCGACACTGAGTGGTGCCTCAGCATATCGCTTTATAAGTAACTTACTGTATTTTTTATGCCAACATATCTCTTAGCTCCAAATTTCGGAGTGAAAATCAGAATCAGTTGAGAGAATTATTCTATTTATTATTATTATTGCATAAGGGTCGGACTACGGGGTTTAAGCATTTAAATAATTGAATTCAATGATTCTCATTGAATTTTTCAAAATTTAGAACTGATTCTAGGCATGCTGATTTGAAAGAGGGCATTGCAATTTAAAATTGTTGTAGGTGGCGACACCATGAATAAAATTAAATAAATCATTCGTTTGGCATTTGACGTAACGGTGCTGGTGGAAGCATTGACTGCATGTGTGAATTGGTGGAGACGTTCACGGAACGTAGACGTTCTTCTCCGTAACGTGCTATGTGAATCGCACATTATTCTACCTTCAAGCGTTCCTGCACACATACATCCACTTCCTCGCATATCCTTACACGATGCATGGTACTTACACGGATTACTCACATTTAAGCAACCTTCAAACTCTCCCTATCAATTGAGGGGCTTAGAATGCAAGGGGTGTAAGTGACATGATCGATTTCTCTTCATCAACTTTTTCTTTAGTTAATAACTCAATTTCAAAAACGTTCCAATTTAAGTTTGCTATAGAATCTGATAGGTGAGGTTCTGACCTATCTTCCACACTGTCAAATGCTGGGAATGTATTTGAGGCTAAGCTATGACCAAAAGAGAGAGTCGATGTAGAGAAATCGATCAAATCACTTACACCCCTTTCATTCTAAGCCCCTCAAATGTGATGAATGAACGTTTTAAGCGGTGAGCGTTCCCCGTGAACACTGTTGTTTAATTACAGAACGATGAACGTCAAATGAATAAAACTTAAAAATGTTGAGATGTCATTTGACATTTTCAGTTCGAAGGTCGTTTGAATGTTCATTTTATGATGTTCATTAATGACACAGCACATTTTTTTTTCTTTTTTTTTTTATAGAGGTGAGGAACGCTCTACCAGCCTTATCTGGGAAGGGTTAACCCAGACGTCGAGTGGGGATCGCACCCACAAAAACCAAGCCCTCTACTCGTTGCCTTATTCCCCCTGGGACCACATCTAGGCGACTACTTCAGGGGGCGGCTGTGCTCATGCACTCTTCGAGTTTTCAACGCTGACTAGCGTTGTCCTTCCCTTTTTCTCAACATCTTTTTGTCTCTCTATTCGCTTTTCATTCCACTGCGCTTATGTCCTCTTCGCAGGCATCCATTTACCCGTCGAGACGTGTACCGATTAGGAATTGCCCTCCAACTTGACGCGCAACCCGTCACAGTCACCATCGCGGGATTTCTCACCTGTCGAGACGTGCACCGATTAGGAAGCGCCCTCCAACTTGACGCGCGCCCCGTCACAATCACCCTCGCAGGATTTCTCTTCCCAGCGGAGTGCCGATTAGGTAGTGCCCTCCTACATGACGCGCACTCCGTCACAGCTACTCTCGTGGGGTATACACCATTTTGATCACGGCTTCATCCTTCGCGGTGTTTCTCCATCCAGGCCACGATCAGGCGTTGCCAGGCAGGCATTTTTGCTGTTCTCCGCGGCAGTATCCGGTTACCTGTCGAGACGTGCACCGATTAGGAAGCGCCCTCCAACTTGACGCGCGCCCCGTCACAGTCACCCTCGCAGGATTTCTCTCCCAGCGGAGCGCCAATTAGGTAGTGCCCTCCAACATGACGCGCACTCCGTCACAGCTACTCTCGTGGGGTATGCACCATTTTGATCATGGTTTCATCCTTGATGCTCGCTCCTTCGAAACGTTCGCAGTGTTTCTCCATCCAGACCACGATCAGGCGTTGCCAGGCAGGCATTTTTGCTCTTCTCCGTGGCAGTATCCGGTTACCTGTCGAGACGTGCACCGATTAGGAAGCGCCCTCCAACTTGACGCGCGCCCCGTCACAGTCACCCTCGCAGGATTTCTCTCCCCAGCGGAGCGCCGATTAGGTAGTGCCCTCCAACATGACGCGCACTCCGTCACGGCGGCTCTCGGGGGGGACTATCCGGTACTACAGCCGTCTCGATTATTCATCTCTTATGGTCAGGCGTTATCCGCATGCTGGTCGGTCCTCCACTTCCGCTGTAGCTCGGACATGATATGTACGATTGCACTGTTTACTGCGTTCCAGGTGCCCTCGTCACGACACATTTCCTCCACGATGTTCCCAGCATGAAGGGTAGGCAGCCCCTCACGCACTGTGGTGAATCTGGGACATTCGAATACGATGTGTTCCGGTGTTTCCTCCACATTTCCACACTCCGGACAAAGAGGCGATCTTGCGTGTCCGAACCGGTGCAGATACTGCCTGAAGCAGCCATGACCAGACAAAAACTGCGTTAGATGGAAATTTACCTCTCCGTGTTTCCTGTTCACCCAGCCCATTAGTGTCGGTATGAGCCTGTGCGTCCACCTGCCGTTTTGCGCGGCACTCCACTCTTGCTGCCACCTAGCCATCGACTCCGCCCTCATTAGCTTCCGGATTCCTCTGGTTCCCCTCCTCCTATAGCACTCGCTGTCCTCCGCCAAGATGATGTCTATGGGGACCAACCTGGCTATGACGTAGACCGCTTCTGTTGACACGGTTCTGTACGCACTCGCGACTCGCATCGCCATGAGCCGGTACGTACTATTCAGCCTCTTCGTGTTCCGCTGAGTTTCTAACGCCGCGATCCAGGCTGGACTACCGTAACGTAGTGTCGATGAGGAGACACTAGCCAAGAGGTGCCTCTTGCTGCTGCTTGGGCCAAAGTTGTTGGGCATGATTCGTGTCAGTGCATTGATTGCCTTCGTTGCTTTTTTACAAGCGTAGTCGACGTGACTGTTGAAGTTCAGTCGATCGTCGATCTGCACCTCCAGGTATTTTAGGTCTCGCTTCGAGGTTATCGAGTGCTCTCCAATTGTGATTTCTGCACGTTGCACCGCCCTGCGGTTGCTGACAATCAGCATTTCCGTCTTGTGGTGGGCTATCTGCAGTTTCACACTTTGCATCCACCTTCCGATCATGTCTATCGACTCGGTCGCGAGCATTTCGACCCGTTCCAAAGATTCCCCTGTCGCGAGAATAACGATGTCATCCGCGAAGCCAATGATCTCCACACCTCTGGGCAGATTCAGTTTTAGTACACCATCGTACATACTGTTCCAGAGCGATGGGCCCAGGATAGAGCCCTGCGGAACTCCCGCCGTAGTTTTAATCTGCGCCTGGCCCGTGTTTGTCTCGTACACCAGCACACGGTTCTCGAAGTAGCTTCTCAGTATTCTACACAGGTAGTCTGGGACTTTCATCGTGTGGAGCGCAGTCGCGATGGCCTCCCAGCTGGCACTATTGAACGCGTTCTTAACGTCGATCATTATCACTGCGCAGTATCGATTTCCTCTGAGCTTCTGTTTGGATGCTCTGTTGGCTCTTTCGACCACTATGCGAATGGCATCTACCGTGGATATCCCTTTCCGAAATCCGAATTGATTATCGGACAGTCCACGAACTCCCTCCGTGCATTCCGTCAGCCTATTAAGGATGATTCTTTCCAAAAGTTTCCCAAGAATGTCCAACAGGCATATGGGTCTATACGATGCTGGACCACCCGGCGTCTTTCCTGGCTTGGGCAGTAGTACTAGCTGTTGTACCTTCCATCGATCCGGAAAGTAGCATTCGTCTAGACACTTCTGCATGGCTGTCCTGAACATATCAGGGAATGCTAGGACTGCCGCTTTCAAAGCTACGTTGGGGATTCCATCTGGGCCAGGCGCTTTCTTCGTTTTTAGGCGTTTGATAGCTGCAACTAGCTCATCGTTCGTCACATCTCTGCGTTCGATGCTATCCTCATCCTCTCCATATGGCGTGGGTGGCCAGGTCGTTGGGTCGTGCTGCGGAAATAACCCTTCCACGATAATTTTTAATTTTTCGGGACACATTTCGGAAGGTGTCGTTGGGCCCCTGAGCTTCGCCATCACCATTCGGTAAGCATTGCCCCATGGATTGACGTCCACGTCCCGACATAACTCCCTGAAGCAATTAGATTTGCTCCGCTTAATCGCCCGTTTAAGAGTGGATCTAGCCTCTCTGAATTCCACTCTCCGCTCTTCTCTGGTGTCTATGCTTGACCGTTGGAAACGTCTTCTGGCGCTAAGGCAGTTGGCCCGAAGCACGCCAAGTGCCTCGCTCCACCAATAGGCTGGAGGTCGCTTATACCTGGGTTCCCTTTTTCTTGGCATTGTTATATCACATGCTGTTGCTAGCGTTTCCGTCAGTTCATCCGCGTTCATGTTCAAGACGTCGCTTTCCACGCGTAGTGCTTCGATGAAAAGGTCCTTGTCAAAGGTTTTTGTCTTCCACCTGCGCGGGCATGTCCTATTTATCCGTACTGCCACGGAGTTTCGTTGGCCAATGGTATAACGGATGGCTTGATGATCACTGTGGGTGTATCCTTCACATACCCTCCACCTCATTTTCGTCATTAACGAAGGACTGCAGAAAGTCAAGTCGATGATGGACTCTCGACCCTCTCGGCGGAAGGTACTAGTGGTGCCCTCGTTGCACAGGGTAACATCCAACTTGGCTAGAGCTTCTAGTAAACTAGTCCCTCTCGCGTTGGTGCATCTGCTTCCCCAAGTTTAAACACTTGAAACATCGCTCCAGTTGCTTGGGAACAGGCGGAATGATTCTAAAACGACCCACAGCCCAGCAGACGTTTATACTCTCTAACTTCAGTAACTTGTTCGCTGCGTCCGTTGAGAGACGAATCGTTGCGGTCTGCGTCCCGCGATACGCCTTTCGTAGTCGGATTTTCATCGGAACTTTGCCCAGGATGTTTTCCTCCTCCAACTTCTGACGTAGGTCTATCTCGGTGGTGAACAGACTGAGGTTCCTGCATTCTATCGATGCCTCGGAGGATAAGGCCCTTACGTTCGCTCCATCGCCGAGAACCCTTTCTACAAGATCCTTGAATGCTGAGCTCCTGATTTCTGGGTCTCTCTTCAGCTCGAACAGCATTTCGCCGTTCTGGGTGCGCCTGGACTTCACCACGCTCTCCTCCAGTTTCTTGAGGCCAGGGTCCTCTCGCATTTTTTTAAAGAGATCAGCGTATGATACGTTGCCCTTCGCTTCGACGATGAGTGCATCGCCTTTGTCTCTCGCCCGCCGAGGATTAGGCTTCTTGTCTTTTGGCCCCTGCCACTTTTCATTCTCTTTCTTATTTTTTTCCACTATTTTCACTTTTCTCTCCCTCTCTTTTTCTTCGTTCCTTTGTTTTTTCTTGTTTCTTTTCCTAACCGTGCTCCAGTCGTTTCTCTTGCTATCGGTGCTGATCTGGTCATCGCTGTCACCCAGCTCTTCGCTGTCGCCCTGGGCGGCACTATCGTCTTGATCATCGTTGTCGTGATCGTCCTTGCGTTTTTTGAACATTTCTTCTTCTGCTGGTGAATCCTTTTTTCTTTTTTCCGAACGGTTTCGACGAATCTTTGGCGTCACCTGTCCAGCTGCAGCTCTTTGCAACGCTTCTGCGAGTGCCTTCTCGGCGGTTTTCGTCCTTTCGACGAGTCCATCGTGCTCCTTCAAAGCTCATCCCAAGAGAGATCTTATACCCGACATCCTGGTCTTGATCTCCTTATGCACGTTGGGTTTGTCCTGCACGAAGGTGTCGAGTTCTTTGACCCTCAACATGATCGTGCTCAGGATGCTATCTCCAGTCAGCCCTCCTTCCTGGGTTAAACTACCGCTGGACTTTGGCAGGAACAGGGGATTGATCCCCCGACTTTGCTGGGTCTCAGGTATTCCTCCATTACTGCCGCTAGGGCCTGGTGTTTCCACTTGTTTGAGTATTGGCGATCGCAGAAGCTTTTTACTACGAATGAACGCGTTGGCTTGGTCACCTGTATCCATCATACTCTCTCTTCGTTCTTCGTTGGTTTTGTAGGTTGTCTCCATTTTGGTTGGGTCCCTACTTCGGGCCGCTATCTCCGCTCGTTGTACATAGTCGCCTTTTTGTGATCCCATGGTTATCTATGCAAGCAGTGAGGCCATGCAGGGGTTGACACGGTCCTTCATGGGGACCGTGTTC
Organism: Toxorhynchites rutilus septentrionalis; assembly: GCF_029784135.1. Taxonomy (NCBI): domain Eukaryota; kingdom Metazoa; phylum Arthropoda; class Insecta; order Diptera; family Culicidae; genus Toxorhynchites; species Toxorhynchites rutilus. The sequence continues at coordinate 166,676,264 of NC_073746.1, forward strand.
AGAGCCGGATCAGCGCAAGTCAGGAATGTGACATCTGATGCCTAGTACCTAGTGCCAAGGCCTAGACGAGCATCGAACGTACCCGAAGACTTGCCAAGTTGTTACCGGGACGGGGGCAACCGTACTATTAACCCACACGCCATTTCAGGTAGGTGTCACCCTTCCTTACTCAGGGAGCAGAATAGCACGACTGTCGGCTTTTAGCATCGCATGTTATCCGTTTTCGTGTCTTGTCCGTTTTCCATGTCATACCAGTATGTCGTAATCAGGATCTTACTGGCGTCGATCCTGATGTGCTCGGCACTCCTCTCGTTGCTCCTGTACACGGTATTTCCCCCGTGCATTCTCCATAGGCTTTACCGCGCCCTTACTCGCGTTGTCACCCGATTAGTCGCCTTCTACGACAGGGACAGGGACGTAGACCCGAAGTGCTATTCTAGGCCGGCAGCTCCACGGCTCAATGACACAGCACATACATCTCTATAAATAGTCATATGATGGTTACCACCAGCAAGGCTGGTTGTGACATTTCAATTTTTGACGGATTACGTCTTTCAGGAAGGGTGCCAAATCAGAAAACAGGTCACGTTTTTATGAAATAAAGTTAACGCTAATAAATTTCTAAATGCAACCATATAACCATCAAGATATTTAAAAAAAATATTTCTAATTTATTGTTTGAATTGATGTATTACAAAACATCATAACTCAAAATACAGATGTCTGATTAAAATATGATGTTTCACAAAATTGTTATAAAATTGTTAAAATACATTATTAAATAATCTTACTCAAAAATGAAATTTAATATTAAAATTTTTTATAATGAAAATAGTTCTAGTAAAATGTCGGAATTTGTATTGTGCAGCAGCAGTATCATCTGATCATCTGATATCACGAATATATATTGATATTTCACAAACATGATTTTTATTAGTTTAAATTGGTTATATCTCGAGAACGATTAGTCCTAAGATAATACGTTGTATATAGTTTTTCATGTTGAAAAGTGTGTAGATTTTATTTTTTATATTACTTTTCTCAAATGGTTAAAGTATTGAAATTTCGTATTTAAAAAAAACTCAAATCTCCATTTAGGTGAGTCTAACACGAAACCACTATACGTCGAATAACAATATTTAAATGAATATCGAAGGTGGAATGTTCTGAAATACAAAAGTATTAAATATTAAATTCCATTTTCGAGTAAAATTTTTCAACAGTGTATTTTAATTGTTATTTTTTTCTAAATAGCCGATTCATTTTCCAACAACTTTGTTAAACATTATATTTCAATCAGGCATCTGGATTTTTTACCGTCTTATACTTCTTCTACACTTCATCAATGAGGAATTGAAACACAGCAGACAATATACGTTCTCACAATATCTAAAAATCCCAACCCACAAATTGGACTTCCCAGCTCAAATGTATCAGATAACCACGTCCATTGCAGTGCAAAATGCAAACTCGTTATATAGATAGTGTTTTTGTCTTGGCGTTTCATTTGCATGTCATTATCGTGCAACGCCATCATCGACGCCACTGCGGAGTCTTTGCTACTGCAGCATTGTTTATTCAGTTTTTTTGTCGCTAAAAATGTTTCACTCCTAAGCTCATAATAATATTCTGCGTGTTGTGACGGATTTCGGTTAATTTCGCTAACAATAACAAATAACCTTCCCCTCCCCGAACCAATAATGCTGATCATTAGAATCAGTTTAGTTGTTTGTGTAGTTGTATTTACCGACAGACGTCTGAAGAAACATATCGTATCTCGGCTACCGGTCAGCCATAATGGCAGTCTATGTTTGCGATAGATTCTCGCCATCAAACAAAAAGCCACGAGTCACAAACAAACCCGATTTCCAGCGAAAGACAACGTTCGATTGATACTGTTTGTGTTGATTCAACACAATTTTCACGTCTTTGCGCGTGTGATGTTCGCCATGGAGACAAATCGGGAGACTGAGGTGGGGTTTACAGTGATGGGAGGGGAGATGAGAGCATGGAGATATTTCTGTCTCGTTGGGTAAACAATTTCTGGAAAAAAATCACATCACAAACAACCTTACGGTGTTTATTTTAGGCGTATTCAGCTGCATAGCAACAATGTCTCCTGTATCCCTTTCTTGTTTTAATTCCCGAGGAACATTATATCTTCCTGTTTAAATATTCAAATAATGGTAAACACCAGCGCACATGATTGTGCATAAACTGCAACGCATTAACACTCCCCGCTGTCGCTCCCTAAAATTACTGTAATTAACAGTCAACGCTTGGGTAGGATAATACTTGATACATGTCGACCGTTATATGGCTTCCAAATTCCAGGAATTCATTTTATTATTTGACAAAATATATCCCCTCCTAAATGCCTAAACCATTATGATACCTTCATTTGGTACCACCCTCGTTTCTGTTTCTGCTGAGGTGTGCGTTCCGGATGATCGATAGCGATAATAAACTTGTTCCGAATACCCGAGGGTCGTGCATTCGGAATGTTGAAAATGTTAACATTGAATGTTGTTGGAGGCAAGGCGGGCATTATCCTCGACTCTGACAGTTAAATTGCAATATGAGTTTGTTTGATCAATATCCACCTGTTGGGTGGAGAAGTTTATTCCACTTGTTTCGTACGAATCGCTGAGGAAATCTTCAACAGTTGGAGTTAAATGAAAGAAAAAAATCGTTTTCCGATTTCGAGCCGAAAGTTCATTGTCACATTCCTGCTTCTGTCACCAGGTTTACAGTCCATCTCGTACGATTTCTCCGTTGACCAGAATGACACAGTTTGCATTGCTGATCTCCACCACCGTAAAAACCGCAAACGCCTACGAAGCGTAGAACTGGCAAGTGGCAAATTCAATTATAAATAAACTGAATTAAACAATTTACAACCATGCGTCTCTACGAACTCACATCAAACCGCAACATGGTCGGGTGCCGTATGCAGTGACTGACTGACTGACTGTGCTCAATGTTTAGTTCATTAACACGGATAGCTAACAACAATTAACACAAATTGTGCGTGATGGCGACATGGATGTGGTCTCGAGCAGCCGGTTCCGCACAAGAACCGACAGCTCCATGTTGTTCCCAAAGGTTGGTTGGTGACAAAAAGTGAAATTATTATTGTCGATTGACAAAAGAGGCGAGAAATTTGTCATTAGTCAGTGAATCGGTGTTACCGCAGACCCGCATTCCGTCAACCACAGTTGACCTCCTGACAGACTTTCGCATTCCGCTGATGGTTTGTAACTCACTTTATGGTGGCAGTGAAGTTCGAACACTTTGTCGATGAACTTCAATGAACCACGGGTGGATGAGGTTTGAGAATTGCTTTTGCATAGATTGCTAGCAATACCCGGCTGTTCAATTGCAGCAAACCAATTCTACCGGCAAAGCCCTTTCGATGCCCATCGATTCACTTAATACAGGGCAGGGCTTAATGCAATAATTTAAACATCCATTTAGGAGAAGGTGGAGCTGCCCACAAAGTGGCCTCTATTATTCACACATTGGAAATCGATTACTGTAATTGAAGTTTCAAGATGAATTTAAGCGGTTACACACTTGGCTGCGCGTAAGTTGCTACTCGATATGCTACGCTGGCAGGGCTCTTCGATTATGCGGGCTTTGTCCGGACCAGTTTTCCCTTTTGATGTGTGTGCTGTGTGCATTATTCTTCTTTGTAATGCTAATGAAACATGGTTTCCAACACCCGCTGCTAGCGCTGCTGAAACTAAAATCGCTAGTGCAGAAGCAATTGTTCGGTACGATATCAGTTTTCACCTCATTTAAATATGGTATGTAAAATCCTTGCCGTCTCGTTCCGATTTGTGGGCGAGATGAAATTGAGAAATCTGTCCTAACTACCTAGACTGTCATGTTCAAAAATTATGAAACAATGCGAAGAAAATACAACGAATATTCAAAAATACAAAAACATAATTCTGCCATCATATAAAAGTAGAAGGGTATATGTCTGAGGACACCTGATCATCATTCAATGAATAACATTTTTATCAACATTCAGCTCTTTAAACTAGGCTCATGTCGAAACTTTGGGAATAATACACTTCAACCACTTTCTTTAGCCGCACCCTAATTTTACATTGTTTGCAAACGGAGGAGATCTGACGTAGTGGTAACATCCGTACCTCTTACGCTCAAGGTCACGAGTTCAATTCTCACTCCCGAACCAGCCAAACGTGTTGAAAGTCACTATAATACAGAAAAAAATGGTTTGCAGTGTTTACAACGCAACGCAATGTTTTGTAACAATGTGCGCCTGTCAGTATTGACAAAAAAATTATGTGGCATAATCCATTTCAGTCATATATTGCAGCATGTGTTTTCAACATTCTGAACGTCAATTTTGTATAACCGCAAATAATGTAATACCTCGGTTTGATTTTGTTTGCCGATTTGCTGAAGCACACAACTTCAACAAACTAAAATGAGTTCCAAACGAAAAAAAAGAGAAGAGAGAAATAGTCGATGAATCTCTCATTAACTTATTAATGAAAGCCCACACCTAAGCTATCATTATTTTGAATAGTTTTTTTTCACTGTACCCCAAACATGGTTAATGAATGGTTAATGAATGTATTCCTTGTTGTTATTTGAAAATTCAAAACCGTAGTCATGACGCTTACTGAACATTTTTTGATTTTGATTTTCTAATATTTCTACTGATAACTGATTGTTATATTATTGTCCGAAGCATTTTTTTTTCGTAAAAGATGCATACGACATGCTCTTCTACACTCGACAAAAAATTACAGGAACAGAGTTCGAAGTCGAAAATTTTAAGTGATTTTTAAAATGCTATAACTTCGTGAAAAATCAAGAGATGGGATGTACATCATTTTGAATTTCAAGATTTGGAATATTTTACAAACACATTTTAATTCTGGTGTATGTGGATTAGGGTGCCAATGAAAATGGTCATCTCGAATTTCAATAAGTTACCACATACAAAATGTTCACCACCTCGGAGAAACACCCTGTGCCAAATTTCAGCTTAATCGGGAGAGTGGCGCAAAGCGGTCAAAGTTTGAGTTTTTTGAAAATCGAAAAATAACCCAAAGGAGGAGTAAAGTGTTGTGAGTAGCAACGCAGCGAGCAACGTCAACTCGAAGCAACCATTGCTTGTCAATTATTTTCTCTATCACTTTGAAAACTACAACCGTTAAATACAGACGTTTAATCTTTTAGTTGTGTCTTTTCAACTCCGGTCCGATTGTTCCATCCGCCAATAGGTTATGGGCCCTTTTCCCGCGGAGTCGAAACACTGGTGAAGAAACATAAGTTGCAGCTAATCTATCACGATGGGAGAAAGGCTGGTGTCGTTCGCGAAGCTCAATGGCTCCAACTACGATAATTGGAGCTTCCGGATGAAGCTGTTGCTGACCAAGGAGGGCAACTGGACGTCTGTAACGAATGCGAAATCGGAACCGGTCACTGATGCGTGGAAAACCAAGGAGCGCTGGCATCGATCGGATTGGCCGTGGAGGACAACCAATTGCTCCACATAAGGAAGGCCAAATCAGCAGCGGAGGCGTGGAAAGCTCTGGAAAATTTCCACGTGAAGCAAACCTTTTCGACGAAGGTTTCTGTGAGGATTTTCTGAAGAAAATCCTCACTTCACGTCTAGAGAGGAACGGTGATATGGAAGCGCACGTATCAAAGATGACGGATTTGTTTGTAAAGCTCGACATTTTAATGCCACAGAAGATCCTGGACGAACAGCTGTGTGTGACCATTTTGTTCAGCGGTCTGCCAGAGGAGTACGAGACGTTGGTAACCGCTCTTGAAGCCCGACCGGAGGAGGATTTAACCCTGGACATGGTAAAGAGCAAGCTTATTGACGAGTGGCAGAAGAAGAAGTAGCGCAAAAGTGATGAAGGAGATTCGGAAGCCGTGCTGTATGCAGATTCGAATACTGAAAATGATCGGTGTTTTTTCTACAAAAAGTTGGGTCACCAGAAGGAAAGTTGTGAAAAATTCCGAGCGTGGAAAGTTGCGAAAGGAAGCGATCTGGTATCCAAGCAGCCGATAGCGGTAACCAAGCAGCATAAAGCAAACCATGTAACGCATAATGACGACGAAGATCACTACGCGTTTCTCACTGGATGTGCCAATCAAGCCGGAAAGCGGTGGATTTTGGATTCCGGCGTAACCTGTCACATTGCAAACTACCGTAATTTCTTCGAGGATCTGGATGAATCAATTACAGAGAACGTGTGGATTGCCAACGGGACGAAAGTGTGTTCTAAAGGCAGGGGTGCTGGACGGATAAACGTTATTGATGGTGTCGGTCAAGAACGTGCAGTGCAAGTTGAATGTGCTCTGCTCATACCAGAAATGATGTCAAGTTTGTTGTCTGTGAAGCGGCTGGTGCAAAGAGGTTTTACCGTTACATTCGATGCAAGCAGTGCGAGAATCATGAGAGGTGACAAACTGTGCGCGACGGCGGAGTCTGTTGGAAATTTGTTCGTGCTTCGGCAAACCATCGGGAGTGCATCTATAGCAGTGTCGAGTGATGATTGTGTCCATGCCTGGCATAGGCGGTTCTGCCATAGGGACTGTGAAGCGGTGCTGAAATTGCAGACAATGGCTGATGGCGTAAAAGTGAAGAGTTGCAGCTGTACTGGCCCATGCGAAGTGTGCATTGAAGGGAAGCTGCACAGGGTGCCATTCCATAAGGTTTCAGGAAATGTATCGTCTGCAGTAATGGATTTGGTTCACACCGATATTTGTGGACCAATGCGTACGCAGACTGTGGGCGGAAGGCGATACTTTATCACGTTCATCGACGATCACAGCAAAATGGGATCATTGGGCAGCTGACGGCACCGTATACCCCACAGCAAAACGGGGTTGCCGAAAGGAAGAACCGGTATCTCGTCGAGATGGCTAGGTACATGCTCATCGATGGAAATCTGAATAAACGCTTCTGGGAAGAGGCGGTGGTGACAGCAAACTACATGCAGAACCGGTTGCCGTCGCGGTCGATCACTGGCACACCATATCAGCGGTGGTTTGGAAGGAAGCTCAATCTTGGACACATTCAGCGGTTTGGCGTAGACGCATACTGTTATGTGCCATCAGCGAAGCGAGGTAAGCTATATAGCAAGGCAGTCTAGCTGAGGTTCGTCGGTTACAGTGACACATCGACGGCATACCGCCTGGTGGACGAGACTACAGGAAAAGTAACCATTAGTCGTGATGTGAAATTCCTATCGTCTTGTGGGCTGGAATCAGAGCCAGTGGAGGAAAGATTGATTGTTCCATCCATAAATTTCCAACGGGTAGATCCAGTGTGCGATGTAGCACCAATCGAGTCTGGTGATGACGAAGAAGTCGACGACGATAATGGTCCTGATGAAGAAGGAGTTGAAACTGACCCACTCTTCGATACTATGGCGGGCAGCTCGCATCATGTGGATGTCGATATGCCCCGTAGGTCAACACGATCCAACCTTGGTGTAACACCTAAGCGGTATGCATGTACAGCAGAAACGTCGATCCAGGAGGAGCCAAAATCATTAAAGCAAGCGTTGTTTGTCCGGACAGTACCAAGTAGCGTCACGCGATCGCGTCAAACAAGCGGCTCGTTTTTGGAACCAGCGACTGCACGAGGTGTTGGAAACAGATGGTTTTGAGCGGTGCGATGCTGACCCTTGTGTATACAGGAAGCAAACTGGTAGAAAGCGGTGCTTTTTTCTCGTGTACGTAGACGACCTCATCGTGACTAGTGAGGACGAACGCATCATCGAAGCACTGGAGCAAACACTTACCAGAAATTTCCAAATCAGCAGCCTGGGCGACGTTGGGTTTTACCTGGGAATCGAGGTCTACCGAGATCAGATTGGAGACTTCCTCATCAGCCAACGGAAGTATATCGAAGACGTTGTCCGTTCTGTTGGTCTACAAGACGCAAAAGTGTCAACCGTGCCAATTGATCCAGGATACAGTAAGATAGACGAGGACGAGGGCAGGGACCTGCTCCTAATACCAGAAGGTAGTTGGGCAGTTGTTGTACATCGCAGTCAACAGTAGGTCCGACGTCGAAGCAGCAATTTCGATCCTGAGTCGTAAAATAAGTTGCCCAACCCAGCGTGACTGGAACGAAGTAAAGTGAATGGTTCGTTACTTAAAGGGGACAGCTGATTTAAAACTTCGACTAAGCAATAGTGGCGATTCTTCCGGTCTGGTTGGTTAAGCTGATGCCGATTGGGCTGAATGTCGCAGCGATCGGAAATCCAACAGCGGGTTTGTCTTCCAGTTCGGCGGAGGCACTATTTCTTGGGCGTGTCGCAAGCAAACCTGCGTCTCACTGTCTACGGCAGAGGCGGAGTTCGTGGCACTTTCCGACGCATCACGAGAAGCGATCTGGTTGCAGAAATTATTAGAGAACCTAGGAGAAGAAACCGGAGTGATGTTGTTCGAGGACAACCAAAGCTGCTTGAAGATGTTGGATTCCGAAAAGTTCAGTGATCATACAAAGTACATTTCCACCAAATTCCATTACGCGAAGGACTTGAAGACGAAAGGTGTTGTCCAATACGAGTACTGTCCTACGGAAACGATGGCAGCGGACCTTCTGACGCAACCACTTCTACGGGTACGTCTGGAGAAACTTCGACACCAGCAGTGTGGTCTTCAGCAGCAGCGTTGAGGAGGAGTGTTGTGAGTAGCAACGCAGCGAGCAACGTCAAGTCGAAGCAACCATTGCTTGTCAATTATTTTCTCTATCACTTTGAAAACTACAACCGTTAAATACAGACGTTTAATCTTTTAGTTGTGTCTTTTCAACTCCGGTCCGATTGTTCCACCTTATCCGCCAATATAAAGGAAATCGGGGTTTTCGAAAAATATTTTTGATGCCAAATGTCTTAAAACTGCATTACTTGTCGAGATTTACAATTATCTCGAAATTTTTCTTTGGTCAAAAAAATGTTTTTTCGGCACTTGGTCGTTTTTCCGCCTGAAAATTGGATTTTTGACAAACATTTTTTTTTAATAAATGTAAATCTCGACGTGTCATGCAACGGTGATTCTTCGATTTCCGGTGATTTTTCGTTTTTCAAAAAACTCAAATTTCATCGTTTGTGATACCAGTTAATGAAGTCCGAATGAGCTAATATTTTGTATAGGCTATAATATCGTGCAAATCAACATTTCGTAGCAAGTTCCGAATGAAAAATCGAGATAACTATTTTTATTGGCACCCTAAGCCACACTTGTCGTTTCGTATTCCGAAAAAAAACTAAGTCCCAGAGAGCCGATTTTAGACAAAAAAAAATTTTCGATCTTTCTAGATCTCGACGTTTCATGCAATTTTAAGACATTTGGCATAAAAAAAAATATTCGAAAACCGCGATTTCCTTTACTGGCCACTTTGGTGATTTTTCGATTTTCCAAAAACTCAAACTTTGCGCCACTCTCCCTTAAGTCCGATTGAGCTAAAAAATTTTTTTTATCTTCGCTTATTTTTCGTCGGCCTATTTCCGCCACTTTAGAGCCAATCACCGACTGAGCTAATATTTGGCATAGGGTGTTTTTTCGAGGTGGTTAATATTTTGTACAGGGTATCTTTTCCCATACATTCATTGGCATTTTCCCCATACATTCATTGGCACCCTAGTGTAGATGTAGTGGACAAAATATCGGTAAGAAATTAAAAATCGATTTATCTCTGTTTTTCCAAACATTTTGTAGAGCAACACATTTAATTCCAACTAACTCAATAGCAAATCCATCTAAGTTTATCAACCAGCCTTCATTTGATTCCTATATCGTTCTTGTAGGACCTTTCAATACAATGACATTTCTGTTTGAATGAAAAATTTCGTGTTTGATAATGAATAATTCATGCAATGCAAGTCGAATGCAAGTTTTTTCACTCCTAATACACGAACGAAAAGTTGTAGAACTAAATTTCATTGTCACTACATTCATGTGCATGCGATGTCTCGAATGATAGTTCACGGTTGTCGTTTCTGTTAATTAACTTTCACATACTGTTTCTTGAGGCGAAAAAGCTTCCATCGATTCTTCCCTCGATGGCCCGATATATTTCCAAATCAGGATGTAAATCGGCTGTAGTAGCAATTGTACAGGTAAAAGATGTATTTGTATGCTTTTGACGTTGAATTTATCGGCCATGGCAACGATTTACCCAATGACAGATGTCCCGATGGTTTGAAGACATCGAAGAATATCTCTGCTCCTATAACGACATCAATGGTACTTGATTCATTGAACGAAAGTTCGGCTAATTCGGGTAAATTTTACACAACCTTTGAAAACTGGTCAGCGAACACCTTCAACGCAACAGGATACTGATCACCTGTTATGGGTATTGTTTGAATCACCTTTGACCCTTTGTGGTGGTATTAAATTCTGGTATGGGTTTCGTATTGGTCGGAATTCATATAATTTTAAAGTGCAGTAATACATAAATGTAAGAATATGAAAGATCTCTTATCCGTTTCATAATGTTTTTTAATGTGATGTAAAAAATATTTATTCTAATTCACGAAGAAGGATACCATGCATCGTGACCATCATATTATTATACGCTAAATATCTTTTGTCAGACATACGACCGGAGCGGTGAAAGAAGGTTTTGAGAAGACAGATAGGTTTATTGAAGAGTGGACTGGCTCATCAAATTTTAGCCAACTTTCAACCTCTCCAGTGATACAACGTAATTTAACATCTGGTAGTTTTATCCAGGTCATTTGGTTCGGGGAGTCACGGTGTGTTTTTTGTATGTGTTGTTCACGAGTTGTTATATTGCATAAGTATACCTTTTGCGCGGTAATAACGTCTTTCGAACTCGATGCAATCCCTCAGATATGCATCCATTGCTTCATCCGTATCTTCCAAAGCTTCCAACTCGGCCTGCACTGAATTGAACTGTAGCGAGATTATCCAAATGAACAGGAAGTTCCATTACATCATTTTCCTCTTGATAATTATCGGAAAATTCTTTGATGCATGTAAACGACGACATCGTGAAATATGGATCAAATGATCTGCACGCGAAAGACCGCGCAGAACAAGATAACCGGAATGGAATGCTAATTACTTCGTAAAGGTTAGCGTAATACCTTGAATATTTCTCAATACTTCCTTGTGCAAAACGTGGTGCAAATGTTTCTGATGAAAGTGTTTCTTATAGGCTGTTAATGAACCGAAAGGCTGGATAGATGGAACCACTAGGACATCTATTCGGTTCGAAGGACCAATGCTCGACTTTGTGCTGGAGTGCTGGTACTAAGTCCAGATGAATCCAAATGATCTTTCAAATTCCAAAAATGTGTTTTTATATCGTCAACAATATGAATGTTGAATATTTTAGCCGAGTATAGTTAACCTACTTGATCTTTGCCGATGGTCTAACTAGTCATCAAATCGTCTTGGCGTCAATGAGTCAGTTGTGCAAAATTTATCAAACATTTCGAAAAACCTGTTTTTGTTGCCGGATGAACGCGAATAACTTGTAATGAGAACGTACATTTGTGATTTTTTTTCAATTTATCTGAACTATAATTTCGGAATGTTTCGAAAACTGATGCATTCTTAATGGTTGGAAATAACTACTTGAATTTCTGGAAATAGTTAAAATTCGAGAAATTTACTAAAAGTTAACTTTGAATTATTTTTTGAAACTTGAGCGTGCGTAAAAATTGCACCGGACTAATGCATAACGATATGTAATTTGCGATTTCTATACTAGTCTTGATTCGCCAGTGAGCAGTGGCCGGGCCTGTCTTAAGCTCTATGATTAGTCCTCTTGTACTTGCGCGCAAACTATGTTTCTGTAATATTGCTATTGTGGCTTACGCTTTATTGATATTTATTTAAAGAAAAGATATAATTGACTGAAAAAACTCCCGAAAATATGTTTTTATTTTTTTTTTTCATTCAGTTTGCTAAGTCATTTAATTCAGTCACCTCATTGATTCTCAGACCGTATGCACGAGTATAGGAGAGTTAACATTAAATTTTCACACTTGTATGTTCAAAATCTACCCATTTCCATTTATTTAATTATTTATTTATTTATTTACACACATTTATTTACCTATTTACACATTTACACACATCTTGGAAATCGTTGGAGCTATGATGGGATGCAAATATTCCATTGAAGAACAGTCGATGGAGCTGTTATAATATACGCATGTGATAAGCTCCGATTAGGTGATGGTGATAGTTCTACAGTTTGTAATTCATGCTGTAAGGGAGGATGCCGACATATGGCTTCGTTTTGAGTATTGTTCTCGAATGAACGATTGAAAAACATTTTCAGTTGCTTTAAAATCCACGCAAGGGGGTCTCCGTATCCACATTGGTTGCGCGTTAATAAGCGATCGATCGTGAGTTCAAAACTCAGGGCCCTCATTGACCATCTTTGTGTTGTTGCAGAATAACTACGGCCACGCAACAATCATCAGCGATGGAGATCGATCCACGGTCGAAATAAGATCGATTCATCCATACAACTGCTCTGCTCTGCAAGACACATCGGGTTGCTGTTCTATAAATAACTCAACAATTATCAATCAACTGTCTCCGCTGTTCTGTGGTCTAATTTGATAATCGACGAATTTCATGCCAACTCGTCTCGGGAGTTGGCAGCATCATCTCAGATAGCAGTGAAACGTTATGGATGTAAAGACATGGGTCATTTAAGCAACTTTGCATACTTGAAATATTCGAGAAATAATTAGACTACTTTTTGGTAAAAGCCAAATGTTTTTCTTAATTTTTTACAAAAATGCATAACTTAAAAACTATAATACCTACAAAACTCTTGTAATAGGATGAAATGTAGGAAATTGTTTAATTTTTTTTAAATTCCCAAATATATATATGAATAGCCCTTACAATTTCCAACAAGTCGTCCATACATCGGATGATGGGCACTTTTACAGGGAAAAAGTTTTTCGAACAACAACTTTTTCATATTTTCTTTGAAAAAAATACAACTTATCCTAATTTTGTTTTAAGTCAAGATAGCGATATAGTGTATTCAACAAAGTTTTAGATCTGATAAAAATATGAACTTTTGTCGAAGACATCAAGTTTCTGTATTTTATAGTTTTCGAAATATAAGTCATTTTTGTATGAAGACTCCTGAAAAAAAAAATTATGTTTCGCTCTTAACATTTTCGTATGTAAATTCTCACGTTTGACATGTTCTTGACATGTTTCTGAATAGAGAAAAGTTATCAGTACATTCAAAATGCGATAATTTATACATAAAAATGTAGCGAATTGAACATCAACAGTATTTTTTCAAAGAAAAAAAAAAGAAAAAAGTTGTTGTTCGAAAAACTTTTTCTATGTAAATGTGCCCATCGTCTGATGTATGGAAAACTTGTTGGAAATTTTAAGAGCTATTTACATCTATTTTTTTCAGCCAGAAAGGTTCGCCATACATATGTTTTCGGGAAAAATTAATTTTAATTTTCAAAATAATTTTTTTACAATGATTTTTTTTTTCAGAAAATTCTTTGATAATTTCTAATGGAAACCTACATTCCTACATTCCATTCTTTGACTAAAATGTTGTAGGTCTGATAGATTTTTTTTGTAATTTTTTTTTATTTTGAGTTTTTTTTTTCAACTTTTCTTTTCGAAAAATCTTAATTTAAAAACTATAAGATCTACAAAAAGTTGGTCAGAGAATGACATGTAGGAAATTATTTAGGTTTTCATTAAAAAATATCAAAACAAACGCAAAACAAACAAATTTTTGGAAAAAAATTTCATTGAAAATAAAATATTTTGAAAATTAAAATTATTTTTTCTCGAAAACATGTGTTTTTGAAACTCTGTAAAAATAGATATAAATAGCCCTTACAATTTCCAACAAGTCACCCATACATCGGAAAACGTGCACATTGACATAAAAACAAGTTTATCGAACAACAACTTTTTCATTTTTTTTTCTTTGAAAAAGTACTATTTACGTTTAATTCGTAACATTTTTATGTATAAACTATCGCAATTTAAATTCTCTGCTAACTTTTCTCTATTCAGAAACATGTCAAGAACATGTCAAACGTGAAAATTTACACACAAAAATGTTACTAACAAAACATTATTTTTTCGGGAGTCTTCATACAAAAATGACTTATATTCCAAAAACTATAAAAGATAGAAAGTTGATGGCTTCGACAAAAGTTTATATTTTAACAAGATCTAAAACTTGAAAAAACTTTTTCCCTGTAAAAGTTTCCATCTTCCGATATATGGACAACTTGTTGAAAATTTTAAGGGCTATATATATATATATATATATATATATATATATATATATATATATATATATATATATATATATATATATATATATATATATATATATATATATATATATATATATATTTATATGTGACTATAAAAATTTTGGTATTTTTTGTGAAAATTTAAATAATTTCCTACATTTCATCCTTTGACAAGAACTATGTAGGTATCATAGTTTTTAAGTTATAAATTTTTGTAAAAAAATAAGAAGAAAAAGGCTTTTTCCAAAAAGTAGTTTAATTATTTTTCGAATATTTCAAGAATGCAAAGTTGCTTAAATGGCCCATGTCTTTACACTCACAACGTTTCACTGCTATCTGAGATGGTGCTGCCAACGGCCAGTCGAGTTGGCATGAAATTCGTCCGTAACAAATTATGTTTGTTCCACACTAACTTAATATTTTCTACATTGTTTCGGAATGTAAATGGTGTTTTAATTTTTTGATTTTTTTTCACTTCAGTTCAAAAATAAAAAAAGTTTCATGAATTTTTTCGGAAAGAATTTTTTTCGAGTAAAAGTTGCTATTCTGATTCGTTTACAGCTTCAGTATCACTCTATGCTCGGCACATTCCCTTGATCCTATCGTGACCGAGTGGGTGTTGCGTGTGTACGTTCCGAATTAATCCAATTGTTTTTAATGTTTAATCGCCCGCACTTATGCGTATTGTGCTCTCTGTATTACTCTCGCTATGATGTTATTTTTCATACTGCCACTATGCGTTCATGGAAAGAAAGATGCTCCAACTTACACGCGAACACGCGCGATTAAAAAAGAGGGAAATACAACAAAGAACAAAGTGCCGTCTGGCTTGTAATTTATTTGAAATTGTTATTAATTATGCTGGCAAATGAAAACGGAGCCGAGAACGCACATTCTGCAGTTGAGTATATGTGTTGAGCATGAAAAACTCGCACGATTGAGAGACAAGCCTTGTTCCACCGTAAACTGTTTTCGGTGTCACATTGCTGAATGTGTGCAATCATAATTATTCCCACGTGTTAATTTTTTTTCTGCTCGCATTATGTTATCTCGTGTAAGATTTCACCGCACCCAAAGTCCGCCCGAATGCATGGAGCAGTTGGCAACATTCTCAACTGGCTTCTGTGAAATGCATTTCGGAACAGCAAACAAGTGCGCAAAATTGTGTGTGATGTCGAAAGAAAGACTTTGTTTCCTGCTTATGTGTACCTCGCGGCAACGCTTGGGGGCAATTAGTGGCTGAGACAGCTTTCGAAAGTGTGTTTGTTTGAGTTTTATGTTTGGATTTGCTTGTTGCTAGTTGACTTGTAGTCACATGATTCTGCAGTTAGCAGTTAAGGCGATGTAATATGTCGTGCCAAAAGTTCTGTTGAAATAATTATTAAACATAAAAGAGTGAAGTTTCACCTGAATGTGGCCCCGAAGGTTTTTGGCTTTTGAAAGAGAATTTTAAGAGCATTTCAGATAAGTTGGGTCCAACGTATAGTAATGTTGGTTTAGTAAAAAGTATTTAGTTTTTATAATTCATATTTCAAAAATTTTAGCAGTTGAGCAATCCTGGAATAAAAAAGAAATTTTGAGTGTCAAATTCTATTATGGTTACTGAAACTATAAACTATAGAAACTGTATTTCTACAGATTTTTCTGATTTTTTCAAACCAAGAGATTGTAGCAACGGGTGCAGATTTTTTGGGTTTTTCATTTCACCTCAAGTGTTTAGAATATCGTAAAGGAATCACTACATCAGAAAATGCGAACCTTCCTGGCAATGCACAATGGTACAGAAGACGCATTTAAGTGGAAAATAGCATTTAGAGCTCGACAGTTATTCTCTAGACAAAAACTGTCTTCGACGAGGTTGTTACATATGATAGAGTGCTCATTTTTATGTTATCAAACATAGGGTGACCAACATTGTCGATGAAAATGTAATTTCCTTATCTTTATAGATAGTGGTAAACATAGTTCGACAATGTTGTAGTCCAAGTTATTTGAGACATCTTTGTGGAACAAAGTATTTTTTTTCTATTTCTTTAAATAATCGATAAAGCGCCTTTTTTCTAAGTTACGTTAGGGTCACCATGAAAAAAAACTGTTTTTAGAAGTTTTTGGAAAGTTAGAACTTTTATATTTCGAATTTGACATACAAACGGTCTTCAAAAGACTTTTAGAACATACTAATACAAATATTTTGCTATGCAGAACTTGTCAATATCTCAACTTCACTCAAAGTTATTGATATTTCTTCCCAAAAACCCTCTCTTTTCATTTCATTCTTTTGGGACAAACATAAAAAATGTTTGTTGACGGAATTTGAAAGAACAAATTTTACTCTATATAATATGCGATTTTCAAAACTATATTATTTTTTATGACAACTTTGATGTAGAACTTTCAATATTAAAGTTAGTGTAAAACACTCGTTCTTTCATAGTTACTCTGAAAATACATTTTGCGATGCAGAACTTGTCTATATCTTAATCCTGCTCAAAGTTATTGATGGTTTTTTACCAAAAAACTCATGATTTCAATTTTAATTTACTCAAACACGAAAAATAACATAGTTTTGAAAATCACACAACTTAACCACACAACAAAATCACACAACCAATAAACTTTGTTTATATTTTCCCTACAAAGAATGACAAACATTTGAAAAGAGAGTAATTTTTAGGGAGGAATATCAATAACTTTGAGTGAAGTTGAGATATTGACAAGTTCTGCTTTGCAAAATGTTTGTATTAGTAAGCTCTAAAAGTCGTTCAAAGACGGTTTGCATGTAGAATTTGAAATATAAAAGAGAAAAAAAACAGTTTTTTTCGAACTGTGTTTACCTCTATCTATAAAGATAAGGAAGTTATATGTTCATTTCTTCGACAATTTTGGTCATCCAATTTTTGATAAAATAAAAATGAGTGCTCTATCATACGTAACAACTTTGTCTAAGACAGTTTTTGTCTAGAGAATAACTATCGAGCTCTAAATGCTAATTTCCACTTAAATGCATCTCCTGGACCATTGTACAATGGACATAAGTACTTGATCGCGTTGGAGCGAAAAAGTGTATTGATTCAAAAATATATTTTGAGACAGAAAAAAAAACACAAAATGACGAGAGCTATCGCACACTATTCTGCAAGATCAAAATATGCGTCAACAAAAATTAGACCCAAATAAAAGAAGTTGGATATACAAAAAAAAACTCGAAAAACCAAATTTGGAGGGACAGCATGTCTAAAGACTACCTTTGACTAATCCATTCGTCAGTAGCTATTGCAAATAAGTTGGATTAAAAGCTTTCATTACAACCAGCTCTTGAACTCATCTCTTCATCTCATTTACATATTTCTTATTCCTCAATGTATCAAATATAAATATGGAGGCGTTATTTATAACTCAGAATTAGTTGTATTTTTTTCAAAGAACACATGAAAAAGTTGTTGTTAGAAAAACTTTTTTCCTTTAAAAGTGCCCATCTTCCGATGTATGGACGACTTGTTGGAAATTGTAAGGGCTGTTCATATATATATATATTTTTGAGCATTTTAAAAAAATACGTTTTTGAGAAAAAATGAATTTCAATTTTAAAAATCAATTTTTTTCTGCGAAATGTTTTTCCAAAAAAAATTGATATATTTTTGTGAAAATTTCAACAATTTCCTACATTTCAGGAGAGTCGGTCGGTCGGTCATCGAATGCAGACGCATTCTCAGTTGCTCCGTGTATACTGTTATTTAAAGCCGCTAGATATTGTTTGACAAGAACAAGCGTGTTCTCACAAGAAGCCTTTCTGTCTGAATTAATCTTGATTGTGGATTTATGTGATGTTGCGAAAAAAATTGTGATATGTGATGAAATGCATGATGTCTTAGCGAATTTGATCGGAGAGATTCACTGCAGCTACAAATTAGTTGCAGAATCATTTCACCTCGAATAATGCGTACACTGTTTAACGCTTCCGTAGTTGTGTACAGTCCGGAATATTGGTTGAATACATTCCAGAACCGTGAAAAACCGTTCTATTGCCAATAATTAAACAGTGGAAGAACGTAGAAAGAAATAGTTTTGAATAGATTTCCGATTTCCGTTATTCTTTACACATACGTGGATCTGTGTATGCAGCAAGGAATCATCGAAGCAAGAAATAGTGTGCGTGTCCTTCTCCCATGCACTCTCCCAAGAGTGTAGACTTTCGCTATCGTGAGAATTTCCGCGTAATGATGGTCGTGTGCGTAATCAAATGTGCAAAGTGTATGGAAGTTTTTCGGGAAGAGGAAAGAAGAGCATGGAAAGAGATTCAAACGTACAAATGAAAAAGGACCTCTTTACATCATGAACGCTCTGACTGTGAAGTCAAATAAGCGAATGAAAAACACACCTCTTCACCCTATGTGCAATTATTTTTTTGTACATTTTTTCACATCTGCACAAAAGTGATTTTGAATCAATCCTCAAATTTGTTTGCCGTTATAACGAAACATTTTAGGCCGTAAATCGAAAACGTGCCTGAATTGAAGAGAGCCGTTATAGCAAAATGCCGTATAAAGATCGGCCGTATAGCGAGGTAAGGGTGTATTCCTGTTTTCTCTAATTTCTCTCTGCTCAGAGGTTGAATGTGAAGATTCCTCACTTCTCTCTATTTCACGAGTTAAATTGATAAAAGTGGGGATGTTCAAATCTATTCAGTTTTATGTATTTCTATCTCTTTTTTATTTAATTTTTCGTAAAGAAGTTGGTTTTTTAACAGTCCAGTGATTTGGTTGCTAATCTTGCTTGTTTGTTTTAATGATTGATTCCTTCGAAATTACAGTTTTCAGATCAATTAAATCAAATTTTGAATGTTATTTCATAGTACCTCGCTCAAGATAACGTTTTCTAGAATAATTTTGATTATAAACTATAAATTTCTGAATGATATGTATATTCTAGGTTTTTCAATCACTGTACTTAAATTTCAAATCTCTACCTGATTATAGTACTAATATGTTCAGGTGTTCTGTTTCGGCTTATTCATTATCTGTGTTTGTTGTTTTACATACATACTTCTACAGATTTTATTTTATGTTCCGACAGCATAAATCGCATAGTTTTTAATTCTTTGTGTGTGGTGTGTGGTGCTGGATGTTTCGTGTGAGCTGGTTGTTCGATGTCTGACGAGGGGAGCCAGGGTATTTTATTCGTTGAGTATGGTTGATGTCGGGTGGGGCGAAAGGTCACTGGCAGTCGCACCGGTGTAGTTCTGTGTAGCTTTTTACTTCTCGCGTTCAAAATCCGGATTTTTAGCGTTACGTAACTTGTGCGCGACGCCTTAGTGTGTTAATTTATATTATAATGGAGGACGATAGTTTCTAGATTAATTCTCTTGGTTACCTTCAAGGTTCCTTAAAGATAATTCTCCGATTGGAGTTCCATAAAGCGTGCACACGATGAATAACGGAATATATCGTAATATATTACACATCATCGGATCGATTAATTGTAGAGGAGTTCTCTCGGTTACCTTTTCAGATTTCCCGAATATAATTCTCCACCGATACGGTTGGATTATATGCAATAAATATTAGAATAAAGGGTGTGTCACATCAAATTGCATCACGGAAAAAACGCTGTAGAAATTCGCCCAGTAGACCGATCCTTTTGAAAATTTTAGACAGTAAAATAAAAACTATTAAACAACTTTTGGCATTTTCTTTTTATTCATACTTCGAGCCCAAGCCCGTATGCTCGCACCTTCCTCTTTACCCCGTCCATAAGGTTCTGTACAACGTCAGGTTGTAGTTTTTTTTTTGAACAGAAATCCATTTTCTCTTGAAGTCCGCCTCCGATTTGACAATGTTTGGGTTCTTCCGGAGGGCCTGCTTCATAATCGCCCAATATTTCTCTATTGGGCGAAGCTCCGGCGCGTTGGGCGGGTTCATTTCCTTTGGCACGAAGGTGACCCCGTTGGCTTCGTACCACTCCAACACGTCCTTTGAATAGTGGCACGAAGCGATATCCGGCTAGAAGATGGTCGGGCCCTCGAGCTGTTTCAATAGTGGTAGTAAGCGCTTCTTTAGGCACTCCTTAAGGTAAACCTGCCCGTTTACCGTGCCGGTCATCACGAAGGGGGCGCTCCGCTTTCCGCAAGAGCAGATCGCTTGCCACACCATGTACTTTTTGGCAAACTTGGATAGTTTCTGCTTGCGAATCTCCTCCGGAACGCTGAATTTGTCCTCTGCGGAGAAGAACAACATGCCCGGCAGCTGACAAAAGTCCGCTTTGACGTAGGTTTCGTCGTCCATTACCAGGCAATGCGGCTTCGTCAGCATTTCGGTGTACAGCTTCCGGGCTCGCGTCTTCCCCACCATGTTTTGCCTTTCGTCGCGGTTAGGAGCCTTCTGAACCTTGTATGTACGCAGGCCCTCCCGCTGCTTGGTCCGCTGGACGAATGAACTTGACAAATTCAGCTTATTGGCGACATCCCGGACCGAACTTCTCGGATCACGTCTAAACTGCTTAACTACGAGCTTGTGATCTTTTTCACTGACGGAGCATCCATTTTTGCCGTTCTTCACCTTCCGGTCGATGGTTAGGTTCTCGAAGTATCGTTTTAGTACTCTGCTGACCATGAATTGGACGATTCCCAGCATCTTACCGATGTCCCGATGTGACAACTCCGGATTCTCGAAATGAGTGCACAGGATTAATTCACGACGCTCTTTTTCGTTCGACGACATTTTTCCAAATGTACGAAAAATTGACAGTGAAGCATGTCCAACGTGATCTATACACTCTTATCTGATTATGAGCGAAAGCTGAAGATATAATTCCTAAAAATTCCTAAAAATAATTTTCTACAGCGTTTTTTCCATGATGCAATTTGATGTGACACACCCTTTATATAGTCGGTCAAATTCATTTTACAGATTTTCCTTCTCAGGATACCTAAAGATAATTTCTGTCGCGTGTAATAACACGTCATTTTCAGATCTCCGTTTCGTGGAGTGGTCGATAGTTCGCGTTTAAATAATCACATCACTTACCTCAGTGAATCCTGATTCTTACCTCTTCCCACTAACAACTATCCCTTCCATGATACTAGCTAGGGAACCACGCTTTAGAGGCGACCCTTCTGGCCTTCGGGTGGCGAATATCATACTAACATTCCTTCCCTTCCCCTGGTGACTGTAAGGATGTGGCCGGCGTCGTTATTGACCATTTAAAGCTCGAATCGCCGAAAATTGCACTACGAGAATGATTTGCTAGTCACAAGCGTCATTCTGTGTGTTCCTTGTGCAATTTGGTTGGTTCAGGTCAATCGCGGAGAGCAACTACGAATTGTACAGTCTACCCAAGCTCAAGCTCAAATTTGAACAATTTCCTACATTTCATCCTTTGACAATAATTTTGTCGGTATCATAGTTTTCAAGTTAGAAATTTTTGTAAAAAATTAAGAAACAAGTTTTGGCTTTTTTAACAACGTTTCACTACTATGTGAGATTGTGCTGCCAACTCCTAAGTTGTTGGCATGAAATTCGTCTATACCTAGTTTAAAAAAAAGTTTTATTTTTGAAATTCATCATATTTGGCTTTGTCAATAGAAACCCATTCCAACTCGGGACGTTGCAATTATGTGCGCTCATGTATTGACCCGAATCGCGATGAAATGTGAGCACAGCCCTCAACGGTTCACTGGACTGCATTTGTGCAGAGTTCAGCGCCTGATGCACTTTTCCCACGCATTGCGATTCTCATGTAGCACAGGTAACCGATGCCATTCGCTGCACAAATGTTGCATTGTGTGAGCAATGTGTTGAAAGCGAGTGTTAACCTGTGCCCCCGAGAGCGATACAAGTGTGGTAATTATATGCAAATCGGCGAAATACTGTGCAAAATTGATCATTTCTGATCCAAATGAATTCAAATCACGAATTGATGATTTATGGAGCAAATTTACATTCGCGCTTCCTCATAAACAATTCTTGATTTGTCACCATTCATATGAACACGAATCATGAATAATCAATCAATACAGTATATGGATAGTCTTTAACTCTTTGATTATTTCATTAACTGCATGTTTAACAGACTCACGAACTTCCTCAGCTAACCTACACTGCGTAATATCATCATCAGCAATGTATGCAATTATTTTCAAAACTGCTGAATATAAAAAAGAGGTTTACACCAGCGCTCACCAATACGAAATTCATAATTTGAAACTGACCGCCGGATATACAATGTTGCGGCAGTGCTTACCGAAGCTATTAATTATAAGCCGCATCATCGCGAAGCACAATTTTCTCATTAGTTTATTGAAAAAGGGAAACGAGTAAATGGGGGGCGAGTGCGAGAGAAGCTAACCGGATTAATTATTTAAATTTTCATTTTCAAAGGATTAGCTCAAATATTGCTGCTCTGATAAGGCTAGAAAGGCTATGAAGCGGTCAATAGCGTTTTTAGATTCATATTACTGATATTTCTATGTTGCCCATCCAGCAAATGAGGCGATGGCGTGAAGCATGCTCTTTCTCAGCGATTAGAACAATAAATTGAAAAATTAAATTCCAATGTTTTTCTACTGTGAGATCAAATTTCACACTGACTAGCAGTACTATAACTCCTACGGAATGTAAAGGGAAACCAAAACGAAAATATTTACCCAGCGAAATTAAACCACCCATAACTTGCGATATATGGGCCGGGTTTTTATGCTTGAGCCGGCTGCAAAAGAAAAACTTAACGAGAGCCCACAGTCACACATGTTTTCCCTCATTGCTGCTTTGTTGGGTCTCGTTAGAACGATTACCGGAGTTATTTTCGGATGGTTAGTGGAGCAATTACGTCCCTTCCTGGACGCAAGCAGGAATGGAATGCAGCGACCGTAGCCACGAAAGGCCACTGGCACTTTGCTGGTCCAGATGTTCTGAGTAGAACAGTCGGAATACTTCGCCAGAGCAGAGGTTATTGGTAAGAATAAACTAGGGCCCCATTATGTTGCGGACAGAAGAAATTGAGTTCCACCCACCTCTGCCGCAGGTGGATTTACGACACAGGTGTGGATAGTTATTTATCTCGGTCGACATTAGGAACACCCTTAATGCTTTGCTGTGGCTTTGTGACTATCCAAAATAATTATAGCTAATCTAATTAAAATCCTTAGGGTCTGAGATGCCAGTGATGTTTCCATTTAAACACGATGTAATTGGACAACAACAATTGGAAAATTAATTCAAACCTCTAACATTCTGTTCTATTTTTGCTACTAAAGGGTGTGTCACATCAAATTGCATCACGGAAAAAACGCTGTAGAAATTCGCCCAGTAGACCGATCCTTTTGAAAATTTTAGACAGTAAAATAAAAACTATTAAACAACTTTTGGCATTTTCTTTTTATTCATACTTCGAGCCCAAGCCCGTATGCTCGCACCTTCCTCTTTACCCCGTCCATAAGGTTCTGTACAACGTCAGCTTGTAGTTTTTTTTTTTAACAGAAATCCATTTTCTCTTGAAGTCCACCTCTGATTTGACAACTTTTGGGTTCTTCCGGAGGACTTGCTTCATAATCGCCCAATATTTCTCTATTGGGCGAAGCACCGGCGCGTTGGGCGGGTTCATTTCCTTTGGCACGAAGGTGACCCCGTTGGCTTCGTACCACTCCAACACGTCCTCAGAATAGTGGCATGAAGCGAGATCCGGCCAGAAGATGGTCGGGCCCTCGTGCTGCTTCAATAGTGGTAGTAAGCGCTTCTGTAGGCACTCCTTAAGGTAAACCTGCCCGTTTACCGTGCCGGTCATCACGAAGGGGGCGCTCCGCTTTCCGCAAGAGCAGATCACTTGCCACACCATGTACTTTTTGGCAAACTTGGATAGTTTCTGCTTGCGAATCTCCTCCGGAACGCTGAATTTGTCCTATGCGGAGAAGAACAACAGGCCCGGCAGCTGACGAAAGTCCGCTTTGACGTAGGTTCCGTCGTCCATTACCAGGCAATGCGGCTTCGTCAGCATTTCGGTGTACAGCTTCCGGGCTCGCGTCTTCCCCACCATGTTTTGCCTTTCGTCGCGGTTAGGAGCCTTCTGAACCTTGTATGTACGCAGGCCCTCCCGCTGCTTGGTCCGCTGGATGAATGAACTTGACAAATTCAGCTTATTGGCGACATCCCGGACCGAACTTCTCGGATCACGTCTAAACTTCTTAACTACGCGCTTGTGATCTTTTTCACTGACGGAGCATCCATTTTTGCCCTTCTTCACCTTCCGGTCGATGGTTAGGTTCTCGAAGTATCGTTTTAGTACTCTGCTGACCGTGGATTGGACGATTCCCAGCATCTTACCGATGTCCCGATGTGACAACTCCGGATTCTCGAAATGAGTGCACAGGATTAATTCACGACGCTCTTTTTCGTTCGACGACATTTTTCCAAATTTACGAAAAATTGACAGTGAAGCATGACCAACGTGATCTATACACTCTTATCTGATTATAAGCGAAAGCTGAAGATATAATTCCTAAAAATTAAATTTCTACAGCGTTTTTTCCGTGATGCAATTTGATGTGACACATTCTTTACCTACGATTTCAATTAAATGTTCAGCGACCCCTTGAAAGAAATCGTGGATGAATCACATAAAAGTTTTGAGGATATTTTTTTATTTCGAAAAAATATGATCTACGGCGTAATAAGAGACCTTATTTAAGGCAGCATTCTAGTCCAGCAATTTGAAAAAAAAAATCCTTTATATTTCTGTAGTTTAGTCATTCAAGAATATAACCTACAAAGAACTTATCGAAAATCCCATTATTCACCGAGTTAGAGCCATTTTAGTGATGCGATATCTAGCCTGGTACGGCCATAACAAAGAACTTTAAACGCGTTTTTCTCGAAACTAGTTTTCTCAAACTGGCGTACACGATATATCAAGTTCTACTGAACCGATTCATGTCGAATTCATATGAATACAATCTGTTTGTATCTCTCTATCGCATGAACTTCTCAAAAATGATATTTTCAAACTTTACTATTTAAAAAAAAATCGGGAAACGTAAGAAAAAAACGTTTTAAACCGCATTTTGTTTTTAAAACGGCCGCCATTTTATCAAAAAAGATGTTTTTGACTTGTCCGAGGTTGATGCGATAGCAGCATCTTTACTGAATTAGAATCTGTTCGATTTTTTCGTTTCAGATAACCAGAAGGGCCCCTCTCACTTCATCAGCTTGTAACCATTCTAGTTATGAATATATTTTCTACGTTCATTTTTTGTTTTTAATATTAAAAGATATATGAACAAATAATGATATATTGGCTCGCAAAAATACTCTTTGTTGCATTTTTACGGAGCTCGAAAAACCGTCCGAAATTCGTGTTTCTTCACTAGAATACCCCCTTAATTTAAAACCGTCTTCGACGTTCAAGAAGCAGCATCATAGTTTGATGAAGAATAGAAAATTTGCGCTTGATAGAGCACAGAGAAGCAAACTAAACAAGGATATTCCGGTTCAAATAATTTCCACCGAACGAATCGCGAAACGCATCTCATTTTTAGTAAATTATCGCGTTATCCGCGACTTTCGTTATTCACGGTGACTTTGCCAGACAATTTCCCGTATAATCGGGGTTCTAATGTAATCGTGGAATCCGAATACTCATATCAGCGATCGCTCAACCACTTAAGAAACACAATGATATCGATGAATGCTGCTGCAAAATTTCGTTCAGCAGAAGCTTGTAGAAGATCTGAAGCCATGTATCAAAGAGAGTGTGATTGCTGAGCTCGAACAGACTTTCAGGGAGATTTGAAGAAATGGTCGCCATTTGGGAGTCGACCATCAGGTAAAAACAAGGAACAAGCAACGAGAATGTTCAATGCACTGTCCATCCCGCAAACAATATACTTTCGAGATCAACAGCGAGCACTAATGTCAGATTCTGGATCTTGGTGCAAGCTAAAATGGTCCAGTTTATATTTCAGATGTTGCTAGCAGGGTTGTATGCATTCCTTCGATTCGACATATTCGTAATATTTTTATTTGAATTTTTTTCCAAACCATGTATAAAAAAATATACTTATTCAGATGCATCTAATTGCATTTAGGGAAACTCATCTATTTTCACAGACCTATTGCTAACTACGAGGTGGCCAGGCGGAAAACGGAATTGTTCCGGGTTTTCGAAGGGTATTTTTTCACTTCCATGTCTATCACCTATATGTCCTAATCGTGTTCAATCGCAGACAATAACTATCGGTCTACTGGATTTTTTTGCGTAGTGCTTCATGTGAATGAGCGTTTGTTGCTACTTTCCTCATAATTTGGTATATATTTTCCAGCTGGCAAAACGTCCGTTAAATGGAACGTTCGTTGTCAGCGCAGCAACATCATTTGTAGATAGTTATCAAAAAATGATTTAGTTGAAGAGCCGATAAATTATTCATTCATTAATTGTTTCTGGAATTCTTTTTTCTTTTCAAAATGTATTTGATTTCCCACAACGGATGATCGATACGGCTCAAATCCAGTGATTATACGAATAAAGAAGCCACTCCCGTAGGATGAGAGCGGTGTGCATCGGATTATTAGTTTGTTAAAAATAGTAACTATGTGATAGATCCAATTTAGATTGAAGGTTGAAGATTACTTTTTAAGATGTTAAAAAGTCACAGGAAGGTTGTGTCCGAGACACGACCGCATAGTTGACGTAGGATTCCGTTAGGCTATCTGTTGATATTGAATATGTTTGAAGAATTACATCGTTAAACTCTTTGATAATGAATGACAGAGACATTAACTGTTAGGAAACACATTTCGGTGGGAACAAAAGCTCCCCCTACTTTCATGTATTTACAATGCCGATTTCCCCCAGGCAGCTTGGTTTTGATGTCTCTGTTAGGGATCTGCCGCATGTGTCGTCAATTTCGACCAATCAGAAGTGGGTATTTCCGTTAGGATAGGGGTTGACATGTTTCAATTGTTCGATAGTTAGTTTCATGACATATATTATTTTCTTCAATGCGAAAAATTGTTATAGATTGCCGAAATCGAATGACGCAAAAATTTCATCAATCCATCATGAAATGACTGAGCAATAAGCGTTTGAAATTGGACAATTTTCACGGTGTGCTCGATATTCGATTTTCAATTTGTACCCCAATATGTTCCCGAAAGACGTAATCCTACGTCAAAAACCGTCTTATCGATGAACTATATCGCTCCTGTTCCAGAAACAGCCATGGAACTCCATCTGGTTGCCGCCTTCGCGGTTTACCGTTGGGACTAAACGTAGAACCAGAAGTTCCGAACCTGATATCCACCACACAAACTGTCTTCCAATCGACCCGAAGAGAATGTTCTCGTTCCAGAATTCCCTATTCTTATTAACACATGCCTTCGCAAATTACAGTCGTTTCGTCACATTCACCTTTTAATTGAGGGCTTTCTATGGACAACAGTAACTCTCGGATTAGGCCTATGTGCTACAGATCATCTGATGATGCCGGCTACTTAGGCAGTCAGTTTCGGAATATTTGTTTTGGAACTCTTTAGCAGTATTCGCCCAATTACTCGTTCATAATTGGAAGAGAAGATTCGTTTGCTTTCTCTATCGGTGAGATTTATTCAAGGTTTCCTCGAATTTTCAATACTCAAAATAAGTTTTCGAGAGACATTTTGACGTGGGACTACGTCTAACCGGAATATATGGGGGGTAAAATGAAAACCTAAACACTGAACATGCATGAAAAAATGAAAGATTTCGAATGCTTATAACTCGAACATTTCTTACTGGATCGGAAAGATGTTTGCATCAATTGATAGGGAATATTTCTACGCTTCTATCGCAATTAATAAAATGTTATTTTACATCAGATGAACAATTGAATAACTGTAAAAAGTTAAGCGTTATCAACACGCCCTAACTACCTCGTTTTGATTGGCTCGATTTACGGTTTTCCCAACACTGCCACCAAAACCAAGCAGCCTTGAGGAAATGGGCATTGCAAATACATGAAAGTAGGGGGACTTTTGTTCTCACCGAAAAATGTTCCCTACCACATACTTCAAAAACGTTGGAGAAATCGGCATTTCAAACACAAGAAAGTAGGGGGAACTTTTGCTCTCACCGAAATGTGTTCCCTAACAGAGGTTTCAAAACCAAGGTGCCTGGAGGAAATCGGCATTGCAAATTCATGCAAGTTGCTGGTATTTTTGTTCCGACTGAAATGTGTTTCCCCAACACATACTTCCGAACCAAGGTGTCTGGGGAAATTGGCATTGCAAATTCATGCAGGTCGGGGGTATGTTTGTTCCGACTTAAATGTGTTTCCCCAACACAGACTTCAAAACCAAGATTTCTGGGGGAATTCGACTTTACAAATATATGCAAACTGCGAGTTCTTTTGTACGCGCTTGCCTTTGTGCAGACTAGAATAAATATGTTTCCCTAACACGTTCTTCTAAACATAGGAACCTGCGAAAATAGTGCCGACACTAGACGCGAATGAACTTTGAAGTTTCAGGCAAATTCGCGTTTTGAGAAGTACGTACACTTGACAGATGCAAACTTCAGAGGGAGATGCAAAATAAAATAATCGTTTGATAATTCTTCCGTTCACATATTTTGTCCTAGGCATCATACCAAACGTGAAAGGACTGTCATTAAATTTACTTGTAACGAAGAGTATCACATAGATATAACCCACCCATTTTTTCTTAATTTAATTTATGAATTTCGGCAGATTTTTTTTTTTTGCAAAACCTTGTACGGTTGTACATATTACCCCGGATGAGGTAATGCTCAAAACACGACCATATTGTTGACGTAGGACTACAACATTATCTCATTCAATTCCCTTGTCTATCTTTCAAAAGGAAGTTCGAAAATTTTAAGATTATCTTCTAGAAACAATGTACACAGTGCGAAACAAAGAAGCTCCCAATCGCATGTACTCTCGTCAATCGATTGGCATTCGTTCCAATCCTAGACCGACTCCGATGCTAACTTGCTAACGATGCTGTTAACCTTAGCACAAGTCACAACTTTTCAAAAAATTCTAATTGAAATTGAAACGCAGTCAAAATGACTTGCTTGGGCAATCTACCGGCAATCTAAGCAATCTAAAAAATACCGTTGATTGCTCGCAAACCCAAACGCTAGTGAAAACTTTTTTATACCCTACTCCGAAAGGAGCGCGAAGTAGGTATAAGGTCATATCGCATTGTTTCTGCGCATCAGTGCAAAGTTCGAGTTTTCGTTGTACATGTTCTGAGGATGCATTCTGAAGCAAATACACTCAGTGATTTTTGTGATTTTTGAAGTAATGTAACTTCGTGTAAAAACAACGCATGGAGATGCGTTCATCATTTTAAAGGTTAAAGCTTTCAAGTTTTGGAATATTCTACGAACATATGTTGATCTGTAGTAATGTAGTGGAAAAAAATATCGGGAAGAAATAAAAAATCGATTTCTTTCTGTTTTTTTTAAAGATTCGAAAATTCGCCGAGTTATAAGTCGTGATAAATAGGGATAACAAAATCATATCACTAAGGAGTATGAGCAGGGTTGCCACATTTAATTCTGTAAAATATTCTGAAAAAATCTGTAAACCTGCGTAACAATCTATATCGAAAGTTAAGAGAAAAAAATGAAAATAAAGGTTTATGTTAACCTGGAACTTATTTTTCTTATTTATGGGTTGTTTATGTCGTGTCAATACAACAAAATAACTCATAGGAAAGTTTCATAGGAAAGTTTAACTTCAATTTTATTCTTGACGCTTCTTGAGCCGATACATAGTTTTGAGTTTTCCCTTTACACATAATTGTGGGAGTCAACCGATTTCCGAATTTTGTTTTCTTGGCATTGTAAAGCGGAAATATTCGCTCAACACACGCTGATGAATGTCATCGAAAAATATCTTACAAACAACCTTAGTAATGGATACCAAAATTTCTCATCACGCGTTTTGACAAGGGCTGCATTTTTTCCATCAATGTCACTGACAACTGACGAGGCATGTTAGTCACTTCCTACTAACAAAAATCTCGGTCAAATGGCTGACAGAGTACGATGCAACAATTTGTCTGTTACTGAGCTTTGTCAATACGCTTTGACCGATCAAGTAGGCGGTAAAATTATCCATAATGAATTGATGATTGTCGCAGATTGCATTTTATTTTCATCGAGCAAAGCTTCGATTTACATTCCGATTGTTGTTTCTTGTATTTACTGAAGTAAATACTATGTCGAACACGCGATAACGTGTGAGCGAATGCAAACCATTTAGGCAATGGAATATACAGGGTTTTCCAACTTTAAATTCCGAAAGTAAATTGAAATAAAACACACTTAGAATTCGAATTTCGATGAAACTTTTATTTCAAATTAAAGTTTGGTTTATGCCATTATGTGTGAAATACAACATCATTCAAATGTCCACCTAGGGCTTCCTCGCACACCTTGATACGGATCAGGTAATTTTCGATGACTTTTCGGCACATATGGGGCGGTATCTCGGTCATAACTTCACGAATGTTGTCTTTCAAATGTTCAAGAGTTTGCCGAGAGTTGGCATAGACACGGTCTTTCGCACAAAAAAAAGTCTAGCGGGTTCAAATCGCATGATCTGGACAGCCAATTGGCATCACCAAAACGCGAAATTATGCGTCCCTCAAATTTCGTTCGCAATATGGCCATGTTCGGTCGTGTTGTGTGGCACGTGGCGCCGTCCTGCTGAAACCACATGTCATCCGTATCCATATCTTCAATTTGTTGCAAAAAAAATCGGTTAACATGCGGCCATAGCGCTCACCATTCACAGTTATCGTCTCGCCGTCCTCATTTTCAAAGAAATACGGCCCGATGACTCCACCAGACCATAATGCGCACCAAACAGTGGCTTTTGGCGGATGCAATGGCCTCTTAACAATCACGTGTGGATTTTCTGAGCCCCATATACGGAAATTTAGGGTGTTCACAAAGCCACCGAGCTCGAAATGTGCCTCATCGCAGAAGAAAATTTGATGCGAAAATTCAGCATTTTGCTGTTGTTGTTCGTTCACCCAATCGACGTATGCCCGACGCATTCCATGGTCACCACGCTCTAATTTTTGTACCAGTTGGACTTTATATGGATGTAGGTGCAAGTCCAAATGCAAAATTCGCCACAATGATGTGTTTGACAAGCCCAATTGCTGAGCACGCCGTGGAATCGAAACATTCGGGTCATCCTCCACACTGGCAGCAACAGCAGCAATATTTTCAGCCGAACGCACATTATGATGCTGCACAGGTTTCACAATATCCGCTACGGATCCATTTTTTTCGAATTTACGCACTACATTAGCGATTGTGTGCTCTGTAGGCCGTCCATGATGACCAAAATCCGTCCGTAATGCTCGAAAAACATTTGCCGGTTTTTCATCTTTTTCATAGTATAATTTAACAAAATTAACACGTTGTGCGATGCTAAAACGATCCATATTGTAAAATGGCAGACATTCAACTAACGATATGACGCATTGGTTGATAGCTATGTCAAACGGTTGTCAGCGCAGGGCTGTATACTTTCGGAAGCCCGAAATGCAAAACCCTGTATATTTGACCAAAGTTTGAACAATCTCTACATGCTGAAATAATGAAGAAATTTCTCTTTTCGTTGAAATTTCTGCCCGATATCGAAATTAACGTATTTGAAAGTCCGTTTAGAGTCATTTATATCCTTTGTTCTCTTTAAAGTTTTCCATTACATCATGTGACACGGTATTTCTTGTCTTGACGATCATAGTGCGCTGACTTGCAACATGCTTTGATGGTCAAAACACAATGAGATACATATAGAGGTGGAGCAGTAGGCGAAGTGTATCTGTATTGGCAAGCCAAATATCGTGTCGTAATTATTTGCATTCAATATGGAATGTATATGGAAGAAACAAAACAATGTTCAAAGTAACTACGGTTGCATGATAATTCGAGCCAAAATTCTCATGAAATCATTAAACTGGTTGTTTTTTAACAAATGACAATTATATCGTGGCTTATTTCGATTATTCATGTGGTCAAAAGGTCCAGAGAGATATTCACTTCACGCTATTACATTAGCCTCATATTCAGCGGGAGCTCTACAAAAATGTACGTTTTTAATTGATAAATTACTTCCTGAAAATAGCATTTTTACATGGATGCAGTTAGCAATTACAACAACTGACGTCACTATTTGAGAAATAGTTATGGCAGCGCATGCTATGTCGCTCGAAACTCGACCATCTTCATTACCTTTTTTCCAGTACATTGAGTGAAGATTTTGTTTTGTTTTGTTGCACGTCGTTTGGTGGTAATGTTGCAATGGTCGTCATAGTAGCCCAAATATATGCAGTGACTGTGACAAATTGCAGCTCTGCTTTTGACATCCAACAGCTGGGACCTAGTTATATCTGAGTCACTCAATTTTTGCCCCATAAGTTCGACTTGATTCGCCTGAATTCATTATCCAAACCTTTTCTATTACCTACTTCAACGAATTGAGGAAATTGGCGCATCAAATCATTAAGGTTTGGTAGCTTGACGAAATTTTGAAGGTTTATCAAGACCATAGTGTTTCATGAGTTTGATATAGAAGTCACGAGAAATCGATTTGAAGGTCAACTTTCTAGCTGCATCCAATCCTTTTTCAACTTGTTCTGCATCGATACCAATGCAAAAAGGCTTTTTCGGAGAGTCTTCAAAATCTTTCACATCAAGGTCAGTATCATTGTAACCTATGTAACTGAGCCTGCAAAAATAAAAGGATTAATAAATAAAGGTCAGCATCAGCGAATCGTTGCACGTGGCTCTCCAAACATAAGTTACCCAACATGATCAACAATAACATTCTTGTCTTATTATAATGTTCGCAAAATCGAGAACTTTCTGATTGAAATAGTATAGACCCAAAACAATGAAAATACAATATCACAATCATTCGAATTCTCGAGCGCAAATGAACTAATGTCTTCTAGAGACTATATGTATTCAGACTGTTTTAAAATTTGAAGCAAAAGTCGCTTTGCTGTTGAATTGATTCTATATTTTTATGGATTTTCGGCTTGGAAAAGTTTGAAAAAAGCAAATGAATGACCCAGAGACAAAAGTTTCCGTTGATTATTAATAACAAAAGTAAACAAGTGACAATGATAAGAAAAAGCAAGCGAACGGCACTAAAACAAACCCCTACTTCTTTTAACGATATTTTCAGCCAACAGTTAGAATTTCATGGAAATAATATCCTTCAAAAACCCACGTACGCTATCATACTGAAATGTCTTCACATATTTCATAATGTCTTTAAAATGCCTTCGCAAAATCAAATGTCTTCACAGTAAGTCAAATGTCTTCAAAATGAAGACAAGTCTTCAAACCTGGCATCCCTGATGTGAAGTTAGCGGATAAAAGTTTTTGTTGCGTGCAAGTTTCTATTCAACGTCTTGCTGGATTTAATGAATAATGAATTATTTCATTTGAATTTTTTTATTTCTCAACAAGTAACAACCTTAAAAATTATGCACATTAGATAGAGAATTGAATCATTCATCTTTCCACATAATTAATTTTTTTCTTGATCGTGGCAGAGAAAAGTTATAGACTGAAACGTGAGCATGGGTCAATATAAGAAAATATACAGAATTTTGAAAATCAGAAAAAAGTTGTTCGAATAGAGTTATCGAAGTTATTCGATACAGAAATATTTTACCTATCTTCCAGCCACAATTTTATTAATCTGAAAAAGGTCTGAGAAAAGTTATAGGCCAAGTTGTATGGGAGAAATTAACGTATCTTTCAATTTTTAGCACGCCAATAGCTTCGAAATAAAAAATTGAAAAAAATACTGAAAGTGCATCTTACTATGATATATCGAGAAATATAATAAAAAAAATCCTAAAAAATTAAAGTACTAAAAAATCTTTAAATATTGGATTTTTTTTTTTGAGGATTTAGAGATTCAGTACTACTATAATTCGTATTTAAATGTGTTCCTACGCCTTGTATAGATATGTGTGACTTTTTTCAGATAATAATACAATAGTTCTCCTATATAGTTCACTATAAGAGCTATAGTGAAAAAATGAGTTTTTTTTCTCATTCTCAATAGGCTTGGAAATCAAAATTTGAGAAAATACTCAAAGTGTATCTATTATGGTGTACCGCGACAAATTATAACAATATTGTATCCCTCGCGTAAACAAACCCTGAGTGTATAGAATTTATTAGAGTTTTCAAAATTGTTTTCGATGATTATTTAGTGAACTATTTATTATCAAATACGAATTCGAAATATTTCGTTCATACAATAAGATCTCAGTACTGAATAGACCTACAACAACGTAATAGAAATCAAATGAAAGATAGTTGATTACGTTAATTGTATTTGCTATCTTTCAATAAACAGAAAGAAATCGGTTTCTCATTTCTTCTCGATATTTTTGTCCACTACATCTACATACATAAAACATACATAAAAACTTCGACTTCGCACTCTGTTTCTTCAATTTATTTTCGAGTGTGAAAAAGTTCTATTTCCATTTTCGTTAAATTTATGAATTTGCCTCCTTCAACTTATATACATTTTGGCCCATACCTTTTCTCAGATTCTTTTCCGGCCAAGGAGAATTTGGCTGAAGATGGATATAAGTATCCTCTGTCCAATGAGTATTATCTCAAAAATGTGTTTTGGGTCCTTTCAAATAACATTTTTAAATTTTCTTTAAATTAATTAATTTCCCCCATACAAGTTGTATAGGTTTTGGGCACTTCCCCTATCAAATTTTACGCACAAATGGTGGACATTGTGGAGTCTATTGAAATTATCGGAAACTGACTATGAGGATGCTTAATTTGTATTCTTTCTCCAATGATAACTGAATGACAAATAACGAAATTGAATACATAATAACTTTCGAAAATCATTCCGCCAAAGATGAACACTAAACTGGATTCAAAAAGCACAAATGCTTCTGCATAAACGATGCAACCGATTCAGCAGCCAAGTTTCATCTCATCGCATAACTCGTTCTCTGTGCGTAGAGAATTTCCATATTAAAAAGAATAAATCGTATACACAGAAAAAAACGAACTTGCGAACAGAAAAACGGGTTGAGAACGCAACTGCACGAATACTCCAAAGTATACACTGCATGGTGCAGAGTATAAAACGGGTCTTCTCGGAATTCTCGAAACCAACACTGCAGTTTTTATTGACATCCGCCTAACCAACCGAACACACGCAGCCTGGCGGATGTTCTTTGGTGGTATTTTTATGCTGATTTCGCGCCATCATAATGCACCATCACATCCGCCGCTAGCGCTGCGTCTGGCGAGAACATCTATACAATGGAGCAGCTGGGAAAAAAGATTTTCTGTACCAATGTATGGCGTCGAGAATAAATGTGATTTCCAAGAAAAAATTGCTCCGAGGGCAATAATCTCCATGACACAGAATGTGACCTGCTTGTAGAAATGGGTCAAATTGAAGACCAAATTAAATTATTGATTTTACAGTTGGACACCATTTTTTTTTTCCAATTCTGATAAACAATGGTGATCTTGTTCATCTTGTTATTTTTCAAAACGGGTTTCCAATAGCTCAAACCATCAGAATTTGTCAACCTGTGTTTAACGTTAACGAAAACCAACGATGAAAAATTGTCCACCACTACAAAGGATCAGGCCAAAGACAGCTTACAAGCCGATGCAACACACCGTTTCGTTCGTACTTTCTCCCCTAGGAGACCCATAAATGATAATGAGTTCGTGGCAGGGAATCCGAACCAGTCGCGAGAAAGCCTTTGTGGCAGCGTTCAAAAATGGGCGGTGAAGGTGCGGTTTTATGGTCATTAAATTTTCATGTACACACACCCGCTAAGGTGGCTTGCGGAGGGCTGATCCTGGTGGGAAGCAGGGAACGTAAACATCGTGGGTTAATTCTTTTCGCACCTTGCCCTGCAGCATCCCTCCCAATCGTTTGCGGTTCGTGCGCCTTCGCGTGGAGATTTTACACCTCCTGTCGCTGGGGAGTCGTTAATTAACACTCCGGCTGGCAGTTGGTCGTGAAAGAACTTGTGGAACTCATCATGGCTCGGGATGATCCAGTGGGCCCAGATTTTGACCTTTTGTACTGTAAAGTACACGCCGGAGGAAGAAGTTCAAAGACTGACGGTTCTGTGGAGAGTCGTGGTGAATGTAAGTTACTCGACCATATAAGTGCCAGAGGGAAAAACGTAAAGCACGTTGCTCAGATCTGGAATTCAATTCATAATTACAAGAAGGAGAACTGGATTTATTCTATAGACGTATACCGTTGCTGAATGCAATGGAAAATTTTATACAACTATCTGTTAGAATTTAGTATAAATACATATATATTTAAATCAAATATTTGAGCTCAGAACAATTATGACATACGCTACGTCCGCTCTGTCTTAAGACTTGAATATCCTTATTTTTGCTGTCCAGTTGCTAGAACACCATTTTGATTTTCATAACAAGTTCTTGCATGTCAAATTACCCGACAAGAAAACAAACAAATATGTCCACCAAATCTTTGCCTCATTCCATACATTGTTTCAACTAAACCCATCAGAAGAAGCCTAACATCGGCGAACCAGCATTCACACTCGAACGAGACGAAAAAGAAAGTGTTTTGTCTGAATGACGTGTAGAGATTATGCTCGGATGCTTTGGCTTGTCTGACGAATGTGTCGTTTATTTAAATGGTTAGCCCGTTTCCTGGCATAACCGTCGTCGTCAAATTACAAAACGGTGGCATTAACCTGCCCCTTGGATGTGGGTCTCAGCCGGAAGACAAAATATCACCTATGAGCCTGTGCTCTTGGATCTAGTCGAGCAGGGTGTTACACAATGTTTGGTTTGGCAGCGGGTTATGCAAGCTGCGGTGAGCAATTAAAGGGATTCTGGCCCGGGGAAGTACATGGTTGTATGGGTTTATGATATGGTGTTATGGATATTAGTTTTTGTCGAAAAAAGGGCAGGAAAAAAATCTTACGTATGTAATTGTTAATCAAATTATATTGAGGAACATTGGTTGTTTATTTTTTGACAAAGGGTTATATGATTGTCACTTATTGGTGCAAAAAAACGTTTTAATAGCTTAAAAATAGCTTGAAAACAGCATATTGAAATCATAACAATCTAGCTCATTGATGATGATTGCTTTTGTGGTGATCGGAATGTGTTCCCGAACATGGACGCAAAATCAAGGCACCTGGAGAAATCGTTATCGCGAATACATACAGGCAGTGATCGCTTTTACTCGCTTGTAAATGCGCTCGAGCAAAGGAAGATTTGCGCATTCGGTTCCCGTGATGCAATGGTATCCAACAGCATCAGTTTCCATTCTGTTTCCGCGTGGAGTGGTCATGAAAACTCTTGTGTATTATTCTTACGAGAACAAAATAGAATTACGAGGGTCGTTCAAAAAATAAGTTTCAGTTCCTCATAAATCGCGGAAAAATAAAGTTAGGACAAAAAACAAGGTGATTTTCGTAATCTACGTTTTATTTTCTTTTTTTTTTTTTTTACATAATCGCCGTAACGTTCGAGGCTTTTTTCATAGCGTGGCACGAGGTTTTCTATTCCGAGCGCGAAGTGCGTAGCGTCCACCTTTTTGAAGTACGATGTAACTGCGTCAAAAATTTCTTCAGCGTTATCGAATCGTTGACAGCCGAACGCCTGTTTCATCACCGAAGTTGTAGTCGCTAAGGGCGAGGTCTAGAGAGTAAGGAGGATGCTCGAACACATTCCATTTGAATTTTATCAATTGCTCTTGAGTTACGCGAGCAGAATGGGGCCGTGCATTATCGTGGATGTGGTACACTCCTTTCGTCAATAAACCAGGCCTTTTGTTATTAATCGCGGTTTTTAATCGGTCCAAAACTTCACAATAGTACGATGGCGAAACAGGCGTTCGGCGGTCAACGATCCGATAACACTGAAGAAATTTGTGACGCAGTTGCATCGTACTTCAAAAAGTTGGAAGCTACGCACTTCGCGCTCGGAATAGAAAAACTCGTGCCACCAGGGTTGCCAATAATATTTTTCAAAAAACTGGAAGATTGATCTAAAAAAACTGGAAGAAAACTGTATCCTGTGAAATCGTTTTATTTTAAGAATTTCGGCTTTGATTTATCTAAAATCATTTTTTTACTTATTCCAATTCTTAAGAAATAGTCCTTCGAAGCGTATGTAGCTCATAAAATAGCGAAAGAAAGATAACTCTCCTCTGTCGCGATTGAAGTTCGATACAGAGTACGCGCGATTGATAACGGAACATATCGCCGGGAATATGGGTTTTAGAGGATTCCCTCGGTTACTTTCTCAGGTTAACAAAAGATAACTCTCCTTCGTCACGATGAAATTTCTAGAAAGCGTACGCGGGACTTCGGGTTTCTAGAGGAGTTCTCTCGGCTTCTCAGGTTAAGATAACACTCCCCTTCGAGATTGGAGTTCGATATATCGCTGGTCCGATTAGGTCTAGATTTTTTTCCGGTTATCTTTCCAGGTTTCCCAATAATAACTTTCCGCCGTCACGAATGGAGTTCTATAAAGTGTATAAGCTACGAATAACATAATATATCGGCGGGATGATTGATTTTAGAGGAGTATTTTTAGCAGATTTCCCACAGTTAACTTTCCATCGTTGCGATTGGATTTCGATTGGAGAAGATGCATGCGATAAATACTAGAATATATAACATGTCCAATTAATTGTACTGATTTTCCTTTTCAGGTTATCTAAAAATAATCTTTCCTGTCATGTTGTGACACATGAAATTTTCGGATTTACATTTCGTTGAATGGTCGATTGATGTAAACGAATGTAAACGGAAGGAATTTTACTTGGTTTTTTACACTCATATCAATTAAAGTCAATAGAGCACATTGACCCTACGAACTTTTGAGCTTTAGTATGATTTGGAGGACCTATAACGTCTGATGTTTATAAAAATTTATAGCCAGCATAGCAAATACACCTTGGATCGATCGGAAAAATAATATCAACAAACAAAATTGGTCAAGGAATAAGAAGAGTGAGAGAGGGATGATTTTTATACATCGTAAATCGCTTTGTAAAATGATGCAACCATATAAAAAACAGGATAAAACTGGACAATATTTAAAAAAAATGGAAGTATTTGCGGTTTAGCTGTTTGACTGAATCGAGAAAAACAACTGGAAGAATCCAGTTTAAACTGGAATATTGGGAACGCTGCGTGTCACGCTATGAAAAATGCCTCGAACGTTACGGTGATTATGTAGAAAAATAGAAAATAAAACGTAGATTACGAAAACACCTTGTTTTTTTGTCCTAACTTTATTTTTTTACGTTTTCTGAGGCACTGAAACTTATTTTTTGAACGACCCTCGTATGTATCAAACTTCATTAGTTGCTTTTGTAAAACCACGCAAACCCGACGGTTCTTTTCAGTACCCCCAACAAGTTCGAAATAGTTGAATTTCATGTTAATAATAATTTCATTCTCATACTCATCCACACACACACTAACAAGGAAAACTTTCAGCAATCATTAGAAATAATTGTTCATTCATTCATTGATAATTCATTCAGATGAAATTTCAAACAAATGATTACAGAGCCAGCGGTAGTCCTACGTTCACCATGCGGTTATATCACAAATATAACCCACTTCTTGTTTTTTTCAACAAACCAAAATATCTCATTTTGAATCTTTTACTTACATGAGATCTCTGTGCCAAAAAACACAATTTGATTATATCCTGAGTGGCAAATTCGAGAATTCTCGCGTACCAATGCAAGGCGGAAGAACTTTTCTTGACAAAAAAAAAACTCCTGCCAGAATGGGAATCGAACCTCCTGGCATGATATGTGTGACGCAAACCGTTCAGCCACGAGAGTCAATTTTTATTCATACACTGGCTGACCCGGTAAAGGTTGTTCTGCCATATATATTTTTTCCAGTAAATATTCCGATTATTAAATATTGTTAAATTAAACAGTGTGTTTGAATGATTTAAGTACCAATAAAATTAATCGAATGTGATCGATAAAATAGAACTTGTGTTCTATTGAGAAGAAAAATGACGCAGCGCTATATCGGTGCGGAGCAATTCAAGAATATCAGTGCAATCCAGCATTTCATGACGTATTTCATCGGGCAAACATCGTGACACGAGGTCTTTATATATAGAAGTTGAGAAATACTATTGATTGCTTACTAATTAAAATATGTTTCCTTTTTTTCAGGTATTTCAATTAGCTTTGATTACAACAACGGTAAGCTTATTATGTACACAAACGACCTAGTTACTCTTTTGTCAGCTTATTGTTATTTGCTTATTAGGGGGACTCTACTCTAGAAGGTAGAAAAATAACGGATTTTCGCGATTTTTATTGTATGTTGGAACTAAAGTTGATTATTGGGAAATTTTGGTGATTGGTTGAGGTATATTTGAAGATGTATTTTTTATTGTTTGAAAGCGTACCACCAGCAAAAAAAAACATGGTTCCAAAAACGCATTTAAAGATTCGTACAGCAATGCGACTTTCCTCGAGGTGACCCCAATGTTTTTGCTGTAACTTTTCAACGAGATAAAGTATCGAATAATTCACACAACATTTCTGAAGATGCCTCTCGAAAAATGCAAAAAAAAAGATTTATTTCTACTTTCCAGAGTAGGTCCCTTAACCCATGCAGAGTCATTCGTGATTGTAGTTTAGTGCACAATGGTTCAGGAAGTATTTTTTTTTTTTTTTTTATCTGTATTATAGTGATTTTCAACTCATTTGGCTGGTTCGTCACTTTTTACTTCCATTTTTGGAAGAATGTCGGGAGTGAGAATTCAACTCGTGACCTTTAGCGTGAGAGGCATGGATGTTACCACTACGCCAGATCGCCTCCACGGTTCAGGAAGTACATTTGAGTGGAAATTAGCATTCAGAGTTCGACAGTTATTCTCTAGACAAATGATAAAGCGCTCATTTTCATATTTTCAAAAATAGGGTGACCAAATTTTTCGATGAAATGAAAATTCTAACTTTCTTATCTTTATAGAGGTTAATATAGTTCAACAATGTGGAAGTCCCAGTTTATTTGAGAAATTTTGTGGAACAAAGTTTGTTTTGTATCTCTTGAAATAAGAGATATAGCGCTTTTTTTTAAAGTTGCGTTAGGGAAAAACGATTTTTTTGCTCAAACTTTTAAATTTCAAAATCAAAATACAAACTGTCTTAGAAGACTTTTAGAGCTTATTAAGGCAAACATTTCGTGATGCAGAACTATCTCAAATCTACTCAAAGTTTTTGATATTTGATCTCCGGAAATACGCTCTCTTCATTTATTTGTTGTTCTTTCTGGGGCAAACACGAAAATGTTTATTGGCGGCATATTTGACTTCACATGATGTGATATTTTCAAAACTACAGTAAAACCTGTTTTTGTGTGATTTTTTTTGTGCGTTTTTTTTTTCTGCGCGGTTTTTTTTTTGTTATTGTGCGTTTTTTTTGTGCGGTATATGAAAAGAAGCATATTTGACGAAGTTATCGTCCATTTAGTTTTTTTTCGATGGTTTATATGCATTTCAGTGCGAAAAAAGCATATTTGCGTCTCAATTGTCCACTTCTGAAATCATTCCCCTCCTCCCATCAAATGCTCTAAGTTTTTCTAAGTTTTTGCATGACATGATTTCTAACAGCAACACGTTTCGACATGCAACTAAAAGCACAAAACAGCCACGCGCAACCGAAAAGGCAAACTGTCCCATCGCAAAGTGTGAAACAAAAAGAAATTGAACGGTGAACTGTGAACGGTGTACCGAACACTAATTTTTAAAGTTACGGGTGAAGTTTTGCTCGATTTTATATCATGCGTTTTTTTTTGTGCGGTCCCTATCCCCCTTTTGCCTGTATGATATTTTTTGTATTTGAGTAAAAATTTCACATTTTTTATGCTTGCCCCATAAAGAACGACAAACAAATGATGAGAGTGTATTTCTGAGGAAGAAATATCAATAGCTATATTTGTTGTTTTGAGAAATAGAATAACGCTCCACAAAGTTGCTTAACTCTTTGGCGTCCGGCGAAACCACAGTGGTTACGTACGAAAACTAGCGTCTGAATGCCGGCGACACCACAGTGGTTACGTGCGCATAGTATCTAATGGCAGACAACAGCACTTTAGTATCGTTTGCATTCTGGTGGGGTTTTGTTTAGGTAACAATAACTTACACATCCCCAACATGTTTAAAATTTTTATAAATAGGGGAGGTGGGGAAAACGGGCGTTTTAAGAAGAACTTCAATTATATCTTTAGAAACTCATGTTTCTCCAAGCTTAAATGCAGTTTCTTGCATTTCAATATAGGGTAAGTGACCCAATTATGGGGGAGATATGTCACCAACTTGCAAAAATTTGCGAATAAATACTCTATATTAGTTTAAAAGTACATACGTATACAAAAGTATATTTTTTTTTAGCAGTTTTAACTCTGTTCTTGAAGATTCCCACTGACATTTTGATGATTAATTGACTAAATTGTATAAAAACATGTTTGAAAATGTCGCCTTCATGTACCCATTATGGTAATAGTGTTCCTGGAGTTTCGTAATAAGTGTACCTATTATGGTAATAGTCGGTGTCACATGGAAAAAGTTTTAGTAGTACAGGTCGGACTCGATTATCCGGAGACTCGATTATCCGGAGACCCGATTATCAGGAGTATTTTATTTTTGATTTTCAGAAATTTTGAATAATTTGTATAATAATTCTATATTGAATAGCTAATATGGGTATCAAAAGAAAGGGCTTGACTAGTAGAACACAGTTATTTATGAAAAATGCAAATCTAAGATGGCGGCCACTACAAAATGGCGGATTGCATATTTTCTCAGAACTTCATCAATATGGGTATCAAATGAAAGAGCTTGACTAGTAGAACACAGTTATTTATGAAAAATGCAAATCCAAGATGGCGGCCACTACAAAATGGCGGATTGCATATTTTCTCAGAACTTCATCAATATGGGTATCAAATGAAAGGGCTTGACTAGTAGAACACAGTTATTTATGAAAAATGCAAATCCAAAATGATCGCCATCGCAAGATGGCGCCATATATATTTTTTTCACAACCCCATCAATATTGGTATCAAATGAAAGGACTTGACTAGTAGAATACAGTTATTAATGCAAAATGCAAATCTAAGATGGCGGCCACTACAAAATGGCGGATCACCTATTTTCTCAGAACCCCATCAATATTGGTATCAAAGGAAAGGGCTTGACTAGTAGAACACAGTTATTTATGAAAAATGCCCAAAAATGTATCAAAAGAAAGTTCTCGACTAGTAGAACATAGCAGATAATGAAAAATCCAATTTCAAGATGGCCGCAATCCCCAAACAACTAATTACTTTTTGAATGGTTTCAATCAGATTGACCTGTTTCTATGTATTTTTGAATGTTTGTTGGGTTGTACCACATTCATAGAAAATTGATCCCGTTCCTGTTGAATGATTGATCTGAAATTTGGAACATACATTTAATTCTACTGTCATTATAAAATTGCGTATTCCATGATCTTGAAAAATTCAATTTGGCCGCCGCAAACAAATGGCTGAATGGCTTGATTTGGAGAATACACTACACTATGAACAACATAAATTCGAAAAGGTCGCTGCCACAAAATGGTCGACTATGTATTTTTTTGCAATCCCCTCAATATTGGTATCAAATGAAATGATTTGACTAAAAGTATTCTTTTAGTCAGTACAGGTCGGACTCGACTATATGTGGTTCGATTATATACAATTTTTGACTCGATTATATTCAGTTTGGAAAAAATATTTTTTTATATTTCTAATATGGCTTATTTCATGAAGTGGCTATTACATGTACAGTGGGGTAAAAATCGTGATTTTTGAAGATTTTGCTTGAATTTTCACCAGGAATTGTTTATATCTATATTGCAGCCAAATTAAGAAAAATAGAATGTGTACGTAAAAGAACAAATTGTGGAGCGGTTAAAGAACTTCATTTAAATTGATATAAACAATCTAGTTTAATATAAATTTTTAGGATAAAATTAA
The DNA here is from genome assembly GCF_029784135.1 of Toxorhynchites rutilus septentrionalis. Lineage (NCBI taxonomy): Eukaryota > Metazoa > Arthropoda > Insecta > Diptera > Culicidae > Toxorhynchites > Toxorhynchites rutilus. Next base: position 166,720,668 of record NC_073746.1, read on the forward strand.
TAATAACACATTAAATATTATTCACTTTTAAGTGTTTCACTTCCAAAATGTTATTAAAATTCACTAATTTAGTTGTCCCACTATTGTATCCTGTACTAAGTTTTCTCATCTTTCAAATGAAAGCATCAGAATCGTTTTCCGTAGCGTACTTTTTAATGTAGAGTCAGTTTGAGGCAACAAAGCCCGAAACAAAAAAAAAAGTTCTGTGACTATGTCATTGTTGAAATTCGAACATATGCGTAGGAGGATTTTATCATCAAATATGATTGTCTATCACCTCCTGAGAGAATCTGAATATTTTTTTTTTCATATGAGAAAGATGTTTTCTGACTTTAAGGGAATGAATCAAAAATAAAATTCCTTTTTTATCTTCAAAAAACGAAAAATACATGCAAAAAAACAAATAAAGAAAAAAAATTTTTTTGAATCGATTATCCGGAGGATTCGGTTATCCGGAGTGAAAAAAAAAAATAATACCCCGGATAATCGAGTCCGACCTGTATTCAAATAATACTTCGATAATAATTTTCAAACAATACTATGACTTCAAATCTTATTCCTAGTATGCAATACTATGTCGTTGATTCTACACTCGACAAAAATTATGGGAACGGAGCGCGAAGACGAAGTTTTTAAGTGATTCTAAAAACGTTGTAACTTTGTGAAAACCAATGCATGAAGATCACGATTTAAATAAAAAAAACACGATTTTAATGCATGAAGATGGGATATACATAATTTTAAATGAGAAATTATTGTTTTTTTCTAATATCCGGTATCCGGCCGGATATCAAATATTGACCGGATAGGCAGGATACCGAATATCCGCTTCATCTCTAGATTAGACTGTTGTCAGTGCTCCCCGGTTGTAAAATAACTGCCTGCTCCTCATTGCTAGGTCTCTCTGCTAGCTGACAAGAGAATCACAAAGGCGTGAGGGTTGTGATGCAGTTTTCGCTACTCTTCAGGAACTGAATAAAGGACATTAACCCATTCGCCTAAGAATTAATTTTCAATTGAGTGGATCAAACAAATATGCTTCTGTCGGACACGCATAGTGCTATTTCACTACACTATTCAGCGTTTAAAAGCGCCATATGATATGCAATTACACAGCGTGAAAACGAGAGTTGCAGCCATAATAACCTAACAACCATAACATAACAACGTACAACCATAATAGGACCATATACAGTGGTAGACATTCGTTTAGCCGCACCCTATTTTTTCTCAATATTTTTAAAAATAAGTCAATTATTTGCACAGTTTTGTTCATAAAAGACTATTATTGTTTATTTTCATCGAATTCATTCTAAAAAAAAGTATAAATTCACTTTTTGTTTTCTAAGTAATTTAAATATGTGGAATCAGGATGGACATTCGTTTAGCCGCATCCTAAAATTTCAATAAAAGAAAATTTGTGCGGCAAATTTCGAGTCCAATCGGTAGCTAATATTTAGTATGTCCACCTCCATTTCGGATCACTTTGAAAACTCGTTTTGACATCGAGTCAGACAGCTTTTAAAGTGTTGCCATATTGATTATAGCCCAACACTTCTGAATTACTGCCTTGAGGCTGGAAATGTTGTCAAATTGTCATCCGTTTGCATAGACCATCTCGGCCAAGATTCTCCATAGATTCTCTATGGAATTGCAATCGACTGCAAGCAGGTCATTCAAGAAGCGGAATGTCCTTCTCGGCAAACCATGCCTTCCAAGCAATCGGGAAACGTGGATCTATGCATTATCCTGCTAAAAAAACGATATCCTCGGTAGCGTTATTCTCAATATGGCCAATCAAAACGTCCTCCAGTAATTGAAAATACTTTTCGGAGTTCATTCGGGTGAAAATGAAACAAATGGGATGTTTGCTAAAAACTAACAAATAAGAAACGGCTCCCCACACTGTCAAACTTCCGCCCCCAAAGTTTCGCTTCGATCTCACGACATTCCGTCGACTTAAATTGTACCAATAGCAACTGTAACAGTCCGGACCATCCAAATTGAACTTTTTTCGCCGGAAAATACAAAATTTCTCCATTCTAGTTTCCATTCCACGTATTGCTGGGCGAAAATGAGATGGTTCTGCTTATGGGTGGCGCTCAGTTTCGGCTTCCCTTGAAGTTTCTTCCACATTATGTTTGGTGACTCGTTCAAGATGCGTGCAATATGCCCCTTCGTTACTGGAACAACCTATCTGGTTTAATGTATGAGCAGGACAACGTTTCCTGGATGCTTCGTGTCTTATTCGACCTTTAAGACGCAAAGTAACTTTGGTGGTCCCATTTGTTGGTCGTTATATCCCATATTTCAGGCACTATTTAAAAAAATTCCGTACCACCTTCTCAGATCGACCAATTTTTGTTACGATCGAGCGATTAGAAAAATTTCGTTCACTGAATATCTTTATTATTTTCCGCCTCTCTTTCGTCAATAGAATACCTTTCGCCATTCCTTTAAATTCTACGTAGATCACTAATCTGACCTGAGCAACTTCTCACGTTGCACATCTAAAAAAAAAAAAGACAGATAAAGGCTTGGTGATTATGCGAAAACCTGATTTTTATGCCCTGCGGCTAAACGTATGTCTCGGGAAAAAACGACGTTTGAATGTTTATATCCACCGATGCCGCCTTGTGTGGGTGTAATTGTGACGCGCGTCCGTTCAATAAAATTGACTTAAATATACTACCATTACAGCAAATAAGTATCCCGATAAAAAGAACATTCCTTGTTGTTTTGTAAGTGTTTCAAGTTTTTTTCCAAGTGCGGCTAAACGAATATCTATCACTGTAGCAGCTCTGCTTTTCTGCTTTGCAGTGATTTCCTACAACCATAATAGGAACATACATCTTTCGATATTGCGATAATTGACACGTAGATGTGAAATTGTACCAATTCTGGTAATACAAAAATACATGTTTATTTCGAAAAAACTGTATAAATTGGTCGAATCACAACATCAAGATGGTTGTAATGTATGCGTCAACACTGTGTTTGCATCAAAACAGCCACTTCACAGCACAAAAATCTCATTATTTTGATCGCATATTCCATAGCAAAATGCTGAGAAGCAGCATCACTGGGAAACACTATTTTCGAACTAAATTTTTCAACGAAAGAACAATGTTTCGCATCTAATCAAGTACCAGAATCGATAAAGAAGAGATTTATGACGTTTAAAAATCGTATTAGAGCCTTTAAAAATAGGATATGCTTTCTAAACTAACAAAAAACTCACTCGTTCTACCATAATTGGTACTATTGCGATGATAGGTACTTCTACCCTATCGAGTGAATTTCCCATTCCAATTCCAAATTCTTCAATTGAAAGTATTTACGGAATGAGGAAACGCAATCGTAAACAAATAACAGAAAAATTCCGATTCGATTAGTATGCAAATAATCACAACCCGTTCGCAGCAAAAAAAGAGTTATAAATGTTTTAAACTGTTTCATACACGTCATAACATGATGTTTTTTCTTTAAGACAGACATAGGCCTACGTAAAAACCTGAGAATTTATCAAAAAAGGACGACAACGCGTGCATTGGCTCAGTTTTTAAAAATAATCATAATTTGTAGGAATAAAAACAAACATTTATTATTCTGAATTCCATCCAGCGAACAAACTCCCATCAGTTCGTTGCCATCTGTTTGCGGATAAATTACCGTCCCGAGTGTAATGAAATTTCCCGTCAACCGTGTCGGATTTGATGAAGTTAATTTGACATCCAACGAGCCGTATTTCCATCCGTCTCGATTACATCCACTCTTCGCGCTCGGTGCAGTTTTACTTTTTAAGAAAATTGAATCGCGCGATTCTTCCCTGTCATGTGGCGAAGCAAAGATACAAGTGCCAATAACTGAAAAACTAGTTTTCCCCGCATCTGGTCGACTCATTCGTCCCATAGACGCTGCTATCTACCGACAGTCCCCCCAGGGTAAAACAGGAGCTAAACGGATTAAATTTTCATCGCACCCTTTTGAGCTGTTCTGAGTTTTATCAATTTAATCCATAATAACTGGATGAGATGAAGGAAATTTTGTGCAATATATTTTCAATGCTTGTTCAAGGTTATTTGTTTTGAATCTACAATATCTGTCTACTTTAAGAAAAACATTGTATTCATTATGGAAATTGGCCTAGTAATCAAAAAAAAAAAATTGGAGCATCAAAATTCCTCATCCAAAAGCCGCTTTGAGCGCACGATTTCTGCTGGTCTGAAAGTCTGCGTATTTTCTTATTTTTTTTCTTCATCAAACTTTTTACATTTCTTTACCAAGCTGTGTCACGACGACGCGTTCCACTCCCCCCCAGGAACGAAATAGGCGGAAAAAAGGTCATTACCGCTGGCGACTCCTCGCCACCGATGCAATTACGGCGTTGGGCCAGGATGCCATGTTGCTCGTTTAATTTTCTGGTAATTTTGAATTTATGTTTATTGAGCAATTTTCCATTACGGTCACCGATAGGGAGAGAAAGATGGGAGGAAATTCGCGTGACATACTCGCGAAGAACAACTTTACGCCTTGGAAGTCTTCAGCCATGAACCGGTCGAATGGTTCTTGGGGAAGATGTTTGCCGGCTTGCGTTGGGGAATTGTTTTTTGTGTTTCCTTATTCCTCGGGAAATTTGCCTCGGCATTGGCTCGTTGTGTTGGTTTATGTTTCTTTAACAATCACTGAAATGGGAGGTCGTTATGCTTGTACGATGGGCCGTTAGCGGGGTGCAACTCTTCAAATGGTTGTTGGCGAATTTGTCGTAGGATGTTGAAAAGGCTGTATGTTTTTCAGACTTTCTGTCCGACACCCGTTGTGAGCTAGGGGTAAATTAACTGATGATGAGGGTATTACGAGGATGCGACAGATGTACCGTTCCGCATGAATATTGTATCGAGCTTTTAATGATATATCCACCTGATGCTAAAAGTTTCCAACAGGAAAAATAATCTCGTGTACAGAAGCAAATTGGTTGAAAAGTAAAACATAGGAAAGATAAAAATGTGATAGCGTAAAATTTGATTCAATAGAGATCAAACTATACATTCACTCTTTGAACTACTGAATGATTATATCGGACTCAAGGGGTCTCCAAAATCTTTTGAAATCCTTCCTTCGATAGCTGTCGTCCATACCAGGGTCTAGAGGGTTCCCGTTGGGTCCAACACTGCTAGATTGCTCCGGAATTTCCAATGAAAGTCACACAAACATTTTTCACAACATTTACAATAACACCATATTTATTTGATTTAAAATACAATTGGTTTAATACATTTATTTTACATGATCAAACGAACTACTTCTACTGGCTAACAAGGACGAAACATAATTGGACTACGTTCACTACATTCAAATTTCTACTGTCGTCTATTTTTAAATTAAACAAAAAATACGGAGCTATAAAACAATAGGGCTGATCCCATGCAGCATAATAGTTCCCTAGTATTTATGGCTCACGGCGACTCTGAACCCGTCAACTGACATTTCGTATCTTCATGAAGCGTACAGATTATATAAATGCTTTCATTGCCTTATTTGTTATGCATGTGCCTTTTTCATTAATCCACTGTCGCAATAATCACAACCTAATATTGTGATGTTGGGGTCAGCTAATCACCCCGGCGTTGATACGCTAATTGAGACATTTATGTTGGTGCATTGCAATGAAGTGTCCACACCAATAATTTAAATGGTTGCTAAACGCTTCGAGGTTTGTTTCGAGCGGATCATTCAAATTATTTCCGCGGGTAAGCTCCACCGACAAAAAGAGAACACAGTATCCATTTCAGTCATGATGAAAGATATTAATATCGAATGCTTTTCAAATGCAGCGGAAACAGTTTGCTGCGAGCTTGGTGATCCGACTGCAGATGGTGGAAAATCGATCAGTTTATGACAGAAGAAGCAATCAGCTACATGTTTCTTTCTCCTCAATGTATTTATGTTCATACAAAAAAAAATTACATTGTATTGCGACGCCATTCAAGGACAGCTAGGAGCAACTGAAAGTGGTGCATTGATTGGATATCGGATTTTATGACAAATCCGCTATGCTATCTTTGCGGTAACGTTTACAGTTTTGTTGTTTGCACTTTTTGTCCTTCAAATAATTCCCAGAACATTTTATCTCTGCAGAGGATGCAAGTATGACGCCGTGCGACATGGATATGAGCTCAGTGGTTGGATTGCGAGTCCAAAGAAAATTATTTCATAATGATGTTTCAAACGGAATAGATTTTTCAGATCTGATTGTTTCTTTATTTACTTGCTAATTTAGCTTCTCTTTGTTCATCGCAGTGCAGTGTACAGAAAATAGTAACTATATGATCAGTGTTTCAATGGTTTCTTATATTCATCTATTAGGAAACACTAGGTAATAAGACACTATCGTGACAGGCATGTTTGAACTCTTCAAAGAATGTGATTCAAATGTAGATTTAGCTTATAGCACATAATACTTATAATTGTTGATTTTCGAACGACGTATGAAAGCTGTATGGAACTACGTCTGTTATGCGGACAAACAGTGATTTTTCGGAAACGGTTTTTCAAAATTGCTCAAATGTTTTCGGACAAAAAATGTTTGTTTGCATGTTGAGCAAACGTATTGCATTGAGTAGAATGCGAAACAACGACAAAGTCGATTTTGTTCATTTTGTCGTTAACGTCTCCTATACAAACATGGGCAGTAAAGCGCTGTCCCACATTAATAAAAATTTGACCGATTGATCTGAAATTTGGAACATACCTTCAACTCGGCTGTCATTACAAAACTGCGTATTCTATGATCTCAGCGTTGCCAACGTTCAAGTTTGAACTTAATTCTTCCAGTTTTTTTCCTCGATCCAGTTAAACCCTAAAATCTTCCAGTGTTTTTTTAAATATTGTCTAGTTTTATCCAATTTTTTTATATGTGTGCTTCAGTTTTACGAAATGTATGTAAAATAATTTCATAATGCATAAATATTATCCTCCCCACACCCTACCTATTCCATGACCAATTTTGTTTTTTGACATTTTACGTTCGATCGATCCAAGGTATATTTACTTTGGCTCGACCTTTGTGTTCTTACACATGGCCAGTGCTATGTTGCTCATAGCGTTGGGAAACCTGAAAAAATAACCCGAGGAATTCCGTTATCCGTCTGAATTGAACTTCAATCTCGAATGGGAACAGACGACGGGGGGCGAAGGGGCGGTTCGCTCTGAGTGTCACCCACGACCATAATAATTATATTGTTTCGAAAAAATGCTTTCAAAGTTTTGAATGAACGTCACCATTAGTGATTCTTTTTTGTTCGTTCTATAGAGGCTTTTCACTTGAGAGTTTATTCGCCTTTGCTCAGTGATTATTTGATTATTTAGTGAGAAATTTCACCATGGAAATGTTCATGTTAAAGAATCATTCTTGGGTTTTCTTCGTTTTGGATGGGAGAAAAGTTGCTGATACGAGTAAAGTCATTCGTCAAATGAGTCAAATGAAGAGTCAGCTTTCATGAAGTATCTTTCTCGCAAAACTATTTACAGACTAACTCTGAGTAACGTTGCGATCAGACTCAATGCAATGTATTTTTTCCTTTGACAGAAATGCATAGAAATGTTTTCATTGTGAGTTACATGAGCGATGAAAATCGTCAAAAGGATTGACAAAATTTTTTAAATCAATTCAGACAAGACACATGTCAGCAGTATCTGAAAACTAACTGAAAATTAAAAATCCCCCAATAATGAATGTTATATTTCTTACAATGTTTCTGTGTTTGGTAAATTAAGTCCAAACACTTATAAAAAATCGACGGAAGCCATCTGGCGTAGCGGTAACATCCATACCTCTCACGCTTAAGATCACGAGTTTAGTTCTTACTCCCGATATTCTTCCGAAATGGAAGTAAAGTGAAATGGAAGTAAAGTTTATTATATTCTTAAATTTGAGTTTCCGATCGAATCCAATCCGATCCAAGGGTAAACTTAATTTTTCATTAGAGAACGAAAACAAAGACTTTAAAATTCTATTTCCCAAGCATTGGAATAGGTAAAACAATCATTTTAGATAGATCAAAGCCGAGCTTCTCTTCTCTTCTTTTACAGGATCCAGTTTTCTTCCAGAAGAGCAATCTTCCTGTTTTTTGAAAAATATTATTGGCGACCCTGCATGATCTTGACAATCCAAGATGACGACCGCTACAAAATGGCGGCCCACATATTTTCTCAAAACCCCATCAATATGGGTATCAAATGAAAGGGCTTGGCTAGTAGAACGTAGTATGTAAAATGCAAATCCAAAAAAGTCGCTATCACATTAGAGTGGCAGCGTAAATGGTCATGACAAATTCCAAAAACCATGTCCATTCTATTTATTGATCCAACAAAAAAATTCCTCTGCAAAACTTCAGCTCAATCGGACATGGTTTAGGGGTGCCTCAAAGCGCTCAAGGTTTTGATTTTTTGACGTAGGATTACGTCTTTCGGAAACATATTGGGGTACAAATTGAAAATCAAAAATCGCAAACGCTAATTGCTCAGTCATTTCATGGTGGATTGATGAAATTTTTGCGTCAATCGATTTCGGCACTCCATAACAATTTTCTATATTGAATAAAATAATATATGTCATGAAACTAACTATCGAACATCCCTATCCTAACGGAAATATCCACTTCTAATTGGTCTAAATGGACGACGCATGCGGCGGTTCCCTAACAGAGAAATCAAAATCAAGCTGCCTGTGGGAAATCGGCATTGCAAATACTTCAAAGTAGGGGGAATTTTTGTTCCCACCGAAATGTGTTCCCTAACAGAGACATCTAAACATCATAAACGAGCCTCCGAAACCACGCTGAACGGTTCTGGAACTTACAACCAAGCCTATTTTTTCTGGGAACAACGTATGACAACGTATGATTCATTCTCGGTGTAGTTTTCCTTGTACGACCTGGACGTCTACTCAGGGGTTTATGGGAATTTTTATGAAATACAAAAATCTGAAGAAAATCTATCAGTTTATTAAGATTGAAATCAAATAATTACTACGCAGCACTCCAATTTGATAACAATTGCATGCCGCTCAGTTTATCAACTTTTTATCGCGTTCTTATCATGTATAACCAGGGATGCGTTACCAAGATAATTGAGGTAAAATCATTTGATGTAAGCAGTGTTGACACATGTACAGATTTATCTGGAAAGGTAGAGACTGTATATTATTACTATTATTTTTTTTTTGTATACAGATTCACCGATACACCACACAGTAGATTACATTTTGACGTAGGACTACGTCTTTCATTTCTATACCGGGGTGTAAAATCAAAGATTCGAAAACGAAGGCGTTACGCCGGAGACCGAGATTTTTTGCGTTAATAGCTCCTAAATAACTGAACGAAATGGTATGATAAACACTTCATTCGAAAGATAAAATGTCTACGCGTTATAAACTTGTTACTTTTTGATCCAAAAACTTGTTTCAATAGCCTTAAATACTTTCAAAACAGGCTATTGAAATCAACAATCGGTATATAAGCGAGCGCCGCTCGGAAATCCACTCAGTTATAATTGAACAGCGATTGAGGTACCATCGCAGGAATGAATGGATGTTTTCCTAACACAGACTTCAAAACCATGGAGTCTGGGGAAACTGGCATTGCAAAATAGATGCAAGCAGCGAGTACTTTTGTACTAGTTTCCGCTTTTGTGAATTGGGATGTTTTCCTAACACAGACTTCAAAATCATGGAGCCAGTGGAAACTGGCATTGCAAAGTAGATTCAAGCAGTGAGTACTTTCGTACACGTTTGCGCTTTTGCAAATTTGAATGTTTCCCTAACACAGACTTCAAAAACATGGAGCCAAGGGAAATCGGCATTTCAAAATAGATACAAGCAGCGGGTACCTTTGTACTCGTTTGCGTTTTTGCAAATCGGAATGTTTCTCTAACACAGACTCTCAAACCATGGAGCCTGGGGAAATCGGCATGGCAAAATAGATGCATCGGGTACTTTTGTACTCGTTTGCGTTTTGGAAAATCGGAATGTTTCCCTAACACAAACCATGGAGCCGGGGGAAATTAGCATTGCAATTGAGATGCAAGCTGCGAGTACTTTTGTACTCGCTTGCGTTTTTACAAACCTGAATGTGTTTTCACATTCGCCAGCTCACTGAACTTATACGCATACCGTTTGATGATTAGGCAAAATGTTGATAATCATTTGCTGCGATAACCACTACCATAATGGGATTTGTGTGCAATTGAATTCGTAAATTGTTTCATTCATTCACTAGTTTAATCAATAATTTAATCAACAGCTCTGCGCAGCGGCGATATCGTACCCAATGAGGAGTATTCGAAGTGCGATTATTGCTAATTGAAAGAACACAAATGATTACTAAGCTAACGGCAGTCCTACGTCAACCTTGCGGTTATATCATAAGTATAACCTATCCATAGTTTTTTTATCTGATGTACAGACAGGTACAGATTTTCGAGACATTGCGTTTTGCTATTTAGAAAGAGAGTGGCTTACAAAGGATTAGAAATGTGGAAAGGAATTCATAGTACATTTTCTCTTCGTTCGCACTGTAGGACGCGAACAAAAACTTAACTTGACTTTTGAATAAAATAATCTGTCCTTAACGATCAATGTAGCCTTTTTTACCCTGGTCATTAGCCTATACGCGGTATGGCTATTAAATACGGAGACTGGTTACGAAAAAGGGTTATATTTTAAAAATTACGGTACAACGATATGCTCCCTTTCCCGATTTTTCCTTCACCTCTTCTACGGACTGAAATCGGGTACCTTTCAACACGGATTTGATCTTGGGGAATAGAAAAAAGTCGCATGGGGCTAGATCTGGCGAGTACGGGACATGTTCGAGCACTGGAATGCCCTTTTTTTATTAATTCGTTTATTTTTGCAGGCTCAGTAACTTAAGTTTAAAGGAGCCGAATTCTTCATTTCAACTTATTCTACTATTTATAGCAAGGGGACGAATTACCCGCAAAGGAAGGAAAGGAGGATATAAGGACATAGGGACAATCACACACGAAGATCGATAGCTTTAAGGAAAACATATATATGGGACATGTAATCAAGGTCTAACCGAGTGGAATGCCCTTATCGGCTAAAAATTGCTTCACCGACAGCGCGTTATGGGCAGGTGCGTTGTTGTTTGTGTTTCACGTCACACATGATTTCCGACGCGCACTACAAATCACGTTCCATTCAAACCACTGCTGCTCGCAAACTACTATAGTGACAAAAACGTGTTTTCGTACGTCACTTCAAGACACTTCAAGCTACCGTTTTCCTCCCACCCCTCTAGGGGGCCCTCCAGGCGCGCAGTCTCGTTAATTCCGGTGTCATATTTATATACCCGATAACCAGCAGCATGCATCCGAAATTGGACTCAATGATGCACAAAATTTGAAAAGACGGCTTGACACACTCCAATTTGATTTTCAATATTCGTCGAACACTGATCAATCAGTCTACAGAAAAATATGAACCAATCAATCGAAGCCTAAATGCAAAAATGGGACACCTACGTATGAAAACCAACAGAATCCAATAACACATTGCCAAAGCGGAGCGTGACTTCGAGATGAACGTGGATTTTCGGGTGGCATGATCGGTGGCCACGTAATTTGAAGGATTTAGACCGGTGACAGTCCCACAGTTTTGGTTTCCTCCGTTTCATCCCATCGACCATGGACCGCTAGAATTACCGAACGAATAATGACATAACTGCCAGCGGATGAAAAGTCACGTCACGATATTTGCATTTGCATGTACCGACCGTGTGTATGCGTCACTTCTGGTAGTTGGGTTCCATACTATGAATCCCAATGAATGTCGGTCGGGCGGAGGAAAAGTTTTATTATCACACCGGTCGTGATATAAACACGTTCCTCTCGAGCAAAAATGGCTTCACATATCGATGCTAACGAGCGGTGTATAACAGAAGTCAATTAATTACAGAGAGAGAGTGAGTGAATGAAGAAGAAAGCAGAATCTGATGACTGATGAAGTTTTTTCAGAGTAAAATAAGTCTATGAATGAATGTATGTGGAGGAGTGAAAAGTTTGTCTATGCTTTAGTAAGCAACATATGCGAGTTGAATATCAATTTTTATGTTGATTTGCTCCATAATTCCCGCTCGTTTGTTCTATGCCGAAGTTTGTTTTACCAAATGATGAGTGTGTGTGTGTGTGTATATATGTATATTGCTGACTGACCAATTATAATTTCTCCCTAGAAAGGAGTTATAGAAGATATGTTTCAGCACAAGCCGAGAATACGCTGAACTCACAATCAAATTATTTGCTGTGGGTCTGTTATCCGTTATCTTGTTAGTTATTGGAGATTCATGGCAACACTCGGAATCCTCGAATATTGAAACAAAAGATCTATACTGAGGACCCAATCCAATTAGCTAAACGAACGGAAATCCATTGGATACGTTATTGAAGTTGTCGCTTGGATAATGCAATGGAGACAAGACGGCTAGCTTCGTTTGTGGTACACCCAAACTAGCGTTGTCAGAAAGCATTCCATTTTCGACAGAAACATTTCATTTCATGCCTTGAGATGTCAAATAGGCAAATAATGTCATATGTCCCCCAACACTTTAAAGGGCATATTCTAGTCTAGATATTTGAAAAAAATCAAAATTTATTTCTGTATTTCAGGCATTCAAGAATATACCCAAGAAATAATTTATCGAAAATCCTATTATTTACCGAGTTAGAGCCATTTTGGTGATGCTATGTCTAACCTGGTACGACCATAACAATGAACTTCAAACGCGTTTTTCTCGAAACTAGTTTTTTTTTTCAAACTGGCGTACACGATATCTCAAGTTCTACTAAACCGATTCATGTCGTAAAGGATGTGTCACATCAAATTGCATCACGGAAAAAACGCTGTAGAAATTTAATTTTTAGGAATTATATCTTCAGCTTTTGCTTATAATCAGATAAGAGTGTATAGATCACGTTGGCCATGCTTCAGTGTCAATTTTTCGTAAATTTGGAAAAATGTCGTCGAACGAAAAAGAGCGTCGTGAATTAATCCTGTGCACTCATTTCGAGAATCCGGAGTTGTCACATCGAGACATCGGTAAGATGCTGGGAATCGTCCAATCCACGGTCAGCAGAGTACTAAAACGATACTTCGAGAACCTAATCATCGACCGGAAGGTGAAGAACGGCAAAAATGGATGCTCCGTCAGTGAAAAAGATCACAAGCGCGTATTTAAGCAGTTTAGGCGTGATCCGAGAAGTTCGGTCCGGGATGTCGCCAATAAGCTGAATTTGTCAAGTTCATTCGTCCAGCGGACCAAGCAGCGGGAGGGCCTGCGTACACACAAGGTTCAGAAGGCTCCTAACCGCGACGAAAGGCAAAACATGGTGGGGAAGACGCGAGCCCGGAAGCTGTACACCGAAATGCTGACGAAGCCGCATTGCCTGGTAATGGACGACGAAACCTACGTCAAAGCGGACTTTCGTCAGCTGCCGGGCCTGTTGTTCTTCTCCGCAGAGGACAAATTCAGCGTTCCGGAGGAGATTCGCAAGCAGAAACTATCCAAGTTTGCCACAAAGTACATGGTGTGGCAAGCGATCTGCTCTTGCGGAAAGCGGAGCTCCCTCTTCGTGATGACCGGCACGGTAAACGGGCAGGTTTACCTTAAGGAGTGCCTACAGAAGCACTTACTACCACTATTGAAGCAGCACGAGGGCCCGACCATCTTCTGGCCGGATCTCGCTTCGTGCCACTATTCAAAGGACGTGTTGGAGTCACCTTCATGCCAAAGGAAATGAACCCGCCCAACGCGCCGGAGCTTCGCCCAATAGAGAAATATTGGGCGATTATGAAGCAGGCCCTCCGGAAGAACCCAAAAGTTGTCAAATCGGAGGCGGACTTCAAAAGAAAATGGATTTCTGTTCAAAAAAAACTACAACCTGACGTTGTACAGAACCTTATGGACGGGGTAAAGAGGAAGGTGCGAGCATACGGGCTTGGGCTCGAAGTATGAATAAAAATAAAATGCCAAAAGTTGTTTAATAGTTTTTATTTTACTGTCTAAAATTTTCAAAAGGATCGGTCTACTGGGCGAATTTCTACAGCGTTTTTTCCGTGATGCAATTTGATGTAACACACCCTTTATTTATATGGATACAATCTACAGGCATCGCATGAACCTGACAATGGATGAACAGAAAGAATACCCTTACGCCTAAATGGCTACTACTGTGTAATTTACCATAATGTAATGGAACAGAAAACTTAACGCCTAAATGGCTACTACTAACTACTGTGTAATTCACAATTCATAGAAACATAAACATATGTACATGTACACGATTAAACCCGGCTCTGTTACAGCTAAATGCTAATGAGCCTAATAAATAAATGGGATAAAAAAAAAGTCATAATCAGCGAATCGTTGCACGTAGCTCTCCAGACATAAGTTACCCAACATGATCATAATTTGTATCATTATAAAGTTCGCAAAAATGAAAATTTTCTGATTAAAAAGTGCAATTGATGGTCAGTAGAACAAAGTTTAGGAGCAGAATAATCGGTTCAGTCATGGGATCGTTTGAATGAGTCAATATACGATTGACGGATTGAATATGGTGATACTTAACTTGGAACGAGAATAATACACCCAAACTAGCGTTGGCAGAAAATATTTAATCTTTGGCAGAAATGATGCCATTCCGTGTGCTAGAGAGTCAAATGTGCAAATAATGAGCTATTTTAAAAGCTTAAAAATGGTTTGTATGTATGCGTGCAGACATCTCTTTGGGATTGTGCAAAAAAAAAGTCCATACGACGTCAATGGGGATCGAACCAAGGCCGGCTAGAATGCAAAGCTATTTTACACGATCACGCTATCCACATGGCTAATGATGCTTCAGCAGTTGTTCAGCAAATACGTGATAATATGGCAACTGATTATAAAATGAAGTTGGGAAGTGTTTTCTAGGAGTAAAAAAGAGCGCATGAAGGAGAACAATATCTATCTCGGTCTGGGCCGTGTATGTGGCAAAGTATGCGGAAAGCTTATTTGTCTTTTGTTTCGCTCGTATTAATCTTATATTGCTGTACCATGTATATTATACAAATTCTTACCAGTATTTGTGAGTCATGACATTTTCTGTTATGTTATGTCTCATTTAAAATCATAAATTGGGATGACAAAACATGAGCTAAAAATCAATTTTGGGTGTAGTTTCAGCTCTTCAAATCGCTCAAGATTTCGCTTAACAACTGCTTCCAACGAAAACCACCTCGTCACGTTGCATTCAACGATTTTATAAATCAAAGTGTGCATTGTAAAAAAACAATATTTGAATTTAATTGAAAATCTGTAAATTCTGTAACTTTGCTGAAAATCTGTAATACTCTATACATAGATTTTGTATCTAAAATTTGGCAAAAATCTAATAAATACAGCATATTCTATATATGTGGCAACCTTGCTTGGGAGACGGATGTTTGATGGTTTGGATATTTTTTTTTTATTTTAGGATCATTGATTGCTGTTTTGCATCAAAACCACTGCAATAGTTGAATAATTGGATAAAATAACACACAATTTCACAAAAATCAGGGTATTTACCAGATGAATGCCCAAATTGTTTCAGGTGTAGTTTGTTGCACGATGCTTAGCTTGGTTTTAATTTTTACAGGCTACCTGTAGTGCGACACGAATAATTGCACATTTGATCCTCTAATTGGGCATTTTTGTAAGCATCCTTTGTGCGAGTTTCTACAACACGTTAAATTTTTGAGGATGTTAAGGGTGGTTTCCAACCATTTCACTATAATACCGTTTTGTCTCATATTGCGAACCCTTAAGCTTTGATGGTCATTAAACAGTGTCTCATGACTCAATACTCTTTCGCGACATTAATTTGATTTTTGGATACAATAGAGCCTTCTTTTTCAATTGACTACAATAAAATTGTTTTACAAATGCATATTCATGGTGAAAAATTAAAAATATGTTTAGTCACTTTTGTCTCAAATTCCGAACACCATTCTTGTCACTGAATCATATTCCGAACACTTTTGTCTTAAATTCCAAACAGCAAAATCGCAATTTAAAAAAAATCATAACTTTTGAACTACTGGACCGATTCATATCATCGATATATCAAATTAAAGTCAATTAGCTAGTCTTTTTTGGGAAAATGTTATGCTCGCAAAAAAATGGATTTTCTTTTGGTAATTATTGATTGTTTCTTAAGACCAAGGGCGCTATATCGGTATCTATACCTGTAAATGATGTTCAAATGAAGTCTGTAACCCAAAACTGTCAGGGATTTGAATATTAAATCATTTATAACATTTAAGTTCAGTAAATTCACATCTAAAAATTAAGTGTTCACAATTTGAATCATGCGTAGAAACTTGATTCATATTTCGAACACTAATTTTAATGAAGATTTCTGCATAAAATATCATTTTATTTCATCCATTTATTGTTGACTAGCTGACCCGGCAAATTTCGTCCCGCCCAAAATTTGTGTTTTTGTTATCAATACCTTCAAACATTCACGTTTTCCTACTATGAGCAAGTTCATGGGTCCAATCGCAAAACTGTTCATTGATAGATTTTCTAGTCGACCCCGTTGAATTAACCTTTTACTATAAAATCCCTAGTATTTCTAACAAAACTCATCATTATAATATCAGATTGTTTTCAGACACAATTCTCGTTCAAGATTTTTCAACCACTTGCAAATAACATGTTTCTTCGTTACATGGAATAAATGTTTTATACAGAAAATATAATAGAATAAAGACAGCCTTAAATTGGATAATTCCTTCCTCGAGTTCTGCTCTTATCACATCCGGCGATCCATTTTTTGGTATAGATATTCTTCTATCTAAATATACCAAAAAATGGATCGCCGGATGTGATAAGAGCAGAACTCGAGGAAGGAATTATCCGATTTAAGGCTGTCTTTATTCTATTATATTTTCTGTATAAAACATTTATTAGGAGTGCGTTTCATCACATGAAAATCCATTTCCACTTTCGAACAAAGATCAATTTCGCTAGCGCAAACATCAAATGGACTAACAGCTCTTGTCACTATGTAATTGTAGAACATATGGGAATTGAATTTTCCTTTTTTCCTTCAGAGTTCTCCGAAAATTTTCAATTGTCATGTATGGTTGGAATATTTTTGGTTGAAATATGTGTAATATTTTTATGGGACCACCTCTCCATTCCAGAGAAGCGAGGGGTGTTATACCATTATAGAAGCATTTCTCATACCCAAAAATCCTCACATCTCGAGTGCTTGATTAGTTCTCGAGTTATGCAAAAGTTTGTGTTTCGTTTGTATGGCAGCCCCCCTTAGAGAGGTGGGAGGAGTGTATGCACCATAGAAACGTTTCGTGCACCGTCAAAACTTCACATGCCAAATGTGGCTCCATTTGCTTGATTAGTTTTCGAGTTACGCAGAAATTTGTTTTTCATTTGTATGACAGCCTACCCTTAGAGAGCGGGAGGAGTGTATAACCACCATAGAAATATTTATTGGATCCTAAAACCTCCACATGCCAAATTTGGTTTCGTGTGCTTGATTAGTTCTCGAGTCATTCAGAAATTTGTGTTTAATTTGTATGGCAGCCCCTTTTAAGAGAGGGGGGTGGAGAGTTTAACCACCATAGAAATATTTATTAGACCATAAAACCTCCACATGCCAAATTTGGTTTCGTTTGCTTGATTAGTTCTCGAGTAATTCAGAAATTTGTGTTTAATTTGTATGGCAGCCCCTTTTAAGAGAGGGGGGTGGAGAGTCTAACCACCATAGAAATATTTATTAGACCATAAAACCTCCACATGCCAAAATTGGTTTCATTTGCTTGATTAATACTCGAGTAATTCAGAAATTTGTGTTTTATTTGTATGCCAGCCCCTTTTTAGAGAAGGGGGTGGAGATTCTAACCACCATTCAAATATTTATTGGATTTATTGGAATTTTCATGTTGATCGGTTCAGTAGTTTCCGAATCCATAAGAATCAGACAGACAGACAGACAGTAATCCATTTTTATATAAGGTACACCGGGGCAAGTTGAAACGATTTTTTCAAAGTTCTCAAAAAATCACTAAACCACTAAATTCAAATCTGTTTGCGGCATATACAAGGTATGACAGATGACTTTCGATAAAAAATAGGTTTTCACACTGGATGTTTCGAAAAATATCAATTTTTAAATTGTTTAGCTATCATATGCATTGTATCAACTTGTCACGTAGAGCGGGGTAAGTTGGAACGCGGAACTTTTCATGAGATTAATGTATGGTTTCGCTTCTCGAACCACCTACAACTGATTTATGAAACCCTAAAATGAAGGAATCACATAGAAATATTTGGAAAATAGGGTTTTAGTACACGTGAGATGTCGGGGAGTAGTCTTATACACACAAAATGGACACTACACACTAGAATTAATATTCGAAACAATATCATCAATAATACTATTTTAGACGCTTTGATGTCAGAGTAGAGTCACTCAAAACGATCACTAATGAGGTTTATGGGATCAAATAATAGTCAAATCTTACATAAGTACTCAGAAAAGGAGGAGGGGATGCCTAGTGGAAACTTGTTTAGGAATAAATACATCTAAACATTTTCATGCAAATGACCATTTGTTACATGTTACGTAGGGAAGAGGGAGTCTAAAATAGTAAACACATTATATTATGAAATATTTGAACGACCCCTAATTGCAAAATTAACTAATTTGACTTGTATCATGCCTGTGTATACATAAATTATGTAGAACATACTGAGGAACAAAATATCATGCGTCATGCGTAGAGACTTGATTCATATTCCGAACACTACTTCAATATTAATTTTAATGAAGATTTCTGCATAAAATATCCTTTTTTTCACCTATTTATTGTAGGTTCATAATGAAAACAACAAGCAAAAAAAATTTAAACAACTACAAAAACTGAGAAATTAATGATGCTTGTTTTTTACAGATTTTTTTTCATTTTATCATTTTTATTACTGATTTTGACTGTAACTTTTTTGCAAAATTCCTAATGTTATAAATTACAGGGTGTATCAATGCCTATAAACGGTGTCAAAATGAAGCTTATACCTCAAAGAATGTCTGTGTTTTCATTTTTCAATTATTTATAACATAAAAGTTTAGTAAATTTACATTTAAAAATGAAGTGTTCGGAATTTGAGACTGTTCGGAATATAAGACAAAATGGTATGTATTTTTCACACTTTTTAATAGTTATTGGTTAAATTTCCAATGGTTTTCCTATTTCAACTTGTTTTTTCAATAATAGGCAAATCACTGTAAAAGTAATTATAACGGCGAAAAAAGCAACATAGTAGTGGTAGTCTAACTAATTATTTCTCTCAGTGTGACGATTAATCGATTAATCGATTATTTTGAGACGATTAATCGTTTCGAATAACGAACAGCTGAAAAATATTCGATTAGTTGACGAACGATTAATTTCAAAAATCGGACATCACAAGTTCCGGATTGAAGCAAGCTATCGGAAACTTAATTTCTAATTATTTTGTTTATGAATGTTAGGATTGAAGTAAATTATCGACATATAGATATGTCCTATAATTACTTTGTTTTTCCTTTCTGGAATGAAGCTATTTCTGTCAAATTTAAATTGTGTTTCCGGATATTGATAAGAATCACTTCCTCTCGAGACGACCACTTACCACTACTCAAAGTAAAATGTACATTGATTGATGGTTTTCCTTCTACTCGAGATTTACCTACGATTGCGGCTTCGAAAACATAACACTTTTCGCCTAAAAAAAAGCCTGTTATCCTGGACAGCCTCTCAGTCGACAGATGCACTCCCTATCCTTCGCTCTCGTCTGATGGAAATGGTTTCACAGAAAAGCACAAAATAATAATTTCAATGGGCCTTTCATCCTAGCACATTCACTTGGTGGGGGCGTTCTGGCGGAAAGTCAGTGCACAGGATGAAGTGCTTGTTCCTTGGTTTGCCGTGCAGAAGGTAATGTTGAGCAAATGGTAGGGTGGAAGGTTGCGGTATCGTTGATGTTGATGGATGCATCGCCGTGTACTCTCTGTCTCTCTCTCTCTCTCTCTCTCTCTCTCTCTCTCATCAAGATGAGACCGAAGTGCCCTTGCTGAAGTGCAGCGCCTGATTGCAAAGTAAGCGCAAAATCTGGGTGCACGAAAATCACGATTTGTCACGTTTTCGTTCACCGCTTGATTCTGGCAGCCAGGATGGTTGTGCATAGGAAAAAGAGGAATTTTTCAACAAACTTTCCCTTACTCAACCAAAACGCAGAGTTATTTGTGAAAAACTCTACACGAAAAGGAACCCAAGAAGGACGGGACTCATAACCATTTTTGTGCTAGTATAACATTTATATTCATCTAAATTGGCGCTGTTTAGACACATCAAATTTATAGATATCGTCACTTTCTCAGTCTGGATATTTCAAAACTTTTTGTTTCTTAAAATGATGTGACGATTTATAAAGTTATGTTTTATTACTTTCATTCATATTACCTTCGCAGTTTCAACGAAACGCGGTGAGATTCATTCTACGATCACTTCCATTCAACGACAAAGTTATGCTTCTATTTCGGACGTTCTGACTCTGAATTGCAAATAATTTTCCGCCCCCAAAATAGCAAATTGGTGGCTTTACAATGTGGCACAGCTTCTGACTTTTTTGGCCAACTAGGACACTGTTAGCATTATGCCCAAACTATTGCTGGTGTAGTTGAGCTTTTTCATTGTTCTAAAAAAAAAGTTTCTCTCCCCTTTATTTCGAAGCGCTTTCGAGGATTATTTTGGAAAATTTGAGGCATCTTCCGCAACTAGATTACAGAATCGCACGATGGGTGATGCGAAGGCTCTCGAGGGAACTTTGCGAACGTTATGTTTCCGTTTCAATTCGCACCAACTTCGCAATGGCGAGGAAGTGGCGATAAATGTTTCAGCTGGAACACGGTGCCATTAACCCGTTGAATCCTCCACGTGAACTTTAAGGTTCTCTGATTTATGGTATCACCATGCCCGTTTCACTGGGAACGGTGGCAATTCCACTACTATTAGTCTTATTCGGTGGAAGGTAGTTTGACCGTCCGACGGGGGACGACTCGAGTGTGAGACCCATAAATTATGAAAAGTTTTGGTGCATTCGCTGCGCTTTACTGTTGGGTGAAAGGACCGCCATTGTTCCTTCAGTATACGTTCGGTCTACAATGGTTTCTAATTAGTTATATGTAATTGATAGCGCCAAAATGAAAAAATGGGTGGGTTATATCTATGATATAACTGCAAGGTTGACGTGGGACCTCCTTAGCTTAGCAATCATTTCAGTCAGCAGAAGATATGAGGGCATATCCTTCAATGCAATCTTGAATAACTGAGCCAAAGCGTTATGTTCGTACCCGTTCTTGTAATCCGTGTTAGGAAATCACTTTTCGAAGTGCAAAAAAACATGCAGGTGCAGAAGTACCTACGGCTTGCATGAATCAACAACTTCAACTTCTACTTTTTATACCATAGCGGATTTTATACTATAGAGGATTTAATCGATTTTACCAGGTTCCTTAGTTTAGGAAACCGTATTAAGGAAACATATTCCAGTTTGCACAAAGGCAAGTGAGTACAAAAGTACTCGCAGTTTGCATTTATTTGCAAAGCCGATTTCTCCAGACATCTTGGTTTTGGAGTCTGTATTGGGCAAACACATTTCAGCCGGAACAAAAATGCCCCCGACTTGTATGAATTTGTAATGCCAACTTCCTCAGACACCTTGAATGTGAAGTCTGTGTTGGGGTAACACATTTCTGTCGAAACAAAAATACCCAAGATCTGCATGTATTTGCAATGCCAATTTCCCTACGCTCCATGGATTTGAAGTCTGTGTTAGGGAAACACATTTCAGTCGAAACAAAAATACCCCCGACTTCCATGTATTTGCAATGCCGATTTCTCCAAGGTTGCTTGGTTTAGATGGCTGTGTTAGGGAAACCGTAAATCGGGCCAATCAAAACGAGGCAGTTAGGGCGTTTAGACAACGCTCAACATTTTACAGTTATTCAATTGTTTATCTAATGAAAAATAACATTTTATTAATTGCGATGAAAGCGTAGAAATATTCCCTATCAATTGATGCAAACATCTTTCCCATCCAGTAAGAAATGTTCGAGTTATAAGCATTCGGAATCTTTCATTTTTTCCTGCATGTTCTGTGTTTAGGTCTTCATTTTACCCCCCATATACTCCGGTTAGACGTAGTCCCACGTCAAAAAAAATAGAGAATGAGAGCAGCTAATGTTTTTTTTATCTGCCGCTACCAAACTGCAAAAAATCCTTCTTACACCTTACACATTCTTCGCATTATTTCGATCATTTCCTCAACGATGGGTAGCTGTTCAACCGATTGTACCTCACACGCTCCGGACGTGTGAGGACAGTGACGGTACCGTTGGTTTGTTCCGAACTGAGGCTTATATCCGCGAAGTTTTTGGCCTAGTTCATTCTGAAAACTCTGCTGCCTCTCTACAGCTCCAACTTCTCTCCCAGCAACACTTTTTCCCTTCAAATTCAGAAGGATCTCCAGAAATAAAATGGGTAAAAAAACTTTTTATATACAAAGTTTCATTGTGATTATGCAGCGACCTCATAACAACAGACGGGAGGGGTTGGATATGTTCAACATTTAGCCGCTCCATCCGAACAATAAGGACGATTTCGATGAGGTTATGGGAGCTTTCGATGACTATTGCGGGCAGAAGAAAAACGTTCGAAGAGCACGTTGATTTATGTTCACCCATCGTCAGCAACTTGAGCTTGCGAGTACGGGAACCTACGAGACAATTTATTGAGGGACCAAATTGACTTTGGATTACACGATC
Source organism: Toxorhynchites rutilus septentrionalis (assembly GCF_029784135.1). Lineage (NCBI taxonomy): Eukaryota > Metazoa > Arthropoda > Insecta > Diptera > Culicidae > Toxorhynchites > Toxorhynchites rutilus. Next base: position 166,743,603 of record NC_073746.1, read on the forward strand.
GATCTTTTGCGGACAAGCTGAAGGATGCTAAAGAATTGACTTTGGGGAAGACCATTGAAGCCTGCAAAATCGAGGAACAACGGTGAGATCAAACGAAGGTCATGAGCCACGAGTAACCAGGACCTTCGGGACGTGTAGATCTGGTCTGCAGAAAGGGGGGTTTCACGGGGAAAAGGATGAGTAACACCATAAACGAATTTTAGAACCGGCCGAAAGTTAACAGCTCATAAAAGTGTACTAACCATAATACTAATACTAATAGTAATAAGTAATTCGCCAAGCCCAATGCAAAAGCAATTGCAGCTTTTGTGGTTATGATCATGTAAAACGCAAATGTCCAGCATACGGGAAAACCTGCTCGACATGCGGTCGGCAGAATCATTTTAGTTCAGTCTGTAGAAACCGTTCTCAGACCAAACATGCTGAAGAGTTGTCACTTTGCTATATGGATGTGCTAGAATCCAAAATTTGATCTCCCTGGCCCGAGGTTAATAAGATGGACAATACGGATGTGTCCTTCAAGCTAGACAGACGGGAACGTCAATGTGCTTCTGGCACGAGCTCTTTAGGAGATAGTAGTGACTTAACACGAAGATATTTGTATTGTTCGGTACGTCGTCGGAAATTCAGCCACTTGGTAGGAAAACACTGCAAGTGTTGTCCCGTGGCGTTATGCAAAAAATATCAAGTTCAAAGCGAAAAAGCTACAATACCGCGTTAAAAAAGTTTGTTATTTGGGCCATGAAATTTTAGTAAACTGGTTTCGCCAGATCAAGGTCGTTTGGATGACCTTCCGGAAATCAAGGTACCATCGAGTAAACTTTAATTGCAAAAAATACTAGGTATGATTAACTCTATAAAACATTCATTTCCAATTTGGCAGAGCTTTCAAAGCCATTGCGGGAATTATTAAAAAAGAGTTGTCTTCTTGCTTGGACCAAGACCCATGAGGATTGTAATGATAACATTACACATTTAATTAAAGAATCTCCCTATCTGTGTGCATTTGATGACAAAAAAAAAACCAATAAAAGTCCAGTGTGATGCTTCTCAATGCGGCCAGTAGCCTACCTTCTGCAGAACAGAAAACCTGTGGCGTTCTCCTCACGAATTTTTAACGATGCAGAGCTACGGTATGCACAAATTGAATAAGAGATGTTGTCGAATGTGTTTCAGTGTAAAAAATTTCATAACTACGTTTATGATAGACAGTTTTCAGTTTTCAGTTTTTTCATAAACCTCTAGTTGCTATAATGGATAAACCGTTGTGTGCCTATTCCTTCTTTTAGACTGCAACGTCTTCGCATTAAGCTACTTCCTTTCGATCTAAAATTAAATTATTTACCAGGAAAATACATGTAGTGGGTAGTGGGGGTAATGTGGTCACCTGCTTGTTTGGTAGTATAACTATTGACTATTGACACCGTATTGATAGTCATCTTATGTTTGATAATTTCATGACTTTTGAGTCTCCATGTACTACAGTGGAGCTGTCGTATGTCAAGAAAAAAATAAAAACAAAAAACGCTTCCTCGGTAGCCATTCGGCCGTAGTTTTGTGCGTTTCGAATTTAAGGAATTTCTAGTAGAATTTAGCTTATTTGATATTTGCGACAAATCAACAGTTTGGACGACTGTTCACATATTCTAGGGGAGGTGAATAGATATTTTGTTCAATTTCGACAATTATTTCGCATTCCGTTGTTTGGGGGGGCAAAGTGGTCAGTGGAGGATTAATACTGGCAATGTTCTGTTTTCAAAAGCTGCTCCTAAAGGGGCCCCTTTTGTTGCTTTGACCCAAGAAAAACATGCCACTCCAACCAAAACCAAGCCTCATTTTGAAAAACCTTATGTGTTCCCTACTACGTTTTTGTACGTATGAGAAAATTTCAATTACGATTCTAGGTGAATAGGCCTAGCTCATTTCATACACGTACCTACTATTTCAATAATGATTTAAACAAATTTGGCCAAGAAAACATGCATAAATCTATCCCTTCTGGCGTGATATGTGCAGTGAACACTTTGCCCCCCACAGGTGACCACTTTACCTCCTCACTACAAAAATGTGATGGCAGGCAGGAGTACCCCCGCTTACTCTTCGATTCACAGAATTATCCTACAGATTTCTCATCCGTTGCAAGATCATGAATCCATTGGTGATTGATAACTTCGAAAATCTACTCCAACTGATTCCTCAGTCAAGTTTTATGTCTTTATACCATGAGTACCTTACCCACGACGTGCACCCTTCACCAGGCATCTCCAACCAAGTTTGCTTCCCTTACTTTTGCAATTCCTCTGTCATTTTTGATCTGCGACAAAAAATCCATGCGACAAAAAATCCATGGAATCCCAGATCATCTACGCTCAGATTCTATTCCGCCGATATTTTCGACAGAATATGGGGCATAGTTAGATCTGATAAAATGTTCTTTACTGACGGTTCATTCATAAACGGGTCCACTGGCTTTGGCATCTTCAATGAAAATTCCAGTGCCTCTTTCAAACTCAAAGATCCTTGTTCCGTGTATGTTGCTGAACTGGGTGCGATATACTACGCACTGAGGATCATTGAAACATTGCCCATCGACCACTATTTTATTTTTTCAGACAGTCTCAGCTCATTAGAGGCAATCCGCTCAATGAAGGTTGATAAACGCTCATCTTATTTCCTAACAAGAATAAGACAACTATTGAGTGTTTTGGTCGAAAAATTATTCAAGATTACCTTAGCATGGGTTCCCTCTCATTGCTCGATTCCGGGGAATGAGAAAGCGGACTCGCTAGCTAAGGTGGGCGCTTTAGAAGGCACTCTTTTTGAAAGGCAAATTGCTTATATGCAGATTCCTCGTCAGCCCACACTCGTTAGTTGGCAGCGCATGTGGAGTGGAGATGAGTTCGGTCGTTGGTTACACACGATTATCCCTAAGGTCTCGACGAGGGCATGGTTCAAGGGATTGAATGTAGGTCGTGATTTCATTCGCGTGATATCTCGGCTTATGTCCAATCACTACAACCTAAACGCGCATCTCTATCGCATTGGGCTCGCAGCAAACAATCTTTGTGATTGTGGCGATGGCTACCACGACATCGAGCATGTTGTCTGGTCGTGTATCCGGTTCCATGCTGCTCGCTCTCAGCTCTCTAGAGCACTGAGAGCACAAGGCATACAATCGGATATCCACGTCCGGGATATCTTAGGTAGCCGTGATCCTGATCTTCTGCTTCATCTATACCTGTTCCTCAGAAACGCCGATGTCAACGTTTAATGATGTTTCCTTCGTTGTGTCCCCGTTTCATATCCCTCCTACCCGATCGATAAACTTTTACTTAGTCGCGGCAATACATACGCACACTCTTTACAGACACACGGGCCAAAGGTTGTGCAGTCCACTGATGATTCAACAAGAGCCAAAGGTTGTACCGCTCATGACAACTATACACGAACTGATGATTGCACCGGCTAGTGACCATTCTATCCTGGATTCCTCGAGTCGAGAAAGACGCACCACGCTAGATATGATGTACAGACTAGGGAGGCGTTGCTGATTAATGGTCAGCTGCATCCCAATAGGAAGTATCCCGTGTCGGGCACACGTACAGAGCATTGGAGACAGCAACATCCCAATTACGAAAACACTTGTAATACTAACCTCGAGCCAACCGCGAGTAATCGGTTACATATTACTAACTTAGATAATAAGAAAAATTGACAAAGTATTGAACTCCCGGCCCCGTGAGGCTAACGCCATATGAGCCTTTATAAAAATATATATTTGGGAAAAAAAAAAGTTCGATTTCTCAACCTTTTTTCTAATAATAAAAAATGTACTATTTAAAATTTTCATAATAAAAACCGCTTACTATCTTGAACTACAATAAGTTGAGCTACAATATTCTTCGAAGAACGGGAATTTCAGTAGTATGTGGACACAGGAAATGGGCATGTTCCTTAGGGTGATCACATTCCCCCCAGATCCTTTCTCGTTTCTTCAGGAAAACAGTAGATTCAGTTGAGATCGAAGAGGATATAATGGATACCTTTACACTTTGAACATCAGTGACAATAGTTTTCTATTGCTACACAAAATAATCCCACATTTGGTATTTTGTTTAGAAATTTACCACAAGCGCTGGCGTAATAATAGAAAGCTCTCCATCAGAATCTTAGATACCTTTGGAAGTACAAAAATGATTTATGTGTTAAAAACAATATCGTCTTCATAAACGATAGAATATTCGTGCCAGACTGTATTCAACTGGCTATATATTGGTCATTTCGAGATTGAAAAAACCAAGCGATAGCCAGAGAACTATTTTTCTGGCCTGACTTGTCGACAGTCGTGAAAAACAAAATAAGCGCGTTTGAAATATATATAAAATATTCAAAACAGAACATCTAGGAACCATTAATCAATCATTAAATTCCTTGAAATTCCGGAATATAAATAAACTTGTCATGATTTACTGTAGTTTTATAGATTTTTTTACGGATTCACATGTTATCAAATCCACCTTGTATTGAGCTAACTTTTAATCAATCACCAGATTATTTGGTACATATTAAGACCTTTTTTGGATTATAACACTCACAAATATTGTAAACATCATGCTTGCAAACCATTTGTATCAGATTTATATATCTAAATCATGTACAGGCAAACCTTTTTTTGTGCGGGGGATAGGGACCGCATAAAAAAGAATCGTGCAAAACTCCACCAGTAGCTTTAAAAAATCGTGTTCGGTACACATTTTGAAAAAAACTGAAACTTTTTTTGTGCGGTAGATAGGGACCGCATAAAAAAAGTTTCCCCCAAGAAGATAACTCAAATCCACGCAGTTCACCGCTCAATTTCCTATCGTTTCCCTGCTTTGCGATGGGACAGTTTCCCTTTCCGGTTGCGCGTGGCTGTTTTGTGCTTTTAGTTGCATGTCCAAAACGTGTTGCTGTTAGAAATCATGTCATGCAAACACTTAAAAAAACTTAGAGCATTTGATGGGAGGAAGGGAATGATTACAGAAGTGGATAATTGAGACGCAAATATGCTTTTTTCGCACTGAAATGCATATAAACCATCGAAAAAAACTAAATGGACGATAACTTTGTCAAATACGCATCATGCATCATACCTCAACCGCAGTTCAATCGCGTCTGGAATGATATTTCAAGAAGGTAGCTAAATTAATAGTGATTTCAGCAGTATGTTTCGAAACATACTGAAAAACATAACAGTTTTTCAGTTATTGAATTATTTCATATAAATCTTAGACATTTTACCTTTCGGAAGAAGCGATTTTCATACCACTTCGTTCAGTCGCCGAAGGCTTATTAGCGTTCAAAACCTTGCACTCCAAGTGTCACGCACTAGTTTCCGAAACGTTGAATTTAAACTCCTCTACAGAAACGAAAGACGTAGTCTATATTGCCAATGGATGTATGAGAAAAAAATGACCTTCGATTTTTTATTTCTTAAAAATTTTGATTCCCACAAAAAATACCCTATGCAAAATAGCAGCTCAATCGGACTTTAATTACGCACAGCCGTCAGAGTTTGAGCTTTTTGAACCCCTAAAAATCACCCAAGAAGGGGGTACACCAAATCGGTGTTATCAAATTTTTTTTCCGATGCCAAATGTCTTTAAATTGCATGTTACACCAAGATCTACTGTCATATCGAAAAATTTGTTTTGTTCAAAATCGACACTCTGGGACTTGTTTTTTTTTCAGGGTGCGAGGCAAAACGTATGGTTTAAGATGCAAATGAAAATCGATTTTTCATACGAGAATTCCTGCCCTAAGCAAAATATTAGCTCAATCGGACTTCATTTACTAGTGTCGCAGACGTCAAAATGTGAGTTTTTTGAAAACCAAAAAATCACCCATATGATTTACATGAAATCGGGGTTTTAAAAAAAAAAATTGGATTACAAATGTCTTAGAACCGCATGAAATGTCGAGATTTACTGTCATCTCGAAATTTTGTTTTCGTCAAAAATAGACTTTTTGGTACTTTTTTTAATTTTTTTATTGACATTAGAGACCCGTTCCACTATATGTTATTTGGGTCTTTTAAGTCTAAATATTACAATTCAGTTAATTTACAATTCATATTTTCGTATCATATTTCTGTATAAATTCCAATTTTCCTCAGAAACTCCATGATGCTTTTGATTCGATCCTCTCCATCTGCTAGAGCTTCTCGCATATTTGCTCGTAATCCCGTACTCCTACGTTCGTATTCTAAACCAGGACACTCAACTATAATGTGCTTTACGATCAATCATCCACTACACCACCGACAATTCGGGGCATCTCCCCTTTCGAGCAAGTACTGATGTGTAAGTAGCGTGTGACCTATACGCAATCGAGTAACATCACATCACATTTTCTTTTCTTGTCTTTGCTGTCACTGTAAAGGGTAAAACCGTTTTTTTAACTTCTCTCAGCTTGTTCTCCCTCACAGCATCCCATTCTGCCTGCCAGCTCCAGGTGATTCGTCTCTTTATATGGGTTTTAACTTCCCGAATATCAACCGCAATGGATCAGTCGACTGTATGGTTCAGTGAAGCAACGCGGCGGGGGAGTTTTGATTGCAGTTAAAGTCTCTATGAATTGTAGTTCGGTTACTCTGGAAGACTGCAGTAATCTCGAACAAGCCGTCGTTCGCTTAAAGCTCTTGAACTCAACGATCTACGTATGCGGAATTTACCTCCGACCCAACTCGCAACCGTCGTTGTATTCTGCACATTCCGAGGCAATTCAACAGCTTCGCGAACGTATCTCGGATTCTGACAAGATTGTCGTAGTCGGCGATTACAATCTACCTCGTCTAATATGGGAGAAAGACGACGATGTCAAGGGTTTGCTGCCATCAAACGCATCCTCTGAACAAGAGATCGTGCTAATCGAAACCTTGGTTGCTTCGGGTTTACACCAAATCAATAGCCTGTTGAATTCAAATGGTCGGATACTTGATCTAGCATTCGTGGACGAGCCAAGTGACGTTGAATTGATTGAACCGCCTTCAGCTCTCCTCAAACTCGACAACCACCACATGCCGTTCGTTCTTCGTATTGATGTTGACGACTTTCTTATGCAGTTTCCTGGAAGCCTGAACGACACTGACAAATACGATTTTCGACGATGCGACTATGCGGAGCTGAACACTGCAATTTCCGCTGTTAACTGGGACATGATTTTCAACGGCCTTGACACAGACGAAATGGTATGTTCATTTTATGACAAAGTGTATAAAATTTTGGATCAGTTAGTTCCGCGTAGACGGTGCAGACAGCATTCTCACAAGCATCCTTGGTGGACATCCGAGCTGCAACAACTTCGCAACGTTGTTCGAAAATCTCGGAAACGCTTTTTCCGAGTAAGGACAGATGATAATCGCAATCATCTTCGTTCAATTGAAACCTTGTACAACGAATGCCAGATTGCATCGTTTCGTGATTACATTGCTCACTTGGAGATGACCGCGAAGCAAAATCCCTCTGCTTTTTGGATGCACGTTCGCAATCGTAAACGGTGTAAGCAATTCCCCGCTGAGATGACGTTAAGGGACAAGACTGCTGATTCTCCGAACGGTGTAGCTAATTTGTTCGCTGATTTTTTCGAAAGTGTGTATAGCACTAACTCACCAGCTTTTTCACCTGTCAGCATCAGAGACTGCCCTACGTTGAATGTGAATCTACCACTTTTCAACATAACGCAATTCGAAATTTGGACTATTTTGAATAAACTCGACGCTTCCAAGGGACCCGGGAGCGACAATCTTCCACCGTTGTTCCTGAAGGAATGTGCGGAGTCTCTGAAAAAGCCACTGTCAACGATTTTCAATAAGTCGCTTCGTCACAGTGTTTTCCCGAAGCTATGGAAGACAGCTTCTATCTGCCCGATATTTAAAACAGATTCGAATCACCTCGTGGAAAATTACCGTGGTATCTCCATTTTGTGTTGCCTGGCGAAAGTGTTAGAGGAATTAGTGCATAACGTTCTCTATTCAGCATCCCGAACAACTATCTCCGAATTTCAACATGGATTCGTAAAGAAGCGGTCAACCACAACAAACCTATACGCAATCGAGTAACATCACATCACATTTTCTTTTCTTGTCTCTGCTGTCACTGTAAAGGGTAAAACCGTTTTTTTAACTTCTCTCAGCTTGTTCTCCCTCACAGCATCCCATTCTGCCTGCCAGCTCCAGGTGATTCGTCTCTTTATATGGGTTTTAACTTCCCGAATATCAACCGCAATGGATCAGTCGACTGTATGGTTCAGTGAAGCAACGCGGCGGGGGAGTTTTGATTGCAGTTAAAGTCTCTATGAATTGTAGTTCGGTTACTCTGGAAGACTGCAGTAATCTCGAACAAGCCGTCGTTCGCTTAAAGCTCTTGAACTCAACGATCTACGTATGCGGAATTTACCTCCGACCCAACTCGCAACCGTCGTTGTATTCTGCACATTCCGAGGCAATTCAACAGCTTCGCGAACGTATCTCGGATTCTGACAAGATTGTCGTAGTCGGCGATTACAATCTACCTCGTCTAATATGGGAGAAAGACGACGATGTCAAGGGTTTGCTGCCATCAAACGCATCCTCTGAACAAGAGATCGTGCAATGATATCGGTAATCTGCCATTGATAGGAACTGCTAGACTGTTTGCTGACGACACAGCATTGTTTTATCCATGCTCTGACTCCAGAACCGTCGTAACAAATATAGAAAATGATCTGACTGTTCTTTGTAGGTATTTTCAACAAAATCTGTTGTCACTAAATTTGTCAAAAACTAAATACATGTTCTTCCATTCACCAAGGAAAAAAATCTTCGCTTGTCCCGACCCAAAGTTTGAGAATGTCTCGATTGACAAGGTGAACCATTTTAAATACCTTGGAATACATTTAGATACAGGTTTATCATGGACACAACAAATAAATTCTTTAGAAAGAAAAATCTCCTCACTTTGTGGTATATTGAAAAGAGTATCCTACTTTGTATCACAGAGACCGTTGAAAAATTTTTATTTTGCATGTATTCACTCATTACTGCAATATGGAATAGTGGTTTGGGGACACGCATGTAAAACGAAACTTAAAAAACTACAAGTGTTGCAAAATAGGTGTCTGAAAATAATATACAAACTACCAATCCTCCATCCAACGTTAGACTTATATTCCGACGATTCTCATAAAATACTGCCTCTTCTTGGACTACGCGAATTTCAGACTATCAAACTTATCCACAGCGTTATTAATGACAATGATATTCACCATAACTTGACAATACCTATAGTAAATCATCAACACATCACACGACAAGCACAAAATTTAATGCGAAGTAGAGCAACAACTAATGTTGGTCAGCAACGCATTCTGTTTTATGGACCATCTCGTTTTAATGCCTTGCCATCTGAAATTCGAACTATCACACGTTCTGATAATTTTAAAAAGAAATTAAAACAATATCTCAAATCAATGACCAATGTTTTCGTATTATAGATCGATCAACCACAATAATCCATGTATCGTTGTATGCTTGCCAGTACCCTATTTTGAGAAATTAATGTTCCATGTTTTGTTTTTTTTTTTCTCTATTTTATGTTTCTCCTCTTATATGGATCCCTTAAAAGAAAAATTTTTTTTTTTCACTGGGGTCCATACATTTTTGTTCTTCATGTTTTTGTCCACTCACCTCGTTTCTAAATGTTTGTTTATGTCCTTTTTTTTTTTAATAACTGGAGCCCAACTCTAGGATCCTCAAGTCAGAGTATCTTCGAGATGGGGGTGAGTGGAGGGTTTAAAAAAAAAAAAAAAAAAAAAAAAAAAAAAAAAAAAAAAAAAAACCTCATGGCGTTCACCAGCTTTATATCGTCTGAAATTGAGAAAAAGCAACAAGTAGACGCCATTTATTTCGATTTCTCGAAAGCGTTCGACAAAGTACCTCACGACCTCGCCATTACGAAACTTCGTCACCTGGGTTTCCCTCACTGGATCACAGAGTGGTTGCGTTCCTATCTGACTGAACGTAAGGCGTTCGTCAATATCAACGGTTCGCATTCTCGTGTGTTCCAAATTACATCCGGTGTGCCACAGGGCAGCGTGCTGGGGCCACTAATTTTCGTGCTGTTCGTGAACGATCTGTGCTTCCGATTGAAATCACGAAAGCTGCTTTACGCCGACGACCTGAAGATTTACAGATCCGTCGCATCTCACCTCGATTGCTGTGCACTTCAGGCCGATATTGATGAATTGCAAAAATGGTGCGTTGAGAACGGTATGGAGCTAAACGTGAAAAAGTGTAAGTCTATCGCATTTTCTCGCCGACAATCACGAATCGAATTCATGTACTCAATCGGGTCCGTACCCCTGGAGTGTGTTCTTTCCATCCGCGATCTCGGTGTGACCATCGACAACAAGCTTCGATTCAACGAACACATCAACCTAACAACTACCAAAGCGTTCTCAGTCCTAGGATTTGTTCGACGTAGTACCAGCAACTTCCAGGATATCTACGCCATGAAGACACTATACTGCTCATTAGTTCGTAGTATCTTGGAGTATGCGGTATGTGTGTGGGCTCCATTTCACACAACCCAAACAATCCGAATGGAGAGAGTGCAACGCAGCTTCATTCGTTACGCCCTTCGCTCATTACCGTGGTCTGACCCAACGAACATGCCCGATTATGAAAGCCGTTGTAGACTTATCGCTCTCGAAACGCTTGCCTCCAGACGATCCAATCTACAACGGGTTTTTGTCTTTGATTTGATTTCGGGAAACATCGACTGTCCATCTTTGTTGTCCAGTGTTTCGTTTTATGCACCTTCCCGTCAACTTCGTAAGCGTGACTTACTGTTCATTAGACGACATAGAACCTCTTATGGTCTCAATAATCCGTTGGATGTTTGTTTTCGTTTGTTCAACAGTGTTTGTGATGTATTTGAATTTGACATGTCTAAAAATGTATTTAAAAATAGGATTAAGGGCTATTAGGTTAAGATCAGTCTGTGGAATCGTTTTATAACATTCGAGACGTTGCAAATAAATAAGTCTTTCGCCTCTTGGTCAGCAAGCTCGTTGCCTGGTATACCAATATGACTCGGTATCCAGCAAAACGTGACATCTTTCCCATTATCGAAACATGTATTGTAAAGTGTTTCCATGCAGTCTCTCCATTTCGTCCTTATTCTGTAGCTTCCGAGCGAAGTTATTACACTGAGCGAATCTGTGCAAATAAGGTACGCTCCAGTCCCCTCTTTATTCTTTACTCGTAGTAAAGCCTCTTTAGTTTTTCGAAATAACAGTGAATCTCGACGTTTCATGCAATTTGAAGACATTTGGTATCAACATATTATTTTTGAAACCTCCGATTTCATGTACTACCCCCTTGGGTAATTTTTCGAGTTTCAAAAAACTCAAACTTTGACGGATGTGCGACGAATCAAAAGTTAAGCTGTTTAACCGAAGGCAGTTTCAGTTGTGGCGCAGATCGGGTGAGGAGCTTCAGGAGAGCCACATCCAAGGCACGATGAAGCATGAAGAAGGAATGAAGTGATGATCTCGTGGGGTGTAATGGGAAGCCTCGTGAAAATCGACGGAATAACAACGGCAGATTCATATATCAACATCTTGCGGAAAGATCTGGAAGTATTGCTGATCCATACGGATCTTCAAAGAAAATTTCTATTTCAACGGGACATCGTCCCGAAGCATACTGCCATAAAGACTAAGGCTTTCTTCCGATCTTATCGGATCAAATCGCTGGAATGGTATCCACAAAGCACGAACTACAACCCCATCAAGAAAGTGTAGGTGATTCTCGATTTCAAGGTTAGAAAACTAGTGTTACAAATGCTGGAATCCTTGCATCTATAAAACCAGCAGATACGTTAATTATTAGAATGATTTTCTTTTCTTTAATTTAACTTTTCTGGAATCAAAATTAAGTGTGCACTCTTTTTGTAATTTTTTTTTTCTATATAAATTCTTTTCTCCATGTAAAACTCTTTTTCTAGTATTCCATAAGTGAAACATTCAATTTGAACCACATGTTTGAAAGAAATCCGAGAAAAAATATGAGCAGGCACTTTATTTCGCTTATCGTTGTAGTTTATCGAATGGAGTTGCGGTGAATTACAGCATAAATCTTTCTCATCTGTATTTTTTCTTCAAAAAATCTGTACCATCGAAAATATTAATTGTAGTGAAAAAAACTGTTTTTATGGCATAGAAAAATACTCATTTTTATACTACAAAATATTATATTCACTTGACAACTTTGTATCTACATTTACTAACCGCAAATACTACATTTATTGTAAACGTACATTAACATTTATAAGCCTCGAACCGTGATGTTGCTCATTTCATCTTGAAATTGCGATCATTGTATAGTTGCTGAGCCAATTTGGAAGCTAATTCCCATTTTGATTAAATTTTAAAAAAAATCGATTGACGGTGGCAAAGCAGTGAGGCATAGTGAGAACGTTAGAAATAAGATATTGAAGCGCAGAAAATACGAGCGAACCATCAATTCTTTTTAGGCATTCAATTTTTGACCACCCATCCTACACATGTTCCTTTTTCTGAAACTGTGATTTCCTTCGGAAGCAATTTTATTTTTGGGGTACGGAATTCGTTCTCCACATCTTGTAAATTCCCATCGTATAAATCCAGGGTTCTAATAACACTAATACAACGCTTAAAGAGAGAACAGGACAATAACAGAAGCATGCATGATGCACAAATCTGTTCTTCACATCAAGCTTCATAAATACTTTTTGTTTTGTTTTCATTCGTACTAAGAGATGCATCTCTAGTGATTTCAAGTAATACCACTGTGCAAAAAAGTAAGAAATTTCACACGCGAAAAAATTTGTACCAATCTGTACCTCAAGACAAAAATCTGTAACCTGTACCGTGCAGAATCATCATGAAAAATAACGAAAAAACTGTACTTTTCCAGATAAATCTGTACGTGTGACATTGGCATCCCAAATGAAGATGACGGAACTAGAAGATTAATGGTTACACTCGAGTTCCAAATTAATATTTACTCACTAGAAAAAACTCAAATAGTTTTTATTTTTGTTCAATAAATTCCAATAGTTGCAATTATAAGAAATTTTTATTAATCTATACAAAGGAAAAAAAAAACAGTTTTATCCGATAAAATTATTTCACCCTCGAAATAGAATTAATACCGGAAGCAGTAACTGTAAACAACACAGACCGACAAGCTATGGATTCTAAATTTAGGTTGTTTTCGAATATCTCAAACGATGAATAAAAACAGCACAGGTCCTATTTTTTAGGATTAATCGGAATTCCCTAAACGAAAGACCCGTACGCTTCGAATAGAAAGAAAATTTGAGGAAATTTTCATCAATAACTCGAACGTAAATTGAATCCTTGAACGAAATCCCACCGATAAGCATTTTTCGACGCACCCACATCCGACAACGATAATCCTTCTCAGGCAAATTTTTCAGCCTTAACCACTCAACCACTTCAGGCAAATCCGGACCAGATAAATCGAACAAACCCCATCCATCTAGTTAGTGTGTTTCCGGTACACTTTCCTCTCCGCGTTCCTTACTGATGGGAGCACCAAAATCGGCATTCTGTTCATCAACATGGTATAGCCCCTGTCATCGCATTCGTTTGCGTTCGGAACCATCGGCGAGTAGTTTTTGTCCCGGTTTTGACTGGAAGCATTACCCCACCTTTCTTCTTCCTACAAACAAACCAATCTAGTTTTGAGTGTGTGTTGTCCGAAAAAGCAAGAAGTGGGTTATATCTGTGATATAACCGCAAGGGAGACGTAGGACTGCCGTTGGCTCGGTAATCTTTATTTGAAATGGTATCTGAATCAATTCTGAATTAATGAATGAATGAATATTTTGAAAGATGAAAGTTTTTCTTTTCAGTGTGTGGGTGGATGAGTATAAGTATGAATTGTTATTAACATAAAATTCAACTCTTCCGAACTTGTTGGTAGTCCCGAAACGAACCGATGGAATTTGAGTGGCCTTGTAAAAGTAACTGAAGATGTTTTAAAAGTGATTCATTTTTGTTTTCGTGAGAATAACACGAGATTTTTCATGATCACTCCATGCGCAGAATAGAAACTGAGGGCGCCATTTCACGGTGAAAGCGAAATAAAGTCTATATAACCTTGCATAAAATTAATTTCGTTTTTATCGTGATGTGGCAATTTCTCATTACTGTTCCATGCGAAAGCAGAACAGAAACTGATGCTATTGGATTGCATCACGAGAACATCAAGTTGAATGGAGAAATGTGCGCTCAGACGTATTCACACACAAAAAAATTTTCATGACTGTTCCATGCATTCCATGTTCCATGTAAAGATGTATTAACGTTCAAAACCTTGCAGTCCAGCGTCACTCTCTCGCTTTCGAAACTTTGAACTTACACCCCAGTACAGAAATGAAAGACGTAATCCTACGTCAAAATAATCGGAAAACCAACACGGCAGTCGGTTTCAACCGCAGGATAGTAGGAAAAGGATGTTTTGGGCAGGTCGCTCACATATGATACGCACATATTGGCTGACTCAAATTGAACCGTACCGAAGCGGCACTCCATTCCGGACGAGACTATGATGAAGAGATGCGTTTGAGTGACGGAGGTTATGTCTTGTGTCTGTCACGTCAGTTTCTGTGAAATCTGATAGCTTTATGGGTGGTTCGCGAATCGTGATACTAGCCTACATCTGGAGATTGGTTTGTCGTCCGGAGTGTAAGCATACTGTATTGATGTTATAAAGGAGCTTTAAGAGATTTCAAAAAGATTCTGCAAAAATATCCTAAACAAATTGGAAAACATACACATATGTACATAGAAAAATTGTTAAAATATCTTTTTTATGGAATTTTCCCAGTGGCATAAAAAATAACACTAACAATTCTTATTTTGAACAATTAAAAACAATGGAGTTCCAATTATTATGATTATGACTATTTGAAAATGGATACAACGTTCAAGACAGCCTAAAACTAAACCTGATTGTTTCGTATCATTTACTTCATTAGCCATATGAATGTTGATTCCCATGTAAAAAAGTATGTGAGTTGCAAACTGTAATTTGAAACATTACGAACGTATGCGACATTTAACCAGTACAGTAGTCATAAAACCAATAATGAAATTGTTGGCACCATTGATGAGCCCAAATGAGGTCCCTAGCCGCGAGAACACCTGCTGGCAGTTCATGCATCGATGAGTATCCATGTTCCCTATTGCAATATTACTCGTAAAATGCGAAATAAATCCCACAGCGACGAGTTTTTACAGCATTAAAAAGTTGAATGTAATTTAATGGCGCCGCAATGGAAAGCCGTACTTGAGTGGAAGTTTTGAAATAAAAAAAAAACAACAACACTACCAGCAACAGTTTTATACTTTTTTTTGGATCCATTCCAGGATAAGGAATGGTAATTGAGCCAAAGTGTTCAAATTGAAATTCATTCCGCAAAAAGCCACTTTAGCTGATAGCTAGAGGGAGAGACATGGCAATCGTATCCGAAATGATGGCATGAAATAGAGAACCATTGTCCGTTGAATGTTGTCGTTTGTATGACACCTTTCGAAAATATTTGTGAACAGCCACACATTTTACAGCGTTTGGAAGGATAATTACCAGATACAATTAAAAATGAAGGGGACTATTTCGAAATAAAATATTCTAGTTGCCCCAATTAAAGACGGTTCCTCCTCTTACTAAAAATTGCTGAATTAGATATAATTTTTGATTCGAAACTCACTTTTGGCGAACATTACAATACAATGATCAATAAAGCAAATAGTATGCTCGGCTTCATAAAAAGATTTAGTTACAATTTCAGGGATCCATACATAATAAAAACATTGTGTATAAGTTTTTTGAGATCTATTTTAGAATATTGCAGTGTTGAACAAGAACTGCACTCCAATCGAATAGAATCAGTACAAAAACAATTTTTATTATTTGCCCTGAGAAAGTTAGGTTGGACAACATCTCCCCTTCCCCCATATGAAGCTCGTTGTATGTTAATAAATAAAGGGTGTGTCACATCAAATTGCATCACGGAAAAAACGCTGTAGAAATTCGCCCAGTAGACCGATCCTTTTGAAAATTTTAGACAGTAAAATAAAAACTATTAAACAACTTTTGGCATTTTCTTTTTATTCATACTTCGAGCTCAAGCCCGTATGCTCGCACCTTCCTCTTTACCCCGTCCATAAGGTTCTGTACAACGTCAGGTTGTAGTTTTTTTTTGAACAGAAATCCATTTTCTCTTGAAGTCCGCCTCCGATTTGCCAACTTTTGGGTTCTTCCGGAGGGCCTGCTTCATAATCGCCCAATATTTCTCTATTGGGCGAAGCTCCGGCGCGTTGGGCGGGTTCATTTCCTTTGGCACAAAGATGACCCCGTTGGCTTCGTACCACTCCAACACGTCCTTTGAATAGTGGCACGAAGCGAGATCTGGCCAGAAGATGGTCGGGCCCTCGTGCTGCTTCAATAGTGGTAGTAAGCGCTTCTGTAGGCACTCCTTAAGGTAAACCTGCCCGTTTACCGTGCCGGTCATCACGAAGGGGGCGCTCCGCTTTCCGCAAGAGCAGATCGCTTGCCACACCATGTACTTTTTGGCAAACTTGGATAGTTTCTGCTTGCGAATCTCCTCCGGAACGCTGAATTTGTCCTCTGCGGAGAAGAACAACAGGCCCGACAGCTGACGAAAGTCCGCATTGACGTAGGTTTCGTCGTCCATTACCAGGCAATGCGGCTTCGTCAGCATTTCGGTGTACAGCTTCCGGGCTCGCGTCTTCCCCACCATGTTTTGCCTTTCGTCGCGGTTAGGAGCCTTCTGAACCTTGTATGTACGCAGGCCCTCCCGCTGCTTGGTCCGCTGGACGAATGAACTTGACAAATTCAGCTTATTGGCGACATCCCGGACCGAACTTCTCGGATCACGTCTAAACTACTTAACTACGCGCTTGTGATCTTTTTCACTGACGGAGCATCCATTTTTGCCGTTCTTCACCTTCCGGTCGATGGTTAGGTTCTCGAAGTATCGTTTTAGTACTCTGCTGACCGTGGATTGGACGATTCCCAGCATCTTACCGATGTCCCGATGTGACAACTCCGGATTCTCGAAATGAGTGCGCAGGATTAATTCACGACGCTCTTTTTCGTTCGACGACATTTTTCCAAATTTACGAAAAATTGACAGTGAAGCATGGCCAACGTGATCTATACACTCTAATCTGATTATAAGCGAAAGACGAAGATATTATTCCTAACAATTAAATTTATACAGCGTTTTTTCCGTGATGCAATTTGATGTGACACACCCTTTATTGAAACACTTGAGAAACGCAGAGAAAATGCCACAATTTCTTGTTTAATTGACTTGGTTTCACACAGGATTAGTTCAGAATACTTACATGAAAATCTCAATGTTTATGCACCAACACGAGCCTTTCGACCACGAAATTTGTTCAAACCTACTTCATTTCGAACTATGAATGGTCCACTTAATAGAATGATGAGAACACACAATAAGTACAGTAATGTAATTGATGTGACAATGACGAAGAAATTATTGAAAAAGTCATTGACTGACAGATCATTGTATTCGTGAATTACAGTTTTGTCATATATGTTTGCTGCGTTGCATTTCGTAATTCATTATTAATACAAAATACATGATAACTCTAATAATTGATTTTCATAAATATAGCTATAAATTATTCATTAAGTATATTATAATTGTAATACATAGGAACAAACAATAAGTTTTTTGGTGTTTTCCGAAAGATTATGCATGAAAACATCGTTTTATGAAGAAGGGAGTGATCTGCAACACCTTTGCAGAATATAAATCACAGTGTTATTAGACATTCCCTAACAAGATGTACACGTGTGCTGTTAAACTTTTTTTTTATTTTCTTGAGAATTCGTTCGCTCTTCCAAACCAGAAATGAGCCAGAAATTAGCCCTGCTGAAAGCGTGGCATTGAATTCTTGTACTTGAACCGATTTATTCATTATGGATCTACAAAAAATACATGGCGAGACTGTTATGCTTAGAATATAAACATTGGTGTTGTTTTTTTAAAAGCTGGGAACAAACAATAACTTTTCTGTGTTTTCCAGAAGATTCGGCCTAAAAACATCGTTATATGAAGAAAAGTGAAAATTGTCAAAAAGTAACATGGGACAACTATGCGTTGAACGGCAGTATAGTATTTAAGAAAAAATCACAAGCTTTTTGAGTTTCGCAATCGAAACTTAAGGAAATATGCTAATATGATTATACTAATAACTCACCTTTTAACTCTTATAAGGCCGTGGAAACTAGGCAAGGAATCGACTCAAACTTCAGAGAACATAATCCTTACAGGAGGAAGAACACAATCGCAATCGTCCGTAATCGTTTCCATCCAAATATCTTTCATTTGGTGTTATGTAATCGAAAATTAGTCAAACCAATAAAAAGTTACAAGTTTGAATTAATAGATTTACTCGGCAAAATCGGGAAAATGACATATGAGGGGCTTAGAATGCAAGGGGTGTAAGTGACTTGATCGATTTCTCTTCATCAACTTTTTCTTTAGTTAATAACTCAATTGCAATTGCAACTAAGTTTGCTATAAAATCCGATAGACGGGGTTCTGACCTATCTTCCACTCTGTAAAATACAGCTGAGAATGTATTTGCTACTAAGTTATGACCAAAAGAGAGAGTCGATGTAGAGAAATCGATCAAATCACTTACACCCTTTTCATTCTAAGCCCCTCATATAAAATACAACATATCTGAATAACGAAAAATATATCTGTCTGAGTTTATAATATGTTATGGAAAAGAAATTCAGTGTCATAATTCATAAACGAGTGCTTCCGTGGCCGAGTGGTTAGCGTCTCACATTATCATGCCGGGGGTTCGGGTTCCATTCCCGTTCTGGTCAGGGGATTTTTTTGTCAAAGAAATGTTCTCCGACTTGCACCACAGTGCACAAAGTCACCACAGTCACGCGTATTTTAGAGCTTGCCACTCAGAATGCATTCCAGGCGTGTTATTTGGCATAGGAATCTTAACTAAGTACTAATAAAAATGACGCAAGTAATACCACGAAGTTCCATTCAAGAAGAAGAACAATTCAATGATGATAATTTTCACGAAGCATCTGAATATTCGGCTTCCTTGCATGAACAAATAAATGAAAGAACTCATAAAAGTAAAAACCGCCTCTCAGATTTTTTACATAACATAAAAAACCTCAGCTTTCAGGAAAAAATATATAACTCTTGGTCCCGAAACATGTAACTATAAAAAACCAAATACATTCAATAATCACAAAAACAAAATATTAAGGAAGTTTGAAAATTTGGAGAATCCAAATTTGAGTGAAAGAAAGAGTGACAACGAGAGAAGGGTGAGTCTATGAGAGAGAAAGTGAGGGAGGAAGCGAGAGAGAGAAAGATTATGAGAAAGAAGTAAAGTGAGAAAAGAATAAGTAGGAAGAGTGAGTGAGAGGGAAGATAGTGAGAGAAAGAGTGAGAAAAAGCAAAGATGAGAGTGAGAAGCATGGGTGAGTAAGTGGGGAGCGTAAAAAAATGAGGTAGAATATGAAAATAAATAATTAACTGATATACAATCAAAATCAGACGTCATCAATTTTAATGAAGGAATGAAAATAATCAAATTCAACCAAAAAAGGCTCAAAATGATAATATTAAATATTGAAATTTATTCGAATTTAATTTTAGTTGAACGCGTTGGGGAAACCATCACCCATTTCCGTATTGAGTACACATTATTCAATAATACCACAGAAAAAAAAGTCATGCGATCTCTCAGATTTTCGTAATAATTGCTAGAGTCGTTCCTTATCGTAAGTAATTAGACCCGTATTTTTCATTTCTACGTTAGACTGGTTTTCTTCCAGGCTAGGCTAGTCCAGAAAATCATGATTTTTCAATAATGTGATTTTATTTCGCGAGTCAAAGACCTTTGATGTAGGTTTACAGCCATTTCATGCCAAACTGATATAGTGTTCTCAGATTTTCGTCAAAAGTGGTAGTTTTGTTCTTCATCACAAATTATTAGACCAGTACTTTTTTTATTTTTTTGTTAGGGTGACCATTTCCATTTTGGGGAAGTCCGAAAAATCCGAAAAATCCACTGGACCAATTCAGATGATCGACATACTAAATTAAAGCCAATTAGTCTTTTTTGGAAAAATACTACAGTATAATTTGAATTATGTTTTCGTTATTATTGATTATATTTGTTTTTAATAGTTTTCATGGTCTCGGTACCAAAGGTGCTATTTTTTTATATTTTTCCTGGAAAGCTGAGGATTTTTCAAATAACATATCTCGAAACTAGGGATGCGTTTTTTCGTTTTTGAGTTATGATTTTTCGAAGTTAACCGATGGTCCAAAAATCATTTTTCCCTGTTTTCCCAAAAATGTCTTTTTTCACAATTTTTTTTCATATCTAAAAAGGAAAAATAATACCTCTCTGGTAATTGGATATATTATATGAAAAAACCTCAGCTTTCATGAAAAAACATTAAAAAATATGGCGCCCGTAGTCCCGAAACGGTGTAAGCTATAAAAAACATATATCATCAATAATTACGAAAACAAAATCCTTTTTTATTCAGAGCGTAATATTTTTTTGAAACAAGACTAGCTCATTGGCTTTAATTTGATATGTCGATCATCTGAATCGGTCCAATAGATCAAAAGTTATGATCTTTTGTAGTGGAAAAAATGGGGGAAAATGATTTTTCGGACTATCGGTTAACTTTGAAAAATCATAACTTAAAAACGAAAAAAAACGCCTCTCTGGTTTTGACATATGTTTTGTGAAAAATCCTTAGCTTTCCAGAAAAAATATAAAAAAATATAGCGATTTTGGTCCCGAGACTATGAAAACAATAAAAAACGAATACAATCAATAATAACGAGAATAGAATTCAAATTTTCTGCAGTTATAGTATTTTTTTAATTTGATATGTCGATCATCTGAATCGATGAAGTAGTTCAAAAGTTATGAATTTTTGAAAAAGTCATTTTTGAAAAAAAGAGGAAAAAGTACAGGCAAACCTGTTTTTGTGCGGTTGCTTTTTCTGCGATTTCTCATTTGTGCAACTGTTTAGGTGCGATTTTGTTATTTGTGCAATTAGTTTGCGTGATTCAAGACCCGATGCATTTAAGTGGAAATTAGCATCTAGAGCTCGAAAGTTGTTCACTAGACGAAAACTGTCTACGACAAAGTTGTTACATATAATAGAGCGCTCATTTGTATGTTTTCAAAAATAAAGTGACCAAAAATTCCAATGAAATAAAAAATCTAACTTTCTTATCTTTATAGATAGAGGTAAACATAGCTCGATAATATTGTAGCCCTAGTTATTTTATGTAACCCTATGGATCAATTTTTTTTCTATCTCTTGAAATAACCGATATAGCGTTTTATTTTTGAGTTGCCTTAGGGTCACCATGAAAAAAACAGTTTTTTTTGCTCTAACTTTTATATTTCAAATTTTACATGCAAACTGTCTTGAAAAGACTTTTAGAGCTTGCTAAGGCAAACATTTTGCGATGCAGAACTTGTTAATATCTCAACTTTACTCAAAGTTATTGATGATCGAACTAATTATCAAAGATCGAACTATTATCAAACAAATAAAAATAGAAGTTTAACACGTGTACACCTTGTTAGTGAATGCCTAATAACAATGAGATTTATATTCTGCAAAGTATTGCAGATCACTCCTCCCTTCTTCATAAATCAATAAAATAATCTTTCGAACAACATCAAGTTGAATTGCCCCATGTTAATTTTCTAGGCATAACTGTCCCACCATGAATTTTGAAGTCCGTAAGCAAGAGTGATTGATTCAAATGAGGAGATCTTTTCGCATATCATTAAACAATAGTTTTCTGCTTATAAAAAAAAACCTAGTGTATTGCTAATCAGAAATGCCTAAAGCTTCTGGTAGACAAATATGCTAGAAAACTTTGAATGCGTTTTTTCTCTGTTGCTGATTTTGGAACATGGGACAACTATGCGTAGAACGGCAGCCAACGCAACTTTGGACGCAAAGATTGGAAAAAAAAATATTCTACAAAGTTGCTTAAATTAACTTTGGCTACAACATTGTCGAACTATGCTTATCTCTATTTATAAAAGATAAGAAAGTTATATTTTCTATTTCATCGTCAATTTTGGTCACCCTATTTTTGACAACATAGGAATAAACGCACTATAATATGTAGCAACTTTGTCGAAGACAGTTGGTTTCAGACAGTAATCTCAAGCATTTATTAGACACAGACATCCAAATATTTGGCGGTCACATCTTCGCATTGGTATAAATCTAAGGTCCTGAAAGAGCTTTTGATTCCTCCTCTACATCTGTTTACGATGTGTTGTTGGAGAATCCTTGGCCTGGTTTTACTTTAGAGCGTTGCTCACAACTTCGTATCGATGTGTATGCTTCTCAAACGTCTTAAGGGGGTATTCTGGTGTAGAGACATGAATTTCGGACGTTTTTTCGAGCTCCGTAAAAATAAAACAATGAATAGTTTTACTATCCATTACATCATTATTTGTTCATCTATCTTTTAACAATAAAACAAAAATTGAAGGGAGAAAAAATATTCATAACTAGAAGTCTAGAGTCAAGAATTGATGAAGAGAGAGGGTTAAAAATAAAATTTTGCCATGGCGTACACGATTCCAGCCCTTCTGGTTATCTGAAACAAAAAAAACAAACAGATTCTAAATCAGTAAAGATGGCGCTATCGCATGAACCTCGGACAAGTGAAAAACATTTTTTGACAAAATGGCGGCCGTTTGAAAAACGAAATGCGGTTTAAAACATTTTTTCTTACGTTTCCAGATTTTTTTTTTTAAATAGTAAAATTTATAAAATATAATTTTTTAAAGATTCATGCGATAGAGAGATACATGCAGACTGTATTCATATAAATTCGACATGAATCGGTTCAGTAGAATTTGAGATATCGTGTACGCTAGTTTGAAAAAAACTAGTTTCGAGAAAAACGCGTTTGTAGTTCATTGTTATGGCCTTACCGGATAGATACCACGTCACTAATATGGCTCTAACTCGGTAAATAATGAGATTTTCGATAAGTCCTTTCTAGGGTATATGCATGAATGTCCAACCTAAGAAATAAAAAGGAAAAAAATGGTTTTTTTCAAATTTCTATACTAAAATACTGCCTTAAAATTATTATGCTTCTTGACCAGTTGTACATTTCCGAAAGTTGTCCCTCCTCGTCGTGTTTCCAGATGTTCAAGGTTTTTGTAACTTATTCGGTATATATAATAACTTGTGACTCTCCATCTTGTGGTCTCCATTCCGAGTCACCATTCACGCAAAATTGGACATATTTGTATACGCAATGCTTATTGCGTGTTTGCAACCATTTTGGAAAATTGGCAATTCGATTAGCATGGCTTCGCAATAAGTCTCCAGAATTTTTAATTGGGTTCCGGGCAGAAAATTATAATCATAGAACATCGTTCATTCTTTCTTGAATTCGAAACGAAAACAAAAGGTATGTA
Source organism: Toxorhynchites rutilus septentrionalis (assembly GCF_029784135.1). Taxonomy (NCBI): domain Eukaryota; kingdom Metazoa; phylum Arthropoda; class Insecta; order Diptera; family Culicidae; genus Toxorhynchites; species Toxorhynchites rutilus. The sequence goes on from NC_073746.1 coordinate 166,767,231, forward strand.
CCGGAGCAAAGCAACACAAAACAGCATGTCTGAATCCTTTCTATCATAAAAATGTAGTTGGAGCAGTTTTTATTGCCTATCACATACCCACGTCCGACCTTTTTGCCAGAACGGAGTTATCTCTCACCGGCACATTTTCAAATATGCGAATAATGTTATTCAAATGGGGACTGCCGATAACTCATCGGTTCTTATCTAATCAATGAGGTTCCCTTCGAGTAAACATTCCGAGCACGCAAACCGTACCCGGTCAGCATTTACATAGATATTGAACGTTTTGTTTTGTTTGAAATACTTCCGAAGGCGAAAAAAGACCTGAATCTGTCAAACGCACCAAAGGGACAATCAGCACATTGCCATTAGTCAGTCCAGGGAAAGCAGAAAAAAGAAATCTACCGTATATAGATTTAACCCCGAAAGAGGAACCGTACGATCATAGCATTCTGTATCGCTCTTATCTATAACAGTCTGGTGCGGTTATCAATTCGTAAAAGGTTGCTTCCATTAGTAGAATCCCATACGGACTGACGAAAGGCACACTGTTTGTATTTGCTCTATTTTCGCATTCAATAATGAGAAAACTGCTTCCTCCTCCGAAACATGTTAGTTTTCTGCTATCCTCGTTCCATTATCCTAATTACAGATCAAATTAACCCCACTCATTTCCGCTTGTTCCAATTTCAGATGACCCACCTTCAGCGGCAACGCTTGGAATCGGTCAGCGACAATAGCGCTCCGTCCACTTCGAGCAAATCGGACAGCTCCGATGGTTCCGCATCGGAAATCTGCGAAGTCATCCAAGAGTGGTCGCTGGACAGTGAATCCCAATCGATTCCCAGCCAAAATAGCAGCGGAAGCAGCAGTACCAGCAGTGGTAGCCACCATCACCACCATCATCACCATCATCATAATCATCATCTCCGACAGCAACAACAACAACAACAACATAACCAGCAACAGCCACTCACAGGACTAAATGGGAATTACATCAACGAAGATGACAACGAGCTGGAGTATAGCAAACACGATCTGATCAGTCTGGACAACGGCATGATTACGGACTTCGAGCGCGCCCAGGTTGAGAGTTTCTTCAGCGGACTGGGAACGGAGGTGAGTACTGTTCTGCGGTTGAGTGTAATTTACTAGGAAATATATGTGAGTGATTAATGTGGTTTACACCTTCGTTGGTGATGCCGGTCATGATACGAGGTGGGCGAGTGAGCGAGACAATAGCCATCCGGTATTTGCATGGCATCGGGTTTGTGATTCACCAAGAGCGGAGGATGTTTAATGCGATTCGGTGTTAAATTATTATTAATGGTTATTAAGGTTTATTGAACAGTTAGGTTCTATTGAAATGGGATGGTCAATTAGCCTTCCGGCATTGAGTGAAAATTATTCAATCTACTATGAATGAATATTAATTATCGTAACATAGGAGGGTCCTAACCTATTTCACAAGAATCAGTGTCCTTTTTAAGGACTTGTTCCATCACAATATCCAAAGTATATAGAATAGCGAATTAAGGATAGTTGTGTGAATGAGTAAACATATAATAGTTACATATTGATGTACTTACATAAAGTATTAGGCACAAATTGAAGTCCAATCAGCTTCGTTTTGTAATAAATATTGTAAAATCAATAACATTGTCTAGTTAAATAGTGATAAACGGACACCAAATCATATTTATTTAGATAGACGGACAGATAAATAAAATAAAAATAAAAGGCTTTTCAATTGAATGTGTTTTTCCAACTAATTTTCATAATTTTTTTGGCATATAAACCTGACTGTTCAAATCCGTTGTTCCGTTCTCGAGTTTAATTGTGAGGAACGGACACCAAATCATTGTTATTTCCAGACTTCCTGTTCGTGCGCTTTATTTTCGAGAAACGGGTATCGATTTTCTCTTCCTCACAACCCTTCCATGGGCAAGCGATGAGATAGGGCTTTAGCACACGAGCCTGGATTCGGTTCCTTCTCTTCTCTTTCGTAAAATATTGAGATGCGCTCAAGAATACCTCGTTGCACCTCAACATGAGCGATGCACACGTGTTTAAAGTGACCAGACTTCCCGCGTTACGCGGGACAGTCCCGCATTTCAATAAAATGTCACGCGTAAGATTGCGTCCCGCGAAACGTCCCGCATTTGGCAAAAGAAGTGAAAATGTCCCGCGATATCAATATATTTGAATATTACGATTTGATCACGTTGATTGTCTTAAATGGATAAACCTCAAAAAAAAACTTTTATTTGGCAGACTGTTCAAGACCGCTTCCAATGGTTTCATCGCACCAACAGTGGACTTTTTGTTTAGAGACAGCAACAAAATTGGAAAATGGTTTTTATAAAAGTCTCCTATTGATCCCCAGTGACCAACGTGAGTCAGACGGAAAGTTCATCTTTGGTCCTCTAGCTCGGTCAGGGCTTATCGTGTTGAATAAGCCGGAAGAACTAGTGTATACTGGACAGGAAGAGGCAAGATTGTTTGATGAAGTATCGTAAATGAAGCACTGGGCGGCCTTACGGAAGATGGCCGGAATCTCAGCCATGGCCGATGAAAAAATGAATGTCCGCGTGTTCTTTTACCTTTTCGTGGGTGGTTAGCTGTCTCTCTATTTTGGCCTTCGCCCAAAAGTTTTCTATCGGGCGACGATATTTATCTCCAACCAATGCAGTGATATTTTGGCATAATGGGCTGATCCCAGGTTCGGCATAAAGACCACATCACCTTCGCAACTTCCGGCAAGCACTTCGTACTGTATATCTCCCCGTTCACAATGTGACTCGAAAGAAGACCGACTTGGACATTCCCTTCTCATCTGTCAGAGAAGGACCTTCTTCGAGAACTTAAAGGGCGTGTCACATCAAATTGCATCCCGGAAAAAACGCTGTAGAAATTCGCCCAGTAGACCGATCCTTTTGAAAATTTTAGACAGTAAAATAAACTAATATTTCTCTATTGGGCGAAGCTCCGGCGCGTTGAGCGGGTTCATTTCCTTTGGCACGAAGATGACCCCGTTGGCTTCGTACCACTCCAACACGTCCTTTGAATAGTGGCACGAAGCGAGATCCGGCCAGAAGATGGCCGGGCCCTCGTGCTGCTTCAATAGTGGTAGTAAGCGCTTCTGTAGGCACTCCTTAAGGTAAACCTGCCCGTTTACCGTGCCGGTCATCACGAAGGGGGCGCTCCGCTTTCCGCAAGAGCAGATCGCTTGCCACACCATGTACTTTTTGGCAAACTTGGATAGTTTCTGCTTGCGAATCTCCTCCGGAACGCTGAATTTGTCTTCTGCGGAGAAGAACAACAGGCCCGGCAGCTGACGAAAGTCCGCTTTGACGTAGGTTTCGTTGTCCATTACCAGGCAATGTGGCTTCGTCAGCATTTCGGTGTACAGCTTCCGGGCTCGCGTCTTCCCCACCATGTTTTGCCTTTCGTCGCGGTTAGGAGCCTTCTGAACCTTGTATGTACGCAGGCCCTTCCGCTGCTTGGTCCGCTGGACGAATGAACTTGACAAATTCAGCTTATTGGCGACATCCCGGACCGAACTTTTCGGAGCACGTCTAAACTGCTTAACTACGCGCTTGTGATCTTTTTCACTGACGGAGCATCCATTTTTGCCGTTCTTCACCTTCCGGTCGATGGTTAGGTTCTCGAAGTATCGTTTTAGTACTCTGCTGACCGTGGATTGGACGATTCCCAGCATCTTACCGATGTCCCGATGTGACAACTCCGGATTCTCGAAATGAGTGCACAGGATTAATTCACGACGCTCTGCACAATGCTCCAGGAGGTGCATTTAAGTAGAAATTAGCATTTAGAGCTCGACAGTTATTCTCTAGAAAAAAAAACTGTCTTCGACAAAGTTGTTACATACAATAGAGCGCTCATTCTTAATGTTTTCAAAAATAGGGTGACCAAAATTGTCGGTGACATAGAAATACATCTTTCTTATTTTTATAGATAGAGGTAAACATAGTTTGACAATGTTGTAGCCCCAATTATTTGTAGAACAACGTTTTTTTCTATCTCTCGAAATAACCGAAACAGCACCTTTTTTCTAAGTTGCGTTAGGGTCACCATTAAAACTGTCTTCGAAAGACTTTTAGAGCTTACTAATACGAACATTTTTCGATACAGAACTTGTCAATATCTCAACTTTACTCAAAGTTTTTGATATTTCTTCCCAAAAAATAAGCTCTCTTTAATTGTTTATCATTCTTTCTGGGGCAAACATAAACAAAGTTTATAGGTGGCATTTGGAAAAACAGAGTTCGCTCTATATGATATGTGATTTTCAGAACTATGTTATTTTTCATGTTTGAGTCAATTAAAATTGTAATCATGAGTTTTTGGGTAAAAAAACATCCATAACTTTGAGTAGGATTAAAATATTGACAAGTTCTGCAATCAGCACATCGCAAAGTGTTGATCTTGATAAGCTCTAAAAGTCGTACGAAGTTTTGATGTAGGAATTTTAAATATAAAAGTTGAGCAAAAACCCCGCTTTTTCATGGTCATCCTAATGCAACACAGGAAAAAAGCGCTAAATCGATTATGTTTAAAAATAGAAAAAAGCTTTGTTCTACAAAGTTGATTAAAATATTTGGGGCTACAATATTAACGAACTATATTTATCTCTATCTATAAAGATAGGAAAATTAGATTTCTTATTTCATCGACAATTTTGGTCACCCTATTTTTGATAACTTAAAAATGAGCGCTCTATCATATGTAACAACATTGTGGAAGACAGTTCTTGTCTAAAGAATAAAAAGCTCCCACAAAATTGTTTTTTACCTAAGTTGCATTAGGGTTACCATGAAAAACCGGTTATTTTACTCTAACTTTTATATTTAAAATTCTACATCAAAATTGTCTTCGTACGACTTTGAGAGCTTATCAAGACCAACATTTTGCGATGCAGAATTTGTCAATATCTCAATCCTGCTTAATGTTATTGATGGGTTTTCATCCAAAAACTCATGATTTCGATTTTAATTTACTGAAATACAAAAAATTACAAATCTTTTAAAACCACATATTATATAGAGTGAAATTTGATCTTCAAATTCCGTCAACAAACATTTTTTCATGTTTGCCCCAAAAATAATGACAAGCAATTGAAGAGAGCGTATTTTTTGAGAAAAAATATCAATGAATTTGGGTGAAGTTGAGACATTGACAAGTTCTGCATCGCAAAATGTTTGTATTAGTATGTTCTGAAAGTCTTTCGAAGACAGTTTGTATGTAGAATTGGAAATTTAAAAGTTAGAGCAAAAAAACAGTTTTTTTAAGGTGACCCTAACTTAGAAAAAAGGCGCTATATCGGTTATTTCAAGAGATACAAAAAAAACTTTGTTCTACAAAGATGTCTCAAATAACTGGGACTACAACATCATCGAACTATGTTTACCTCTATCTATAGAGATAAGAAAGTTAGATTTTTTATTTCATCGAAAATTTTGGTCACCCTATTTTTGGCAACATGAAAATGAACGCTCTATCATATTTAACAACTTTGTCGAAGACAGTTTTTGTTTTGATGGTTTTGATGGTTAATCGTTTATACATGATTCACTTTTCGTTTAAAACTGCGAAAAATGATTAAACAGTAGCTGTTCGGATTTCCGGTGAAGAATTTTCGCAGCAGTTTTATTTATAACAGCTCGAATCTGTAAATAGTTTTATTTTAATAAATAAATAGAGTACAATTGTTAATCAGTAAATCAGCTCACATTTTTTGGTCTTATAACCCGTAAACTGAATAATTTTCCGATATGAACAATTCAATTCTTCTAACTCCTAAAATAGTATTTTTTTTTAGTAAATTATTTCACAAACCACTAATGAATTCACCTTTTCGCTAATTTCAATTTAACCAATTATTTCTTTTCAATCTTCTATAGTTAAATCCTATTTCCTATCACTTTAATCCTTTAGTCCACTTTCAGCCAACTGTATTCTTCCACTTCCTTCAATTTTTAGATTTCATCCTACTACAATTTCCTACTCAATACTCTGTAAAGACCCTTTTCATCTATAATTCGCTTATTCAAATTATTATTCTCTTCTTCGATTGTTCTTCAGGGTTTCATCTATCTCTATCTATGTGCTATAAACAGTTTCCTATTATTTCACGCGCAACATCCCAGCCCATTCTAACTCCGACAACTCCGACAAGGGGATTCGGTGCATGGCGGGCTAACTGTAGCAACAAACTAACAAATTCTGAAACACCTCTCAGTCAAAGCCGTCCAGAGTTTTACTTTACTTTCTTTTTTATTCAAACAGTTTATTAGAAAATTGATAACTTTTGATACATAAAACGTAATAACAATATCGAGTTGGGTCGGTTCTTCGTTCCTCAGAACATCGGTTTGCCGCTCTGGCATGGATCGAACGAGTTGTTCAGCATAATCTCTGGCAAAGTTCTCTCATTCAAACTCCAATGCTGTTTGCAGTGACTCCCTAATTGTTATACGATGCTTTCTGATGTCAACCGTCCATCTATTACCAGAAATTCTCAATATGGTTAAGTTCAACTGATTTTGCGGGTGGTTTCACTACATTCGTGCTGTGGCTTCATGTGGCTGTTTGCTTTGGATAATAATAACAGTTGAATGTTCAGGATATACTATTTTTTTTTGCGCTGGCTTTCATGACCTTCTTCAGATAAAATTTTCAACATCAGATGCAGACATACAACCCCACACCATCACCATTCTATCACCATTTTTGACTGTTACTCCGATATTCTTTGGTTTCAGATATTCATTTGGCATTCGAGTAGAAATCGACTGACAGATGAATGATCAGATACGAATGAATAACCATATTTTGTTGAAAAAAATTGGATTTTTAAATCGTCGATCCCCAAAGCTTCTTCACTATTTTCAAATCATACAACAAGTGTATCACTTTGTTTGCTTTGCTGATGACTGGGAATCGCTACGCGATTCTGTTTGTAGATCCATACTAGACAAATCTGCAACGAACGAGTAAAATTTGTCAGCAAGGGATTTCCAAGAATTGAATAAACTGTAATTTATGGACGATGTTCTGAATTATAGTTATTCGTTCGTCTGCGCGGGCTTCTTTTTGAAATGACGCCCTCACCAGTTATTGAACTTGAAGGTGTATGGACTGTCTCAATTTTCCACTCGATTGATCCCAAACCAAACTGCTATCTTTTGCCTAATTTCACACTTACAATTATAATTTTTCCACACATGCTCCTATCCTTCGTTGAAGTTCTCGTGTAAATAAGTTCATAACCTAGTCACCTGGATGATTCCATCAAAACAGTACTCATTGACACAAACCTGAAAAAAACAATATCAGAAATTTCATCTCGCTATACCGATGTTTTGAATCCTAGAAATCGTCGGAGAAGTTGCTTGAAATGCTATCCCGCACTGTATGAAAAACACATCTTAATCCTGATTAAAATGAAATCACAGTCCTACGTCAAGCTCCCGTCCCTGTCGATAGGCACAGAACTTTTTAAGTCATCTATGGCTTTATTCGTGTTTGATTAACCTAAAGTTTCCTAAGAAATTTTAGACATCATAAAAATGCACAATATTGAAATAGTCAATTCTTCTGCTTCGTTTATTTTTGCTGTCAATTCCTTTCAATTTTGAAAAAATGGCTTCCATTGACGATTGAAACTGTTCGAATAATCTATGTTCATTTTCATCATTCAGGTGCTTGATTTCACATGCCGATTTTACCAATATGGATAGTCTTGAACTTTCTCCCGAAAAAAGTAGAGGCGTTTGTGCTGGAGGCACAGACGGAAACTTGACGTAGGACTTTGAGAACAATTGCTTTCGAATTGAGTTCTTTCATTGCAAAATTTTCGATATTACCGACGTACTCAATGTTATATCCTACATGATAGAGACGTACATTGAGCATGATATAATTAGACAACAACCTTTCTAATAAAATCTCTATCAACGTTCAAACGTTTGAACCAGGCTCTCGTCAAAGCTTTGGGAATAATGTGTTGTGGCCTTCTTCCAAGTCATCTTCTCTCCTTTGATTCTGATAAGTGTTGCTATCGTAATAATTCCTCATATGCAACGACTACCTGGAAAGAAAAGAATCTAATGTAAGAAGTAATGGATGAACAAAGATTCTTTGTATATGGTATCAGTTGTGTTAAAAATGACTTGATATATGAAACGACTTATTTCTATTTTCATAAATAAAAACCAAGGTTTGTTCCCGCTCGAGAACTGGTCGTTTGCATTGTTCATACAGCGAGAAAAATTGGAAACGTGGAGAAATATTAGAAAAAGTGATTTCCAATATGATCTATATATAGTATATAGTAAGAAAAATTGATAATTGTGTTCGGTATTGGTAATTACCTTATATTACATTGATGATTTTTTTCATTATTTCATCCATACATAACACAGGAAGCATCTGGTCTAAGATCACAAAGGGCGGTTTTCAACTTATCTCGTTCCACTTCGGTATCTTTTATCTGATACGCACCATTCAACTACTGTTTACCATCCTGTTATCATCACTCGGTAAACGCTGGTGGAGTGAACAAACAATACCCAACAACCAAACAGAACGGCCCTTTTCAGGGCCACCGAATCATTATCAAAGAGTTTAACGATGTAATTCTTCCAAGATATCCAAAATCAACAGTTAGCCTAACGGAATCCAACGTCAATCGTGTCAGAAGTTATTGATGGGTCTTATGGGTCATGATTTCTCCAAAGTATTTCTAGCTGGGGTGATTTCCCGTATACATTCGGAAATATATTCGCGATCGTCTCGTGGATCGCAGATGGTTTTGACGGGTAACACTTTGTAGCGAGAACACTATGTAAATTCTTTCTTTTTTTATTTCAATCGGACTGTTCTATACATTTTATCACATTCACTATTGACCTCCAAATCCATCTGTCACATGAATAATTCGGAGTACTTGGGCAAACTAGAACTTGAGAAATACTTCAGCTATCTTTAATGCAACCTTTATTCCACGAATGCTTAAAGCAGTATTTTAGTCTGAAAAAAGTTCTACTGAAGCGACTCATGTCGAATTTATATGGATACAATCTGCAACATCTTTTTATCGCATGAACCTCTAAAAATGATATTTTTTTTTAAATTTCATTATTTTTAAAAAAATGGGAAACGTAATAAAAGACGTTTCAAACCGCATTTTGTTTTTCAAACGGCCGCCATTTTGTCAAAAAAAAGTTGTTTTTGACTAGTCTGAGCTTCATGCGATAGCGGCATCTTTACTGATTCAGAATCTGTTCGATTTTTTTGTTTCAGATAACCAGAAGGACTGGAATCGTGTACGCCATGGCACAACTTTTTTTTAACGCTCTCACTTCATCAGCTCTTGACTATTCTAGTTATGAATATTTTTTCTCCGTTCAATTTTTGTTTTATTGTTAAAAGATAGATGAACAAATAATGATATAATGAATAGTAAAAGTATTCTTTGTTTCATTTTTACGGAGCTCGAAGAAACGTCTGAAATTCGTGTCTCTACACTAGAATACTCCCTTAAGGCCGGAGAGCTGACCTTCGGTGTGAAATTTTTAGTTTGAATTAATATAAATACAAATTACAAATCTCACAGTTATATTGATTTGAAAATGAGTCTAAAGAAAGATCTGATGATCTGATCAATCTAAAGAAATAGACTATTTGATACTCATTTACTACATAAAAGGCGAAATAACAAAATCATGCAGAAAATTGTGTTTAATTTAGGTTACGGAACGAATTTTGTAAGTGAACGCAAAGCGCAGGAGAGGTTTAGCCGATTTCGTTTAAAAAAATGCAAGTCGTTAGAAAAAAAATCACAACTATCTCTACTGCTCACAACTAAATAGATTATACAAAGCGATTGAGAAAAAAAAAGTGATGAAACGGATAATCTTCTTCTTGAATGGCGTTAACGTTCCCTGTGGAACTTTTGCCGTCTCAACGTGTGCATTAATTAGCGTCATTTATTAATACTTAGTTGAGATTTCTTAAGCCAAATAACACTTGAATGTATTCCGAGGGGCAAGCTCTTGAATACGCGTGACCACAGTGCAAGTCGAAGGAAATTTCTTTGACGAAAAATCCTCCGGCCAGAACGGGAATCGAATCCGAACACCCGGCATGACAATGTGAGACGCTAACCACTCGGCCACGGGTTGAAACGGATAATGGATTGACCGGATACGCGATAACTTGCCGGATTACCGAACACTCTACTCTTTATTTGCGAATACAAATCTGAGAGAAACTGTATGCGTGCATGGAGAAAATAAAGTTAAATTTTCGAGATAAAAAAAACGTATTTGAATGCAAATCATGAACGAATATAATTTTTTCGTTTCGTATTAATATCCTATTTAATAGTGTATCAAGTTTTCTACGAGAAATGTGGAACTGATTTTTTTCCTGATATTATAATACAAGAGTTTTTGTGTATATATAGAAATAATTTTAATACTGCTCGAGTAAGCGTAAGAACTACACGTTTTAAGTATGCAAAGAACATCAATCCTTTTTTTTCCTTCAACATTGGAGAGTTTAGAACTGAACTATTAAAGAATTTAGTAATCTGAGAAGAGGTACTCTTACTTCACTACAAATCAAAACTATTATAGGCGAAAAAAATCATTGATTTGACGACACAACAGTTGATCGAGTAGTGCGTTAGGCTTTGTAAACACTTTGAAAAAAATAATAAAAAATAGATGCTCTGGTTTCCTATGTATATCTGAAGTAAATCCCATGTGGATTTACCTCCGATGCTGTATTTGAAAAGGGTTTGGACAAGGACGAGACTGCACGAAGCACACTGAACACTGAAACGGATAGCAACAAATGATACATCTTGATGATATTATGACTCAGTTCACGAATTCTGCCGTGAGTCAGAGAACTTGACGTAATATTTTATTACTCTGACCTTCTACCTGACGCGCTCGTTTTAAGAAAACAAATAACCAAGTCTGGCGGTTTATGTGGTCTGCTTGCAGCACATGAACAATACAATACAGCCATTCAAACATCTTAAACAAACAGTTTAGCAACACGATTAGTTCCGCACCAATCATCACACGGCTCGAGGCTGAGTGCACGTGTCTCGCTCACGTCATCTCGCCGCTGGTTGGGTCCCGGTTTTATTTTCGCGCTAATTATCGAGACGAGCAAGCGCAGCATCCATAACTCACCCTCCTTCGCGGCGGATACAAAACAACAACACAATTTGTTCTATTCATTTGTGCTGAAATTGATTTCAGATGAAGCGTGATTTGTTTCACGAAGACGAAGTAAAATGTATCGCTTTATGTATCGTCGTTTGACGTTTGTGGCGGGACACGTGTTGGCTTATATGTGTGTTTCATTCATCAACCAATCTTGAGTTTTGAGAGGCTCATTGCGTTTGCAATGAAGGTGAAACTTCAGTCAACTTTTGCACCGTTGAACTCGTCTTCTTCGATGGACACTGGACTTAATCGAAAAATCTCGATTACCTGAATACATTCTTCAACAAACTCACCATTCTGTTAAAAATCTTGACATAATCCGCTTAGAATTGACGCTGATATTTGAATCACCCAATTGGAAGAGCAGAAGGCAAGTCTAAACAAAACAAAAACATGCTGACACATCGGGGGAAGATGACAAATCTTTTGCCTACTCTGCAGGCGATTATCAGCCGACTTTTTCACACTGTGTCACATATGTTCGAACCCATAATCACATGCGGAAATAAACAGAGCGTAGCATGAAACGATAGAATGTTCAACCCTAACAAGCCACTCTAATATATGGTAATACGAGGGGATGGCAGCTTGTGAAGGAATTACCAGAGTCAAGTTATGCAAATCACTCAAACAGTCATAAAAACTCTCCCTATTGGACTATTTGGGACTTATTTGGGGCAACATGGGAGAATGTTGATTTAAGGGGTGCGCTTCTACTTCGACAGATGGGTATGTACTTGGGAACTGGTTCAGGTTTCAAACTAGGGAATTAATATGATTTTTACTGTAGAGTATATAAGCAAAACATATAATTCACTAACTTAGGCCGCTAAAGTAAATACAACTAAACAACTAGCTTTGAAGCTATATTTCAACTAAACCCTACTGCACAAAAAATCAGCTGTTGCCTTCATGGCCTTTATACATGTAGGGTAAAACAGTACAAAACGCACCGGTGAGGTCATATGGCCCAAGCCACTAATTGTTAGAAATCTTTGGATTAGTCATTGAAATGATGGACTACTTTATTAATTTTAATTCGCAGTTATCTCTTTTACATAACCACAGTACACACACATACCCACCACAATAAAATAAGATACAAATTGAGACAAAACTAAAGCATCTACCTAATCTGTAGATATTCATGGTTGCTTCGTAAGGTTTCGCGGTTAGTCAATGTTTAATGTTTAGATTTCAAGATTTCTACACTCTACCTCCACATTGAATCATTGAACTTAATGATCACGCCTAAAAATTGGGCCAACTTGTGATATTTTACAAAAAATTTGTCAAAATTTGTGAAAACAATAATTGGGGAATGCACCGAAAAAAATATGTCTTATTCAGGTTACAAACACAAACGTCGGCTTTGACCAACACCCTGGCATGCCTTTTTGTAGCTCGCATAGAAAATCATACGCATAGGAATTACTCCAAGCCGCACTCACATTGCGGAACAAACAAAAGGAAGTTGACATCACGACTGAATTGACCACAATCACATTGCGAAAAGAACAAAATAACCGTTTGAGCCATTTCTATGCCGCCTATGCTCAATTGCATACGGTTCTGACTTTTTCTCTTTGCTTTGATGACACTTGTTTGGGTCTAATTGGTTGCAGAATGTGATGAAATTACAACAAGCTTATTGGTGTTGTTAATATTTATCTGAAATTTTATTCAAGTAATTGATTTTTAATAAGCTATGTGTAGCATCGAAGTTGTTTCTATGAAACATGACAAATGAAAGTATTCTTATTGACTTCTCGATAAAAAAAAACAGATTGACATTATGGGCATCCTGCAACACCTCTGTGATTTTTGTATATATGTAATACAAGTGTATAATTTCAGTGATCGAATAATTCACATCGTTGTGATTCATCACAACAAACATGATGCTGCACCCAATAGAAGTTTGTATCGTTACATGGATTGATGGGCAGAAACCAATAGATGGACCCCTGAAGGTTGGCCTGGTTCAAGACAGCTTTTACTGCAGATTAACAGAAAGATCTGGTGAAACACATCATCCAGATGTCGCAATGTATTTTCGGATTAACAGATATTTTCATGAATTTGGCAACATTTTCGTGGCTCTAGAAAAAAAAATGTCAAAATATTGTTTGACGTCTCACTCCATTATTATGGTGCGTTCTGACCATGGATTATGGCATCCACCCTATGTTTCGAACTGTCGTCGGAAATATTCAAAATTCTCTGCAAATTCGATTATTTTTTTGTCAAATTAGATCAGTGATATAATTGGCAGTGATGGAACAAGTATTCTAGCATGAATCAATAACAACAAGCGCGGTAAATGACTGATTTGCTCAAAGGGTGCTTTTTTACCACCCTCCCCTATATAGAACAATAGTAAAATCAATTTGGTAAAAGATTACTTCCTGCTACGGGAAGTTAACTGTGTCAACTGCAGGGATGCCGGGTTTATTTTCAAATGTCTTCACATGGTATGAAAAAATCAGGGGTTAGACATCAATTGAATATAGGCTACCCAAAATCAAAATCAATATGGCGTTATTTGTTTACCAACATATCATTTGCGAGGATTGAAATCGTAGAAATCATGGAGATAGTAAAAATAAAGAAAAATGCGCTGCTTTATTTCTAACTGCATGAGCGATTTGCGAAGCTGTACACCGAAATGCTGACGAAGCCGCATTGCCTGGTAATGGACGACGAAACCTACGTCAAAGCGGACTTTCGTCAGCTGCCGGGCCTGTTGATCTTCTCCGCAGAGGACAAATTCAGCGTTCCGGAGGAGATTCGCAAGCAGAAACTATCCAAGTTACCAATTTTCGGTAAATGCTGCCAATCTATAGTCATTTTCTACCGTTCTAATTATTGGTATATCCTACGGGGAGAAATTGGTAAACATATATGTCGAGCAGAACCATGATTCGTAAGCCCAATATCGGCTACAATTTCCCGACGAAAAGGCCCGTATTAGAATTATATCAAAACTCTTACCTCCGTATTGCCTTATGACAACAATAAAAATAGTGAATGCGTGCTTTTCTCACCAGTCTTCAGATATGGCAGCATTCATGTTTACTTATGTTATCTAGTAAAATATACTAACCTCTTGTAAGATTACAATAACGCCTCTGGTCAGTGTTTTCAATCGCTCTCTCTTATCCGGTGAGTTTCCAGTCTGTTGGAAGGAATCCTTTTTCCCGATTCACAAGAATGATAGTAAAAGGAATGTATCTAATTATCAAGGAATAGCTGCATTAAGTGCTACCTCCAAGCTATTCGAGTTAATTATTCTCGACAACTGGCCCAAAATTTTGCCCACTGCATTTCGGAGGACCAATACGGCTTCATATCCAAGCGTTCGACGACTACCAATTTAGTGGAGTTTACTTCGTTCATCATCCACGAAGTTGAACTAGGCCATCAAGTAGATGTCATCTATACGGATCGCTCTGGAGCGTTCGACAAAACAAATCACGATATTGCTTTGGCTAAATATGACAGATTAGGCGTTCATAACAATCTGTTTGCCAGACTATCCTCTTACCTAACTGGTCGAAGTATGTCTGTTAAAATTGAAGACTATGTTTCTTCTCCTTTCCTCGTGACACCCAACGTTTCTCAAGGCAGACATCTCGGACCATTTCTGTTTCTGAACGATGTTAACAACATTCTAAAATGCCTTAAGTTGTCGTACGCTGATGACCTTAAACTGTAATTAGTGATACGGAAACCAGGCGATGCTATTTTTCCACAGGAACAATTGGAAGCTTTCGCCGAGTGGTGCCAACTGAACCGCATGTTACTCAATATTTCCTAATGCTCCATAATATCATTCGACGGACATCTTGCATTGATTCATCATAAGTATGTCCTATCGGACACTAGCTTGAAGCGGGGATCAACTGTCAGGGATCTGGGAATACTCGTTGATTCTAAGTTCACATTCAAGGATCATGTCGCTTA
The DNA here is from genome assembly GCF_029784135.1 of Toxorhynchites rutilus septentrionalis. Classification (NCBI taxonomy): domain Eukaryota; kingdom Metazoa; phylum Arthropoda; class Insecta; order Diptera; family Culicidae; genus Toxorhynchites; species Toxorhynchites rutilus. Next base: position 166,782,458 of record NC_073746.1, read on the forward strand.
CATGGTATCAAAAGCTTCCTCTCATCTCGGCTTCATATTTCACTTCGCTAAAACATTCGAAAATGTAAATAGTTTAAAAGCTTTCTATTGCTCATTGATGCGATCCATTTCGGAGTACTTGGCTGTAGTGTGGTGTCCATACTCCCCAAACGAGACGAATCGCATCGAAGCCATCAACGGAGGCGCTCTGAGGCATCTTCTGTGGAATGATACCAACAATTTACCCAGTTATGAAAGCCGTTGAATGCTTATACATCTTGAACTACTGGAGGCGAGACGCAACATTGCGATGGTGATCTGATTCAGGGAAACGGCTTCTAACATGATACAATATCCCGAAAAGGAATTGAAGCGATCATCTTCGGGTAGTGAAGCACAAACGAAGCCCAAACTGAATTGGCTTTGATCGTCCAAACGACATTCATTGTGTCATTTGGGACTTTATTACTATATTATTTAATACCTTGCTTGTTACGTTACAGCTTGCTTGTTAGATACAATCCTACACTTGTGGTAGTTGCGAACTTTTTTTTCGCAAATGTGGGACCTCGTAAACGCCGAAGTCTTTAAATTGTTGTAGGAGAAGTGGGGGCATAGTGGTCATCCTAAGGAATATGCTCATTTCCAGCGTCCACATACCGTTTCAATTCCCATTTCTCGAAGAATATTATAGTTCAACTCATTGTTGTTCGTGATATCAAACCGTTTTTACTATAAAAATTCAAAATCGAACTTTTTTTTTGCTTGGAGGTAAAGGTGTCACCTGTGGGGGGTAAAGTGGTCACTCGCATATATCAAGCTAAATGGGATAGACTTATGCATTTTTTTGTCCAAATTTGTTCAAATCATATTTGATGTAGTAGGTACATGTAGGAAGTAAGCTTGGCCTATTCACCTAGAGTCTCAATTTCAATTTTCTCATGCATAAAAAACGTAGTAAGAAACACATAACGTTCCGCATAATGAGGCTTGGTTTAGTTGGAGTGGCATATTTATCCAGAGTCAAAGCCACAAAAGGATCCTCTTCAAGAGCAGAATGTGATGCGGTATATCAGCTTTAGTAAGCAGAACATTGTAAGTCGTTATTCACCTATGACCACTTTGCCCCCAAACATCAAAGTAATTTCTATGCTAATTAATCGCTGAGATTAAACAAAATACCTGTTCACCTCTCCTAGAATATGTGAACAGTCCTCCAAACTGATGATTTGTCCGATATATCAGATTGAATAAACTAAATATTACGAGAAATTCTTTAGATACCATGCGCACATAACTACGGCCTAAGGCAAGGCGCAAATTGAGAAGCGTATAGCGCTCGTAAACGAACACGAGACCACCAACACGACTCATACGTGCCACAAACGTAGCGTGGTGGAGCGCATATTCAGTCGCAGTTTGGTGTAAATAACGTGCCACTCGCATACAATGTCTGATTCACACAGTTTTGCGCGATATATTTATTTACTAACACAATCAACCGACCGGTACGACCAGCACGAGAAACTGTGGTTCAGCCACAGCGTCACGCGAGTCGTGTCTCACGAGCGCTCCACAATCTCGCGTCATCTGGCCAATTTGCGCCGTTCTATCTGTTTTCATTAGCCACAAAAACAAGCGCTATATCGCGGCAAGTTGCTCGCGCTATACGCGTCTCAACATGCGCCTGGCCTAATGGCTATCGAGAGAGCAATTTCTGTTTTTATTTATATTTTGTCATGCGACAGCTCTACTGAAGTACAGGGTGGCTCAAAAGTCATTCAATTCATCAAACATAAGGTGACTATCAATACGGCATCTATAGTCAATAGTTATACTACAAAACAAGTAGGTGACCACTTTGCCCCCGCTACCCCTATTTGTTGTTGTTTGGTGGTCCTTCTGTAAACCACGACCAATAATAAATGTTTTAACCATAACATAAATTATTTGTTCCATCTCTCTTTCTTCTTCCAGGTATACGTCAGTACATCGTTGGCAAATTTGTACGAAAGCGTTGGCAAGGAAGAATGGCGGCTGATCTATACCGGTATACCGGTTCTGTTGCACGACAAAGGATGCACCCGATCACGGTGCACACCACGAGTGAGCTTTGTTCTGGCAGAACGAGGCACCTGCTTCGCACTCTGGAAGGACACAATCGACAATCTGTCCGACTACAAGGTTGCGGCGGCTGCTTTCCACACCATGTGTCTATCGGCGGGTAAGTAGCTGAATTAGTAACTAATCTTTGTTGCAGACCCTACATACTGACAGCTTCGATACCTAATAGCGCCTTCTTAATTCTAGACCATCGCAAGGTGATCGGATTCAGCTTCGATTCGAACCAAGCGGCCCGCGAGATGTGGGTTCGTGTGGAGGAACTGATCAGCAATCCCGAGAATATCGCCCTCTCGGCACCGGGCAGGAAGCGGAAGCCCAAAAAGAGCACCAAACCCATCATTCTGCCACCAAAGTCGCAAATCTCGCAACCCTGTCAGTTCCACCACGTTACCAGCGTTACCACCAACGATACCCAGCGTTACTTTAGCCTGCAGGCGTTTGTAGCGGCGCCGGTCAAACACAGGGTGCCGTAATTGAAACGTCGTTGTTGGCCATTCGATTTTTTTTCTTTTCCTCACAATTACAATTTAAAAGGAATGACCGAAAGCGTCGATTATAATCATTAAGAGTGGATTTATAATTATTTTATTTATCAAACCATACAATGGAACATCACCCCGTTGACAAATGGCTTCCGAATACGTCCAGTTTGAATGCATGTGGAATAAGGTGATTCCAGTAGAACGGAAATTCAGTCAATTTAATTGGTTTATTCAATGTCCCCGATTTACGCCCCACATTCAATCATGAACGGGAAACGGAATGCGAAAACAGGATTAAAATGCGGATGAGACTCGGTTTTGCATCAAGCTGCCGAGTGTTGGTTAATTAATTTACCGTTGCGATATGATTTCCCCCTGTCCAGGAACAAATTATGCTATGAGTAATAGACGAGTCGGCTATAAGTCAACATTTTATCCATCGTTTGACTGTTTGCAGAATATTTTAAATATTTATAATCACTTTCATCCTAGACGATAGGGAAAAATTAGCTTTTGTATGCATACAAATTTTAAACATAAATAGCTAATAGAGATGCAATTGTTATTGGAAGCTAGGAATAGAAACATATTACATTCGGATATAGGATGAGAAATCAGAGAAATGCTGAGATTCGCAAAATAGTTGTACAATGTACATATTGTGTCTGTGATAAATTGATGGGAATGTAAAATGCATTCCAATGAAAAGCACAAATGAAGAGGATTAAACGATCATTAACTCCAAACGTGGACCGAGCGTGTGCGACGAGAGGATGAAATGAAAACTAGTTATAATTGACTTTTTTTTGTCTCTCGAATGCGCCATCACACGTTCAATATTTTCATTAAAAGCAACATTCGGTCATTCATTCACCCATCATATCAGCCACAATTCCATCATGCTGTCATGCAGTGGTTCTGAAGTGTACCCCTTCGGACCATCAAAAAAAAAAGAATAATAGCCCGAAGGATTTTAATTAAAAAATAACGTTTAAAGCAAATTGTTGCTCCCGCAAAATCGGTGACAAGGACACAACTTCATCATAATTAAAAGGTAATGGTTCGATCAATGTTGTGAAACAAGTCGCAATGGATCGTTTTAATCATCTTCCACGAGAATCAAATAAATGCTAAATATGTTGTAGCCTTAAGTCATTTTTATAATTAACACAAACTACATCTCGCATTGTTTGTCAATCAGTTATTTCTGCACAAGTCCAAACTACTTTGAAGTTTAAAAGATAGTCAAACTAGATAGATTTAAGAGGGAAAGCAGAAAATACACCTTGATTCAACGATAGAAGACTCCTCTGCTCTGTAAATAAGACGTGTGCATGTAAGTTTCAATATTTCAATAAAGCAGCTACGTGAGTAGTGTTCGTGCTTCATTTATGTCTGAAATACTCTGTTTATCTTCGACTACGCCATACAGATTGTTTACGTGAATTTGTGTAAATCATGAAACACATTTGTAGACAAGATGAAATCAATTTCCTCACATACATTATCAAATGATAACAAACACAAATTGAAACAATCATTCGAGCCAAAGAAATTGCGAACGAGGGTTCTTCCAGAGACGACGGTGCAATCCACACGAGCTCTGTTCACATAGGTACCGTTTTGTCTCATATTCCGAACAGCCTCAAATTCCGAACACTTCATTTTTAAATATAAATTTACTAAATTTTTATGTTATAAATAATTGAATAATGAAAACACAGACATTCTTTGAAGTATAGGCTTCATTTTGACATCATTTACAGGTATCAATACAGCCTATAATTTATAATATTAGACATTTGCAAGAAAGTAACAGTCAAAACCAATGATAAAATGTTTGCGTTAGCAAATTCCGTAAAAAACAAGCATCGTTCATTTTTCAGTTTTTGTAGTTGTTTCAACTGTTTTGATTGCTGTTTTTGCGGTTTTCATGTGAAGTGCTAGAGAATGTAAGAACCTACAATAACTGGGTGAAAAAAATGATATTTTATGCAGAAATCTTCATTAAAATTAATATTGAAATAGTGTTCGGAAAATTAATCAAATTTCTACGCATGATTCGAATTCCGAACACTTCATTTTCAAATGTAAATCTACTGATTTTAAATGTTATAAATAATTGAATAATCAAAACCCTGAAATTCTTTGGGTTATAGCATATATTTTAACATCATTTACAGGTATCGATACAGGCTATAATTTATAATATTGAGCATTTGCAAAAAAGTGACAGTCAAGACCAATGATTAAATTTTTACGTTAACAAATTCTGTAAAAAACAAGCATCGTTCATTTTTCAGTTTTAGTAGTTTTTTCAACTATTTTGTTTGTTGTTTTTATGGTGAAGGCTAGAATTTGTACGAATCTACAATAAATGGATAAAAAAACGATATTTTATGCAGAAATCTTCATTGAAATTAATGTTCGGAATATGAATCAAGTTTTTACGCATGATTCAAATTGCGAACACTTCATTTCTCAACGTGAATTTACTGAGCTTACATGATCTAAATAATTTAATAATCAAAACCTTGACATTCGTTTGGTTATAGACTTCATTTTAACATCATTTACAGGTATCGATACCGATATAGCGCCCTTGGTCCCGAAACCTTGTAAACTATGAAAAGCAAATACAATCAATAATGGACCGTTGCTTTTCTCTATATTCATGAACGAGATCGGATTGATCCTTCCAATTGGTAGTCGATCATTCTACGCGGATGATGTTAAAATGTTTATGACAGTTCGAAACTCAGCAGATTGCATGCGACTACAGCACCTGATAAACACCTTTGTAGAGTGGTGCTCAAGAAATTTTCTGACACTTAGTGTGCACAAATGCAGGGTCATAACATTTCACCGAAAACTGAAGCTAATAACGTTTGCATAAACGATCGACTTTCAACCTTTGCTACGGGTTGAACAAATAATTGATCTCGGTATTACGCTTGACTGTGCCTTAACGTTTAAGCTGCATTACTCGGACATAATAAATGGGGCTAACAAGCAACTCGGATTCATTTTTAAAATCTCCGACGAGTTTCGCGATCCTACCTGTTTGAAAGTATTTTTCTGCACGCATGTTCGATCGATTCTGGAATTCGGCGTAGTGGTTTGGTGCCCTTATCATACAGTGTGAATTGCAAGGATTGAAGCCGTTCAGAGGAAATTCGTCCGTTATGCCTTACGTAACCTTCCATGGAATGACCCCAACAATCTACCACCATACGAGGCCCGTTGTCAGCTGCTAGGACTGGAAACTCTTGGTTCTAGAAGAAAGGTTAGCCGGGCAATGTTTGCAGCTAAGGTGTTACTGGGCGAAATTGTAGAACAATAGGAAGTGTGAGCTTAATAAACATTAAAAGAATCAGGTATGATTTCAGGAATTTGCAACCAGGTAACCTAGCGTAGCCAGTAGCCATAAATATTCCTCTTTGATAGGGCCCGATATTTGAATCAAGGGATAAAACTCCGTTGAACAACGTGCTTATAGCACCGAATATAGCAACCCAGCTTTCTGAAGCTGGCCCGCAGCAAAGCTTTGGCGATCCTGCCACTGCCTACCCGAGAGGACCTCAACCGTCAAGACACCGAGATCCCGACATCGCGTGTATCAGCAGCAGCAGCCGGCCGGCCATCACGACACACTACACACCTACACAGCAGCCATTGTACAATAGGTAACAATAAGAGAAAAAAATATATACTTACCTGTTTAATATTGGGGAAAATCCGAGCCCTTGACCCGCAAAATCACCTCAAATACGAGGAAAGCCGACCCTGAGAGCTAAAGGCCTCAAGCTCGAGCTATCCACGACAAAAAGAGGCCTTGAGAGCCCAACCTCAACGATCCCCGAGGCTCAGACCTGGGATCGAGGTTTAGAGGGAGGTCCGTCTGACCCCTATGAGAGTAATATCTTTCACATGAATGTATTTTTAAATTCCTAGAGGAACTGGCAGATTATTTTCCGGATCTTTCTCGATGCTGAATGGCATCCAAACCCCGATGCTGAATGGCATAATCAGCCCGGATTATTCTGGATGTGCAAAGGATGTCGTGACGTCATGGCGAACGCTCGTTCTAGAAACGCCATAGTATCGATCAATACTGCTGCTAAGGAGGTAAAAGACGTGTACCAGAAACGAAGAATTGTGTACCAGAAAGAATTTGATGATCTGAAGACGGATATCAAGGAGAGTTTGATTGCAGAACTCAAGCAAGAGATCCAAGGTGGCTTCAACTTCGCTGACCCCTGCTGTCTCGTCGCCTTTACCTCGTCATTTCAACTTTAATTTTGGTAATCGATCAACACCGAAAAGAGGTCGTGATGAGGACATATTGCCGTCACAAGAACAACCAACGAAAATCTTCCACGGTACCGGTCAGTCCGTAAACAATACGCTTTTCAGATCAGGATCGAGAGCTGATGACAAATTTTGGGTGTATCTCTCCAAAATATCTCCAGATGTCAAGGAAGCAGATGTCCAACAACTAGTTAAGGAGCGCTTATCGACGGATGATGTTATTGCTAAGCCGCTAGTTCCAAAGGGTCGGCCATTGTCAACTTTGACCTTCGTCTCTTTCAAGATAGGCGTCAGTCAAGATCTGAAGGCCAAAGCTATGGACGCTACGAAGGCTACGTGGCCCAGAGAAATCGAGTTCAGGGAATTCCTAGAGTATGGTACAAATGTACAACATTTTTGGAAGCCCCCGCAAGTCATCGACACGGGAACATCAGCAACGAACCAATCACAGCAACTCCCCATCCAGGGAGGGAGTCAGTAAACCACATCCCCCAACCAAGTTCTTCAACGCCTGATCTTGAACAACGTTGTCATCCAATACCTTCATCTAACGCAAATAATACACAGCAGACTGTCTACTATCAGAATGTTCGCGGATTAAGGACTAAGACCAATGACATGCTTCTATCACTTCTCGCCTGTGACTTTGATGCAGTGGTACTTACAGAAATGTGGCTTCATTCTGGAATATCAAGTGCTGAATTATCAAGTAACTACGTATTGTATCGCTGTGATCGTAATTCACTCAGCAGTCACTTGTCCCGTGGCGGTGGTGTCTTGATTGCAGTGAAATTTGAGCTTAACTGTAGTTCGGTGCATCTAGTAGACTGTGAGAGTTTGGAGCAAACAGCCGTGCGCATCATTCTACCCCGGTTCTCATTGTTCATCTGTAGCATCTACATACGCCCGAACAGTCATGTGGATACCTACGCCCGTCACGTTGAATCCATCCATCAAATTCAACAAATGGCCAACCCTGATGATGTGATCGTAATCCTCGGTGACTATAATCTCCCGAATCTAGTGTGGACCTTCGACGATGATTTCAATTCATTTTTACCTCTTAACGCATCTACGGAGCAGGAACTAGCATTAGTAGAACCAACACTGTCGTCTGGGTTATATCAAATTAACAACCTACTGAACGCCAACGGTAAGCTTCTTGACTTGACATTTGTTAACAACCCTGACCGTGTAAGTCTTGTCGACTACCCATCGGCGCTCCTCAAAGTGGACGATCACCATAAGCCGCTGGCTTTAATTGTTAACTTTTGTTCCCGAATGGAAGATGACTCTTCTTCTCGCTCTGAGCTTGATTTTTCTCGCTGTGACTATCATACTGTAAATAACAAAATTGCTTCTCTGGATTGGGACCGCATACTTGACCATACATCAGTTGACAATGCCGTATCTACATTCTATGAACAATTGAACGAAATTATTAGAGAAACAGTTCCGTTGAAGGCCCAGCGTTCTAGGAATTTTAATCAACCCTGGTGGACTCCACAGCTTCGAAATCTCCGCAATAGGCTGCGAAAAGCGAGAAAACGATTTCTTCACGACAAAACTCCAATACGCAGAAGAGAACTACACGAGGCCGAAGAAAAATACAAGAACTTGCAGCTTGAAAGCTTCCGCAAGTACATAAATGCTCTTCAAAGCACATTCAAACAAAATCCAACTTCTTTCTGGAGTTTCGTACGGAACCGGAAGAACTTGACGCGGATACCGGACAAAATCGTTTATCAATCCAGCAACTCCGACTCACCACTTTCTTCTGCCAATCTCTTTGCCGAATTTTTCCAAAACATGTATGAAAGCAATTCATCTCAACCAACCCGCCAGTATATTGACAGTCTGCCATCTTACAATCTCCGTTTCCCAGTACTTGTGTTTGATGAAGATGTGGTGCATAAAGCACTTAGTTCAGTAGATGCAACAAAAGGATCCGGTCCGGATCTTATTCCCCCGGTCTTCATCAAGAACTGTGCAGCGATGCTCGCCAGACCAGTTTCTATGGTTTACAACCAATCTCTGCGCGAGGGTATTTTTCCCGAGACTTGGAAGCTTGCATCGATAACTCCAGTCCACAAGAAAGGCAGCTTTCACGATGTCGAAAACTATCGCCCGATATCGATTTTAAACTGCCTAGCAAAAGTGCTCGAGAGTCTAGTTCATGGTGCACTATGTCCGATTGTACAGCCTGTGATTTCAGAGTTCCAACACGGCTTCGTTAAAAAACGCGCAACCACCACGAACCTTATGGCATACACTCACATGTTAATCAACAAAATCGAGAAGCGGCAACAAGTTGATGCTGTTTACGTCGATTTCTCCAATGCTTTTGACAAAGTACCCCACGACCTTGCTATTCTGAAAATGGATCGACTTGGTTTACCATCCTGGATAATAAACCTGCTAACCTCATACTTATCATCCCGCAAAGCTTTTGTCAAGGTCCACGGTACTAGATCCAACGAATTTACGATTCCATCTGGTGTGCCACAAGGAAGCATTCTTGGTCCTCTGATTTTTGTATTATTCGTTAACGATCTGTGCGAAAGGTTATGTTCGGAGAAAATTTTATATGCGGATGATTTGAAAATTTACCGAGTAATACATTCAAATTTAGACTGCTGCATACTGCAAGCTGACATTGAGCGATTAACGGTTTGGTGCCAGGAAAATGGAATGTATGTAAACGCTGAAAAATGCAAGGCCATCACATTTACGCGCTCTCGCTCCCCTATTGTACACGGATACATGTTGAATCTCTCGCCACTGCAGAGAGTCAATAGATCAAAGATCTGGGAGTTCTTCTTGACAGCAAGCTGCGTTTCCATGAGCACGTCTCGGTCACAATTTCAAGAGCAAATGCGATGGTTGGATTTTTGAGACGCAACACAGCTCATTTCGATGACGTCTACGCTCTGAAGTCGTTGTACTGTGCTTTTGTTCGCAGCGTCTTGGAATACGCAGTACAAGTATGGGCCCCATATCACGCTGTACATATCCATATCGAAACGTTAGCCTACACGCACCATCCCGACAGCTACGCCACCATCGAGTCCTGGCGATGCCTAATCAAATAATATTCCTCAAATAACTATATGGGCAAAATAATCCATTAGACGCTTGCTGCCGCGTCTTTAACGAGGTATCTGAACTGTTCGATTTTAATATTAGTAGGTTAATCTATAAGAATAGAATTAAGCCCCTATAAGCAGTCTGTACAACCATTAGGTCGAAGACGTTTGACATTAAATAAATTTACCAAACGGAAAGAATTCCGCGCGTGTATGTGTGTGTGTGAAGCGGCTGCTTCGAGATCTTCCCGGGGAACCGTTTGTGGCATCACTCTCCTCCTAATGGATTCCCTTCTGGCCTAAGGTGCACAAACAGGCTCTTGGTGACACCGTTCATAATCATAAATGAAGAGCTTCACCATAACAGCGACAACATGCTCCAATCGCTGTTCAATTAGAACTGAGTGGATTTCCGAGCGGCACTCGCTTATATACCGATTGGTGATTTCAATAGCCTGTTTTGAAAGCAAATTTAAGACTATTGAAACATGTTTTTGGATCAGAAAGTAACAAGTATAGAACGCGTAGACATTTTATCTTTCGAATGAAGTGTTTATCATACCATTTCGTTCAGTTGTTTAGGAGCTATTAACACTCAAAATCTCGGTCTCCGGCGTAATGCTTTCGTTTTCGAAACTTTGATTTTACACCCCGGTATAGAAATGAAAGACGTAGTCCTACGTCAAAATATGTTTGTTTCGAGCATGCAGTTGTGCTATGTTCTGATTGGAGTTACTCCAATGAAACCACAATCAATGGATACGTTTTTATGTTATTTTATAGCTCCTTATACTTCCACGAATTATATTCAGTTACTTACTGTTAATTAATAACAGTGAAAAAATCGAATTTCGTTATTTGTGTTGGAATATCAAAAATCACTCAATTTTCGACGATAAAAACATATTTTTTGGAGTTTTTTCATTCAATCATACCCTCTTCTTCAAATAAATGCCAATAAAGCCTGAAAAATGTTATGATTTTGCACGCGAGTACAGGAGGGTTAATGCCACCAAAGCTTAAGTGTTTGGAATATGAGACAAAACGGTATCGCGATTTCTGAATTTTCGCGCGTTATTTTTATTCGATTTCCCTCATGCCTCATGCCTTTCAGGTACGCTGACAAGTTTGACAATTTTGAATGTGCAGCTAATTTTTGACAGTTACTTTGCTTACATTTGACAAATTTCACTGACAAAAATTTAGTAAGTGTGTAAGGAAGAAATAAATAAACCTGCTCAACCTCGGCGCCCGGCCCATTCAGTAGCCTCAAATTCCTCTTTCCGATAGGACCCGTTAACATTGCCGCTAAAATTTTCAAACAAATAGTGAAGATGTGCGGAGTGAAACTCTCGCTCGGGACCTGGGAAACTTAACCCAGCGAGCAGCAAACCATCAGCAGCTATCCACGGGAAAATCGAAAAATGTCCCTTCAATAGGAGCTCAACCACGAAGATCCAGCATCAGCAGCAACCGGCCGGCCATCACAAAACACGAACAACCAGCAATCATTGTACGATAGGTAACAATATAAATTTGAAAAGAAACTTTCCTGTTTTTGTGGAGTTTAATGAGTCCTTGACCCGCTGAATCATCTCAGATGCGAGGCAAGCCGACCCTGAGAGCTAACGGCCTCAATCTCGTGGTAGCCACTGGAAAAGAGGCCTAAGTGTCCAACTTCAACGATCCCCGAGGCTCAGACCAGGGATCAGGGGGTAGAGGGAGGTCCGTCTGACCCCTGGGAGAGTGATATTCCAGAAAATGGATCAAAGAACCTGTGTCAAATTTTGGGTGAAAGCAAAATTAGGTACGCAGACGCATACGAATAAGAAAATCGAATGAACATAATCCTTGAAAATACAAAAGTAGCGATTCTTGTTGATCAGCCCTCCTACACAGGTACTTTACATTAACAATGTTATGTTGAATGTCCTGGAACGCATGGAATTCATAACGATGGAAGCATTGCGATATGATAAGTAAGACTACAGCTATTCAATGGCTCATAATGGAGATCCTTTGTGTTCAACATTGTTGATGTAGAACTATGTTGTTATTTTGTTCAAGTTGCTTGTTAATAACTTCGAATATTATTTTAGAATGCTGCGAAATTTTAGAAATAACTGTTTAGTAGAATGGTTTGGTCGCCCTGAAATGATTTTAGACGTAGAACTACGTCTTTCAGGAAGGATGCCAAATCAGAAAACAGGTCTCGTTTTTATGAAATCAAGTTAATGTTAATAACTATTTTCACTGTGAACGAATTCTCACGATTTGCATACCAATCGAATCGGAAATTCTCTAAGATTTGTTTGATATGCTATACATTACAATTCGCTAATATCTAAACGGTTTAAATTCATGAAAACTGGAAGAACTTCATTTTTTCCCGATTTATGTGCTAACCCTACCCGTATTTCGAATACTTATAACTCGAACATTTCTCAACAGATCGAAAAGATGTTAATATCAATTGATAGGAAATATTTCTACCCGTGCAGAACAAAAAAAAATGACAGATTTTGAACAATGAATTTGTTTCATCTCAATGCATTGAAAATTTACTCACTCGACTACAGGCGATTATATACTTGTTGCATCAGCACCATTATTCCACATCTCATAACTATATCAATCTGTCTTTGGCACCGAATGGAAGCAACAACAATGGCAATACTTGCAAGTATCAAATATCATGTTACATGTTATTTAGTATAGTCTCAGTGGAATTGCACCCCTAGACATCGTTCGTACAACGAAAAGCAAGCGTTCAACATAGCATACATACAGAACCATACATTGGTGGCTTGAAGCGACTGAGAATACAAAAACTCTCATCATTTCATCAGCTATTCTCAAAAGAAACACTTCTGTTAATATTACATTTACTTTCTTGATGACTTAGTAAACGAAATAAATTCTGTCTGTTAATCTCAATGGCCTCGAAAAGAGTTGCATTGCTTCATTATGATCAGGATTAGCACAAATGTCATCCTTGTTGAAGGCAATTTTGCGATAAGTCACAACATTCCAGCACGACATCCACCATGGTTTAGCTTGATATTCCTCAAATAACTATGTGGCGCATAACCTTAACGCCTGCTTCACCGTCAGTTCGATGCATTGATGCAATGTGAAAGGCACCAACGAAGCCCTTATTATGACGGAATACAATCGGTTTTAACTGCTTCGAATATAAAAAAGTTGATGGGTCTGAGCCGGGAGGCACGGACGGGATCCTGACATAGGACTGTGATTCTGTGTAGTAATTGCATTTGAACTGAGTTTTTTCATTGTTCAAAATCTATCATTTTTTTCTTTTTCGATACATCAAATGAAAGCCCGGAAAAAACCATTTCCTGTATCAACTTGTATCCTTTAAACGGGTTAGATGAGATAACGTGGTGAAATTCGGAACCAAATTCTGCACAAGGGAGCAGATACAAATGAGGTTTCAGCGTAGCGAAGATGTGCTATTTGTACATACGGGGTCTTCTCAATAGAAATCCTTTCTATTAATATTTCCGTCTCGATTAGCTTAGCTGTCATCCTTGGTGAAGAGAGTTTTGCTAGTGGCATGCGAAACCAAATCACACACAAAATTCCTGAACAAATACTTTCTTGGTGAGCCGATGATAGCCTAGTTCGATGATTCCTCACACAATTGTGTTGTTCAGAACCTTAATAGAATGGCGTCTGTTTGATGTAATGATTGCAATGCCAGAGACATCAGCGAGTAAGTAATTTGCTCGGGTTCACAGCTCAATCCGAAACGAAGACATGTGAGGACACAAAACAAGAAAGAACAATCGATGTTCATTGCTTCGTATCTAGAAAGATACCTCAGCAACATGCAATATTTATGCTCTAGGCAAATATTTCCCTTCGTTCTTAATCTTCTTCTTTTCTTTGTTCACGGAGACTTTAACTCATTCCCCTTCATTACTTGCCGATAAGTTGCCCGTTATTGACGGCACGGGTAGGGAAGCTCACAAATGAGCAGAACAAATGTATGGGAAAATGGAAATGATTCTAGTTTTCATCAAATTAAACCGTTTACACAACAGGGGATTGTAATATATAGCATAACAAATAAATCTCAGAGAATTTTCGATTCGTTTGGTATGTAAATCGCCAAAATACGTTCGCCGCAAAAATGCAAATGCAATTGCAATTTTGAATACTCTGTCCTGGAGAGAGCGGTTGAAAGCAGAAGCGACAGAAAGGCATATTATCTGTTTCCAGGTATTTCGTTGAATCGAGATCTTCAATCATGGAGGACTTCCCGTACTTCATCCGGAAATCGTAAGTATGAGAAGTAGATTAATGTTGAACAAATTTACATAGTGTCTCAAGTACGATTCGGGACTGGTAATGAAAACTAACTTTTCAATCAGTTGTTTGAATATTTGTTGATTCATTATTCAAGAAATATGATATGAAAGCGTTTAGAATACAGGTAGCAAACACATATTGATATGTGGATTATAATTGTAATTGTAATAATTGTAATAACTCGCATGACACAATAAACCCTTCCAAAAATAATGGGTGGGTTATATCTATGATATAACCGCAAGATTGACGTGGGACTACCTTGGCTTAGCAATCATTTGTTTGTATTGATTAAATTTTTGATTGAATGAAAAAAAATCCGAATTCAATGTGCTGGGGAAACACATTTCAGCCGGAACAAAAATGCCCTCGACTAACATGTGTTTGCAATGCCAATTTCCCTACGCTCCTTGTATTTAAAGTCTGTGTTAGGGAAACATATTTCAATCGAAACAAAAATACCCCCTTGCATGTATTTGCAATACGATTCCTCAAACGCTGCTTGGTTTTGAAGTCTGTGTTAGGGAACACATATCGGTGAGAACAAAAGTCCCCATACTTTCATGTATTTGGAATGCAGATTTCCCCAAGGCTGCTTGGTTTTGATGGCTGTGTTGGGGAATCCGTAAATCGGGCCAATCAAAACGAGACAGTTAGGGCGTTTAGATAACGCTTAACATTTTACAGTTATTCATTTGTTTATCTAATGAAAAACGACATTTTATTAATTGCAATAGAAGCGTAGAAATATTCCCTATCAATTGATGCAAACATCTTCCCGATCCAGTAAGAAATGTTCGAGTTATAAGCATTCGGAATCTTTCATTTTTTCCTGCATGCTCTGTGTTTAGGTTTTCATTTTACCCCCCATATACTCCGGTTAGACGTAGTCCCACGTCAATATAGGTCTTCAGTTAGGAGGTATTCACAACTGTATTCACAACTTCCAAAAAGTTGTGATAAAACCATTGAATGTGATTGTGTTTTGAAAATTATTCTTATCAAAGAAACTACACTGTTCAACGTGTTTTTGGTCGGTTTCATTTGTGCAGCTTCATTCATTTTCTTTTCGTTCACTGCGAACCAATGAAAGAATAATTCCGAATAATTTTGTTTATTACATACTGTTTTATATTTTTATGCCCGTTAGAACATATTTTCTGTGCTAAATTACAATGTTGTACATAAACATTCATCTAGCGATCCACATTTTCTTAGGCTAAAGTATTTTTATCTCACACATTTGCAGCCATTATGGCATGCAAACAATGTGTTACTATCCCTCACCAGAGGACCTGGTCGATGCTACCGAAGCGAATCCGCGATAACGATGGTAAGTGACGACATCTGGTAACGACTGTTGTGGATGTGGGGCAAATTATGCTGTATCAAATAAACAGCCCTGGAAACAAAGTTTATTTTTTACTCTTTTGATTTTATCGTGAAGGGACTTAAGGATTAGCTTCCGGGAAGACCCAATAAAAAACAAAATAAGACAGAAAGAAACAGCCCTGAAAATAGTTTTATATTACAGGCAAACCTTTTTTTGTGCGGGGGATAGGGACCGCACAAATAAGTCGCATAAAAAAATCGTAAAACATTATCAGACACAGTTTTCGTCAAACTTGCCACTTGCAAAATATATGTTACTTTATTACATAGAATACATACAGTCTATCGCAAAATTGAGTGTACAAATACTACTTGACGATACTTTCCATTTATTTGGTATGAAATATTTTGAATACATTGATTCTTTTTCTCAGCTTCAATTTTTCAACAAAACCATAGTTCAATCCACAAGCTTCAAATATCTTGGAGTTTGGTTTGATGCTAAATGTACATGGGGAAAACATATTGCGTATCTCAATAAAAATGTCAACAGAGAACAAATTTTCTCCGAACAGGAACATGGCGGGGTGCTCATCCAGAAGACCTAATACGGCTGTACAAAACTACAATACTGTCAGTCATGGAGTATGGTTCGTTCTGCTGCTAAAACCCACATCATTTAACTGGAGAGAATAAAGGGTGTGTCACATCAAATTGCATCACGGAAAAAACGCTGTAGAAATTCGCCCAGTAGACCGATCCTTTTGAAAATTTTAGACAGTAAAATAAAAACTATTAAACAACTTTTGGCCTTTTTTTTATTCATACTTCGAGCCCAAGCCCGTATGCTCGCACCTTCCTCTTTACCCTGACCATAAGGTTCTGTACAACGTCAGGTTGTAGTTTTTTTTGAACAGAAATCCATTTTCTCTTGAAGTCCGCCTCCGATTTGACAACTTTTGGGTTCTTCCGGAGGGCCTGCTTCATAATCGCCCAATATTTCTCTATTGGGCGAAGCTCCGGCGCGTTGGGCGGGTTCATTTCCTTTGGCACGAAGGTGACCCCGTTGGCTTCGTACCACTCCAACACGTCCTTTGAATAGTGGCACGAAGCGAGATCCGGCCAGAAGATGGTCGGGCCCTCGTGCTGCTTCAATAGTGGTAGTAAGCGCTTCTGTAGGCACTCCTTAAGGTAAACCTGCCCGTTTACCGTGCCGGTCATCACGAAGGGGGCACTCCGCTTTCCGCAAGAGCAGATCGCTTGCCACACCATGTACTTTTTGGCAAACTTGGATAGTTTCTGCTTGCGAATCTCCTCCGGAACGCTGAATTTGTCCTCTGCGGAGAAGAACAACAGGCCCGGCAGCTGACGAAAGTCCGCTTTGACGTAGGTTTCATCGTTCATTACCAGACAATGCGGCTTCGTCAGCATTTCGGTGTACAGCTTCCGGGCTCGCGTCATCCCCACCATGTTTTGCCTTTCGTCGCGGTTAGGAGCCTTCTGAACCTTGTATGTACGCAGGCCCTCCCGCTGCTTGGTCCGCTGGACGAATGAACTTGACAAATTCAGCTTATTGGCGACATCCCGGACCGAACTTCTCGGATCACGTCTAAACTGCTTAACTACGCGCTTGTGATCTTTTTCACTGACGTAGCATCCATTTTTGCCGTTTTTCACCTTCCGGTCGATGGTTAGGTTCTCGAAGTATCGTTTTAGAACTCTGCTGACCGTGGATTGGACGATTCCCAGCATCTTACCGATGTCCCGATGTGACAACTCCGTATTCTCGAAATGAGTGCACAGGATTAATTTACGACGCTCTTTTTCGTTAGACGACATTTTTCCAAATTTACGAAAAATTGACAGTGAAGCATGGCCAACGTGATCTATACACTCTTATCTGATTATAAACGAAAGCTGAAGATATAATTCCTAAAAATTAAATTTCTACAGCGTTTTTTCCGTGATGCAATTTGATGTGACACACCATTTATTACACAAGCAGAACTTAGTACACGTTGAGATAAGATCATCACAGGAGCTATAAACATAGCAAGGAGGCAGTCACTACCAAAGGATACCGATCCAGACAGAGATAATACCGACAAGGCAATGAAGGAATAAATTATTTTTCTATATATTGTTCGGTAGTTTTAGCTAATTATACTTAAGTTAATGATTATGTAGTTATAATATAGTCAAATAGTTTAAAAATGCTTGAGTTTGTACTGCTTGATGATGGCTCTCTATCCACTTGAGCCTAATTTAATAAATAAAGGGAAAAAACGATTCTGCATATTAATTGATCACACATTTCACTAGCTGTACGTGCAATAGAATTCCGCGAAAAAATTTCTGCTAATTGTTTATTTCCAAAAATTGAAAACAATCTCTATTCTAGGCATCGCAAAATTGAGTGTACACCTTGAATTTCTCCGAACAAATTAACCTTGTAAGTAAGATCTTTGCGAATTAGCGTACTTTTTTTCGTCAGTGATTGGTGTCAACACTTAACCACTGCTTGGGCAGTGTTGGTTTTTGTTTTTTATTGATGTTTGAAAAAGTATTTATCAAAATGGTAAGCTAGAGGAAAGAAAGAGATATTGTTACACGTACAATGATAATAAATATGTATTGTCGTGGAAAGGAAACGCAGGAAATAGCAGATATAGTCGGAAGAGCCCACTATACAGTGAAGTAAATCATGAACAAGTGGAAATACGAAGGAACGATGGAAAACCTCCCGAGTAGAAGACACAAACGTATTTTGTCGTCTGATAATGAGCGTGTAATTGTGCGAACATTTCGAAAGAACCCTAAAACAAACATTCCTGAAATGACTACCTGTCAGCAAAGATACTGTCCGGAGATCAGCATACAGGAACAATCTGAGAGGTCTTGTTGGCCGTGAAAAGTCTTTCATCTCAAAGACAAATATGAAAAAACGACTACAGTTTGCTAAGGCATATGTAAACTGACCTAAAGTGTTCTGGAACAAGTTCCTTTATACAGATGAGATGAAAACAAATCTCTTTGAATCGGATGAAGGACAGATAGTGTGAAGGAAACCAGGATTGGTGCTTCAGATTCAGCATTTGGTTCCCACAGTTAGATGATATATGGTACGATGGCGGCTTCTGGAGCTGGAACCATGGAGTTTATCGATTCGGTGATGGACAAGATGGCTTCATTGAACGTCCAGGAACGTAACCTTCGTTGTCCCGTGCAAAAATTGGCTCTCCCTCTTGATTACTACTTTCAACTGAATGATGACCCGACCTCATCATGCGGAAATACCTGCTCTATAATGTCCCAATCAACTCAAAACACCTCTGAAATCACCGGACTTCAACACTATCGAGTATCTATGGTGGGAAATCAAGAACCATAAACATCCAGGGAACGAAGCGGAATTCAAAACGGCGATTGCGGAGATCTGGGAGGCACTTCCGTCTACAGTGACCAGATATCTCGCCTCGTCGCTTGCAGGAAGTACTGGACGCCAATGGAGGGTCATACCAAATACTAGGGGATTGATTTTTGTTATCTGTTAACATTTATGAACTGATTTCAATTTTCTTTTCAAGAAAAATTTGAACTGAACACTCAATTTTACAACGTCTGAATCGAAGACAAAAAAACAAATAAAAATGTTTTTTAAACATGAAGTAGAAGTGTGACCATTTTAATTTTTTTCTTATCACTTCATGAGAGTGAAAAGGATCAATTTTACGATGAATATGAGTCGCTTTAATTATTTACTTTTTAACCCCGAAAAGCTCAACTACCACGGGGTGTATACTTAATTTTGCGATTGACTGTATATTAGGGTACCAATGAAAATGGTCATCTCGAATTTCAAAAAAATACCCCATAAAAAATGTTCACCATCTCGAGAAAACACCCTATGCAGAATATCAGGTCAATCGGGAGAGTGCCGCAAAGCAAAAGTCGAAGATGAACCAAAACACGTGTAAGAAAAGCAGTTGTCAAAAATTAACTGAATGTTCAAAATAGCCCTACTTGTCAGCATAAGTGAGAGACATGAATACCATGAATACGTAACCCGCGTAAATTCGAAAGTCGCGATACTTTTTGAACAGACCTCCTACAACTACAATTTCCACTGCAATATGATCTATTCTAATAGCGACTGGATGTATCTACAATCTTTGACTTTTTTCTGGACAATCGAAAGTCAGCTGCATGTTGAAAATACGATGTTTTTCTTCAGTGACCGCCGAACGCCTGTTTCATCACCAGGGATAAGTAATAGTCGCTAGGGGCGAGGTCTGGGGAGTAAAGAGGATGCTCGAACACAGTCCATTTGAGATTTTTCAATTGCTCTTGAGTTACGCGAGCAGAATGGGGCCAAGCAATATCGTAGACGAGGAACACCCCTTTCGTCAATAAACCTGACCTTTTGTTCTTAATCGCGGTTCTGAATCGGTCCAAACCTTCACAATAGTACGGTGATGAAACAGGCGTTCGGCGGTCAACGATTCGATAACAGTGAAGAAATTCGTGACGCAGTTACATCGTACTTCAAAAAGTTGGACGCTACGCACTTCACGCTCGGAATAGAAAAACTCGTGCCACGCTATGAAAAATGCCTCGAACGTTACGGCGATTATGTAGAAAAATAGAAAATAAAACGTAGATTACGAAAATCACCTTGTTCTTTGCCCTAACTTTATTTTTCCGCGATTTCTGAGGCACTGAAACTTATTTTTTGAACGATCCTCGTATATTTAAAGCATTAACTTGTAGCTTTGGTAGAAAAATACATACAAATAATACAAACAATCGACTTTACACGAAACGGATAAAAATGTGAAGACATTTTTTCCATGCCATGAGAAAATATTTGGATAAATTAGCGAGCATCCCTGTGTACGATTTTTTATTCAAATTTTTTGACATCAAATTTTTCTAACTTGAAAATATTAGGAAAATTTTGGGGAAAACGTTATCCATTATTTTCGCGTTGGCTGGCTTTAGTGATCGTTATCTCGCGTAATATCGATCATGCAATTTCAGGTTTAGGCTCGTTGTAAAGGTGGTATTTCACATTAAACAAAAATCTTTTGTAGTTTTTTGTTTGTTCCATTTAGTTGTGAGTTACAGGGTGTTAACAATGGAGGTCAACAAAGAGAAAATTCGATACATTTTCCTCTTTTTATTTCATTAATGCGAAAATGAAAGCCAGGCCGCTGAAATGGTGATTGATGTTTCTGTTGCCGATACTGCAACAGTAAGATACGTGCAATTTAATTTATTTTCAAATTTTTGTTATTTTTTTCTAATTTTTTTTTTCAGTGTAATACACTAAATTATGATCTCTTCTGTCAACAAATTGACCGTTTGAAGCTAGCGATGGACCAGAAACGTTCAGATTTGGTCAACAGAGGAGGTATTGTGTTCCATCAGGACAGCGCAAGGCCACACAATTTCGAGAGCTTGATTGAGATGTTTTTATGCATCCACCATATAATTCGGACCTGGCACCAAACCATCATCACCTTTTTCTCGCGTTGGAAAATTTCCAGAGTGATAAGAAATTGGGATCAAGTGAAGATTGTAATAATCTATTGCTATTGTTTTTCGCTAATAAGGACCAAGACCTCCATGATAGAGTCATTGTGCAGCTACCTTTAGAATGGCAACAAATTTTTCCAACAAAACGGTGTATATTTGACCCAAATCGGACAATCCGAAGCATATTAAAAATAGTTTTGAATTTCACCCAAAAATAATGGATTACTTCATCCCCAACCTAATATTTTTTATCTATCGACATCGCTCGAAATTTGGTCTCTAGCATTAGCATTAGCATTAGCATTGAGCAAGTTGCACAATATCGTAGGTGGTACGAATTCAGAACTGTTATGTTAAAAACTAGCCTCCATCCGTTGCTGATGATTGGTAATATCTCTTAGATGAAGACATGTTTTCTCCAACAGTTAAGAATTGTCCTGGCCACGTCCTTGCAACTGCTAAGGAAAAGGGAAGGAATGTTAGTTCAACATTTACTTAAGAGAGATGCAGAGAACTCTACGACCTCTCATAAATGTCACGGGAATTCAGGGATGTGTTAGTAGGGAAGATAAGCCATAGGATACACTCAGCCGGTGTTACTGGCAAAGCTTGTTATTACTGATAATCTAGCGGTATTTAATAATTATTTTACTTTAATATTACTATTACTATTACTATTACTATTACTATTACTATTACTATTACTATTACTATTACTATTACTATTACTATTACTATTACTATTACTATTACTATTACTATTACTATTACTATTACTATTACTATTACTATTACTATTACTATTACTATTACTATTACTATTACTATTACTATTACTATTACTATTACTATTACTATTACTATTACTATTACTATTACTATTACTATTACTATTACTATTACTATTACTATTACTATTACTATTACTATTACTATTACTATTACTATTACTATTACTATTACTATTACTATTACTATTACTATTACTATTACTATTACTATTACTATTACTATTACTATTACTATTACTATTACTATTACTATTACTATTACTATTACTATTACTATTACTATTACTATTACTATTACTATTACTATTACTATTACTTTTACTTTACTTTTACTATTACTATTACTTGATGCAAGTGGTATCTGTTGGAAGAATTGGTTAATAAAATTATATAAAACTAAATTGTAGAATGATATAAATGGATTCCGGCCTTCCGATCGTCATTTGTAGCTGTATGGAAAGAATTATTTTGAGAGATTGTGATTGATGTGAATTATTGATTAAGGAGAGCATCAGTTTCAACTTCAACTATTAGTTTCCTCTACAACTCTTCGCCATAACAACTATATGCTCGGTCTGACGTGCTAGAGACAGGTTCACAAAATGTACATAAATTGTATTTGAGCCCTACTGACAGTTCATATGTTGACACTATCGCACCTCAACCAGTATGATAGGCATGAACGACGACGACGACAAGACATGATATAAATGAAGCAAGCCAATCGTTGTCACATTAGTAGCTGAAAAAGAATTTGTCTGTCTTATTTTTATTAAATCTCTATCGTTAAAGAAAATATAAAATATAAAATTACTGCAGGGTTTAACAAAATTACTAATATATAAGAGATGTAAGAGGATTATTAAACATAATTGATTGAAAATAAAATTTAATTAATAGGTTTATAAAACAATGCGACACTAAATAGTAAAATGACACAAATTCACTACGAACTTCTGATGAATGTCACGGGCTGTGTGAAAAGAAGTGTTTAGTTAAATATTCATATTTAGGTTTTTTCGATAGATGATACCGTTTTGTCTCACACTACGAACATCCAAGCCCTGATAGCCACCAAACAGTGTCCCATTACTCAAAATGGCACTAGTTCGCGAAATTAACATCGCTCGAAATTTGGTCTCTAGAATCAAAAATATTATTTTATAAGTCATTGTTGAGATTCGAAATTATCATGTAGTTTATCTTTATGTTACCGAACTTAGAGAACAATGAATATGTATCATTATGTGGTTGATATTATATGGACAGTCAGACAAATAGAAATTGCTTTGTTTTTTTACCACAAACCGGTAAAATCGAAATATTAACATGATATCATTTTGGAAGCAAGCTCCGCACCATTGTATGACATTTTCCACATACCTACCATGTCAAAATAACGCTCTCACTTGTACGGTAAATATTTTCAATTTCATCACCCATTGTGTTAAATGAACAAATGACAGATTGGGAGTGGATATTTACACATCCACTGGTGCGATTATGCATTCCAGCAGCGATTCCATTCGCTCGCAAGCAACCGTTTCGCTGTCATTTCGGTCGGAATGGTGAAACACAGTTTTGGTTTCATTGGCATCCGTCTGCAGGTGGAATACCAATCGGCCGATTGATCGCCGAGGACGATAACTCGCTCAACTAGGTTAAAGTGGGCTCTGATTAATTATCGACATAAAATGTCGATTGCGCGAAGTTGCGGGAAAGATCTGTCGTAAAAAACATGGATGTCCTTGGGAGTTGCCTTCAATGCGAACACTACGTTTAACAGGAAGGTATCGGCTGTTAAATGAAAATCTAAATATCTAACATATAACGAAAAAATGAAAGATTTTGTACGCTTATACCTCGATCTTCTTCTAATAGATCGCAGAGATGTTTGCCTTTATCGATTGAGAATATTTCTATGCACTCATTTCCATGATGAAAATTCTACTTTTTTTACTTTCTTTCAATGATGAAAATTCTACTTTTTAACACATTGAGCCCCTTGAGTCCTTAGGGGCCGATATTGAGCTTTTTGGCAGGAAAGCACTGATTAAATGGAACTGACAGTTACAAAATAAAAAAGTTAAATTATATATGGTTTGTTTTCGGATATTTTACGAAATGTGACTACTTTCTAATCAAAGTTCTGACTATCTTCTATGCATACAATAAGTATGTTTGAGAGATGGGACCGACACTGACATTGTGCAAACGCTTTTGGTGAGGGCTGAATGGAAAGCGCAGCCAGAACAATTCGGGGCTCAAAGTGTTATACATACTATTGAATAACAATTGTATATACTCTAGAGCGACGCGAAGTTCCAACGAGTCGATTTACAGTGCCAAATTCACATTCAATCAACAGCTCCACTCATTATCGTTTGTGTTTGACGTTTGTTTTGCGTGAGCACGTAGAATTTACCCGTTCATCAATATTTAAATTTCTCTCGTGTTTCATCAGTTCTCATTATCGTTATCAGTTTATTATGATTGCTTGGTAAGTGGTTCGCAGTTGACTATAAAATATAATCAAGTGTAATGTAATTTTCGTTCAAAAAATTACAAAATAAAGTGTCCGAAATTTGAATTCAATCTGTCCGAAAATTGTTTTTTTTAAATTTTATTCAATGACTTTTTCATGTTTTCAATCAAATAGGTACCAAAGTAGAAAGCTTAAAAGCATGTTGAACTAATTTATTAAAAATGTCAACCAAATAATACCTGTGCATAAAGTTTAAATCCGTTTTCTGCATCATATGCCTTAAGCGTCCGAAATATGATTCAGAACGGTAGGTGAAAATCTAATAGCATTACTCATTATCGTAGCGTGAGCATGTAGAATTTAACCGTTCATTAATATTTAAATTTTTCTCTTCTCTCATCAATTCTCATCATCGTTATCAGTTTCCTGTTATTGCGTGCTTCCCAGTTGACTATAAAATATAATCAAGTATAATTTAACTTTTCTTCCAAAAATTACAACATAAAATGTCCGAAATTTTAATCAAAACATTTCCCTACGATTCATTTTTAGATAGTTGAAATTGGTGATACAATGTGAGTTTTTAGGCTTATTATGGGTGCTGAACGTAGATCACAACGTAGACACACCAAAATGTGTTGAGGTCTTGTATAAATAATACACATTTTTTCAACTACAGACCAGCAGTTAGATATGAGGGAGGCTGAATAATTAGTGAACAATGTGCAGCTGGAAAATAAATGCAAATATTAGGTAAGTTAAGGAAGCAGGAAGAACAGATGAATCAGAAAGAGAAACTTTAAGAACTGAAAAAGGCAAAAAAACTACAAATCCACGACTTAAAAAAGCGAAATTGGCACAAAAGGACAATGACAAAATAGATGAAATTATGTAACAAAGGATTCAACATTCAGGCTTAACGAATAACCTTGAATCATTTTATTACCTTCAACAATAAATAACTTTAATTCAAATATAAACCATAAAGAAACTGTAAAGAAACATCATTTATGTTGATACTCATGTCTCTCAATTCTACTGACCAGTATGGCTATTTCGAATGTTCAGTTAATTTTTGACAACTTCTCCTCGTAGACAATTTTTAAGACATTTGTTTGTGCAAGGAAGGTTGCAGTACGCTTTTAGACAGGTCAAGTCGTTGTTATTTTCGCATGCTTGATAATTTTATTGCATTAGTAAGTGTACACAAATAATTTAATATTGGAACACAAACAATTGCGTGTAGTTCAGTCATTTATTAACGAATTCATAATTTGTTTTTCATACAAATGTAGCATTTTCTTTACTCTTTCATAAAAAAAACAGGAAGTGGGTTATATCTATGGTATAACCGCAAGGGTGACGTAGGACTATCGTTGATTTCGAGATCATTTGTATGAAGTTGAATCTGAATTCATTCTGAATGAATGAATATTTGGAGAACTTCGAAAACGAGAGCGTTACGTTGGAGGCACATGGTTTTATGTATCCAATATTGGATACGGAAATATCCTACTGATGGGGAAGAGTAATCTTCAGAAGCTATCCTGTTGATTGCGATTGATTGAAAAATCACAAAACCTAATGTATTTGGTCACAGTGTTACATGGATAGAAAACATTAAAATAAACTCTTTCATATGAATGTAATTTTAAATTCCCAGAGGAACTGGCAGATTATTTTCAGTAACGATTAGATATTTCCACATTATCCTCGATACTGGAAGCCCACCAGTGGTTAATGCTAACTCGATAACCATCTGTTAATAGCACTTGATTGAAACATATTCGGTCACAGTGTTACATGGATAGAAAACATTCAAATAAACTGTTTCACATGAATGTATTTTTAAATTCCTACAGGAACTGGCAGATTATTTTCCGGATCTTTCTCGATCCAAACGGAAAGAATTCCGTGCGTGTATGTGTGTGTGTTTGTAGCGGCTGCTTCGAGATCTTCCCGGGGAACCGTTTGTAGCATCACTCTCCTCCTGATGGATTCCCTTCTGGCCTAAGGTGCACAAACAGGCTCTTGGTGACACCGTTCATCCGTGCTTTCATGATAAATGAAGAGCTTCACCACAACAGCGACAACATGCTCCAATCGCTGTTCAATTAGAACTGAGTGGATTTCCGAGCGGCGCTCGCTTATATACCGATTGGTGATTTCAATAGCCTATTTTGAAAGCAAATTTAAGACTATTGAAACAAGTTTTTGGATCAGAAAGTAACAAGTATAGAACGCGTAGACATTTTATCTTTCGAATGAAGTGTTTATCATACCATTTCGTTCAGTTGTTTAGGAGCTATTAACACTCAAAATCTCGGTCTCCGGCGTAACGCTTTCGTTTTCGAAACTTTGATTTTACACCCCGGTATAGAAATGAAAGACGTAGTCCTACGTCAAAAATTAAAAAAAATATTCATTGCTGTTTCGAAGAAATTCTCGTACTTTTCCCGTGATACGGCACATTAGGCGGCGCACACCCTTTTCGTCCACCGTTTTGGCGATTTGATTCCACTAGTTCTTCATTTGAGTCATGTTTCTAACAAGTTTTCCCTTTGCCTTAAGCCTCCGCTTCGTGATTGCCCAGTATTTCTCTATCGGCCGGAACTGGGGGCAGTTTGGGGGGTTGAGGTCCTTCGGTATTACGCTGACCCCGTTCGTTGCGTACCATTCCATAACCGTTTTGCTGTAATGGCAGCTTGCGAGGTCCGGCCAAAACATTACTGGACGGTCGTGGGCACGAATAAACGGCAGAATCCGTTTCTGTAGGCACTCTTTTTTGTAGACTTCTGATGTCATTGTCTTGTCAGTGAGAAAGACTTTGGTTTTAGGTCCACAACTGCAAATCATGTACTTGCGGGCGAATTTATCCGCAAACACGAACTTCAATTTTGCAGGTACATCCCCCCGAGCCGTCGCCAAATAAAATTTTTGACCTGGGATTTGCCCAAAGTCCGCCTTCACGTAGGTCTCATCGTCCTTCAGAATACATCCGTCGAACTTGGTCAGCACTTGGTCGTACAGCTTTCGAGCACGGATTCTGGCCACATTGTTCTGCTTCAGCGTCCGATTTGGCTGTTTGCTGGCTCGGAATGACCTTATTCCTTCCCGGAGACGAATTCGTCGCACCGTACTGTGAGCGGCCTGGAACTTATTGGCCAAATCGCGGTCTGAAAGATTGGGATTCCTCTTGACGGCCTTGATGACTTTCCCACGTAGTTTCCGGTCGACAGTTCCACTCCGACGCTTCGAATGCGGCTTCCGAGCCGTCGTCAATGTTTCCTTGTACTGCTTGATAACACGCCATACGGTATTTCTGGGCATTTTAAGCTGTTTAGCTAGCTTAGATGCCGACAACAATGGATTTTCAAGAAAACTGTGCACAATTTTATCTCTCCGTTCGGCTTCCATGGCGGTTGTTTACAAAATGCTATCGTTTGGTGTTATGACATAAATACATGGTGAAAGGTAATGAATTTCCCGACACGTGGGTGAAAAAAGTTTCCAAATCCGTCCACTAGGAGCGCCACAATGAACAAAAGAATTTGTTCCAATATTAAATGAAGCAGACTTTATATAATAAATTGAGCTTAAAACCACAAGAATAGTGATGATGATGGTCCCGCCACCTTCCCCTACAGAGGTTTGAGCAAGATATCTAGGAGATATTACTTTTTTCCTTAGCTTTGAAATCAGTTTAACAAAACAAAAAACGAACTGATTTTACCTACAGATATAAATTCAAAAAATATTATGTATGTACATTATCAACAGAGAATACTAAGTCTCAATACCAATACTCAGTCTTATCCTCCACTGAGCCGATACGCTTCCGACGAGGCCTTGCAGCCAATTGGTCCACCAGAGCACAAGACCAACAGCCAGTCTAATCCAGAGAAGTCGAGAAATTTTCCTTTACGAAAAAATCCTAGACCAGCTCTCACAAAAACTTTTACTTTATATCCTTTATATCCGAGGCTCAAACTTTTGTAGACTACTTTTATTTTTTTTAAACTAATACAAAAGAAAACAACAAAATAAACAGGTCATGCTACATTTTTTAAACAACAATTTAAAAAATGTAGCATGACCTGATTTAAATCATTAGCTGCAATAAATAACACAGTATCATCTGCAAAAAGATTGATGTCACAAAATCGTAAAACTCGTTGCGAGTCATTGATGTACATAATGAATAAAAGGGACCCTAATACACTTCCCTGAGGTACTCCAAGATTATTCCCTACGGGACTAGAAATGAAATCGTTAAAAATAGTCCTTTGAGTTCTCTTATACAAATAGTTTTCAATGAAACGAAATGAAATATTGGGTTGGGGAAAAATAAATGTCGTATATTGTCCATATATGGAAACACTTAAACATGTCTTGTGTTGTACTCATCACATCGGGTCACACTATACGGCTATTTAAAGGCGACAATCTGTGCTACATGTGTCATTTCGACAGTGTTTTGATTGTCCTTCTCAGTCTCAAGTTATAGCGCGTCAAAGATGGAGTCCACCAAGCGAGAAATTCGCCATATTTTACGTTTTTACTAACTGCGAGGTTAAACTGCAACGAAGGCGGCCGAAAAAAATCATGTAGTTTATGGACCCGATGCTGTAACGATTCGCACAGCACAGCGTTGGTTTGATCGATTTCGTTCTAGTGTAGTGGCTGTCGAAGATACACCCCGTATTGGTAGGCCAATCGTCGTGGAAACCGATAAAATCGTTGAAATCATCCAAGTTGACCGGGATGTGAGCACTCGCTCGATTGGCCAGGAACTGAGTATGGACTATAAAACCGTTTGGAACCATTTGCAAAAAATTGAATTCCAAAAAAAACTGTATGTAAGGGTGCCACACGAGTTGACGCAAAAAAATATTTAGACCGAATCAACGCCTGCGATGCACTGCTGAAACGGAACGAACTCGACCCATTTTTGAAGAAGATGGTGACTGGTGATGAAAAGTGGATCACGTACGACAACCTAAAGCGAAAAAAGTCGTGGTCGAAGCGCGGTGAGCCGGCCCAAACCATCGCCAAGCCCGGATTGACGGTCAGGAAGTTTTGCTGTGTGTTTGGTGGGATTGGAAGGGAATCATCCACTATGAGCTGCTCAACTATGGCCAGACCCTCAACTCGGTTCTCTACTGTGAGCAGCTTGACCGTTTGAAGCAGGCGATTGACCAGAAGCGGCCAGAAATGATCAATCGGAATGATGTTGTTTTCCACCAGGACAACGCTCGGCCTCACACATCTTTGATGACCCGCCGTTACGGGAGCTCGGATGGGATGTCCTATTGCACCCACTGTATAGTCCGGACCTGGCTCCAAGTGATTATCATCTCTTCCGGTTCATGCAAAACCCTCTTGGTGATACTAAGTTGGCCTCAAAAGAGGCTTGCGAAAACTGGCTGTCTGAGTTTCTTGCAAATAAGCAGGGGGGGGGGGGGGGGGGTTTATAAGGGGAGAAAATGAAGTTGCCTTTTAAATAGCAACAAGTTTGCGAATTTTTAAGTATGTTAAATAAAGCGTCAAGTTTCGATCAGAAATGCGACATTTCTTTTTCCCGAACCCTATACATCCAAATTTACTACCAAGTCTTTATACATTGAAACAAGAAAAAGCAAAAACAACTCCCAAATTGATCTCTGCGACCGAGACGTCTGCTCAAGTAGATTTACAAGATCTTATGAATTGCACCTCCCTAGCATCGTCAAAGAAATTTCGCTAATGTCTTCAACTTCAGTCAATCTCGTCTGTAAATGGGGTTTTGACGGCAGTTCAGGGCATAGTGCATACAAGCAGAAGTTTACGGAAGCAGGAAGTTCAGACGAAAGTTTGATCGACTCCGCAAATAACGCTATCATCTGGATGAATCCTCGGCCAAGTTTAACATCGTACTGTAGACCACTTAAATTTGTGTTCACGAAGGAAGACTCACAAGCTATTCTTGGCATTCAGTCAGAAATGGAGAAGAAATTGAAAGCGTTACAAATTTTCAACATCAACAACGATAGCGCTCAGATCGTTGTAAGATTTGAATTCCATCTTACTATGATAGATGGAAAGGTGGCCAATGTGCTTTCCGGAAATAACGCTTCTGCAAAATGCTTAATTTGTGGATCTTTTCCACAATCGAAGGCTGTTGAGACAGTACCAAATACCGAAACTTACAAGCTAGGCCTGTCACCACTGCATTGCAAGATAAAATGTTTTGAATGCGTAATTCACATCGGTTACAGGTTAGTATTATAGAATGTTTAATAGTGTATAAATAATAACTATCATTCATTTCAACAGATTGCCATTCAAAACCTGGCAAGTGAAAACTGCTGAACATAAGCAAGAGTATGAAAGCAGGAAGCGAGAAATTCAAGAGGCGTTCAGGTCATGGATGGGTCAAGTTGTCGACTAGACGAAACCGGGGTACGGGTCAAGTAATGACGGAAACACTGCACGAAAATTTTTCTCGGATCCACAAACCAGCTCGGAAATAACAGGGGTAAGTGTGGTGCTGATAAAGAATTTCGCTACAATTCTCTGTATAATATCGTCGGGGCGAAAAATTGAAATGTCCAAATACCAGAAACTATTGTCGGATACAAGAGATCTCTACATAAGCCTGTACGGATGGTATTTTATGCCTGTAACTGTGCATAAGTTATTGGTACACAGTTCAGATATTATGGAAGCATTTGATCTGCCTATTAGCCAGTTATCGGAAGAGGCTTTAGAAGCTACACACAGGCTGATAAGGGAGAACAGGTTGAAGCATACAAGGAGAGCATCAAGAATTTACAGTAATAAGGACTTGATGAACTATATGCTGCTTTCTTCTGACCCTTCCATAGCAGAGAAGAGAAAAACTATAGCGAATAATCATCACACGAATGTCAATGACATTTCTTCTTTTTTTGCTGATACAGTTGAATTTGATTCTGTTTGTCTTTTCAATGAAACTGAAAAATTCACAAAATAATCGAAATATGTAGGAAAAGAAATAAGCTTTCATAAGCTTTCTCATCACATTAATTAAAAGAGGTGCACTTATTCATAAATATTACAAAATAGAGAAAAAAAAATTAGCTTTAAGGAAAATTCCAAAATAATAAATAAATAATAAATAGTGTAGAGTACATGTATGGAATGTAAAATTCAAATGTGACCCTAGATTAGAAAACATTTAAAAATTGAAAAATCACCACAATGGCGTTTGCGTAACTTTGCCATCGGATGAAAAATAAAAGATTATATTATTTGTGTATTATTGAAACAGGAGAAATATTCCGGAAAGCATTTTATTTCTTCATAACATAATTAATTACTTTTGCGATTATGTACAAAACGTTAGTCTTTTATGCAAACAAAATCATATAAAGCATTAATCTTTTATGCAAAGAGTAAGAATATATAAATCAAACATTGCCCTACAGTAAAATGTATTTAATTGTTAAAAATAAAGCATTATCAACTTAGACGAAAAAATGTATAAAAAATTAAAAATCACCACGGTGGCGCTTAGGTCACTGTGTCGTCGGATGAGATATAAAATATTGTGTGTAATTAGTCTTTTATCTAAACAGGAGAAGCATTCCAGAGAACAATTTAATTTTATGTCAGTATTAATATACTATACACTATTAATTTGGCGCTTAAGACACTTTTGCGATTACGTATAATACATAAATATTTAATGCAAATAGTAGATTTCATCATAACTAACATTTTTTTCCGTTATAACTATCCGAAAAAATGACTATAAGGTATTTTTATTTTTGTCCCGCATCCCCATATATTCAACGCACGGTGCGGCGCTGACAACCATACATTTCATCTGCGTTTCGGAACGTGCTCATTCGCCAGAGCGCGTGTGTGCACAAGGAGTGGTAGCTCAACTGGGTACAAAAATCTTGTTGCACATCAGCACCGAGTTGCATTCTGAAGACTGGATACCCATATTGATGGGGTTTTGAGAAATTATGTGATCCGCCATTTTGTGGTGGCTGCCATTTTGGATTTGCCTTTTTCATAAACAACTGTGTTCTACTTGTTACGGATACGAAACGAATTTGAAGCAGTCTTTTTAGGATCAGCTCAAACTGAAAATTTATTCATTTTTATACATACAAATTTCATACAAAATGCGTAATATTAGTTACAAAGTAGTTTCTTTTTAACCTCGTGCACACACCTTTCTGCCTTTTTGGCCTCTATCCTTCGCTTTTCCAATTATTCTTTTCCTCCTTTGCTGCTATCCTGCACTCTGCCGATGCTTTTCTGTCCTTCTTTCCACCAATTTCAGTTTAATTCTCTACGATATTTCCACCTCTAATTTCCACCAATCTATATAAAAACAAATTCATTTATAACATTTTCTCTCTTCTTTCTTTCCAGGTATTTCAGGCTTCCGGACGTTCTACTTACGGGCGAATGATCTATGTCAAGCGCGTTATTTACACTTTGATCATATACGATTATTAAACGATATTTTCAACTATAAATTTTGGTTTTTCATAAATACACTTTTCTCGCTGCAGTTATTCACAAATTCATTTTCCAGAATAAACAAACCCTTTTCTGTCAACCACTGACGGTTTGTTGTTATTTCCGCTACTGAAAATCACTTATGTTTTTCTTCAGTTCAGCCGTATTGACACTACTAATCAAGCCATTTCATTTGATGCTCATATTGATGGGGTTTTGAAAAAGCTCATATTAAAGAAGTTTTGAGAAAATATGCAATCCGTCATTTTGTAGCGGCCGCCATCTTGGATTTTTTAAATCACGAAATACGCAGTTTTAGAACGACTACAGAGGTAAAGGTGTGTTCCAAATTTCAGATCAGGATCAGTAACGAGAAGGGGGTAAAATTTCTATTAATGTGGTGAATCACTACAAATAAACATGTTACAAACATACAAACATACAAATTACAGGACAAGCTAAATAGAACCGTTTAAAAAATCGCTGCTCGATCTGAAAACGATATACAGGATAAGCTTCTGATGCTTTCGAACCAGTTTTGATCGCTGTTAAACTGCTATG
The DNA here is from genome assembly GCF_029784135.1 of Toxorhynchites rutilus septentrionalis. NCBI lineage: Eukaryota > Metazoa > Arthropoda > Insecta > Diptera > Culicidae > Toxorhynchites > Toxorhynchites rutilus. The sequence goes on from NC_073746.1 coordinate 166,815,981, forward strand.
CTGGAAGAACTGCGCCCTTTATGAAGTTGACGTCAGATTACGATTTATGCTAGAACAGCTATCGGAACAGCCATCAAAAATTTCGAAGCAGCTGCTTGAAGCCCTGATTGAAAGGATTGCAGAAAAACATTCCGTATATGCAGATTTGTTATGATGACTTTGGAATTAATGATGACTACGGCGTCTTCTATCAAACGTCACGGACTGCATTGATCAAGAAGGCATTTAAAATTGTTCGTGATTTGATGAAGTTTGAGGATTTTGGTATTGACTCAGTAATTGGACAACGGGAGGGAAAAAATCCACTGGAAGATGCAGAACCTGCAGAAGAAGACGACAAAAATAGCATTAGTTGTGTCCTTGAATATTACTCTAACCATCAAACTAAGTATCAAAAACTTACGAAATCTTTCTAATGATTATCAAGAAAAGCCGTTATTTTATTTTATTTTGATTTATTTTAAAGTTCTTTACAGGCAATTTACCGGTTTTACCGGTAATGAAATTTTCATTACCGAATAACTAGTTATTGAAATTTTGGCACGGTAATGCAATCACTTCACTTCACTTCACAATCGTATTTATAACCTTGCATTCCCAGCAAAATAAAAAAAAAAGTTCTGTGACATATTGTGATTAACACTTTCGACGCCCCGTCACCCACATATGGGTGACACTTTCCTCGTTCAAAATGAATAGGATTTTTAGAAGGAATTTGATAGAATAGACACCCAAATGTAACTATAAGATATGAAGAAAAATAATAAAATCATAACCATAATATTATACTGTTTATACTATACTTTTTATTAATTTATAGTACGGATGGTTTGTACTGCAATTTTTTGCAAGACCCATAGAATATGACTTTGGCATGTGTTATTGTCATCAATTCGTTTTCAATTGAAAACAAACATTGCTAGATCATGTAAAAGTTATCTACAAACTAAGTTTGATCTTCATTTAATAATTTATTCGCAAGTTGGATCCTGCAAGAAACTCAAAAACGTCGCGTTGAGCGACGAACGTGTTAACGATGAAAGAAGGATCAACTACGACAACCCCAAAGGCACTAATTGGAGAAGTGCGGGAATGGGAGGACGACTGAATTATCTGATATCGTGATATACGGATGATATCACTCAATTGCCAGAAAGATGGACAAAGCTGTAAAGTTTGTAAAAAAGCATTATTAGTTGACATGAATGTATTATTCAGAAATTATTTTGAAGGTGATATCATAAATTTAAATGCATAATAAACATTTTGATTTTCATCGAGCACTGTTCGTACTGTTCAACGTTATTCGTTTTATTCATGTAACTGAAGCCACCATTGTTGAAATATACTATCAAATATGGGGGTGATGTAATATGCACTTTAAAAACAAATACATTTTAAGCTAACTGGAATAAATCAGCCCTTATGTAATGCGGCAATTGCAAGCGAACATTAATTTGCGAGACGCCATTTATCAACTCATAACAGTTGGAAAAATCATACAGAAGCTCATTAGTGAGTGCACTCTTCCTCCGTTGGAATTGCGCGCGGCGCAGACTTCCGGAAGCGACGGCACATCTTCGGAAGGCGAATCGAACCATCGTTTGTCACTTTCAACCATCATCAACTGTCACAAGCCATTAGTATCAACACAGTACGGTTCAGCTATTTCTTTGCTTTTTTTTTACAAAACGGCGGACGTTGTCCCTCTTTCGAGCTGTGGCCAAAGAAGCTCCGGCAATTGCCTCCTCGATCTCAGTGGTAAACAAATAACGCGCATAAGAGTGTAACCCGCCGTCGCATAAATTTATTTGTTTGTGTTTTGCTGGCATCGGTTGCATATCTCACGTGTCACCAACAGCATACCGCGCTCGGTGCGCTCAGGCGTTATGTTTTTGTTGGGAAATTTACGAAGCAAAGAAGTGTAATTGTCGCGATGGAGTCGCGGTATTGCGATTGTGAGTCTATCTGTAGGATAAAAAGATACCCTGAAAACAAAGTAAAACAACCTAAAAGGTTGTTTTCCTTGTGTAATTGATGATTTGATACACAATACACTGGATTCTTTTTTTACGCGATAGATGCGTGCGCGCAAAAAAAAAATCGCGTAAAAAAATCACGTCATTTGGAGCAAATCGCGTAAAAAAAATCACGCAATTTTGAGCAAATCGCTCAAAGTAAAAACGCAAAAAAGTATCCAAAAGCGCGGACGTGCATGTGTGTGTGTTTTGGTTTGTTGGTTGATTATTGATTGGTAGTAGAGTAGAGAGTAGAGAGTAGAGAGCAGAGAGAGAGAGAGTACAGAGCAAAGAGAGTAGAGAGCAGAGAGAGTAGAGAGCAGAGACAGTGGAGAGCAGAGAGAGTAGAGAGTAGAGAGTAGAGAGTAGAGAGTAGAGAGTAGAGAGTAGAGAGTAGAGAGTAGAGAGTAGAGAGTAGAGAGTAGAGAGTAGAGAGTAGAGAGTAGAGAGTAGAGAGTAGAGAGTAGAGAGTAGAGAGTAGAGAGCAGAGAGAGTAGAGAGTAGAGAGTAGAGAGTACAGGGCAAAGAGAGTAGAGAGCAGAGAGAGTAGAGAGCAACAGCAGCAGATCACCCATATATCGGAAGGACACTACAACAGGGAAAGGTTTTCTCCAATATAACATTTTTCATGTTTTCTTTGAAAACTTTCCAACTTACATTGTAACATTTTTTGTGTGCAAATTATCGCGATTGACGTGTTCTGTAAGCTCTCTACTCTCTCTGTTCTCTACTCTCTCTGCTCTCTACTCTCTGTTCTCTACTCTCTCTGCTCTCTCTGTTCTCTACTCTCTCTGTTCTCTTCTCTCTCTGCTCTCTACTCTCTGCTCTCTCTGTTCTCTACTCTCTACTTTATCTGTTCTCTACTCTCTCTGCTCTCTACTCTCTTTGTTCTCTACTCTCTCTGCTCTCTACTCTCTCTGCTCTCTACTCTCTGTTCTCTACTCTCTCTATTCTCTCTGCTCTCTATTCTCTCTGATCTCTACTCTCTTTGCTCTCTACTCTCTACTCTCTCTGCTCTCTACTCTCTTTGTTCTCTATTCTCTCTGCTCTCTACTCTCTCTGTTCTCTACTCTCCCTGCTCTCTACTCTCTCTGCTCTCTACTTTCTCTGCTCTCTGCTCTCTACTTTCTCTGCTCTCTGCTCTCTACTCTCTACTCTACTCCCTACTCTCTACTCTCTCTGCTCTCTACTCTGTCTGCTCTCTACTCTCTCTGCTCTCTACTCTCTCTCTGCTCTCTACTCTCTACTCTCTCTGCTCTCTACTCTCTCTGCTCTCTACTCTCTACTCTCTACTCTCTACTCTCTACTCTCTACTCTCTACTCTCTACTCTCTTACTAGAATTTGCGGACGCGCGAAATAAAATCGCGTAATTTTGAGAAAATAACGTAAAAAAAATCGCGTAGTTTTGAGCAAATCGCGTAAAAAAAGTCGCGTAAAATAAAATCACGCAAAAAAAAATCGCGTAAAAAAAGAATCCAGTGTACTTCGATTTCGGCTATGGTGTTGTAATTTGTTGTTCATAGTATTAAGTGTACCGGTAAGTTTCTTCGGTTTTACAACAGATGGCGTAACTTGATTATGATCCCAGTGAATCAAATTTCCAGACATTCGTTGGAAAGCTAATGTCATTGCGCGTCTTTTTCAGTATATGTCAAAAAGTTGAAGTGTAAACAACATAGTTTTTTGCCACTTCGAATATGTCGAATTTCGTACCAGCAAGAGTGTTTCCGCGAGGAGTGTTACTTCATTACATCAATATGAAGAAAAAAGCTGCGGAAAGCCATCGCATTTTGGTGGAAGTTTATGGTGACCATGCTCCAACTGAGCGAACGTGTCAGACTTGGTTTGCACGGTTTAAAAGTGGTAATTTTAACTTGGAAGACGAAGAACGTTGAAGGTGAAGAATTGGAGGCTCTCGATCAAGTCCATCACAAACGCAACAAGAACCTGCAGATACAACTTGGAGTAGCTCAGCAAACCATATCCGATCGTTGAAAAGCAGTGGGAATGATCCGAAAGATAGGGCATTGGGTGCCGTATGAATTGAAGCCACGAGACGTCGAACGCCGTTTTTTCACGTGCGAACAACTGCTCCAACGGCATAAAAGAAAGGATTTTTTTGCATCTAATCGTTATTGGAGATGGAAAGTGGGTCCATTACGACAATCCTAAACGTCGGGCAACCTATGAATACCCCGGCCATGCATCAACATCGACGGCCTTGCGGAATATTCACGGCCAGAAGGTTATGCTGTCTATTTGGTGGGACCAGCTGGGTATGGTGTACTATGAGCTGCTAAAACCGAATGAAACCATTACGGGGGACCTTTACCGACGACAATTGATGCGTTTGAGCCGTACACCGAAGGAAAAACGGCCACAATACGAGCAAAGACCCGATAAAGTTATTTTGCAGCCCGACAATGCTCGGCCGCATTTCGCGAAACCGGTCAAAACATACTTGAAAACGCTGAAATGAGAGGTCCTGTCATTGCTCCGTCCGATTACTACCTTTTTCGATCGATGCAACATAGCCTGGTTGACCAGCACTTCTTCAATTTAGATGAAGTCAAAAATTGGATCGATTCGTGGTTAGCCGACAAACCGGACGATTATTTCTGCAAAGGAATCCGTGAATTGCCAGTGTTCAAGCGCATCACTTGTAGCGCGCGATTGAAGTAATAGTCCTTCCAAGTACCCCCCGTAAAAACTACTGTAGCGAGCTTTGAACCGATAGCTATATCAATAGATGATTAATATAGCCAGTCACAATTATATCGCCAATCACGTCGGCCGCCATAGATCTCCGTCGCGATTAAATAGTAATTGAAGTTGAAAATAAATTTGGTGCGTTTTTAATTTATCATTCGTGCGTTTATCTCTCCGTCCACGGAAGAAACCGTTTCGTTCGCTGCTGTTCCTCCTTGTGGTCCGCTACTGGAAGTGGTGGTGATCATCGCCGTTTATCCATTCATATCCGACGGGTAGAATCGGATAACGGACTAGTGAAGATTGGCTTGCTGTTTGCCGCTTTTGAATCTTGTTCACCAGGAGGAAGGGGAAAAGGTCAGGTGAGCCCGATGACCACATTCTAAGACGGGTCCGAACAGCCAGAAAGATCAAAAAAAAATTTTGACTAGCGATGAGCAATAAAATGAATATAAAATTTCTAACCATTTTTGTAGAATGAAGCATTAATTTTGGAAAAAAACGAAGAAACTTACCGGTACTTCTATTAGTCTATTTATAATAATCTTCAGTACACCTCTAAAACAAGGTGTTCATGCGCATCACTTGCAGAGCGCGATTTAAGTAATACTCCTTCAGAGTACCCCCGTAAAAGCTACTTTTTTGTAGTGTGATTTGTACTAATAGTAGTACCAATAGAAGGTAGTAGTCTTCTCTTGGTACTACTATTAGGACAAAGCTCTCTACACAAAGTCACAATAAGTTCGCCAGCCACGTCGGTCCAAATCGCCATAGAGTTCAATCGCGATCAAGATAAATCATAGAGGCGAATGAACTGCAAAGTTTAAAGCCTCTTAAAAACAAAGAAAGAAGAAGAAGATAAATCAACCGAATGGAATTAAAGGACCTGGTCGGGTATGGAAGGAAAAAGTGTCCCCAAATCAAACCACCCGCTCTATGGAAAATATTGTATAGGGTAATAAATAAGAAATTTTGGCTATTTTTTTTCAATCCCCATGAATTTCAGCATATGATCTGTAGTAAAAAACGTACTTTTCAATGTTTTTCACGCCATTCTCGGTAGCTTCGAGATAAAAATTTGAAAAAATACGGGAAGTGCACCTCACTATGGTGTATCGAGGAATATTATTATGAAAAAATTTCATCAAAAATTTAAGTACTAAAAAAAAATTTGTTTGGAAAATTTAGAGATACACTACTACTCTAGTTCGTGTTTAAATTAATTTCTACGTCTTTTCTATATATCTGTGACTTTTTTCAGAATTTTAACAGTGTTGCACGATACAAAAAATATATTTATGAAATTTTGATTTTTTTTTAGAATTTTGTGACTTTGTACTGGTGTAATTTCTATTTAAATATGTTCATATGTAATTTTTAAATTGTGACTTTTTTTCAGAAAATCCCGTAAATATCCAATTGTTTAAAAAAAACTATTATATTCATTTTTTAATATTTTGTTAATATCCTAAATTCTACACAGCGCGGACTCGATTATATACAGTCTTCGATTACGTTTCACTGTATGTAATCGAATCCTGTATATAATCGAGTCAAAAAAATTTTTTTTTCATTTGTTTTTTTTAAATACATTATATATGTTTCGTTTTTTGAATATAAAAGAAGAATTTAATTTTTGATTCATCCCCTTGAAGTCAGAAAACACCTTTCTCAAATGAAAAAAAATAATTTATCCAGAACCTCTCAGGAGGTGATTATATTTCAAGAAAAGAAATTCTTTCTACACATATGTTCGAATTTAACCTAAGAGAGAGTTATAGAATTTTTTTTTCTGTTTCGGACTTTGTTGCCTCAAACTGGCTCTACATTAAAACGTACGCTACGGAAGACGATTTTGTGGCTTCCATTTTGAAGATGAGAAAATTTAGTACAGGATATAGGAGTGGAACATCTGAAGTAATGGATGTTAATTTCATTTCGGAAGTGAAAACTTTAAAGTTGGTAATTTTTAATATGTTATTACTAATTTTATTCTAAAAATGCAAATTAAACTTGATTGTTTCTATCAATAAAATTAAAGCTCTCTAACCGTTCTACAATTTGTTCTTTGACACCCAACTTATATCTTTTTTAATTTCGCTGCAATATCGATATAAACAATTCCTGGTGAAAATTCAAACAAAATCTTCAAAAGTCACGAGTTTTACCACACTGTACAAATACTAGCCATTTAAATTTCACTTTAACGTTGAAAGGTTACATTTTAGCTTGAAATAAGTCGTATTTGAAATCCAGAAAAAAAAATTTCAAACTGTATATAATCGAGTCCCAAATTGTATATAAGGTACACCGGGGCAAGTTGAAACGATTTTTTCGAAGTTCGACTTGAAAGTTATATTAAAAAATCACTAAATCACTAAATCGAAATCTGTCTGCAGCATATACAAGGTATAACAGATGTCTTTCGATAAAAAATAGGGATTCACACTGGATGTTTCGAAAAAATATCAATTTTTAAAATGTTTAGTTTTCACATCCAATGTTTCAACTTGTCCTGAGAGCGGGGTAAGTTGAAACGCGAACTATCATGAGTTTATTGTGCGGTTTTACTTCTCAAAGTGATTTATAAAACACTAAATTGAAGGAATTACATACAAACAATTGTAAAAAGGGGTTTTGGTACACGTGAGATGTGGAGGAGTAGTCTGATATACGCAAAATGGAAACTACATACTAGGAATTAATATACGAAACAATAACATCAGGAATACTTTCATGTCAAAGTAGAGTCACTTGAAACGGCCACTAATAAGGTTTATGGGATCATTCAAATATTCAAATATTACTTAACGCACTCAAAAAGGAAGGAGGAGATGGCTTGTGGAAATAAATCCAACTAAATCTAAACATTTTTATGCAAATGAGCATTGGAGGTTTTAGGGTGCAATAAATGTTTTTATGGTGGTTAGATACTCCACTGCCTCTCTTAGGGGGGGGGGGGGGGGTGGTGTCTGCCATACAATTGAAACACAAATTTCTGTATTACACGAGAAATAATCAAGGAAATGAAACCAAATTACGCATATTGAGATTTTAGGATGCAATAAATGTTTCTACGATGGTTAGACTCTCCACGCCCCTCTCTAAGGGGAGGCTGCCATACAAATGACACAAATTACATTACACCCAAACACAAACTTCTGCGTAACTCGAGAACTAATCAAGCACAATTTGGGATGTGAGGGATTTTGGGTATGAGAAATGTTTCTATAATGGTATGACACCCCTCCCTTCTCTGGAATAGAGAGGGGTTCCCATTAAAATATCACACATATTTAAACCAAAAATATTCCAATATTCAATATTGAAATAATATATATTTTGAAGGCGATAATATAAATTCAGAGGATAAATAATGTATTTTCTTCAAAAACAAAAATTCCCGGTATAAATTTGACATATTTAGTGAATATAGAGTTCTGAAATGTGAAAACTCGAAACATTGAATATTTCCAATTGTGATAGTAGAGCGGTGAAAATTGTGTGATAATGTGAACATTTAAAATAACAAAATTTGTAAAAAAATAATACTTCATTATTTTCCACAATCTGACCAAAAAAGTCACTGATAGGGGGTATTCACTTGAAGTCAGGTCCGGGCTGCTTCCGCATCTTTGCCAAAAGACTGGGGAGAAGTAACGGCAGCTTGCAGTAAATCAATTATTTGAAAATGTTTTCCTAATTTTCACCGTCTGCATTCTTTTATTTTTATGAAATCGATGATTATTAAAATCGTAAATTTTAATCCATAAGACTAAACATATAATATCAACATCTGTTTTATTTATAGAATTAAGGTTAATGAGAGGGATTGTTAATCGGTTTTACCGGTAATACCGGGTCATTTTTCATTACCGAATTACCGGTAATTTTACAACCAATAACCGGTATTTCGGTAATTTTGATTTTAGCACCATAAATAATTATTGCCTTTATGCCGCTTTGTAATATCGCTTGAGAATCAAAATAATATCGAAAAAACACAGCTAGCAGTGTTGCGCCGATTCTACGTCCTTCGAGCTTCAGTTCAAAAATCACTGCTCGATCTGAAGACGAGACAGAGGATAAGCTTCAGCGATGAAGAACTGACAGCGATAAAGGAATTGGTGGAAGCCTTCGAACAAGTTCTCGTCGCTGTTGAACTGCTATGCCGGAAGAACTTCACCCTTTAATTAGCTAACGTCGGATTGCAATTTATGTTAGAACAACTATCGAAGCAACCATCAGAAATTTCGAAGCAGCTATAGTGGAAGCAGTATAGGGGAAGGTTGCCCTAATCCGACCAGTCGACCTGAACCGACCACCACCCCTTGGATCTCGGGAATGGCATTACCTACCGAATTTTTAGTGATGTCAAATGAAAGGTGTATTTGGTTGCATGGTAACCTTATTCCAGCTCCCTTCATTCTAGCGTTTTGTGCTTTCAAAAAGGAAAAGTTTAATTTTTGACGTGTACGGAAAATTAGTTAAACATTCTTGTAGATGTCGAAAAATTACAAAACTATACGAATCTCATTGCTTACGGTCTGCTCGTTCAAACAAGCTATATAAATTGAATGTACTCGTTACCTGTAGTACTCGGCATGCCGTTAATTGAAAAAAGTCAGTTCTGCTTCCGTTTCCGGTTTCGGTTCCGTTTCTAATTCCGTTTCCGTTTCTGGATGTGGTTTCGGTTCCGGTTCCGTTTGTGCATGTGTTCTTTTACTACCGCCGTTTTGCTTTAAAACTTCCTTTTCTCGCCCTAGCACTTGTCTAACTTAACTTCCTCAACATCATTTGCGGCCTATTAGTGCCGTTTTCTACTAACCGGAAGCCACAATGTTCGTTTCCAAAATGACATCGGAATACGATATTCAACTTCCGCTGTTATAGTCCTTTCACCCAATACCGAATTCATTACCGAATAACCGATTATTGGAATTTTGGCACGGTAATGCAATCCCTAGTAAATGATTTTGGTTTGCCCAGTCGAAAATATGATCATGGCTTGCCCACTTTTTTGAATGCTCTGAATCATATTTCGGACAGGTTCATATTTCGGAAACTCTTTCAAAATAACTTGAAATGCTTGATACCCTGATGGTATAACTATAACATCAATAGCACAATTGATTCTTTAGAGTAATCCTTTAGTTATATCATCAGGGCATTAAGCATTTCAAGTTATTTTTAAAGAGTGTCCGAAATATGATTCAGAACGGTATTCGAATGTTTCAAAACACATGAATAAAATTGTCTTTTTCATGATTTACGGTAGTTTTATAGTAGATTTTTACGGATGTTTAACGGATTATAAAATCAATCACCATATGATTATTTGGCACGTATTCAGACCTTTTCTGAATAATAACACTTACAAATATTGTAAACATCATGCTTGCACACCATCTGTATCAGATTTACATAGCTAAACCATTAAATTATTGCATTTCGATGACCTCAATTCGGATTATGAGTTGTCCAATTCACTAATGTCGTTTTGTCCACATGATTTCTATGGCAATCGCTTGGCGCGCTGCAGTTTGTTTATGGTGTCTTTCGCGCAAAGCAGAAATAAAGTTTCTCTTTGTTGAGGGTGTTGAGGTGAACACTTTTAAAATGCCCAAGAAAAGGCAATATTCTGAACAAAGCCTAAATTATATATGGATGGATGACAGTAAACTCAAACAATGACGAATGCAACATCCACTTGAAAATTCGAATTTATTCATTCAAAAATAGTGATTTCTAAAACCAGACAAACCATGATATTTTTTTTTTTTTGACAAATTTCTCTTTGAGGAAAATCGTCAAAAAACATAAAAATTTGAATAATTTCAACGCCTTATGGTACCGTTTTGTCTCATATTCCGAACAGTCTCAAATTCCGAACACTTCATTTTTAAATGTGAATTTACAAAACTTTTATGTTATGAACAATTGAATAATGACATCATTTGCAGGTATCAATACAACCTATAATATATAATATTTAACATTTTCAAAAAAGTGATAGTCAAAATCAATGATAAAATGTTTGCGTTAGCAAATTCGGTAAAAAACAAGCATCGTTAATTTTTCAGTTTTTGTAGTTTTTTCAACTATTTTGTTTGTTGTTTTCACGTTAAGTGCTAGAAATAGTAAGAATCTACAATAAATGGATGAAATAAAATGATATTTTATGCAGAAATCTTTATTAAAAACAGGAAGTGGGTTATATCTATGGTATAACCGCAAGGGTGACGTAGGACTATCGTTGATTTAGAGATCATTTGTTTGAAGTTGAATCTAAATCCATTCTGAATAAATGAATAAATGAATATTTGGGGGACTTCGAAAACGAGAGCGTTACGGTGGAGGCACAAGGTTTTATGCATCCAATATTGTTCTGAAGAATAGTCTTCAAAGGCTTTTCTGCTAACTGCACTTGATTGACAAATATCACAAAACCAAAGGTATTATATGGATATTTTATGGATAGAAAACATTAAAATAAACTCTTTCACTTGAATGTAATTTTCAATTCCAAGGGGAACTTTCAGATTATTTTCCAGCAACGATTAGATATTTCCACATTTCCCTCGATACTGGAAGCCTACCAGTAGTTAATACTAACTCGATAACCACCTGTTAATAGCACTTTATTGAAAAATATTTGGTCAGTGTTACATGGATAGAAAACATTAAAATAAACTCTTTCACATGAATGTATTTTTAAATTCCCAGAGGAACTGGCAGATTATTTCCCAGCAATGATTAGATCTTTCCGGAACTTTCTCGATGCTGAATCACATACACGCGCGGAAAGAATTCCGCGCGTGTATGTGTCGATCCTTAGCCGTCCACCTCCTCCAGCACGTTAGGCAATGATGTTGTCTTGTCGATGTCCTCACGAAAAATGAATGCGTCTCACCACCATAATATCGCTTAAGTATGTTTTTTGTGCGTGATTGAATCGACAGAAGGTGTGGTTTACGATGGGAATTTGGAAGGCAAACTAGAGGGCGATGAACTCTCTGAGCTCGAAACTTTCGGCGACTGAGCAGTAATCGATTGCGTGCGCATACAATATTGGATACGGAAATATCCTACTGATGGAGAAGAATAATCTTCAGAAGCTTTCCTGCTAATTACACTTAGTTGAAAAATTACAAAATCAAATGTATTTGGTCGCTGTGTTATTTGGTTAGAAAACATTAAAATAAACTCTTTCACATGAATGTATTTTTAAATTCCCAGAGGAACAGGCAGATTATATTCCAGAAGTGATTAGATCTTTCCGGAACTTTCTCGATGCTGAGTGGCATCCAAACGGAAAGAATTCCGCGCGTGTATGTGTGTGTGTAGCGATGTCGTCCCGGGGAACCGTTTGTGGCATCACTCTCCTCCTGATGGATTCCCTTCTGGCCTAAGGTGCACAAACAGGCTCTTGATGACACCGTTCATCCGCGCTTTCATGATAAATGAAGAGCTTCACCACAACAGCGACAACATGCTCCAATCGTTGTTCAATTAGAACTGAGTGGATTTCCGAGCGGCGTTCGCTTATATACCGATTGGTGATTTCAATAGCCTGTTTTGAGAACAATTTTAAGGCTATTGAAACAAGTTTTTGGATCAAAAAGTAACAAGTATATAACGCGTAGACATTTTATCTTTCGAATGAAGTGTTTATCATACCATTTCGTTCAGTTGTTTAGGAGCTATTAACGCTCAAAATCTCGGTCTCCGGCGTAACGCTTTCGTTTTCGAAACTTTGATTTTACCCCCGGTATAGAAATGAAAGACGTAGTCCTACGTCAAAATAGTGTTCGGAATATGAATCAAGTTTCTACGCATCATTCAAATTGCGAACACTTCATTTTTAAATGTGAATTTACTGAACTTCAATGTTATAAATAATTGATCATTCAAAACCCTGACATTCTTTGGGTTATGGACTACATTTTAACAACATTTACAGGTATCGATACCGATATAGCGCCCTTGGTCCCGAAACCATGTAAACTATAAGAAACAAATACAATAAATAATTACATAAACAAAATCCAATTCTTTTGCGAGCATAACATTTTTCCAAAGAAGACTAGCTAATTGTCTTTAATTTGATATATCGATCATATGAATCGGTCCAGTAGTTTAGAAGTCATGATTTTTAAAAAACATTGCATTTTTGGTGTTCGGAATTTGAGACAGAAGTGTTCGGAATATGAGTCAGTGACAAAAATGGTGTTCGGAATTTGAGACAAAAGTGAATGAACATATTTTTAGTTTTTAATCATGAGTATGTATTTGTAAATCAATTTTATTGTAGTCAAATTAAAAAGAAGGCTCTATGTATCCAAGAATGGTATTTATTTAGAGATAGAGTACCATTTTAAGTAATGAGACACTGTTTGATGGCCATCAAAGCTTAAGCGTTCGGAATATGAGACAAAACGGTAGTATTAGCAACTAGAGACTTGGGGCTTCTCAACAAACCAAAGCTCGTATTGATTATATGTGATTTTCACGAAGAAGAATCGATTTGCATTTACTAGTTGCGTGAAAACACCCAAAACCGGACAAACCAAGATCATTTACCCTATCTAATTAATGTAGTTTAAAAAGTTAGAAATGCAAAAAAAAAACCTTTTCGATGGTAATTTTATCATAGTAAGATAATATGATACACTATGAGTATTTTTTAAATATTTTCTTTTCCAAGCTATTGATAGTTTCGTGAAAAAAACTACGTCTTTAGCCATAGCTTTAATAGTGAACCATATAAGGATTCAATATAAGGAAAAATTATCTAATTTTCTAATATGTAACAATATTTTTCATAGCGATAATATTTGGGGCTTTTTTTACGAATACACGAATACAATACAATAAAAATTCTAAAAAAAAAATAAATTTAGTTAAAATTGTTAAAATTATATTTATTGTTAAAATTTTCAAAAAAATCGCACATATATAGACAAGGTGCCGAATCAAATTTAAATACGTATTACAGTAGTAGTGAATCTTTAAATCCCCCAAAAATGTTTTGAAAAATTTCAAGAATGTTTGATTTGATGATTTTTTTTTGATAATATTTCTCGATACACCATCATAAGATGCACTTTCAGAATTTTTTTCATATTTTTATCTCGAAGCTATCGAGAGTGGCGTGTAAAACATTGAAAAGCACATCTTTTCCTTTGTTGAACCTCACAGGGGTTCAAAAAAATAGTCAAATTTTCCTATTCAATACCCTATACAATATTTTCCATACATTTTCCATTTGGTTTGGGGACACTTTTTACTTCCATACCCAGCCAGGCGGTTTAAATTCGAAATATTTCGAAAACGAAAGCTTGAATAAAGTTTATTACTATGAGCTTTATAATTTCAAATTACCTCAAGAAAATCCATCAACAAAAAATCCAGTGGAGGGCAAGTCTGGTACCAGCAGCTGCGGTAATTCCAGCTCCACTATCTAAATTACATAATCGAAATACGTTTATTGTTGAAATATTAGAATTTAAAAAATGTACTAAAAGTTGATTTAAATTTTTTTTTCTGGAATTTCTCCACCCTGGAAATATGATAAAACTTCAGGTATGACTTAAAGATTTCACACACTGTTCAAAACTTTGTTGTTGATTTTAATTGTTCAATCAAATGAGTAAAAAATTCTTCCTCTCGTGGGTAATACTCAGTCCCCTAAGCCAGATGCATGTTCAAAGTTTCATTCAAATAAGAGGCAATCGAATTTGTCATTTGGTTTGGAAATTCTCAAATGCTTCAATAATTACAAATATCATTGATTCCAAACGGGAAAACTTTTTTTAGAGAACATCTCGTTCCTTTTCGCCGTGCCACGTAACCCACTTACTGTGCGGTATCAGTTGCGGTTTTAACTTATTCTAGTCACGTCAGAAATTCCAAACCAACATCCATTTTCATTGAAATGAACTTTCATTGCGCACAGTCGGCCACCGTCCAAGGCATCAACCTGTGCGTTGTGGTGGCTACAAATTAGTGTTGATATACACACCAGCTGGACAATGCGCCATAGCTTCAGTCCGGATGTCTTTCGAAAAGGAAAAAAAACGCAACTGTTCCATCGCTAGCAGAGTGTGATAAAATTCATGTTTACCGGCTTTCTACTGTTAGATGTTGCATTGGATTACTGTATTTGACTATTTGTTGTCCCACGCTGGAAGAAATGTTTGTTCGTTTAACAGACATCAGCTACCAGATCAAATTTTAATCTTTTGTACACAAAATGGTTCAAGGTTAGCTCAAAACTTGCAGCATGTCAATGTTATTGGGCCAATTGACCAATAGACAGAATGATGACAGTCTGGAGCACCTCGCCACAGTACGTCACCAAATAAGTCGGTCAACGAACCCATTCCGACATCAATTGCCGGTTTAATTCCAATCAGTCCCGCTGGTCGTCCCCGAAAGTGAATGAGAGCGATTCTAACTTTGGCCTCTAAGCATTTTCATTCTTCTCTCGAGGTGGTTACCAATCACCGAAACTGCGGAGTAGCGTTGACACGTTGTCTCGGTAGGTTCTGCCCTGCCGAGCCCAAGTCACGTGTGATCATCCGTTTTGCCTCCGATCCGCTCAATTGAGTCTGACGTACAGAATTTGTTTCACTTAAACTTTGACACTTTGTGAAACTATGTTGCTGCACAAAGCGTGGATTTTTGTTGCCGACTGCGCCAGGGTATACTCATTCTCATTCACTCGGTCGTAATCAGATCAAAGCGAGAGTTTGTTCATTTATGCCTCGGATGTGTTGGTGGTACGACTAGATGATCTGGACAATGAATCGGTACAATCTGGGATTTGCACATATAAATGAGTTTGTGTAAGTGTGGTTCTAAAACATCGACAGCAAAAGAATCTCCATATGACTCAAAAAGTTTTTTAAGTCGCATCATTAGCCATGGTATGAACAAATTAGTCACGTCCTGTCCGTATGGTACCAACCTGAAGTGCACACGATGTCCAACCGAAGCAAAAACACTTTCAATTTTCATATATTGAATGAAAGCGAATTTCGCAGGTTTGGTTTGACGATTGCACGGCTCTTTGGAGCTACGATCCATATATGTCAATCGATTCATCAATCTGTCAACGAACGCTGCCGATTGATCCGTTATGGTAAGGTTACACGTTACACGTGCTGCAATCCGCCACTACCCTGGGTTTGCGAGCAGAGCCCTTCGATCACACCATCTGACGCAGTGCGTGTAGTTGATTGTTTGTTCGTCTGTTATCCCTACGCTCTGCTCTCAACTCGTATGAACTGAATTTCCCAAATGAGGCTCAACGTAAATAAGGAAATAACGCGAGCTTACGTGCTAGCTGGTCCTACGGTCATGGTAAGTAGCGAGCAATGGAACTCTCAATGCCGTAATGAAAATGATAACCGGTTCATTAAGTAGCGGGTGGTTCAATACCTACTGTGCGAATCAGTTCCAGAAGGTTTCAAGAAGCCAAAATCAGTTCCTTTTCAGATAGGAAATCAACCAGTCACGATGAACCTGGTATACCTATTTTGAATAGTGTTTTATTCTGTGCCTAATAATTCAAAATTTGACACGAATGAATGCACAAACTGCATACATAGCATACAACTCAGAAACATAGAGGAAACATAAAAATCATGACAAGAAAGACACAAAGAAATATAGTTAGACAGAAGAAACCTTTTTTAAGAAAACGTGGAACGTGAAAATAGACAACAGAAAACGAAAATAGACAACAGAAAACGAAGAAAAACGAAATTAAAACCTCTCCTAAAAACCATTTGTTATAGGAACAAATGAGGAAATCAAAATGAAATCGACAAATGACAAAACATGAGTATTTTTGATTCGAATGAAAGTGTGTATTCCGTTTGGGTTAGAGGAAATATGAGTTTTCCACAGCAATTGGGAATTTTTTGACTCAAGCGTAACTTTCGAAAAGAGCGTATCGATTTTAGTAAGAGAAATCTTTGATAATTTATATCTCAAAAACTATTAGTCGTACCGAAATAGTGTCTTAGAAAGATTAAAAGAGTATTGATGGTTGAATATGAAGAAAATGTACACTAAAAAAAAATAAGTACTCTTTTTTTTTATTTACAAAATAAAAATTCAATTTGCAATATCCAAAATATATTTTTTTAATTTTTTATACATTTTTTTCATACAAAATAGAAGTCATGCAAAAAATTTTAAAAATGGACCCAAGACGGTAAAACTATTTTTGACGAACTTTGTGGAATCGAATAACCTTTTTTATGAACATGACGGTATAACACGACAAACATATTAAAAGGGATTATTTACTATAAAAAAGACAATAAATTAGAAATATTTTTTTAAATATTTCGAGAATGGCTACATTTAGTAGGAGATTGATAATAACCTTTTTTGTTTTAAATCACATCAGAATTCATAATTTGTGGCTATAAATGATTGTTAACATACAAAAATTCGAAAATTCCTAAAAATTCGATGTTCCACAAAGTTCGTCAAAAATAGTTTTACCATCTTGGGCCCATTTTTAAAATTTTCTACATGACTTCTATTTTATATGAAAAAATTGAAAGAAATATATAAAAAAATACATATTTTTTGATATGGCAAATTAAAATTTTATTTCGTAAATAAAAAAAGAGTACTAAATAAAATAACAGTGTATATTTTTTTTCAAATTAAGCCAACAATACTCTATAACTCTTTCTAACACACTATTTCGGTACGACTAATATTTTTTGAGATATAAATTATCAAAGATTTCTCTTACTGAAATCGATACGCCCTTCTCAAAAGTTACGCTTGAGTCAAAAAATGAACCATGATGATGTATTTAGAAAAGTTGTTGGAAATTATAAGCAAATTCATAAAATTTCATGAACATGACGGTATAACACGACAATCATATTAAAAGGGATTATTTACTATAAAAAAGACAATAAATTAGAAATATTTTTTTTAAATATTAAATATTTCCACGTGGTATGTGGACGGCCCCTATGCATTTGAGAACTCTAAATAAAGGTTACATTTTTCGTAGAGTGACCCCCCTATATAGAAATCGAAGACGTAGTCCTACGCCAAAATGTTTTTTTGTATTAAACTGATGTTATCGTTTTGCTTCTGACTAACACTTCAGCACTTTTCCTGTTATCTGCTGTGTGGAGGGTGCATGCGATCCTCCTATTACATCCAATGTATTTCGCTTGCAATGCGTCTTCTCTTTTGTACATACCGTGCCTATGCGACGCAGCCCTGCCGCCCATACTTCGCTCTCTTTGAGGCTTGCTCCAGCCCTGCATCGTCCAACCCAATTACGAAGCACGAGTCCTCGGTTCTCTTCGGTATTCTGGCAGCGGTGTAGGTAAGACGTGTGCTCTGCCGCTAAAGCATAAAGCATCTCCGAAATGGCCGGTGTTTTGGTGGCTAAAATCCCACATTAGCGATACTGCAAGGAGTTAGAATTTTCTGCAGTACGGCTACTTGTGTTCGTTGCAGCAAATTGACCGGTTGGCCTATTGTTTTAGTGTGGTATTAGAGCGAAAAAGCAAAAACAAATCAAAAAAACAAATACGAGAATAAACATAGCTGTCGTCCCGGCTTAGTCATTGTGATTGTTGTGTTATCGCCGGTAGCTGGAAAAATGGTTATACACGAGTGTTTTTTTTCTCACTTTTCGTTTGTTTGTTAAATTAGGGAAAATGTAAAGTGATGTACATGTATTGTTTTTTGACGTAGAACTACGTCTTTCAGGAAGGGTGCCAAATCAGAAAACAGGTCACGTTTTTGTGAAATAAAGTAACCGTTAATAACTATTTTCACAACGAACAAATTCTGATACTTTGCACGCCAATGGAATCGGAAATTCTCTAAGATTTTACTTACTATTTGATATACTATACAGTACAACCCACTAATGCCTAAACAGATTAAATTAATGAAATCTGGAAGCATTCTAATTTTCCCATACATTTGTTCTGCCGATTTGTGTGCATTCCCGAACAGAGCTGTCAATAACGAGCAACTGACATTCGTTAATGCCCGTTTTCTGCATACTTGGTTTAAATGAGCCATCCGCGATTTGAAGCCACACCACTTCTCGTTTGGTGGTCATCGAAGCAACATGGTTACCGCAGAGGAGGAGTATGGAATAGAGTTTCTTTCCACAAGGGCCCGTCTCAGGGCTTAGAGGCGGAAACCAAAAATAGAATAAAATGAAAACACAGATGCGAGTGGGCTAGCATAACACAACGAGCGGATATCATATGGAAGAGTATCCAGAATTTTGGAATATAGATATGCACTACATTTATTCAGTGTCACAATGTTAATCACATCTCAAGCGGAATATAGGAGCAAAAGGGTTCATAGTTTGTGATCGATATCTGAGTGAGGAGAAGAAAGTCTCTTGCGAGTTGAACCATATAAACGAGAAGTGCAGATAGCTTTCGACTCTACTCGACTCATTCGAGTCAACTAAAGTAATAAAAAATTAAATAGCTAAAAATATATTACAAAAATTTCGATGCATTCTAAAATAATATCCGAAGTGATATACAAGTGAATTGAATAATAAAATTCCGCAGTTCTACGTCGAAAACTGCGGTCGTGTCCTAAATACAACCCATTACAATTTTTTTTGTATGATCGGACTTGTGGGAGGGATCGGAATCGTGCGGTGCGGTGACGACCGCGCTTGGTGTTATTAAACGCGGATTTGTAACGGATCGAGACGACCGTGCTTTAGGTGTTTATAGCGGATCGAGATGACCGCATTTTTATTCAATTTGCGGATCGAGGCGACCACGATGGTTGGAACGAATGATACAATTGCAATCGATTGGCTATATATAATGGTAAACATTGATTTGGTTACGCGAAATTTTCGTCGCGCGGGTAATGAACTGCCGCCACGAGCCACAAAGAAACCCGAGCTTATTTGTTTTATATTCGCGGTACTGGAGTTTGTGTCAGTAGAAAAATTAAAAATGGTCAGTGACACTGGCTGACGAATAGAACTGTAATATGATATAATTCGACGAGGTGGATGTACTCGCGGGCTTGAAATAAGCTCGCGCTTGAGAAAATATGAAAAATGTAAGATTTGTATCCTCCAAGCACCTTTACAGAATGTTTCAAGATTAAGGGCGCTTCAGCAGCTGAACCATAAAGCATCTCCGAAAAAATATCTGCTTCAAATAAAATCCCATGTTTCAGGACTGTTGTCGAGTTAGGAAAAATTTCGTGTTCGAGAAAGATGCTTTTCGAATGTCAAAACGATTTTTTTTTTAGAATCAGACAGCGAATATTGTTCCTCGTTCATGTTCCGTTCGATCTGGTCTGTTCTCCAGCCAGAATCTGATTATATTCCAATTATGAAGAGAGTTAATTGTCATACTCTATTATCTCTTCTCTCTTTTCTCTTTTCTCTTTCTCTTTTCTCTTTTCTCTTTTCTCTTTTCTCTTTTCTCTTTTCTCTTTTCTCTTTTCTCTTTTCTCTTTCTCTTCTCTCTTCTCTCTTCTCTCTTCTCTCTTCTCTCTTCTCTCTTCTCTCTTCTCTCTTCTCTCTTCTCTCTTCTCTCTTCTCTCTTCTCTCTTCTCTCTTCTCTCTTCTCTCTTCTCTCTTCTCTCTTCTCTCTTCTCTCTTCTCTCTTCTCTCTTCTCTCTTCTCTCTTCTCTCTTCTCTCTTCTCTCTTCTCTCTTCTCTCTTCTCTCTTCTCTCTTCTCTCTTCTCTCTTCTCTCTTCTCTCTGTTTTCTCTTCTATAGTGACTAAAAGGAGGAATGAATGATTGAGGAATACGACAAATGCAAAAGCGAGTATCTAAATGATCAATCAACCCAAGTAAAATTCGCATCTCTTGATCGGATCCTTCAATACCAACAGCTAGCCAGAATCATAAATCGTCTAGCCAGAATCATAAACTTCTTGGACAAGGGTGAGTATGAATAGATCCGTCTTAATTGCATCAATGGTGATAATAAAATATATCGTCTCCTCATTTTATGAAAAGAATAATCAAAAATAAAATCATTTGTTTCAATCATAACGCCGTCTCAGACGCATCCACAAGATATTCCGATTACACTGGTAAACGTATATTTCCTCTAGAAACGATTTTACAAAAAATGCATTTAAATTCGATTTTTGTTACTTTTTCTTAAATGATTACGATTTCACAATGTATTGTACACCCAGGTTTTTTTTACGCGGTTTTTTTACGAGGTTTTTTTTACGCGGATTTTCCAATTAACCCGGTTTTCTACGCGGATTTTCAAATTAACGCGGTTTTTTTTACGCGGTACTCGCTTAAAAAATGACCAGTGCATATCACATATCACATCTCCCCCTCAGCTCACATTTTCTCCCATGTTCCCTCAGAGCATATTACGGTAATTAGTGCTTGTAACGGAGCTTAGCGCTTAGTGCCGTACCTTATCACGAATCTTACGTGGATTTTAGATGCTTGGGGAGCTCGCCGGGCGGTACAACGGGACGTGGTTTTTACGGGAATATCTTTCCCTGTCTACTTAGCTCTGGACGGTCCTACAGTGAAACTGCACGTGCATCGGCAGCAGAGTGTCCAAATTATTAGGGAATCTTCTAGCAACAGCAGATGACCTCATTCGTGAGGAAAACCGAACTATAGCTACCAGTAACTAACGAAATTGCAGGAAAAAGCTACGGGTTTTCGGAAGCGAGCAACACTTAACTTTTCACTTCCGTTATACATAAGGATAGTCCCATTTGAACTAACTTTTCACTTCCGTTATACATAAGGATAGTCCCATTTGATATCTATCATTAGGTGACATGGTTTTTGACGTAGGACTACGTCTTTCATTTCTATACCGGGGTGTAAAATCAAAGTTTCGAAAACGAAAGCGTTACGCCGGAGACCGAGATTTTGAGCGTTAATAGCTCCTAAACAACTGAACGAAATGGTATGATAAACACTTCATTCGAAAGATAAAATGTCTACGCGTTATAAACTTGTTACTTTTTGATCCAAAAACTTGTTTCAATAGCCTTAAACATACTTTCAAAACAGGCTATTGAAATCAACAATCGGTATATAAGCGAGCGCCGCTCGGAAATCCATTCAGTTATAATTGAACAGCGATTGAGGTACCATCGCAGGAATGAATGGATGTTGCCCTAACACAGACTTCAAAACCATGGAGTCTGGGGGAACTCTGGGGAAACTGGCATTGCAAAATAGATGCAAGCAGCGAGTACTTTTGTACTCGTTTCCGCTTTTGCGAATTGGGATATTTTCCTAACACAGACTTCAAAACCATGGAGCCAGTGGAAACTGGCATTGCAAAGTAGATTCAAGCAGTGAGTACTTTCGTACACGTTTGCGCTTTTGCAAATCGGAATGTTTCCCTAACACAGACTTCAAAATCATGGAACCTGGGGATATCGGCATTGCAATATAGATGTAAGCTGCTGGTACTTGTGTACTCGTTAGCGCTTTTGCAAATTTGAATGTTTCCCTAACACAGACTTCAAAAACATGGAGCCAAGGGGAATCGGCATTTCAAAATAGATACAAGCAGAGGGTACCTTTGTACTCGTTTGCGTTTTTGCAAATCGGAATGTTTCCCTAACACAGACTTTAAAACTATGGAGCCTGGGGAAATCGGCATGGCAAAATAGATGCATCGGGTACTTTTGTACTCGTTTGCGTTTTGGCAAATCGGAATGTTTCCCTAACACAAACCATGGAGCCGGGGGAAATTGGCATTGCAATTGAGATGCAAGCTGCGAGTACTTTTGTACTCCCTTGCGTTTTTACAAACCGGAATGTGTTTTCACAACTTCATGTCGCCAACTCACTGAGCGCAGCGGCGATATCGTACCCAATGAGGAGCATTCGAAGTGCGATTATTGCTAATTGGAAGAACACAAATTATTACTAAGCCAACGGCAGTCCTACGTCAACCTTGCGGTTATATCATAGGTATAACCTATCCATAGTTTTTTTACGCGTTTTTTTTACGAGGAATTTCGAATTAACGCGGTTTTTTTTTACGAGGTACGTATCACCCACGTAAAAAAAAACCTGGGTGTAATTTCATAAATATCTGAAAATTCATTTCTCCATTCAGGTGAGTTTGTCAAACACGTCACGTTTGTCACGTTTTTTTGGAAGGGAGATCAATGATTTAGAATACGCCCTCTTTTAAAATCAGTTGTAATTTAAATTGGTCGTATGATCAGAAAATTTGTGTATTGGAGTGAAATTTCTCAACTACTTTATTCTTCTCAATGCATTGCACTTGCACTCAATTCCAGAAACTCGTCTAATATTCATCGTTGAGAACAGTATTTGCAACGCCTTCGAAGTCACGATCATTTTCGGCCAGACATTACCTAGCAAAGGGCACATTGGAAAAAGGGAAAACCCGAACGACGATAAATAGCCAAGCTTCAAAGTTCTCGACTACACAGACACATCGAACGGAAATCGGCGTATACGACGAGAAAACGATGCAAACGATGAAGCTCAATTACTCCAACAGCCAACAGGTTCCATCGACGTGTGTTCTCCGTGTGGCGATGACCAATCCATCTATGCTGGTGCTGGATGCATACGAGACGATGGCTGCTGTAATGATGAATAATGACGCTCGCTCGAAGACCCGAATACTCAGCAGCTCCTTTACTACATTCATTATCAATTGTGGCGTCCATTGTCAAGAGCAAACAAGTGGAGTATTCAGATCGTAGAACCGATGAGAGTGTGGCGACGACCCAACGATGACCACTACCGCGAGAGAACTCTTTCTCGAGAGTACAACTCAACCGCCGGTTAATATTCTCTGATTGA
This sequence comes from Toxorhynchites rutilus septentrionalis, assembly GCF_029784135.1. Classification (NCBI taxonomy): domain Eukaryota; kingdom Metazoa; phylum Arthropoda; class Insecta; order Diptera; family Culicidae; genus Toxorhynchites; species Toxorhynchites rutilus. The sequence goes on from NC_073746.1 coordinate 166,839,555, forward strand.
TAGTGAACAAGCCCCCTCTTTAATCGGTGTGGACCCGTACTACGAAAGGCGTATTAATCTCCCTTCTGAGCTTCCCTGCTCGATGATGCTCGTGAGATTCTTTCCGTGCGTCCAACATATGACACCGTTGAGCGGTGGTCGTTATCAGTTGACCGCCACAAACACAACCGGGAAGGTTATAAATTTCCAACTCGGGATGAACTCCAGCTTAGTTGCATCTGAAATTTTAGTTGAGCACATAAAAATCTGGAAACACCCGGAGGAAGTCAGACAGACAAATCAGCACTCCAGTGGCCTGTGGGATTGTTCAGTGTCCGTTTTTCGGGGAGGAGAGCTTGGAATAGAGTGTTGTACCTGGTGGGACGATTCACACCCGCAAAGAAGGCAGCTCGCATAGTATGGAAAAAGTGAACCTAGCAATGCTGGCGTCAATTATTCTAGTCTTCATCGTTGGAAAGTACTTCGTTTCGGGCAACGGTACTTACATTGTTTTCAATATTGAGATTGTTTAGCATGCAATTTGTGACAAGTGCAAAAGTAGGTGTGTTCTAGAACTTGTGGTCTCTGGACGAATCACATTACTCGCTGTAAATTACAGTGAATTCCGTTTTCAGGAAGTGCAAATGCAATTTTCCAATAAAGTTAATCAAAGTGATTGCTGGGAGTGATTCGAACGATGAGTTGTGCAATGATTGTGATATGTTCGTCCTGTAATCGATCGGTGAGACTTTCTTGCGAGAAATTGCGTAGAATCAGCTGCTGCACGGCTAGACAAAGACAAAACAGCGCGTATCTCCACCGAGTCTAGCGAACCGCCACACATTGAAAGGGCGTTTGCAATTTTAGCGAGACTGTTAACTGAGGCTGATGGCGAAGAAATAAGTGTTGGCGGCGGCGGCGGTGCGACTGTCCTGCCATCGCAACAATAAGGTCAAATGAAAAACAATTATGTAAAATCAGGCTTGATTAAAGTGCTTAAATATAACAAAGCTGAGTAGTGATGACGAGATATTATTACAGCCTCAATTTGTAGAGCCGGTAGTAGAGTTTTATATCACACGGATAGAATAAAAATTATTCCTGTGCTTGTGTTGTATTCTGAAGTGTTTGAATTTGAAAAAAAACAGAGATGAAACTTCTGTACAATATCTGATTATGAGTTCATATGACAATTTACATCCTATTATAAACCGTTTATTATTCATTTTAACACAGACAGAAAACAGGCAAAAGAAACTGTCACCGACACAGTTGGGAAATGTCATGAATGGTTCTCTAAACTGGATTGTGAAGACAAAAGGAGGTGGTGGTTTTGAAACCCAATAATCGAGATAAAAAGAAAAATTACTTTTCGTGTTTGAAAATTCTCAAAATTCAAAGTATGACCGAGAAAAATAGCTTGGAATTCAGAGAATACCTCCGAAGTGTATTTTTATAGTGTTGAATATATTTTTTTTTATCAAATATGCATATAAACAAGAAATGTTGTTGAAACATATGGCGAATGTGCTCTGTCGGAAACAACATTCAGTGATTAGTTTGGACCAAGGAATCCCAAAAATTTTACCTTTGCGACCCTCTTTATCTGCAATAAAGTGTTTTTTTAAAGACTAAAAATAATGGATAAATAACAATTAAGTGAATAAAGTGAATTTCGTAATACGTCCCCAAAGATTCGCTTCGATCTCACGACATGCCGTTGACTCAAATTGTACCGATAGCAACTGTAACAGTCCGGACCATCCAAATTGAACTTTTTTCGTCGGAAAATACAACATTTCTCCATTCTAGTTTCCATTCCATGTATTGCCGGGCGAAAATGAGATGGTTCTGCTTATGGGTGGCGATCAGTTTCGGCTTCCCTTGACGTTTCTTCCACATGGTGTTTGGTGACTCATTCAAAATGCGCGCAATATGCCTCTTCGTTACTGGAACAACCGATTCTGCCTTAATGTATGAGCAGGACATCGTTTCCTGGTAGCTTCGTGTCTTGTTCGACCTTTAAGACACGAAGTAACTTTGGTGTTCCCATTTGTTGGTCGTTATATCCCATATTTCTGGCACTATTTAAAGAAATTCCGTACCACTTTCTCAGATAGACCAATTTTTGTTACGATCGAGCGATTAGAAAACTTTTGTTCACTGAATATCTTTATTATTTTCCGTCCCTCTTCCGTCAATAGAATACCTTTCGTCATTCCTTTAAATTCTACGTAAATCACTAATCTGACCAACTTCTTACGCTGCACATCTAAGATTTATCATGTAAATTGAACATTCCCAAGTATTTTTTCAAAAAACACAATTTCTTAAAAATCCGTCGACCAACTGGTTCTAGAAAAATGCGTTCGTTCGTTAAAGGTTAATTGAATAGGTGAAATGGGAAAATTTTTTATTAACATTAAGTAGTTACTATTATTGGAACGTTATTTTGAAAAATCTGTAATCTGTATCTATATGTTCTTGGTTTTAAAATGTCGAAAAAATCTATAATAATCCAGATTATTATGTAGATATGAACGAATTTCATGCCAACTCGACTAGCTGTTGGCAGCATCATCTCAGATAGCGGTGAAACGTTGTGGGTGTGAACACATGGATCTTTTAAGCAACTTTGCATACTTTAAATATTCAACAAAGCATTATACCACTTTTTGAAGAGCGCCAACAATTTTTTCTTGATTTTTTTTACAAAAAATTATAACTTAAAAACTAAGATATCTACAAAATTTTAGTCAAAAGATGAAATGTAGGAAATTATATTTTCATAAAAAATATCATCTTCCGATGTATGTGTGACTCGTTGGAAATTGTATGGGCTATTCATATATATATTTTTTTTAATTTGAAAGCATGTTTTCGAGAAAAATGAGATTTAATTTTCAAAATATTTTTTTTTCAAAATTTTGTTCTATATTTTTTAATGAAAATATAAATAATTTCCTACACTTCATCGTTCGACTAAAATTTGGAGGTCTGATAGATTTTTTGTGTGTTTTTTTTAATTTATATTTTTTTTAATTTTTTTATTCGAAAAAATCTCATTTATAAAATACTAGCTGTACCCTGCCACGCTTTGCTTTGGCACATTGTGGTGCCATGGTTGAGTTGAATTTTCATTTTTTTTTTATTGTTTTTAGAGTTTTTGACGCGCACACAACCGAACACAACATTTTTATATATATAGAGATAGAGATGGATTACGGAAATCGATGAATTTTAAATCATTCCGAAACACAATTTCAGTTCACGATTTTGTCAAACACTTGGAAAAAAGATGTTTCCATCACATAGAATTCATATTTAATACGAAATGGTCGATTTTCAAAAGAAACTTAATTTCAGAAACGTACTATGGCCATATAGAAGATCATTTTTCTCCATTTTTTCTCATTTTTTTATGCCGTAACAACATTCCTCGGAGTGAAATGTATATTTTGTCCAACTTTGAGCTCAATCGGTTCCGCACTTTTCGAGATTTAACGCGCACACAAACGAACACAACATTTATATATATATAGAGACTAGCTGACCCGGCAAGCTTCGTCCCGCCCAAAATTTGTTTTTTGTTATCAATACCTTCAAACATTCACGTTTTCTTACTAAGCGCAAGTTCATGAGTCCAATCGCAAAACTGTTCATTGATGGATCTTCTAATCGACCCCGTTGAATTTTCATTTTACTATTAAATTCCTAGTACTTCTACCAAAACTCATCATTATAATTATAATTTTCAGATACAATTCTCGTTCAAGATTTTTCAACCATTTGCAATTAACATGTTTTTCCGTTACATGGAATAAATGATTGATACAGAAAATATGATAGAATAAAGACAGACCCCTCCCCTCTTCTCCCCTTAGAGAGGGGGAGGAGTGTCTATTCACCATAGAAAAGTTTCGTGACCCCTAAAATCTTCACATGCCAAATTTGGCTCCACTTTATTGATTAGTTTTCGAGTTATGCAGAAAATTGTCTTCCATTTGTATGGCAGCTCCCCCTTAGAGAGGGGGTGGAGTGTCTAACCACCGTGAAAACATTTATTGCGTTCTAAAACCTCCATATACCTAATTTGGTTGCGTTTGATTGATTAATTCTCGAGTAATGCAGAAATTTGTGTTTTATTTGTGTGGCAGCCCCCACTAAGAGAGGGAGGAGGAGTATTTAACCACAATAGAATCATTTATTGCACCTTAAAACCTCCACATGCCAAACTTGGTTTCGTTTGTTTGATTAATTCTCAAGTAATGCAGAAATTTGTGTTTTATTTGTGTGGCAGCCCCCCCTAAGAGAGGTGGGAGGAGTATCTAGCCAAAATAGTATCATTTATTGCATCCTAAAACCTCTATATGTCAAATTTCGTTTCATTTACTTGATTAGTTCTCGAGTAATGCAGAAATTTGTGTTTCTTTTTTATGGTAGCCCCCCTCTAAGAGAGGGAGGAGGAATATCTAACCACAATATAATCATTTATTGCACTCTAGAACCTCCGCATGCCAAACTTGGTTTCGTTTGCTTGATTAATACTCGAGTAATGCAGAAATTTGCGTTTCATTTGTATGGCAGCACCCCCTAAGAGAGGGAGGAGGAGTATCTAACCACCATAGAATCATTTATTGCACCCTGAAACCTCTACAGGTAAACTTCGATATAACGTACATTTCACTTTCAAAATTGTACGTTGTATCGAATTGTACGTTATATCGAAGCATAATAAAGTACTCACAAACGTAGTCTATAATACATTATTGTGTTGATGTTTTAGTACAGTTAATGAATAATTTCAATCAGAAGACGAAGCCAGCCTTTCTCATGATGTTTCCCTTCGTACTGTTGATTAAAGCTGGATTCATTTAGAATCCGGAATCACAAAACCAGCTGTATTTTGGGATTGATTGAAGGTACAAAACTTGTTTTAGCATCACAATACAGATAATTCATTGTTCTATCAGAAAAAAAAATATTGAAAAAAAATTTCCTTTACACTTTGGAAATGTGTACGTTATATCGAGGTAAAATGTACGTTATATCGAGTGACGTTATATCGAGGGTACGTTATAACGAGGGTACGTTGTATCGAAGTTTCCCTGTACATGTCAAATTTGGTTTCGTTTGCTTGATTAATTCTCGAGCAATGAAGAAATGTGTGTTTAATTTTTATGGCATCATTGAAAAATATCAAACACATTTTTGACAAAAAATTCTATGAAAAAAAATATTGTGAAAATTTAAAAAAAATCATTTTTCTCGAAAACATGTGTTTTTAATATTCCGAAAAAAGATAAAAAGGAAAAAAGTTCTTCTGAAAACAACTTTTTCATGTTTTCTTCGAAAAATTACTATTGATGTTCAACTCGTAACATTTTTATGCATAAATTATTGCAATTTACATGTTCTGAAAACTTTTTTCTATTTAGAAACATGTTAAGAACATGTGAAACGTGAGAATTTACACACAAAAATGTTACGAGTAAAACATTATTTTTTCAGGAATCTGCCTTATATTCCAGTACCTATAACAGTTGACGTCTTCGACAAAAGTTCATATCCGAATAGAAGGACTTGTAAGGGCTATTAACATATTTTTTTCTCCAGAATTTTCAAAAAATACGTTTTTGAGAAAAATGAGTTTTAATTTTTCAAGTAATTTTTGTTTCGGCGAAATTTTTTCAATTTTTTTTTGTATTTTTTCATGAAAATTTAAACAATTTTATGCATTTCACCTTCTGACCAGAATTGTACAGGCATCATAGTTTTTGAATTATCAATTTTGTGAAAAAAAAGGAAAAAAGGGCTTTGCAAAAAGTAGTCTAATTCTTTTTTGAAGGTTTCAAGTTTCTTATATGACCCATATCTTTATACCTGCGTTTCACTTCTATCTGAGATGGTGCTGCCAACTCCTGAGACGATTTGGCATGAAATTCGTCCATGGTAGGGACCATTCTCCCTATTTCGAAGAAACTCTCGCTTGAGTTTTCTAGAGTATGGCTTTATTTGATTTAAATGAATAAAAAAAACTAGATGAAGTAGGATGGAAACGAGAGAACAAAACTAGAGGATTGACATCCCTGTAAATAAATGCTATTTCCATGAGGGATCCGATTTCAAGATATATTAGATACTTTGAGTTTTAAAAATACAAAATTTATTAAACAATCTTTGAAAAGACTTCAGATAATAGAGTCATTTTTCCATTGGGGAAAAATTTAACGCTTCTACTCCAAAATTTCTATTTATGACTTATTGAATCAATAAACGTGCTATAGTTACTAAATTAATCAACTTGTCCTTCTCTTTCTAATATACCTACTGCCCTCGTGGCTTGTGTAAAGACGAATTTGAAAATGACGAACGCTCCGTGGTCTCGTAGAAGTTTAATGATAATAACATAATATAAGTGTCTGCCGTAAAAGATACATATAATCACACATACCAAATCATGAATCTGGTCCTTTCTCCTGTGATGTCGCCCGGAAAAGTTCCATTTGCCCCCCGACTCTATAAAGCAATGAGTTCATTAACGCTTTTCCTGCACCACTTTACCGTTTTTATTTGCAGTGTCAGTGATTTTCCGGGCGAGTTCAAAGAAGGCGGCGACAGTGTGATTGTGACGCACGTCCTTTCAATAAAAGTGACTTAAATAAACTATCACGACAGCAAATAAGTATCCCGATAAAAAGAACATTCCTAGTTGTTTTGTAAGTGTTTCAAGTTTTTTTTTCAAGTGCGGTTAAACGAAAGTCTATCACTGTAATATGCAATATAGTTTCAGGAAAACTATGTATAAGCATCATCTATCACACGAATAACTTGCAAATGTAAATGTAGTATTTGTAATAAATGAATGAGTATTTTTTTCATTCTAATAATTTTTTTTTCTCTACAACGAATATTTTCAATGGTACAGATTTTTGGAAAAAAAAAGTACAGATGAGAAAGATTTTGACCCCTCTGGTACAGATTTTAATGTGGAAACATTGGTTCAAAGACCTAGATTGTATCAAAGCTCCCTATTGTGCTCTAGTGCGGTCTACTCTTGAATATGCGTGCATAGTATGGTCTCCCTACAACCAAAATAGTGTCGCTCGAGTTGAGCTAATCAAGCAGCAATTCTTCCGTTTCACCCTCCATAATTTGCCCTGGAATGATCCTTCGAATGTACCAAGCTGTGAGGATCATTGTAGATTGACCGGACTCGAATTGCCGAATATCACATCTGTTTAGCTCGGAAAATCGATCATGCTTATCTTCTTCAGTCGGTCATTTTTAACATACGCTTTCCTATACTGCGTTCTCATACATTTCTTTGCCTCCCTCACTCTCGCACAAATTACGGTTACAACGAACCCGTATCGAGTATATATCGTGCTTTTTAACCGTTGCTACTTGTCTTATGAGTTTCGCTTATCTCGTGCAAGTTTTAAAAGGTGTAGTTGTCGGCGCTCTCCAGTTAGGCATAATTTTAAGTAGATATTAGCCTTGTAGTATTAAGTATCATAAGGGTACTCATGTTTAGGCCTGTTGATAGTAATATTTTTCAAATCATGATCAAGGCAAGAAATAAACCGGACGTTGAAGACGATATGAATTTGATAATGTCACGAACGTATGAATTACATGAACGCGAACGCGTATTACGAAATTCACTTTATTCACTTAACATAAAGTGACCAGATGGTTAGAGGTCTAACGCGGGACACAAAAAACAAAACGTTATGTATATACGTTATGTGAACATAAACCATAGTATAGAGAGTCTCATTTATTCGTGAAACTCTCAACATGTGTCCTTGCAATTGAACCTGATCTGTATTATTTCTTTATTAGTATCTGCACTCAGTTGTGATTTTGCGGTGGTTTAGATTTTGTTTACGCCTGAAAATCACTCACTCAGTCAGAGCATTTAAGTGTGGCAAGCACGATTCAAATTCTACAATTTTCTTCCAATTACCGAATGGAATGCTCGAAAATTCCAATCCATTTTTCATCGATTTTAGCGTTAACGTATGCATTAAAAAAATGGACTAATTTCGGATGGCGATGAAAAAAAACTACAAAAGATAATTCCATGGAACAAATTTTCCTTAAATCTAACGTATATTAAGCCTACAACAAAAATGATTCAAGGATGTTGATTCGCAGCAGCAGCAGCACTGTCAAGCAATTTGATGATTTTTTTCATACTGCCAGCTCCACCTCACAGCGAAGGAGTTGGACATCCTGAGGCACTTTGTGTCCGCCAGATATAGCCAATCTGGTAAAAACAACATCCTCTCCCTGCCGCTCCTTAAGCCGGGAGATTGAAGCAACCGGCCTAATGGTGAAGGAGAATCTGGCCAAAATGGACATAATTATGCGAAAGCGTCAGACGAGACGCACAGCAGGCAATCACCCAGAAGGAGTAGCTTAAGGTACTGGTGAAGAACTTCTTTCCGGTGGAAGGTACTTATAATGAAAGACAAGACATACTTGATGTTTGAATTCAACGAATGGCAGGGGACCGGATACTTCACGTTCCCCAAGTAAGCGATGGCGACGAATATACCACCCACATCAAGTTCTCGAAGAAGGTCATTCTCTGACAAACGAGAAGGGAATGTCCAAGCCGCTCATCTTTCGAGTCATATGGTGAACTGGGAGATATACAGTAAGAAGTGCTTACCGGAAGTTGCGAAGGTGATGTGGTCTTCATACCGAACCTGGGATCCGCTTATTATACCAAAAGATCACTGGGGGATGGATTGGCTGGAAATAAACATTGTCGCGAAGACCGCCAACCTTCCCAACATCCCTCAGCTGCGACCGATAGAAAACTTTTGGGTGAATTTCCAAAATGGAGAGACAGCCGACCACCAAAGCCACGAAAAGGTAAAAGAACACGCCAACGTACATCTTTTTCTCGCCCATGGTTGAGGTTCCGGCCAACTTCCGTAAGGCCGCTAAGCGCTTCATTTACGATGCTTCATCAAACAACCCTGCCTCTTCCAGTCCCGTATACACTAGTTTTTATTTAACACGTTAGGCCCTGACCGATCTAGGGGACCAAAAATGAACTTTTCGTCTGACTCACGTTGTTCCCTACGGATCAATAGGGGACCTTTACAAAAATCATTTTCTAATTTTGTTGCTGTCGTTTCCATTTTACACGCTCTAAACAAAAAATCCACTGTCGGTGCAATGAAACCAGCTCAACGTATTAATCTTTGGATGCATTGGTAGCTCTCTTGAACAGTCTGCCAAATAAGAGTTTGTCAGTTTAACTTAACAGCAATTCCAAATGAAATCGTACTAAAAATGCAGATTTTAAAAACTTGTATTTTTGATTCCAATGAAAGTGTGTATTCCGTTTGGGTTGGGGGAAGTATGAGTTTTTCACAGCAATTAGGAATTTTTTGACTCAAGTGTAACTTTTGAAAAGGGCGTATCAATTTTAGTAAGAGAAATCTTTGATAATTTATATCTCAAAAAATATGAGTCGTACCGAAATAGTGTGTTAAAAAGAGTTATGGAGTATTGTTGGCTTAATTTGAAAAAAATATACACTGAGAAGAAAAATTTGTACTCTTTTTTTATTTAAAAAATAAAATTTTAATTTGCGATATCAAAAAATATGTAATTTTTATATTTTTTTTCAATTTTTTCATGTAAAATAGAAGTCATGTAGAAAATTTAAAAAATGGAAAATATAAAGATGGTAAAATTATTTTTGACAAAATTTGTGGAACATCGATTTTTTTTGGAATTTTCGAAACATCGAGTTTTTGTATGTTAGCAGTCATTGTATGTTAGCAGTCATTTTTAACCACAAATTATGAATACTGATGTTATTTAAAACAAAAAAGGTTATTATCAATCTCCTTCTAAATGTATCCATTCTCGAAATATTTAAAAACATATTTCTAATTTATTGTCTTTTTAATAGTAAATAGGCCCTTTAAATATATTTGTCGTGTTATACCATCATGTTCATGAGATTTGACATCATCTTCATACAAATGAAATTAATCAATCAAATGAAACCCAATTTAGCATTTGAAGGTTTTAGGATGCAATGAATGTTTCTATGGTGGTTAGACTCTCCATCCCCTTCTCTGAGGGGGGCTGCCATACAAATGATTCTTTCACAAATGTCTGCATTACTCGAAAATTATTCAAGCTAATGAAACCAAATTAGGCATATTGAGGTTTTAGGGTGCAATAAATGTTTCAATAATGGTATGACACCCCTCCCTCATCTGGAATGAAGAGGGGGTCCCATAAAAATATTACACATATTTCAACCAAACATGATAATTGAAAATTTTCGGAAAACTCTGAACGAAAAAGGGAAAATTCGGAAAATTATATTCCAATATGTTCTACAATTACATAGTGACAAGGGCTGTTAGTACATTTGATGTTTGCGCTAGCGAAATTGATCTTTGTTCGAAACTGGAAATGGATTTTAATGTGATGAAACGCACTCCTATATCTTCTTCTATCTATACCAAAAAAAGGATCGCCATATGTGTTGATAAGAGCAGAGCTCGAGGAATGAATTTAACGATTTAGGGCTGTCTTTATTCTATCATATTTTCTGTATAAAACATTTATTCCATGTAACGGAGAAACATGTTATTTGCAAGTGGTTGAATAATTTTGAACGAGAATTGTGTCTGAAAAAAAATCTGATGTTATAATGATGAGTTTTGTTAGAAATACTAGGATTTTTATAGTAAAAGTTAAATTCAACGGAGTCGATTAGAAGATCAATCAATGAACAGTTCTGCGATTGGACCCATGAACTTGCTCATAGTAAGAAAACGTGAATGTTTGAAGATATTAATAACAAAACACAATTTTTGGGCGGGACGAAGTTTGCCGGGTCAGCTAGTTTACTTTATAAAAACGATTATAAATTAGAAATATTTTTTTAAATATGTCGAGAATGGTTGCATTTAGAAGGAGATTGATAATAACCTTTTTTGTTTTAAATCACATCAGGATTCATAATTTAGAATGCTAAGAATGATTGCTAACATACAAAAATTCGAAGTTACGAAAATTCCTAAAAATTCGATGTTCCACAAATTTTATCAAAAATAGTTTTACCATCTTGGGCCTATTTTTTATATTTTCTACATGACTTCTTTTTTCTATGAAAATTTTTTAAAAAAATTAAAAAATATGTATTTTGGATATTGCGAATTGAATTTTTATTTTGTAGTAAATAAAAAAAAAGTACTAATTTTTTTTCTCAGTGTACATTTTTTCATATTCAACTATCAATACTCTATAACTCTTTCTAAGACACTATTTCGGTACGACTCATAGTTTTTGAGATATAAATTATCAAAGATTTCTCTTACTCAAAACGATACGCTCTTTTCAAAAGTTACGCTTGAGTCAAAAAATTCCCAATTGCTGTGGAAAACTCATATTTCCTCTAACCCAAACGGAATACACACTTTCATAAGAAAATTGTTTATGAAGACAACTCTATATTATGATGAATAAATTCAGCAACAATGTTGGAATTGTTTAGCCATATAAAAGTCAGAAACACGTGTTTCAAGTAATCAAATGACACAATGTGAAAATTTCCATTCAAATTTTAGAATATAAAAACCAGCTTCGAGTCTTCTAATCTGATAGAGATTACACTAACGAGTTTGGGACCCAAATTTTGACCCTAATTTTAAGTTGCCACCAGACGTCGATACCATGCCACTGTCATCGCGAATTCGGCGCAAGCAGTTTAGAACAAATGTTTGCGTTTAGTACAACGATGCTAATGACGCAACGCACTGTTGTGTTCGACTAAATAAAAAACACATATTTGAAATGAAGTGTCAAAGCACAATTGTCGCAACGCGACGCATAGCGCGGCGTTCTGCTCCCACCTTTAATTGTGCGGCATTGTCAAGAATAGGGCATCTCCCAAACCACATTGTGGCGTGTTTTGCGAAAAGATCTTGAGCTACATCCCCCAAAGATCAAATTAACTCAAGAACTAAAGCCACTTGACCATATTAAGCGCCGAAGCTTCTCCGATTAAGCTCTGGCGAATCTTGAAGAAAATTATGATTTTCATCAAAAAATCATCTCAAGCGATGAGGCTTATTTCTGGTTAAATGTCTTTGCCAACAAGAAAAAAATACGTTATTGGTGAGATCAGTTTCTCTTAGCTGTGGTTCATTGCGCATATCTCTTCATATAATAGTCATTAAATCCGTCCCACCTGTCTAATTTGGAAAAAACTCATCTGGGAAAATCCCCTGGTATGAAGACATATAAGAGTCGTATCTTTTTACTATTCTAGAATATGTTCCGACGCCAAATTCTCTCGCTTTGCCATCTGAATACCACCTACCAACGTCAGGGAAGTATATCTATCTATCTATCTATATATATATATATATATATATATATATATATATATATATATATATATATATATATATATATATATATATATATATATATATATATATATATATATATATAAATGGAGTGATGTCTGTCTGTCTGTCTGATTCTTATAGACTCGGAAACTACTGAACCGATCGACATGAAAATTTGTATGTAGGGGTTTTTGGAGCCGGGGAAGGTTTTCGTGATATTTTGAGACCCCTCCCCCTCTCTAAGGGGGGGCTGCCATACAAATGAAACACAAATTTCTGCATTACTCGGAAATTAACCAAGCAAACGAAACCAAAGTTGGCATGTGAAAGTTTTAGGGTGCAATAAATGTTTCTATGATGGTTAGACAGTCCTTCCCCCACTCAAAGGGGGGGCTGCCATACAAATGAAACACAAATTTCTGCATTACTCGAGAATTAATCAAGCAAATGAAACCAAATTTGGCATTTGGAGGTTTTAGGATGCAATAAATGTTTCTATGGTGTTAAGATACTCCTTCCCCCTCTCTTAGAGGGGGCTGCCGTACAAATGAAACACAAATTTTTGCATTACCCGAGAATTAATCAAGCAAATTAAACCAAATTAGGCATATGGAAACTTTAGGGTGCAATGAATGTTTCTATGGTGGTTAGATACCCCTCCCCCCTCTCTTAGGGGTGGCTGCCATACAAATAAAACACAAATTTCTGCATTACTCGAGAATTAATCAAGTAAATGGACGGGACGAAGTTTGCCGGGTTAGCTAGTAATCTATAAGATTCGTCATCGTCATCTCAGAAACTCCCTGAGAAACTCCCAACGGTTTCAAACCAACTGGGGTTTTCTGGGCTTCTCTATTGTTTAGAATATAAGGTTTTCTCTAAACAGTGTAATTTCCTCGAGCAGAAGACAAAACATATAAGTGCATATTTTACACAGTTTCGGTCAACAACGTTATCGTTGAACTGACGGATCCTTGAGACTAGTCATGTGTAATTACAATTGCCACGTGTAACTCAACAAGCGGTTTTTACATTTACTCACTGATAATACGAACGTTAATTCCACATCTCGCAGTATTGATCTGATTGACAAGTGATGTTCATTTTCCTGCTATTCCGAGAACTAGTGCAGTAAACAGAAATAACAGATATTTTGTGCAGAATGAAGGGAAAATCAAGGTAAAACCGACATCCTCCGATTTTTCCAGCTAGAAGCATTTTTAGTATATTTCCCGATGTTCCCTGTACACACTTGTCTTTTCTTACGTTTCGAGTCACTCTACAAACAACTCATTTTCACAAAGGAATTTAGGTTTTTTGTAACAACAGCCCCGAATCAAAAAGTTCATGCTCAAACCCGTTAATCTTAACGCACAATAGACTCCAACGTATTAGATCAATTCTACACCAAATCATTCGCCGCCGTTCCGACACCCAACCTCTCCGATTTCGAAATTGTAACCCGAAATCTAGCTGTCCGAATAATAATATAATTTTAGTGACTGTCCAAAAACTTCATCGAACACCGTATTGTGAACAGACAGCTAGATTTCGTGTTACAAATTTCTGAAACAAAAGTCGATGATTTTCGATACGAGCTTCTAAAATGTCAGTGTTAATTGAAATTAATCATTAATGATAAAATTTAAAATGTGAGGTAGCTGCCTCCTTGATGTACAAAATTAAAAAAAAAATAATCGAAGAAGGGTTGGTCAAAATCGGCTGTTATTCGGCTGATTTGGCGTGGAAATGCTCTTCGTGAAAAGAATCCGAACAGGATTAACCCCCATTTAGTTATCGCTAGTTTGTTTAGAGCAGCTCGAAATAACGTAAAATTATGAAACCGTATTGTAGACGCATTGAATTAACGCATAGGCGTATAATAATCCATTTTTCGCGGTGGCAAAAAGGAAATTTTATGAATGTTTTTTTTTTATGTGGACCATGATTACAGCAAGATGTAACTACATAACAGCCCACTGCTTCAAACTGCCCTCCAAACACTCCTGTCCTGTCTTTGATTGACAGTCGAATTTTAAAAATTGAAGCGAGATCTCTCCCATTCAGTGTGTTTTTTTGTGCAATTTCGCTGGCTCAGGTCAATCACGGAGAGCAACTGCAAAGTATTCAGTCTACCCAAGCTCAAGCTAAAGCTAAAGTTTGATGTCAATTTTCTCTGTGTGATTGGTTACCATGAAGGATAATGTGTCTCCATTCTCGTTTCACATAGCATCCAAGGTGAATGGTTTGGTCGTAAAACTATACATAGCATATGTAACAAAGTAAATCGACGGGGGATGAGGAGAAAAAATAAAAAAATACCCTTCTGCAATCAGTGCACGTGTACCCTAATCAAATTGAAGCGAACTTTTTTACAGTTACAAAGTTATTACCCGTTTAAAAGTTCAAGTGACGTACCTACTGAGGTGATTTTTCATTATAAATTGAGCCCTGATAAGTAACTCATACTAAATACATACAGAATACCAAGGCAATGTGTTCTTGAACCGTTTCAGAAAATGTTTTTACTCACACTGGGATTTTCGAGTAAATATTATTGTTAGTACAAGGCTTTATCTTTATTTTCTTTAGTTTACCATAGTTTAAAGCCAAAACAGACAAATCTATCCTCATCTTCAAACAAAAAGAGCAGAACGAGTTGTTTTGTAAATAATAAACAATAGCATTTTGTTGCCTTAACCCCAACCAGTAAACAAGTTGAAAAGCGGAACTGACTGGTTGTTACAGATTTATAGGATAGGTGTGCAACTTAATTCGTTTAGTTTTTGCATAAAAAATACATTCAAACTATTGGCCATTGCTTGCCACTACTTTTACGTTCCATATCACATTTTTCTCATCTTTCTGGAAATTGTCGGATTCCGTCATGAAAAAAAAAACATTCATATTCTGAAGCCTAATTATGAAGCCAGCCCCTTTTTAGATATTCCACTCAAAGCGTTCTGCATCGATCGGAACAAATGGCAGTCGGAAGGGACAAAGACGAGCTATAAGGCGGATGAAACTGGATTTCCCATCCGTTATTTCCATATAGTTTTTAACACGAACAGTAACATGAGGCCGAGTGTTGTCAATATTTTCGTTGCGTTGTTAGCAGACAATTATCGACTCGTGTCTGGTCGCATGATTTGGTGGATGTTTTCCGGCAATAGTTTACTTTCAACGGATCAATTGATCGGTGTTAAGTCAGAGCGGACCATGTGGCAATGCTGTGGTATTCCTGCTGCTCGCGTGATTTTTCAAATCTGAAAAATGTGGTATGTAGTTTACAAAATGCTTAACCTAATGCAATAAATAACTCAAAATTTTAAATTTTGCGACTTGGTCCCCTCTAACTTAACACCAACCAATTGTTGTCTGTAGAAGTCTTCAATGATCGTTTATAATTCCAGCAGTTCCTAGTGGATCACACCCTTTCGATCCAACCAAATACAGAGCATTACTTCAGCACCGGCTTCGGCGTTGATGTTTCTTTTGAATCTCGGATTTTCGTACTGAATTCATTTTTCGTCCCCGATAACGATTCGATGCAAAAAAAATACTAGAAGTGACTACCATTGGCTTAGCAATCAATACGTAACAAGCATATAGCTCTTAGACATTTCATCTTTCGAATAAAATGATTCAATAGAGTAACACTTGTTTTAGCTGGAAAAGAATTATTAACCGTCCTTAGTGAAGTGAACGGTCAAAGGAGAAATCGATTCCTCCTCGGATTGCAAACGCAAATAATGCTCCATTCGATAACAGAACTGCTGTTTTACCAAAAAAAAATGCGGCTCCGTTCAGTCCGACGACAGAAAAGAAATGGGATTGAGAGAGACCATTCTCATGTCACTTTTTTTAAAGTTTCAATGTCAAGTTTATTTGTTCAAAAAATATTTGCATATTTAGTTCACTTATAAATAAAATTCTAAACTAGCGATGTCCATTATTCCGCTAGCCTCATCAATGAAATTAGCATATTTAACGAAGTTTCCCAATAATTCATTTCTTTTTCTGTGATTACTATGTCACTTCGCAATCACAACTAAATAAATTTCTTCCTCTTCCTCTTCTTCTTCTTCTTCTTGTTCTTAAATTAAAGAGGCTTTCAACGATTGCAGCTCATTCGTCTCTAGTCCCGAGAAGGATCCTCGGGGATAAATCAGTATTATTTATTTCTCCACCTGCCTCATACGTCATTGTCATTCGACGCTCCTCAGATTTGTGATTTCATTAGCCTGTTTCCAAAGCAATTTTGGAGCTATTGAGACAAGTTTTCGGGTCAAAAATTAGTAAGTATATAACTCTTAGACATTTTATCTTTTGAATAAAATGATTGTGGCATTCGTCAATCAATGATATTAAAACTCCTGCTTTCGTCAAACAATACGTTTTCTTTGATATGGTGGAATATTCTCTACAAATCCATAGACAATGTCATCATTTGTAAACAATCTGTATCGAATTGTCATCCACACTTCGTTTTTCGCTAAAGGCTCCATTCGGTCCGGCTGCAGAAAAGAAATTAAATTGGGAGAGAAGAGCATAGCGTTTTAGCGAGGGAGCGAAACCTTCAATCCCGCCAATCCCAACTAAATTTCGATTTCCGAACGGGCACCAGCTTATATACAGATTTTTATGATGTCAATAGCCTGTTTGAAAAGCTATTTTCATGCTATTGAAAAAAAATTTCGTGTCAATAATTAGTAAACATAAAACGCGTACACATTTCATCTTCCGAATGAAGTGACTATCATACTTCCAGCCCAGTATATGAATGAAAGACGTAGTCCTACGTCAAAAGTCTTCTTTCTTGGAATGATCCCCAAAACATCCGCGGGTATGGAAATTGAGAACTAAGATTTTATATGTACGATTTCTTCCGAGTAATTACTGAATTACTGAGTTTCGGTAATTTCATTATCAACGCTATGATTATTATGACTCTGTGGCTACCCCATTAGTAATGAGGTTAAGGCAGTTAGTTGGCCTCAATCTATAAAGGGCGAACACGAAATTATTGCGACACCGAAAATGTCATGCCAATTTTCTTATAATGTTTAGAATCAAACCAAAATTTTAGGGTAGTTTTATACATATATTTACTCAAAAAATCAAGAGAAAAGTTTATCGATTGAGCCTTGAATGTAAAATTGAACGCATTTTCGCTTGATGCCCTCCATCAAACAAAGTCTTTACAGTGTCATCCGGTACCAGTTTCTCAGTTTTTTTTCCATTTTCTTAACATGTCCTTCTCGTCTTTGACTGTCTTCTTGCTCTTCCGAAGTTCCCGCTTCATTATTGCCCAGTACTGCTCCACCGGGCGCAGCTCCGGACAGTTTGGCGGGTTCATGTCCTATGAAACAAAATGGACAGAATTGGCCTCATACCACTCCAGGACACTTTTAGAATAGTGGCATGATGCCAAATCTGGCCAAAATAGCGGAGCTTCGTCGTGCTGCTGCAAGAACGGCAAAAGGCGCTTCTCGAGGCACTCAGCTTTGTAGATCTCGCCATTTACTGTGCCCTTTGTCACGAAAGGCTCACTCCTCAGTTCGCAAGAGCCTGCTTCATAATCGCCCAATATTTCTCTATTGGGCGAAGCTCCGGCGCGTTGGGCGGGTTCATTTCATTTGGCACGAAGGTGACCCCGTTGGCTTCGTACCACTCCAACACGTCCTTTGAATAGTGGCACGAAGCGAGATCCGGCCAGAAGATGGTCGGGCCCTCGTGCTGCTTCAATAGTGGTAGTAAGCGCTTCTGTAGGCACTCCTTAAGGTAAACCAGCCCGTTTACCGTGCCGGTCATCACGAAGGGGGCGCTCCGCTTTCCGCAAGAGCAGATCGCTTGCCGCACCATGTACTTTTTGGCAAACTTGGATAGTTTCTGCTTGCGAATCTCCTCCGGAACGCTGAATTTGTCCTCTGCGGAGAAGAACAACAGGCCCGGCAGCTGACGAAAGTCCGCTTTGACGTAGGTTTCGTCGTCCATTACCAGGCAATGCGGCTTCGTCAGCATTTCGGTGTACAGCTTCCGGGCTCGCGTCTTCCCCACCATGTTTTGCCTTTCGTCGCGGTTAGGAGCCTTCTGAACCTTGTATGTACGCAGGCCCTCCCGCTGCTTGGTCCGCTGGACGAATGAACTTGACAAATTCAGCTTATTGGCGACATCCCGGACCGAACTTCTCGGATCACGTCTAAAGTGCTTAACTACGCGCTTGTAATCTTTTTCACTGACGGAGCATCCATTTTTGCCGTTCTTCACCTCCTGGTCGATGGTTAAGTTCTCGAAGTATCGTTTTAGTACTCTGCTGACCGTGGATTGGACAATTCCCAGCATCTTACCGATGTCCCGATGTGACAACTCCGGATTCTCGAAATGAGTGCACAGGATTAATTCACGACGCTCTTTTTCGTTCGACGACATTTTTCCAAATTTACGAAAAATTGGCAGTGAAGCATAGCCAACGTGATCTATACACTCTTATCTGATTATAAGCGAAAGCTGAAGATATAATTCCTAAAAATTAAATTTCTACAGTGTTTTTTCCGTGATGCAATTTGATGTGACACACCCTTTATTCTGACTTGAACTGTGGTCACACACATATCAGAATACGTTCAAGGCGCGTTGCTTGCCATAGGAATTTGAACTAAGTGCTGATAGAAATGACGCAAGTAATACTACGTTGAGAATGCGAACGTTAGGAACGTCAGGGTCTTTGGTGACGAAGATGGAGAGCATCGATTATTCTTTCTTTGAATAACAATTTCCCTCGACGCAGTGCAGTTGTCTACCATAATTCCAACAATGTCTTCAACAACATGGGCATTGGATCTACAAACGTGCTCTCACCCTGGTATTTAATCAAGATTGATGACAATATTGTCACTTTTCAATCCGAGCATGTGTGATTTGAAGAATTTCAATAATTTATTGTGCTCATTCAGAAAGACTTCCGACTCTCCGGCGATGCGCCTAAGCCCAAGACGAATTGAGGTTACTTGCACATTTATGGATGAAGGTTCGAGGAAGCGGACGTAGCACCTCCTGTCAATCTACAACCTAAATAAATTCGTTCTGTTTGAAAAACGAACGACGGTTTAATTATTTGGGTATTTTTATATATAAAGGGCGAAAACGAAATTATTGCACATTCAACAGGGCATAACTTTTTTACCATTGGGTAAAAATCAACCAAATTTTGCACACTTTCTCATTGATGTGTATTGTCTACATGCTGTCAAACTCGAAGTCGTGTTTTTCGATTCAACGAAAATGGAGGTGAACCAACGCGAGTCGAGAGAACAAATTCTTTCCAAACACCTGGAATTTCCTGACCTGTAGCACCAGTAGTTGGGAACAAGGTTGAACATTCACCATTCAACCGTCTCCAGATTGTTGAAGCGGTTCCAGGAGCGGTTGACGTTGGACCACGGCAAAGGAGCTGGAAGAAAACCGGGACCGGAGAACAAAAAAACGGAGGGAAAGGTGAAGCGGATGATTAAAGCAATTCCCAACGTCTCAAGCCGTGATTTGGCTAAAAAGATCGGCATGTCGCAGAGTTACGTCCAGAATGCAAAGAAGAGAGCTGGATTACATACATACAAGGTACAGAACTTCCCAAACCGCGATGAGCGGCAACAATCGATGGCTAAAACTCGGGCACGGAAGCTCTACGAGAAGATGCTGACAAAATATGGCTGCTGTGTGATGGACGACGAAACGTATATAAAAGCCGATTTTAAGCAAATTCCGGGGTTGGAGTTTTTCACCGGCAAGAGCAAGTTCGATGTGGACGACAAATTTAAGAAGAAGAAAATGTCGAAGTTCGCCTCCAAATATCTCGTTTGGCGCCGGAGCTTCGCCCAATAGAGAAATATTGGGCGATTATGAAGCAGGCCCTCCGGAAGAACCCAAAAGTTGTCAAATCGGAGGCGGACTTCAAGAGAAAATGGATTTCTGTTCAAAAAAAAAAACTACAACCTGACGTTGTACAGAACCTCATGGACGGGGTAAAGAGGAAGGTGAGAGCATACGGGCTTCGGCTCGAAGTATGAATAAAAAGAAAATGCCAAAAGTTGTTTAATAGTTTTTATTTTACTGTCTAAAATTTTCAAAAGGATCGGTCTACTGGGCGAATTTCTACAGCGTTTTTTCCGTGATGCAATTTGATGTGACACACCCTTTACAAATTCTTTTACGAAAAATCTCCCAGTCGTTCTAAAGGGCTAAGATGGATATTGCATATACTTTTAATAACGAGATCCCAGGCGGTGAACATAATTTCTCATTTTGAATAAATAGTTATGAACATGCGGTTAGAGGAGACGAAACAAACAAAAGAGTGTAGAGAGCTCGATGGATTTTTATGTGTATTATATGCTGATTTGACAAAAATACGCCCTATAAACCGTTGGACTCAAGCCTAATCGAGTTTTGCAAATGTAGCAACCTTGACACGCTTTCAAAACAAAATTTGTTTATGAAAACTAGCCCTCCCGTATCAAATATGTGTTCTATGATATAGAGTTAAAATTCTCTACAAGTGGGAAAAAATCTTGATCGAAATTGTATCCGATAATGATTTTATATTATGGATAAAGTTTTGACGGAAATGCAAGGTAATTTATAGAAAAAAAAAGTCACAGGATGTTTGTGTCCGAAACACGACCGCATAGTTGACGTAGGATTCCGTTAGGCTATCTGTTGATTTTGGAAATGTTTGGAGAATAACATCGTTAAACTATTTGATAATGATTTGGTGGCCCTGAAAAGGGCCGTTTTGTTTGGTTGTTGAGTATTGTTTGTTCACTCCACCAGTGTTTACCGAGTGATGATGACAGAAGGATGGTAAACAGTCGTTGGATGGTGCGTTTCAGATAAAAGATACTCAAGGAAAGAGATATGATGAAAACCGCCCTCTGTGATCCTAGAGGAGATGCTTCCTGTGATATATATGAATTAAATAAAGAAAAAAAAACTCACCAATGTAATATAAGATAATTACCAATTACCAATTATCAATTTTTCTCATTAGTAAAAACATGTAACTTTAATATAGAGAAAACATATTTGAAATGGAAAAGGTAATTTTCTTCTATAATTTTTACTTTCTGAGTGTTTATTCAACCCAATGTGAATTTTAATTGGACTAACAACACCTAATACTATATGTAGAGCATATGGGAAATCTCTTTTTCTTCACTTTTCCAATTTTTCTCGCCGTATAAACTTTCCTTGGGTGAAAATGAACACAACAAGCGGGAAAGAGCGGGAACACACCTTGGTTTTTATTTATGGAAATTGAAATAAATCGTTTCATATATCAAGTCATTTTTAACATAACTGCTACCATATACAATTTTACACTTACACTTGTGCTGAATTTTTCACAATACACGATCGCTGAAATTTCACGTAGCAACTAACATTAAAGTTCCAAATTTAAATTTTATTTGCTATAATTAATCGCTTCACCTTACTTGCAAAATGAAAATTCCCCCAGACTGCATATATTTGCAATGCAGATTTCCCCCGGGGACCTTGGTTATGATATCTCTGTTAGGGAATACGTTTCGGTAGGAACAACAGCTCCCCCTACTTTCATGTATTTGCAATGCCGATTTCCTCCAGGCAGCTTGGTTTTGATGTCTCTGTTAGGAACTCGCCGCATGTGTCGTCAATTCGACCAATCAGAAGTGGGTATTTCCGTTTGGATAGGGGTTGAGATTTTTCAATTGTTCGATAGTTAGTTTCATGGCATATATGATTTTATTCAATATATGAAATTGTTATCGAGTGCCGAAATCAATTGATGTAAAAATTTCATCAATCAATCATGAAATGACTAAGCAATAAGCGTTTGAAATTCGACAATTTTCACGATGTACTCGATTTTCGATTTTCAATATGTTCCCGAAAGACGGAATCCTACGTCAAAATAGTTAAGTGAGAGTCAGGACTACGTCTTCTAATCACTTGAATACTTCAAACTTTATTTGCACGACTCAATTGGACTTCAGTTAAACGAATTGCAGAATGCAAAAGTGGGATCCGTTCTGATATTTTCATACTTTTTTACATTTTACATTTTACATTTGTAACATACATTGAATTAAGAAAATGAATGGTTTTGTGTTTTTATTATTTTTGTCAGCGGTCATTGTGTATAGCACTCCCTTCTCCTGTATGTCATAGATCCCATCCTCAAATATCCGGTCGATCTACATCAAAGAATGAGCCGTCATCATTCTCGGGTTCGAGAGGATACGACATGAAATGCTTGATTGCACTAATGCTTCTGAATTACTCCGCAAGAATATAGCGCTTTGACGGTTTTTTTCTAAAAAAAACCAGAGTCATAAGCGTTCCACGTTTGTTTTTCGAATGACAATGCACATCATCAGTTCCGGCAGCATACACATCAAAAACATTTTCGACCAAATCTTCTTATTTTGTCTATCACAATCACATTAGATTAATTTTATAAATCGTTAAAACATTCAAACAAACTTACGATACATATGTTATTTTTAGTTAGCAACCATAGTATGTACTAGAAATAATTTATATGGCAGAACAACGTTTGCCGGGTCAGCTAGTTTTAATATAAGTATAACTTTTATAATCTTTGTTCAATGCCATCCTTGTAATAGAAAAAAGTTCCAGAGCTGAACAAATAAACACGGAAAAAAGAAAATAGTTGATAAATGACAAAGTGAAGATAAACTTCTTATTGTTACCCTTCGCATACATCAAAATCTGATTGCGACATCGGTGCACATATGCTCAGTTGTACCATCTACAGGAAATGATTCGAATCGATGATAACGGAACATTAGAATATGTGATCAGTAATAACCAGAAATGACCCAAAACTTTAATTTTTTTAGAGAGGTGTCTTTTTTTCGCTCCTTATTTCATTATGTCAAACAATTCTCAAAGACGGATGTGTAATAATGAATTCCTGTATTGTGCCACATGATCGTTATTTGTTCTGAAAAAAATCGGAGATATAGTTGTTGACAATGTCTAGCAGTGCAGTTGCTCAAAGTCGAGCTGGACAACGTACGACGAATAATAAACAGGAACGTAGATTGTCCTTTGCCAAACAAGGCCAACCTATCGGAGGTCAAGAAATGCTTTCCAGCTGATAGAGAAACGCTGATAGAAACCGATCCTAGAATTCGCAACGCCAAACAAACCATGAACTCGTTTAGCAGCATCGTAAAAATGAGACAAAAAATAACTAATCGCCGATTTAGCACACTTTTGCAATCACTTTCGGGAGACCACTTTTTTTTCTTGTATACCGTAACCGTTAAACCACATAATCTGACTTATTTTCTCAGGCATTGCCCCAGAATTAACATGCATGTGATTAGTTCTTTTCCGACGATTCTCCATCGTTTCAGCGGTTGAGACAAATTGTGTTCTTCCCCTCAAACCCGATTGGTCCTTTTTCTCGCCACTGATCTTCAGCCAGGACGGAACACTAATCTCGACGGAGAACGTAAGCGACGAAACGGAAGACATCACACTGCCGGTTGGCACCGAAGTACTGCTCTCGTGCGCCCCCAACTACTTCCGGGAGTTCTCATCCGAAAAGGTTCTGAAGGCAAAATGCAAGAAAGATAAGACACTGGGTGAGTATCATCGTTCCGCATCAGCACCATGATAAAACTAATCGACTCTTTGAAATTCTTCTAGTTGTCAACGATCTGGACAAAAACTTTGTTTCCGAGCTATCCTGTGAGGTTCGCTCGATCGAGGAGATTATTGTTCCTGTACGAGGCTGCCCCTCCAGTGCTCGATCGATTGAATATGGATACGCCAACCCGGTCAACGGTAGATCCTACACGCTCGGTGAAGCTTGCTACGATGTCAAACGCGGCCAAACTCTGTTCATTCACACAAAGCTCAAGTCCGGAAATAACACGGTTGATGCACTAGCTCTGAAAACTGTAAATAACGTCAACTACTTCCGCCAAGAGCATCCCACCTCTCGGTACAAAATTGAACTGAATAAAGCGCTGAACATCAACGATCAAGCTGAACGGTTCAAGGCAGTTTTCGGCACGAAAAACGCTCCCAGAATCGAAGCGCGTCGATATGTAAACGAAGATTTGCTCACACACAAGCAGTACCAAGCAGTGCTGAAATTAGCCTGGAACTATCAGATAGTAAAAGATCTAGACTCTCTCGACAATTTCGACAACTTGGTTAACGATATAAGTGATTTGAGTGCTAAGGAAGTCGAGATCTACACTGGTGCCCATGGGGTGCTCTCACTAAAAGATAAGAATGACAACAACGTTGATGTCTACCTGAAGGAGAACCGTTTCCCGGTGCCAAAATTCCATTGGACGGTGATTCGATCGGAAACGAAAGCCGTTGCATTTGCCATTCACAATAAGGCACATCTGACGGAGAAAGAACGTGAGAAGGATTCCTTCTGTCGTAGTATCTGCGATCAGCTGTCGTGGATTAACACGCTGAAAGAGGACGATTCCTACAGCAATCCCGAGTACGGTTTCGTCCAGTGCTGTGAGCTAGACGAGTTCCGTAAAACGATAAAGGAAATGCCCCCGCTGAATGGCATCAAGGGAGTTCTGAAGTGACGTACAACGTGACCTGTAGGCAAGGGGATCCTCGACGGTAGACAGACCCACGGGGTCGTTCCTTACTTCAGTGAATAGGAAAAATTTAAACAAACAAAAAGCGCTGGTATGTGATTTAAATTTTTAATTTTATTATTTAAAAACAAAACTCGAATGTGAAGAATGCTCTCTTAACATAGGTTCGAATAAAAAGTACAATCGTTTCTATTTCACAATAGTTGTTTTTGTTCGAGTTCGTTCGAAAATCCACTCAGTCAAGTACGATAATTTTAGTAAGCTATTGACCCAACTCCCAAAACAGATGACAACCAGACGAATAACTTGACCGTGTCCAAAACTGCCTTCGTTGAGCTGTTGGATCCGGTACGCTTCATACGAATCAAACAGAAAACCTCCGATCGTTACGGAGAGTTCATTTTCACTACATCCATATACCAATGTTTCGATTGAACAGCTATGCACATTATTAATTTATGGTACGGATAGTTTGTACACACTTTGGCATGTGTAATTGTTGTCAACTCGTCTAAAAAAATTACAAAAATAATTCTAGATCATGTAAAAGTTGTCTACAAACTAAGTTTGATCTTCATTTAATAATTTATCCGCAAGTTGGGCCCACAAGAAACTCAAGTACGTCTCGTTAGGCGACGAACATGTTAATAGGATACCTAATATTACATCTGTATGTCAAATGAAAGTGTCATCTTTATAACACAAAATGACAGTGTTGCATATATGTGCTTTTTGTTTACATTTCGTTTGCGAAGATGAACGGCCACAGAGAAATCGTTATCACAGAATATTTTAATGGTTTTAATCCTGGAAATATATTCAGATTGAGGCGTCCTCGGAATGAACAGAAGATGTGTTTACCGTACCATAGATTAGTATGTAAAGACTAGACTAGAAGAAGACAGACCACGATCAGAAATAAAAAGAACTGTGAGTACACCAAAATTAAAAAAGATAGTACGGGGTCGACTTCGTCGGAATCCTGTTCAATCTGCTCGGAAGTTGGCTAGGAACCTCAATGTCAATCGAGAATCCTTGCGAATATTCCTGCGGCGAATATGCCACATGGTTGATGGTGTTTCGGAAGCTGCAAAACGAAAGAGGTATCAAAGATCGCGAGAGTTGCTCGGTTGGCGTACACATGATGACACATTTTTTTCAGATAAAAAGTTATTCGTTGAGGAGCAGTCTTTCAATTGCCAGAATGATCGAGTAAAAAGTGCAAGTATTGAGGATGTACCTGCCCATAAGCAGAACGGTATCAAAATGAAACATCAATCATGGTTTGGGGAGGAGTATGTAAAAGAGATAAATTATTTTATTTTCATTGATAAAGGTGTGAAATCAATACAGCTTATAACCTCGACATAGTTTTGAGGCAAAACCTATTTCCGCGGTCAAGTGAGTTATTCGATGGACCATGTGCGCGCAGAGTATGATGGCTTTGTCAGACTACTCAGACCTGAACGGTACGTAGGAGGTTGTGTCATTCCTAAATACCGACAATAAATAATTAACATATAACTCAATAATATACTGAAAACTGAATTTTTCTACTTACTTCTTCTTCAAAAATATTAGGAGTTTTGTTTGTGAAAAATATATTTGTCACGGTGTAGTTCTCTCGTACCGTTTGTGAACGGTTCTCCTATTTCTGCCATGGAGGCTAACAATCGAATTGTATGCAAAGATGTTTGTCGCAAGCAGCGAGCAAAACTTGCCATACAAATGAAACACAATTTTCTGCATAACTCAAGAACTAACCAAGCCAACAGAACCAAATTTGGCATATGGAGGTTCTTCTTCTTGTATGGCGTTAACGTTCCCTGTGGAACTTTTGCCGTCTCAACATATGCATTAACTAGCGTCATTCATTAATACTTAGTTGAGATTTCTTAAGCCAAATAACACGCCTTGAATGTATTCCGAGGGGCAAGCTCTAGAATACGCGTAACCACAGTGCAAGTCTGAGGAAATTTCTTTGACGAAAAATCCTCCGGCCAGAACGGGAATCGAACCCGCACACCCGGCATGATAATGTGAGACGCTAACCACTCGGCCACGGGTGCACCGGCATATGGAGGTTTTAGGAAGCAATTAATGTTTCTATTGTGGTTCCACATACCTACCCCCTCTCAAAGAGGAAGGGAGCTGCCATACAAATGAAACATAAACTTCTGCATTTCCCGAGAGCTCATCAAGCAAATGGAATGTGAAGGTTTTTGGGTACGAGAAATGTTTTATGGTGGTATGACACTCCTCCATCCTCTGAAATGGGGAGGGGATCCAATAAAAATATTACACATATTTCAGCCAAACATGACAATTGAAAATTTTCGGAAAATTCTGAAGGAAAATGGGAAAATTCGGAAAATTCAATTCCCATATGTTTAACAATTACATAGTGACAAGCGTTGTCAGTCCATTTGTTGTTCGCGCTTAAGAAGTTGATCTTTGTTTGAAAGAGGAAATGGATTTTAATGTGATAAAATTCACTCCTATATCTTCTTCTATCTATGCAAATAAAAATGGATCGCCGAATATATGATAAGAGCAAAACTCGAGGAAGGAATTGTCCGATTTAGAGCTGTCTTTGTTCTATCATATTTTCTGTATCAAACATTTATTCCATGTAACGGAGAAACATGATATTTGCCAGCGGTTTAAACCATCATGAACGAGAATTGTGTCTGAAAATAGTCTGATATTATAATGACGAGTTTTAGTAGATGTACTAAGAATTTTATGGTTAAAGGTAATTTCAAAGATCAACCAATGAACAGTTCTGCGATTGGACCCATGAACGTGCCCTTAGTAAGAAAACGTGATTGTTTGAAGATATTGATAACAAAAAATAAATTTTGAGCGGGACGAAGTTTGCCGGGTCAGCTAGTTTAGAATAAAAATTAAAAATGAAAATTTACTTTTCCGTATCGAATATGTAT
Organism: Toxorhynchites rutilus septentrionalis; assembly: GCF_029784135.1. Lineage (NCBI taxonomy): Eukaryota > Metazoa > Arthropoda > Insecta > Diptera > Culicidae > Toxorhynchites > Toxorhynchites rutilus. The sequence goes on from NC_073746.1 coordinate 166,867,527, forward strand.
TCTACGTAATAGAGGCATGTTTTAAGCATTCAAAAAACATCATGTAATTATTTTCATTCAGAATATAACGATTTGAAATTGTCTTCAGGCACGCAGATCTGATAGAGTATTTTTCTTTCACGCCAAATTCAAGATTAATTGTTTTTTATCCCATCTGTTTATTTTATTAGGTTCATTTAGAAATTCAGCAGTAACGGAGCCGAATTTGTTCGTGTACATTTTTTGTCTAACGATAATTTTTGTTGTAACAGTAACCATTTTTAGGCGTAAGAGTATTCCTATCGTATTGAAACACGACACATGTCGCCTTTTTCGGCGTAAGAATATTCCTATTGTTCGAATTTTCATAATTGGACTGTTCACAGCGGGACTGTTGACATGAGGCTTCCATTGTTGTGTTATTAATACTGCCAATTACCGATGCAGCAGACCATAATGTGAGCGGTAAGGGGCTGGGATTACCGTCAAATGATGATTGTTGCGTGGACGTAGTAGCACACAAAGATGGTTAGTTGAGGGCCCTGAGTTATGAGCTCATGACCGTTCGCTTAGCAGCGGACACGCAACTAATTAGGCCACGAAGACCCCCTGATATTCAATAATTTCAGATTGTCAAGAATGTCATATAAAGTCAGATTCAATAAATGTCGACAGAAAATAAATGCTTACTAAATGCTTTAATAGATTCCATTCGAAAACCCAAGTCGCTTTGGAATAGATAGATATCAAACGAAAAAAAAAATATTTCGACGAAGGCCATTATGAATGTTGTCATTTCCAAACAGTAGAACTTTGTATATTTATTACGAATTATTTTCATTCATATATAAAGAAAACTACAAAAATCAGGATCCAAATTCTGAAAAATCAGGCAAAATTAAGTGTTTGTCTGGATACATGACAAAAAGTGCGGGAAAACCTGAAAAATCAAGAAGTTTGGCATCTCTGTGTACACCCATACAAATCCTTGTTAAAGAAGCTTCAAAATTTTTGGTAATGTAAACATAAGTAGAATTGACATATTTGCTGGACATATAGCGGGTTTTCAAGAAAAAATGAGAATTTCTTCTGTGATATAGTAAAAAAAAATATAGGAGGTTGTGTTCAAGATACGACTGCTTTATTGACGTAGAACTACGATGTTATTTTATATAAGTCGCTTATCTATAACTTCGGCTATTATTTAATAACACTGTGAAATTTTAGAAATAACTTAATTTTATAAATTATATAAATAAATTTAGTAGAATGGTGTGATCGCCCTGAAATGATTTTTTTATCGTAGAATCAGTTGACGATAATTGATTGATGATTTTTTCTTGTCCCCGCAGAACAATACACTAGCTGATCGTATGTCGCAATTCGTTTCATGTCAATGCATTGAAAATTTACCTCGAACGCTATTCTGGTGGCCTTTTTCACAATTGACATGGACTTGGCTACCGTCGATTATATATTTGTTGCACCAGCACCATTATTCCACATCTCAGAACTACATCAATGTATCTCTAGCACCGCTCGGAAACAACAACAATGACAAGACTCACATGTATCAAATATCTTGCTACATGTTATTTAGTATTGTCTCAGTGGAACCGCACCTCAAGGCATCGTCATTTATACAACGTAAATCAAGCGCCAAACAAGCGTTCGCCATAGCATGCATACAGAGCCATATATTGGAGGCTTAAAGCTACTAGAATAAACACTTCTCATCATTTAGCACTATTCTCTTCTGTTGATGTAGAAGCACTGGTTGCCGCAGTACACTTTATCGGTTGCGGCACCTTCTTTTCTCTTATTTTCACCAACTTTTCGGAAACGTAAAGCGTCTCCACAGAATTTCGGAAAACTTCTTTCGCGATTATAAAATGCACAACACCTTCGGTTCGCTTTGGTAATTCAACTCAGTTCACGTCTATTTGTATATTATTTTTCTCTTGTGTTTTAATTTACAAAAATGATTGTTTTGTTGTTGGTTTGTGTATGGTAAACAATGCGTGTTTCACTGTCAGTCGTTGGATTCGCACAGTGTGTGTGGCGTGTAAAAACTGGTAGATAATTCATTTTAGTGTATCTTATTTTCTAGGTGTATGGTGAGTACGTCGTGTAGGTGAATATGTATATGTATATATATATATATATATATATATATATATATATATATATATATATATATATATATATATATATATATATATATATATATATATATATATATATATATATATATATATATATATATATATAAATATATATATAAAAATCTCGTGTCACGGTGTTTGTTACCGAACTCCTCCGAAACGGCTCGACCGATTTTGATGAAATTATACTCTAAATACTTCGTAGGTATGAGAATAGGTTGTAACCTATATATGATACCAGTAGGATACCGATAACCATACATTTAATACCGAATAGGGTGGCTCTATGCAGAAAAAAAAAAATATGGATATTTTTTTCAAAAATTTGACTTCATACCATACATATAACCTTAAATTTTGACCCCAATTCCCTATTTTTAATTGCGATTTTATTATTTTTGTGTCAAAAATATTCTAATAATTTAACCGTTGTTCGTTTTTTCAACAGAACGAATTTATTTAAGTTGTTCAATGACTGATGGCATAACGCCCGCTTCATTGAACATCCATCTACAAATACACAATCATACATTACATTACAATTCAACTAAAGCAGGGAGCATCTCCGACGAGCTGGAAACCTTTTTGAATGAGCACAATGAGTTATCGAAATTCTTCAAATCACATTTGCTCGGATTACAAAATGACAATCACGCTGTTGCCTTCAACCCTGATAAAACATCAGCTGGAGAGCACGTGTGTAGATTCAAAACACAAGCGCTGCTGGAATCATGATAGTACGGTGACACGAGAAATTTAATGCAAAGATAAAACAATAATCTGGAATTCATCGTTGACAAACACCGTTCATACGACCCTCGCTATGTTCTTCTTCAATGGCACTAACGTTCCCAAGGTTTGCCTTCTCAACGTAGTACTACTTGCGTCATTTTTATCAGTAAATAGTTGAGATTTCTATGACGAACAATACGCCATGAATGTATTCTGGAGTGGCAAGCTCTAGAATACGCGTGACTACAGTGCAAGTCAGAAGGGTTTCATTAACGAAAAATCTCTTGCATAAACATTAGACCAACGAGACCCCGTCACAGATACTTAATTCTTTATGAACATCATTTCTCATTTTGATTTAATATTTATGAACATGCGACGAAACAAACAGAGGGCGCGCTCGAAGGATTTTTATGTTTATCATATGGTGATTTGACATGGTCAAGAAACGCCAATTCAAGATATCGTAAGCTGTGCCAACAATTTATGGTCGACATATACGCGAAGGTAGAGATTGAACGACTGCAATTCTTACTACACAATCAACAAAAGCGGTGCGAGGAATAATACATTCATTTGCGAATCACTATCATGAGCAACGCCGACACAGCTTTAGTTATAGCCAGGCCAAAGCGCAATGCATTGTCATGACATTGCGCGTGTGTTCAAACACAAAATGGAGTTCGATCGTATTCGTCCCCACATATTGTTGGTTGTATTCTGTTGAATGGAAAAAGCGCAATCGAGTTGAGCAAATGTGACAACCTTGCCACGCAATTCGACGTAAACTACATTGGTCTCCATGTTCCATTTCTATGAAGCAAAAATAGTAATGGTTTTTCGGGTGGAATAAACACGCAAAATTTAGCATTCAAACACATTCAAAACAAATTTAGCATCCAAACGAAATCGAATAATAATTTTCATTCAAATTTCAACAATTTAGAATTATTTCCGGAATTATGCCGATCAGACATAGAGTAAATTGAACCACAAATACGTATGACTTATTTTGACCATTGTTTCGCGACAAGGCGAACGAATTTAAGAGTGTAGAAGTCGATTTCGATCGAATTGTAAAATCCGATCACTCATATGCATATATAAATTTTGAGTTCTACAAATAGGTGAAAAGTAATAAAAACATCCATGAATAAAGGAAGCAATATGGCTGTGTTTCAAACTTAGATTACCGATGTGAATACTCCTCGATTTAATGACAACGATAAAATAACGCGATTCCAAACAGGCCGATTAATAAGCTCCATTGAAATTAGCTGGCGTATCGCTGTTTTCCAATTTATGAACGAGACCAAGCTGTTATAAACTAAGCCATGTTGAAAATCACATGCACGTGTTTTCTAACAAGGAGACAGCAATAAATATAGATTTTCAATATTTCATTTTTTTCTACCTTACGACAAACTTATATTACTTTTTTCAGTTGACGTTTAACTTTTAAGAGATCAAACATGTCAGTTACGTTAATGAAATACACCAAGAAACATCATATAACCTTTCGTTAAAATCATTTAATTCGTTTTTTTATCGGTCACATTCGATTTATTTTAAAGATCGTTAAAATATTCAAACACACTTACAATACATTAGTGTGTTTTATTCAACACCCAAAATATTCACTAGAAATAATTTATTTGGCAGAACAACGTTTGCCTGGTCTGCTAGTCTATATATATATATATATATATATATATATATATATATATATATATATATATATATATATATATATATATATATATATATATATATATATATATATATATATATATATATATATATATATATATATATATATATATAGGTTGTAAACTATATATGATACCGCTAGGATACCTATTACTTTATATTTGATACCGATTAGGGTTGTCCCATGCAAATGATATCTGAATAACTTTGTTTTCGTATTTTTTTGCATAAATTTGGCTTGAAAAAAACTTATAACCATATACAAGCAATTTTCACCCTCATCTCCTTTTTTTATCGCGATATATGTATTTTTATATAAACGATACCAAATAATTGATTCGCCGTTCGTTTTTTAAACAGAACGAATTTATGTACGTTGTTTAATGCCAGATCGCACTTCGTCCTCTTCATCGAATTTCACCCTACACATACGCAAGTAACCTCAACTCGACTAAAACTAGGAATATCGCCGGCGAGCTGGAAGCCTTTTTGGATGAGCACAATGAATTATTGAATCATATTCTAATCACACCCATGCTCGGAATGCAAAATAACAGTCACGCTATTGTCGTGAATCCTGATAAAAAAACCGATTGAAGAGCACGTGTGTAGATCCAATGCGCCACAGTATTTTGAAGTTCATTTTGCGCCGAGGCAAGGTTGCTACATTTCATAGCACGAATGATCAGATTTCTGAATGCAAAAGACGAATCCTGAGATCCGATCGATCCGGTCCATTTCTCTGTACATCATAGATTCCATCCCCATCTCCACATCACACTCAGGTGCGGGAAGTTCCCACGGTCCAATGCAATACACGGTCAAATATTCACGTATCTGCTCGATATCCACGTGGAATCTATCCTTCATCGATCATAATCAATCAATAATAAAAATAATCATAAATAATTTTATAGATCGTTGAAACATTTGAACACACATGTATGTACATGTATTGCAATACATTAGTTATTTTTTATTCAACAGTCAAAATATTCACCAGAAGTAATTTATATGGCAAAACAACGTTTGCCGGGTCAGCTAGTTTTATATTATATTATGATGTGTCAATTACCTTATGAGATTCGAACCGGGGTAATTCTCCAACATGTGTGTTGCTCTGTTGTGCCTTTGCTATCTGGACCACTGTTAATATATATAAATGAATTGAAAGTAGTCCTATTTAAACAACCGCTTAGATATCTGCTCAAAAAGATCATATATGAGCGGGTCTAGAAATGAACAAGACAAACCTATCGCAATTCAATAATGATTGAAAGGGTAAACATTTTCTGGCCTGTTTTATACGACGTTGGTTATTATTGATCGCATCACTCGTACGCTTATGACGACTCCAAAAAATCAAAACAAAATACGTGTTCGGTCTGTTCCCCACTTTTAATGGATTTGTGCTTGTCGTATTGAATGATTAATAGGTAAGTTGATTTCAACTAATTGTAATCATGCTTCGATAGTCTCACTAATCAATATATGAGTTGCAGAAAACATGCCCGAAAACTATAACATCGTTCAGACGTCCGAACATAAGGACACATTCTTATTTGTGTTGCCTTCGTTGTGGATATTACAAAAACGGATGGAGATCCTATGGATCGGACGATTCATATAATGACGATAACGGTAATGATCTGTGCTTTTGGCCAAAAGGTGTTTCCGGCTACCGTCTGCTCGAAAAATCGAAGAAAGTGTTGCGCGCTTTTCGGCGCAGGATCAAAAGAATCAAATTCTTGAGCTATTCTGATGTAAGAAGACATGAATCCCTAAGTGTTGGAAATGATGCAATTTATTTGTTTTTATTTAAGGTGTTCTGTGAGCTTAAGATTATAGAAACGGATTCCGATACGGAAGAATACAACGCAATGATGAAATAAGACCAGTCTCAACGGCTGCTGACTTTTTCAAGTAGATCCAACAATCAAGCCCAGGGCCATATTGAGAATCTGCAGCATCAAACCAAGGCGTCGAAATTAGGATTGGGCGATCTCGGATCGATTCTTATAAGATCGATCTTTTCCATTCCGATTTCCGATTTTTTGGATCGATCTTTTGTACTCAAGAGAATCGAGAAAATCGTTTTTTTTTACTTTCGATTTTTCGATCTTAGAAAAACTTTTTGTAAATTTGTTCTTCAGTTCACATTGATTTCTTATTTTACCAAAGGCCCACTAACACTTTTTTGAAACACAGTGTCAGCATATGGATCGCTTCTTCTACGATTTACTTCTGTGCAAATGCTAACAGAGACGTAACCAGTTGCGCATAGGATAGCTGTTGACATCAATTACAGGTGAAAGGGTTGGTTTGGTTTCAGGCCGTTGTTGAATTTCTAATAATGCTTTTTCAATTAATTTATCTAATAAAACAATTGCCTGACGGCACAAGATGAATGCATTATGATCTTCATGCTGAGGAACAAAACAAAATGCTTTTGATCTTTCAATAGAAATATGAAATTTTTATTCCCTGTTTGAAGAAAAGACGACATTCTTAGAGAATAAGCAGATAAATCGAAAAAAAAAGTTTTGACTTTTCAAAGATCGATTTTTGGTACCGATTTAATCGGTAAATCGATCCCTACGCCTTTTGGAACATCGATTCGACAAGATCGATCTTTTTGAAAAGATCGCCCAATCCTTGTCGAAATAGCAGAAAGTCCGTCGTCTGAATTAATGAATGATTCACATAGCGAAATGGAATGCAACAGTTTATCACAGTTGAAGATGAGCGGAAGTGATAAAAATCGATTCCCAGTATCTGGGCAGAATCCATCGATGAATATGTTGAATTCTGATGTGGATTTTACTGGATGAGATGAATATCACTCAAAGTGAAACTTTATTGCCGCAGAATATCTTCTCGAGTCATTCTTAATTCTTTATGTCAAATAGATCCACTCAGTCCCTATTATCACTGATATCTAATGCAAAACTCTGTGTTTCTATATATTGATACGTTTTATTTCAACAAAATCATTCACAATGTATCCCATAGCTTTATATTTTCTTGTTTGATGGCAAAGTATGTAACAATGGTAAAAACATAGTCTCTTCATATATAACTACTGCAACTAGGGAAGGTCAACAGTATTAATGTTGATGCATATATTCAAGGGTTCTCTCTAATTCCGGAAAAAACCAATCGGAGGCAATTTTCTATGAAGCAATTTAATATCACTTATGGTTTTATGCGCTTTTAACTATAAAATTTACCTAGACCTTGATGTCAATATTGTCCGTCTTCAATATAAGAAACACTACAATTTTTCCTAGGAGTGCGGAGCAATCGTCTCGGGGTTTCCGGAATCGTTCGTTCATAGATATTGAAACTTAGGCCCGTTTGGCCCTAGCTGTCCGCATGGACTCTCTTATAACCTCCCAGGGTCGTCTATGGTCTCGCCAGGTTATGAAAAGGGAAAACACCACGTTCTTAGGTTTCCTACCAAGACGGACTTTTATTTAAAAATTCTCTCCTGCCCTATTTCCCTAGCTCCTGACTCTTTACAGGGTACTCACAAGTGTCGTGCGTCAGTGTCAGGGCCCGCCGTTCATCCTTCCTTGGTTGCTCGCATTGGCTCGTCTCTCCGGCGGAGATTTACATCCGGTTCGTCACTGCGTTGTCTTCAGGCGTTCTCTTCCTCGGGATCTCAGCTCTGGTTCTCGGCTGGATCGATGTTCCACCACGTCTCATTAGGAACAGACATCTGATGATTTCGATGAATCTCAGCACGAAACCGCCACACAACTTGGTGTTGATTAGTTGGACGGCTTGCGACTCCCAATTTGTGAAGGGACTTGATCGTGGGGAATTTTGTTTCATAAAATAACTTTTTGATTTGGATTTCTCTAGAATGCGTCTGGTCTTTGTGCGGTCGCTCTCGTAAGTCCTGAATCGATCCCACCGGAACTCTCTCGACCCGCCAAAATCTACTCGTTCTGGTTCCTTTTACCGCCTTCAGTCGTGCCAACCTGTGCGATGTTTTTAATGTGTCGTATAATGTTGATTGTGCTGTTTACAAACCTTGATTCGTGTTGTGTATGACTATGTGCCGTCCTTTCACCCTAGATATCTATTTTTTTTTTTAATCTGTCATTTTATTTTTATTAGGTTTTTATTTATTGGAATAATAAAGATATTTTTTTTAAATTTTATGCGAAGGACCCTATCTAGCTGTTTTCAAATTTTGCTGTAGTGTTTTCTCTTTTTTTTAACAATAATTTTAATAAATACCGTGGGTGGAGTGAATCTCAAACCAACAACGAAAACCCAACAGGTGACTTGTCACACTACCGCACCGCTCGGGTAAAAAAAATTGAAGAAGTTAATTTTTTTTTTAGGAAATCTCAAACTACAAAACTAACGCATGCATAACGCAATAAAAAATACATGCATAATGAAATATCAACGAATTTGAATGAATTATATACAGAATCGAACAATTAACATGAATATCACACATTTTTTTTTTTGTATTCATTTTCATTGAATTTTTGAACCTTTTTGATGTGAACTGATCTTGATAGGGTCAATGTAACTATCACTACAGATGCGGACAATGATCAGAAACTAGAAACAGTCATTTACTCTTTCCTGTGCCTAAACCTACAATGAGCAATACTGAATCAAGCCTCATTCATCCATCATCTCACAGAACTAAATTTGAAAACTACTTACGACTAGCAATATATTAGGGTACCCTATTCTAATTTGATTGTTTTATCAACGCATCTCATCTCATGAGAAACGTGATAATCGATTGAGTATCCACTGATATACTCCAATATATTTGTCGAACTCCTCTCACACCGAGAGCATAAATGTCAAACATATGGAATAAAACCACTGGGTATTTTTAATTTGTAAGTGGTGGCTACGTGTGTACGCAACCTTACAAAACGAATGTCGACTTGTTGACGTTTCGGATATACTGTCTATTGTTTCGTGATTGTTCATCGAGAACGTCAAGAGCGGTTCACATGTCAAGCTGTTCTCGTGAGGAGAACATGAAAAATTCGCGATCATGATGAGGCCTACACAGGTAAGTATGCATCCCCTAACGAAAATTTTTATCTTTCTTTTAGGTTCTCATCGTGATGGAAAATATCGGAAAAGGATAATGCGGAGAAACGGAAGGAAGTATCCGATCATGATGTTCCCGCGATTTCATTCCCGCAATTTAACTTTTGAGGTTAATTGTTCTGGACGAAATAAACGATTGATGTAATACTCTTTTATCCGGGCTTCAAGTGGATAGCCGGCCATACTCCAAGACTCCGACCAGAGAGGTCCTCCAACTCATACGACGACGTCCCACGCTTACTTTTGACCCGACATGGCAGGAACTGACAACCATATTTGGCATTGTAGCTATCGACCGCGCTAGATTGCTTCATGTTTCTACGATAGACAAGCTGACCAGGGACGAATGACTTTGCAAACTTCCGATGACGTAGGTTGTATTTGGAACTGGACGACTCATGAGCTTTGACTAAATTCCGACTGACGATATCATATAGATCAGCGAACATTTGCTTCTTACGTTCTTCTCGTTGATCCGGGGTGAGTGATTCTTCATGACTAGCCAAACGGTGATCCGATCCGACTTCTGACAACTCGTGACCGCGCGTGATGAAAAACGGAGTGTGACCTGTCGACGAGTGAACACTAGTATTGAGGACCATTTCAATTTCCGGGATCTTTGTGTCCCACAATCGCTGATCCTCCTTCACGTACGTTCTAATTGCCGCGTTGATCGTTCGGTTAACTCTCTCTACAGGGTTAGCCTGCGAGTGATATCTTGAATTGAACCAGTGAGTTATTTTGAACCGATCCAAGAGTTGCTTAAACTCTTTTGAAAGGAAACAACTCGCGTTATCCGTGATAATGATTTCCGGTACCGAGTTTCTTAGAAACCATTGGTCCTTAAGAATGGAACACAAGGATGAACTAGCGACATTTCTGACAGGCTGTATCATAACCCACTTTGAGAAATAGTCGGTCGCGACCAATATGTGCTGGTTTACGCGCCGACTGCGGGGGAGGGGTCCGATATAATCGACTGACACGATCTGCCATGGACGACTGGCTAAGCGCATCTTTCCCATTTCTGGAGCTACCGGTACCGAAGCTGCTTTGACTTCTTTGCAGGTAGCACACTGCTGACAGAATCGGCGAATTTCAGTTGCCATCCGGGGCCAGTAAAATCTCTGCCGTACCCGGGCGAGTGTTTTATCGTATCCTGGATGGAATACTTCGTCGTGGCAGTTCTTCAGAATCTGGGCGATTTCTCCTGCTTTTGGGATCTGCTTCCATTCGAATCGGGAATCATATGGGTGGTCTTGGCTGGTCACAAATTTGTACAACCTAGAGTTTTTGATTCCGAAATCGACGTAATATTCCGGTCGTTCCACTACTTTCTGCAGCATGGAAGTATACCAAGATGTTTCCGGTACATCTTGAACCACAGCAACGCTCCGCGATAGGGCGTCAGGGACCACATTCTCCTTGCCTTTGCGGTGAACTACCGTCATATTATACTGCTGCAGATCAAGCGCCCATCTACTACACCTGGATCCAACCTTCCATTTAGTGGTGAGGATGTGAGTGAGAGCGGAGGAGTCGATCACTACCGTAAAGTGATAGCCTTCGATGTAACCACGGAAAGCATCGATAGCGAGAATTGCTGCCAAAGCTTCTTTCTCTGCTCCGTGGTAGTTCTTCTGTGGCGTCGTCAACTTATGCGAGTAGTATGAAATGACACGTTCTCCGTCCTCTTGTTGCTGAGTTAGCACGGCAGCAACCGCCACATCACTCGCATCCGTTTGAATCACAAACTCACGTGAAAAGTCTGGACTCCCGAGAATAGGGGCAGATATAAGACGCTCCTTGATCTCGAAAAACGCCTGTTCAGCGTCATCATTCCAATGAATGACCTTCGACTTAGTCTGTAACAGGTCAGTCAGGGCGGACGTTGTCCCACTGAAGTTTTGAATAAATCGGTGATAATAATTTGCCATTCCTAGGAATCTTCTGAGCTTGGTTACCGAAGTCGGTCGTTCATATTCGACGATTGGCCTGATTTTTTCAGGATTCGCTCGAAGACCATCAGTACCCAGAAGATAACCTAGGAATGGAATTTCGCTCACTCCAAACTGGGACTTCTCCAAGTTTATACTAAGGTTAGCCTCTTTCAGACGGCGCGCAATTTCAACGAGAAGCTGCACGTGATGCTCGAACGTTTCCGTGACTACGACGATGTCGTCAAGGTACACGAAAACGTACGGCTCCAGTACACCATGACCTAGAACATTGTCCATTAATCTGGCCAGTGTGGCCGGACTGTTTACTAGACCGAAAGGCATTCTGGTGTACTGGAACAACCCTTTGCCCTGCACACAGAATGCCGTGTATTTTCGCGAATTCAGTTCCAATGGAACCTGCAAAAAGGCTTCTGACAAGTCGATTGTACTTAAATATTTCGCTTTGGGAAGCTGTCCCAGGATGCGACCAGGGTGGGGCAAAGGGTATGCATCACGCACAGTTCTCTCGTTGATTTTGCGCGCGTCTAAACAGAGTCTAACTTTAGTAGGCTTGATTACAGGTACACAGTTCAACGGCCAGTCCGAACTGCTCCGTTCAATTATCCCTACATTTAACAATCTCTGCAACTCTATAGCCACCAACTCCTGCGTCTTCGGGGACATTACATAGGGAAATTGTCTAACCGGTGGTTTGTCTTTCCACTCCTCATTAATGACAATGCGATGTTCAGCAAGTGGTGTTATAAGTAGCAAAGGCGGATCTTTTCTGGGAGAAACAGCCGTTTTATCTCCTCAATTTTTTGACGTTCGTCATCTGACAGAATCGTTTCGATTGTAAGTTGATCAATTGTTGCTACGTTCCTGGGATCCTGCAACAACTCTCTCTGAAGTATAGTGGGCTGAATCTGAAACTTTCTCCAGAAATCCATACCACATATACAGTCGAGAGATAAATTCTGGATAACCAGAATCGGAACAATCTTGATCATATCGAGAAAACGAAATGGTAGGTGAACTTGACCAAGAATTCGAAGTTCATCGCCACTAGCTGATTTCAAGCAAATGTGTTTGGGTGCACTGCGAAGCTTCTTAGGCTTTAATCGGGCAAAGACCCTTTCGCTAATTATAGTGAAATTGCTTCCGCTATCCAAAAGAGCTTTAAGAGGAAGGCTATAAATTTTAACATCCACAAAAGGACCATTATCATTTGGAAATGGATAAGTAATGTTACATATTTCTTCGGTCCGGGAATAACTGTCTTCGGTGGTGGTTTCCCAGAAAACTGGTGGGGTTTTAAGGTTGGTTGGTGGAGTTTCGCTTCCGAATTCTGCGAACGGCGATTTTCGCTCGCTCGTGGTCCGTTTTTTATACAATACGGACAAAAGCTAGTAGGAAAACCATGTAAACCACATTTTTCACAGAAAAGACGTCGCAATTGACGACACATTACCAAATGATGACCAGGAGTCCCACAATTGAAACAAGTGTTGGGTCCTGGGGGTCTATGTCCTTGAACTACTTGCTCAAGAGTGAGTTGAGGACGAGAAGAAGTGCCAGATGGACCAGCAATTGGTGATTTTGGTTTGTTTGAATTTGAATTTGGAGACAGTTTCTGCGAGTCGCGAGAGGCACCAGTATTAGTCGGTTGTGCATTTCTCGACTGGCTCGACAAATTTTGTTGGTTTTTATGTTGGCTTTGTGGCTCCTTAAATGGACCTGAAAATCGCTTTTGTTCTTGTGGTGTTGGTAACTGGGCTGGTTTCGGACGGTCTCTACGAGACGTGTCCTGATTGTCGATCGCTTGTACCGTCTTCTCATTTCCAAAAATTTTGTTATATGCTGAGAAATTCAGTGCGTCTAGCTTCTGACCCGCTGCCACGAGTGTTTCGAGGCTAACGATCGGGATGAAAGTCATCTGCCTTTTGTAGTCGACTCTCATGTTTTGCTGCAAGATTTGGACCTTCTCGTGGTCTAGAATCTGTATGCACATCGTTCTGAATAACTTTTCCATTTCAAAATAGTATTCGTGAAACGATTCTTGTTTCTGCTGTCTCCGCTGATAGATCTTCATTTTGATCAACGCATCTAGGTCCGGGTGCATATAAGTACGACGTAATTCGAACACTAGATGCTCCCAATTCATCAACCGTCCGGTTGATCGTTGCGTCATATACCACTTCAGGGCTGATCCCGTGAAGAGATGTATAGCAGATTCGAACAATTCCCGATCGGATACATGTTCGGCAAGTGATAGGGCTTGAACTAATTCTAGGAATTCGTTCAGTCCTAAACCTTGATCACTTCCACTATACTTTGTGATATTCCATTTGGATACCGGTAAAGTATGACGTGATTGATAAGGTGAAAAATACGAAATAGGTACGCTATTATGAACAGGTTGCTGATTGAGCACCGAAGCACCAGCAATGGCGGTATTCTTAGTGCGAGATACAAATGGATGAAGTGAATATCGATCAAATGGATGAAGCTTTGGCTCATTTCTAGGATAAGAAAATCCTTCAGTTACATTGAAAGGTGGAAAATTCTGACTGGGACTACAAGAATCAAATGGATTATGTAAAGAAGAAGAGGTACAGTCAGTTTGAACAGCAATGTTTCTAACTTCCTTCCGTTTTGCTAACTCTTTTTCAATTTCGTAGATCCTTGCATGTAGTGAACGGATCCAATCAAAATTGATTTGTCTCTTAACCATTGGCTGAATAGCTTTCTGTCCGCTAGTGTTCTGTTGATTTATCTCATCACTATCGTCCTCACTTATGTCAACTTCGTTAATCGCTTCTGCGGAAGGAGATGGATTCTGAACTTCCTCCGGTGTTTGAACATCGTCTTGTTGACCTAAAAACTGACCCAAAACTCCGACAATTTTTACTAGCAAGCTTTGTATCCCACTGTGGAGGTTAGGTGAACTTCTGGAGTTTGTAAGTAACCGAACTATTTTCGCTCCGTAGTGTACTAATCGGTGATGAAAAACGTGTTGTTTCTCCTCATCTTGTTCTAAATCTACCATGTTAATAAGATTCGTACATTGATTCGAACATTCAGTAAGGTCGTTCGTGGGATCGGCTGGAAGGAACATGGAAGTTTCGGTATTCCCTTCCCCCTCCGCCTTCAAGCGATCCCTCAAAAACTTCCGTCTACGGGCGAGATTCATGTCTCTGGTAATAATAACGCATCTTGCCGTTAACTCATAATCGAGTTCTTCTTCAGTGAGATAGTCTACTCTCATACCATAGTACCATTTCATCAAACGAGTACTTGCTTCGTCGTAAGTAAGAACTGATTGTGCCATTTTTTTTTTTTTTAATTACGAAAAACCTAATGAATCAACTAACGAACAGAATAAAGAAATAAATTTGTATTGAACCAAAAACTTCAGTTAGTGAAGTTACAAATAAGAAAAAGGTAAGCATGCATATCCGAAAAAACCCAAAAATTCAACCAAAAATCCGAAAACTCACAAAATTTCACGAAAATATTATCAAATATCACAATTATTGCGAATGTCGTGTAACAAAATCTGATCCGAAACTCAATACCGATGACTGACGGAGTAAATACAGGATTTTCAACTCTGTTTCCTATGAATGACCACTTCCAACAACACAGTATATAGTATCGGCGAGTTGTTTTATCGTCATCCGCTTTAACCTGCAAATTTCCTTCCGCAATCGTTCCACAAAAAAAAGAATCACACTACGCGACAATTGAAAAGAATTTCTAATTCGTTGAAATTTCTCCGGGAGACCGGTAGAAAAAGGGATTTACTTCCGGTTTGGGAAGTAAACCACTTTTTCTTTTGCGTTGGGCGCCAGTGAAACTTTGGCCTGTTTGGCCCTAGCTGTCCGCATGGACTCTCTTATAACCTCCCAGGGTCGTCTATGGTCTCGCCAGGTTATGAAAAGGGAAAACACCACGTTCTTAGGTTTCCTACCAAGACGGACTTTTATTTAAAAATTCTCTCCTGCCCTATTTCCCTAGCTCCTCACTCTTTACAGGGTACTCACAAGTGTTGTGTGTCAGTGTCAGGGCCCGCCGTTGATCCTTCCTTGGTTGCTCGCATTGGCTCGTCTCTCCGGCGGAGATTTAGATCCGGTTCGTTACTGCGTTGTCTTCAGGCGTTCTCTTCCTCGGGATCTCAGCTCTGGTTCTCGGCTCGATCGATGATCCACCACGTTTCATTAGGAACAGACATCTGATGATTTCGATGAATCTCAGCACGAAACCGCCACACAACTTGGTGTTGATTAGTTGGACGGCTTGCGACTCCCAATTTGTGGAGGGACTTGATCGTGGGGAATTTTGTTCCATAAAATAACTTTTGGATTTGGATTTCTCTAGAATGCGTCTGGTCTTTGTGCGGTCGCTCTCGTAAGTCCTGAATCGATCCCACCGGAACTCTCTCGACCCGCCAAAATCTACTCGTTCGGGTTCCTTTTACCGCCTTCAGTCGTGCCAACCTGTACGATGTTTTTAATGTGTCGTATAATGTTGATTGTGCTGTTTACAAACCTTGATTCGTGTTGTGTATGACTATGTGCCGTCCTTTAACCCTAGATATCTATATATTTTTTTTAATCTGTCATTTTATTTTTATTAGGTTTTTATTTATTGGAATAATAAAGATATTTTTTTTTAAATTTTATGCGAAGGACCCTATCTAGCTGTTTTCAAATTTTGCTGTAGTGTTTTCTCTTTTTTTTAGCAATAATTTTAATAAATACCGTGGGTGGAGTGAATCTCAAACCAACAACGAAAACCCAACAGGTGACTTGTCACAATATTTATTTTTTTTTTCAAATGTGATTTCAAAGCGTGATGCGATATATTGAACTGTACACTCCAGTTACACCAGAATGAAGCTAGATTTTCCTCAGAACTACTCCGATCGATAGATTCTTCCGGAAAAGTTTTGGAGGTCCTCTCTTCTTCGGAATCTTTATCGGGACCGTAAACTTCACAAGAATTACACAGAGATGCAGTCTGAGAATTTACAGGATCAGAAGAATCATCATGCACAGATGCCATTGGCCGTTCAGAATCTTAAAGCACTAGAATACTGCACTCTGGCTCTTCCAGGTCGTTTTCTCGTTCAACTTCGCTAGAGTTGCAGGTTTCAGTAAGTTTAAAATTTTGATAAACATACATGAACTTTTTGTCTAAAATTTCCACATTTTGAAGTTTTTCTCCAACTCTGTTGAGTATCCATGTTTTGTTTACTTTGAGACATCCACTTGCAGCTAGATGCCCAATGTCAATTGTATCAATGTTTCATCCTAATGCTCCTAAGCATTATATGGTATCACTAAATGCGCATATAGGGATTTCTTTAATGCTTATTTTTATATTTTTTATCTTAATGCTTGTAAGCATTAATTGGTGCATATAGAACTTTCATTAATGCTTGTTTTCATTAATGTTTATATGTATTATTAATGTTGATATAAGCATCAAAAAGCAGATATACTGCCTTTTGGCATTAGAAATTCTGAATGAGTGCTATAATAGATCTATGAGTTAATACTTATGGTTACCTTGGTATACACGTGCGGACCGGAAAGCTATTATGACAGTTCTCATTTCGAACCAGAAAAGCTTTGACATGGATCCCAGTATATTTTTATGGTTAGTTTTCATTCTGATGAAGTAAAAAGTACAAAAATCAAAAGCATCATTCCAGAAAATTCAGGATAAACGAATGTCTGCATCTGGTTGGCATCTCTGGTCATAATAATTGGTTTGATGGCGTCCAACGGATTTTCAAACCGCCTGTTTTCATTGAAGCTGGTGTTAAGATGAATACCGGAGAGTATATCGGTGTTTAAACCTTCCTATACTCGCGCATAGGTCTGACAGACCGAGAATGAATGAGGTGGCTGAATTAAATGACTATTAAAATTGAATGAAGTTAAAGAAAAAAAGTTTCTGGGGTTTTTTCATTCAATTATACACTCTGCCCAACTTCTATAAGACCAGGTGATGATCTTGCTGGTTTGTGTCATTGTAAACAAACAACGCTTCAAAACTTATATTCTAGTGTATATGTATTGGTAGCTATCATACATTGCGTGATTTTCATAGGTGTGTGTGCAAGCGTTAAGCGTAAAAAAATGTTTTTGTATTGTTCCAATCAAGTTTCTTTTAGACGTTACGTTTTCCGTTGTTTTTAGTTAGTTTGGTTAATAAATCTAGAAAATGCCGAAAGGAAAAGTGCTCACGGATAGAAAAAAAAAGGACAAATCGATGAATTTCACCAAGAAATTTTTGGAATTAGAGAAATTGCTCGTCAGTTGGACGATACAATCAAGTAGTTCTCAATTATTTGACGAATCCTCAAGGATACGGTAAAAATCAGAGAGCTCCACGTAAATCGAAGCTCTCTCTGACCGGGATAAGCGGGAAATAGTTATAACAGCTTCGAATACTTCAAAATCGCTTATGCAAATAAAGCAATCTTGGAATTTAAATGTTTCACGGGAGACAATTCGTCAAATTTAGGTAAAAAATCCTCACATGAAGGGGGCTTTAAAGGTTAAAGCTCCTAATCTTACACCATCTCTTATCGAAAAACGTCCGAGTTTTGCCAAAACTCACATGAATCAACAGTGGAGCATGGTATGTCATGACAAAGAACGTTTTCGAAAGAATATATTTTGCTATAAACCATTTTTTTTTTACTTTTAACTTTGCCAGGCTATCTTCAGTGACGAAAAAAAGGTCAATTTGGATGGTACTGATGGTTTGAATGGGTACTGGCGTGATTTACGGAAGGAGGAACAGTATTTTTCAACCAGGAACTTTGGTGGAGGTTAATGCATGGATTGGGTGGGATTCTGTACAACCAGAAAGCTTAAGATAGCTTTCACATCATTCAAGAATTACATACATGTTCTGAAATCCTCTCTTCTACCGTTTTTGCGTGGATATCGTCACAAAAAATTCACATTCTAGCAAAAAAATGCTACTATTCATACCAGCAAGTAAACTAAGCAATGGATTAGGGACCGAAAACTTAATTTTTAGACTGACTGGCTCGCTCTCCAGACTTGAATCCTGTTGAAAATCTTAGGGGGATCCTTGTACTTAGAATCTACACTGAAGGAAAGCGGTACACCACGATTGAAATGCTCAAGGTCGCAATTTCGGAAAAAATGGAAAAAATATCGAGGAATCCGTTCAGCAAAATTTGGTAAATAGTATGCCAATAGGAATTTTCCAGATTATTAGCCGAAATGCCAAGGTTGCCAATTGACATGTAAATCAGGCAATAGCTTTGAATTTTTCATTGATAATACTTATGAATTTTGAAATGGTCTTAAAGAAACTGGACAGCTGAAATTATCAAATTTATACACAATAAATAAACAAACAACTCTCTTGAACGGAATTCACGTTAAATATAGTTTTTTCCAAGCATTCTACAATGTATGAATGTACCTTGTTGAAATTCTAACTGTTTGTGTTGCAACGAAAAATAATCAGGGTGGTTTTATAGAAGTTGGACGGAGTGTATCTTTTTCTTTGAATTAATACCAATAACGCCTAAAAGAACACAATAGCAATATTACAGAGACGTGCACAGTCTGTGAGTACACGAGTTACGATATTTTTCGCACGAGTATACTGCCGTTCTACGCATAGTTGTCCCATGTTCCGAAATCAACAGCTGAGAAGAGCGCAATCAAAGTTTTCTACCATATTTGTCTACCAGAAGCTTTAAGCATTTCAGTTTAGCAATGCACCGGATTTTTTAGAAGCAGCCAATTATTGTTTAATGAAGTATTGGGAACAATTAATCAGTTTTTTTTGTATTTTTCCGAAAGATTATACATAAAAACATCGTTTTACGAAGAAGGGAGTGATCTGCAACACATTTGCAGAAAATAAATTTAATTATTAAAAGGTATTCGCTAACAATGTGTGCACGTGTTCTGTTATGCTATTTTTATTTGTTTGAGAATTTGTTCGTTTTTCTATACCAGAAATGAGTTCTTTAGCCCTGCTGAAAGCGTGACGTAAAATTCTTGTACTTGAATTCATTCATTATGGATCTACAATAAAATACGTGGTGGGACAGGTATGCTTAGAATATCAACATGGGACAATCGAGCTCGATGTTGTTTTTTTAAAGTTTTTTTTATTTTTTTTTAATAATTCGTTTATTTTTACATGCTCAGTTACTTAAGTTTAAAGGAACCGAATTCTTAAATATAATTTTAAAACTATATATATAAACAATTTTATTACATCTATGGTTAGTAAGGTGGAAAACCGATTACTCGCGGTGTACTCGAGATTAGAAGGGTGACTAGTTTTTAGGAGAAGGATGGGATATAAGGAAATTGTAACAATGTTGATGAACACTCAATTCTTAAATCTATTCGCATATCTATAGTGTATTTACATTTCACATTATTCTACTATTTATAGCAAGGGGAAGAATTACCCGCAAAGGAAGGGAAGAAGGGTATAAGGATATAGGGACAATCACACACGAAGATCGATAGCCTTGGCCACAAACGCAGAGATTGCTGCTGGCAAGATTGAAACGGAAGAGTAGTGCATCTAACGAACAGTGATTGGACATGAGTCGGGAGAAGGTGCGAATAAAGTCCCGACTCAATTCCATACTTTTGAACCACGGTTTGAGGCTAACCTTAGAGATAATCGAGTGAAACCACCGGCCCAATTCGTCTTCATTCCACTTGCGTTGCCAGTTAGCGATAGTATTTTTGCGGACTAAAGAAAAAAAATCATTGAAGGCGATTTGACGCTGATAAATATCGCCTTCAATTGCACCTACCTTTGCTAATGAGTCAGCCCTCTCATTACCCGGAATGGAGCAATGTGAAGGGACCCAGATAAAGGTAATGACATAACAGCGTCTGGATAAAGCACTCAAAATTTCTCGTATTCTCTCAAGGAAGTACGGCGAGTGCTTTTCCGGCCTCACTGAACGGATAGCTTCGACAGAGCTAAGACTATCCGTTACAATGTAATAGTGTTCAACAGGTCGTGAGGCGACGCTGTCCAGCGCCCAGTGAATCGCTGCCAATTCAGCAATATACACTGAGCAAGCGAACTGAAGACTATGGAAGGTGCTGGAAATTTTGTTGAACACTCCAAATCCTATGGACTCGGTTATAGTGAACCCATCAGTAAAGTACATATTATCACAATTGATACGCCCATACTTTGCATTGAAGATCGTTGGAGCGATCCTCGATCGTTGATAATCTGAATATCCATGGATATCTTGCTTCATGAACAGATCAAAATGCACAGAGGAATTGATTTTTTTTTATCCAAAATATATATTTTTATTAAGGCTCATATGGCGTCAGCCTAACGGGGCCGGGAGTTCAATATTTCGACAATGTTTGCTTACAACTATGTTAGTAATATGTAACCGATTACTCGCGGTTGGCTCGAGGTTAGTATTACAAGTGTTCTCATAATTTGTATGTTGCAGTCTTCGATGCTCTGTACGTGTGCCCGACACGGGATACTTCCTATTGGGATGCAGCTGACCATTAATCAGCAACGCCCCCTAGTCTGTACCCCATATCTAGCGTGGTGCGTCTTTCTCGACTCGAGGAATCCAGGATAGAATGGTCACTAGCCGGCGCAATCATCAGCTTGTGTAGAGTTGTCATGAGCGGTACAACCTTTGGCTCTTGTTGAATGATCAGTGGACTGCACAACTATGGCCCGTGTATCTGTAAAGAGTATATGTATGTATTGCCGCGACTAAGTAAAAGTTTATCGTTTGGATAGGAGGGATATGAAACGGGGACACAACGAAGGAATCGGCGTTTCTGAGGAACAGGTATAGATGAAGCAGAAGATCAGGATCCCGGCTACCTAAGATATCCCGGACGGGGATATCCGATTGTCTGCCTTGTGCTCTCAGTGCTCGAGAGAGCTGAGAGCGAGCAGCATGGAACCGGATACACGACCAGACAACATGCTCGATGTCGTGGTAGCCATCGCCAAAATCACAAAGATTGTTTGCTGCGAGCCCAATGCGATAGAGATGCGCGTTTAGGTTGTAGTGATTGGACATAAGCCGAGATGAAATCACGACCTACATTCAATCCCTTGAACCATGCACTCATCGAGACCTTAGGGATAATCGTGTGTAACCAACGACCGAACTCATCACCACTCCACATGCGCTGCCAACTTACGAGCGTATACTGACGAGGAATGTGGAAAAATTCATTATAAGCAATTTGCCTTTCAAAAAGTGTGCCTTCTGATGCGCCCACCTTAGCTAGCGAGTCCGCTTTCTCATTCCCCGGAATCGAGCAATGAGAGGGAACCCATGCTAAGGTAATCTTGAGTAATTTTTCGACCAAAACACTCAATAGATGTCTTATCCTTGTTAGGAAATAAGATGAGCATTTATCAACTTTCATTGAGCGGATTGCCTCTATTGAGCTGAGACTGTCTGAAAAAAATAAAATAGTGGTCGATGGGCAATGTTTCAATGATCCCTAATGCGTAATATATCGCACCCAGTTCAGCGACATACACGGAACAAGGATCTTTGAGTTTGAAAGAGGCACTGGAATTTTCATTGAAGATGCCGAAGCCAGTGGACCCGTTTATGTATGAACCGTCAGTAAAGAACATTTTATCAGATCCAACTTTCTCATATTTTTCCGAAAATATCGACGGAATAACATTGGAGCGTAGGTGATCTGGTATTCCATGGATTTTTTGTCACATGGACAGATCAAAAATGACAGAGGAATTGCAAAAGTATGGAAAGCAAACTTGGTTGGAGATGTCTGGTGAAGGGTGCACGTCGTGGGTAAGGTACTCATGGTACAAACACATAAAACTTGACTGAGGAATCAGTTGGAGTAAATTTTCGAAGTTATCAATCACCAATGGATTCATGATCTTGCAACGGATGAGAAATCTGTAGGATAATTCTCTGAACCGAAGAGTAAGCGGGGGTAGTCCTGCCAAAACTTCGAGACTCATCGTATGTGTCGAATGCAAACACCCCATTGCTATACGCAAGCAACGATATTGTATTCTCTCCAGCTTGAGAATATGAATCCTGGCAGCTGATCGGAAGCAAAAACTGCCATATTCTAACACTGACAATATCGTTGCTTTGTACAACTGAATGAGGTCTCCTGGATGGGCACCCCACCATTTACTCCGGTTATTGTTTGGAGAAAATTGATTCTTTGCTGGCATTTCTGTTTCAAATACGCAATGTGTCTCCCCCAGGTACATTTAGAATCAAAATATACACCCAGGTATTTAGAAAACATAGAGTGTTGGATCGTTTCGCCGGATAGGTAAAGCTGGAATTGGGCGGGTTCGTGCTTCCTAGAAAAAACGACCATTTCAGTTTTCTCCGTAGAGAATTCGATACCCAGCTTGAGGGCCCACGTGAACAGATTGTTCATGGTATCTTGCAACGACTTTTGCAGAGCGACGGGATTAGTACCCGTGATGGAAATAACTCCATCGTCTGCAAGTTGTCTCAGCGTGCAGTCTCTGGTTAGACAATCATCCATATCTTTGACGTAAAAACTGTACAAGAGGGGGCTTAGGCAGGAGCCTTGTGGTAGGCCCATAAAACTGTAACGAGAAGATTTAGAGTTGCCATGAGAGAAATTCATGTGCTTTTCTGACAGTAAATTGTACAGGAAATTATTCAGAATTGGTGAAAGTCCACGATTATGAAGCTTCTCTGAGAGAATTTCCATGGAAACTGAATCAAATGCCCCTTTGATATCGAGGAAAACGGAAGCCATTTGTTCTTTGCGAGCAAATGCGATTTGGATTTCAGAAGATAGCAGCGCGAGACAATCATTCGTCCCTTTACCTCGGCGGAAGCCAAACTGCGTATTTGACAGCAAATTTCAGGACAGGAGGAATTGATGTAGTCAGGAAAACTAACACGGTTGGGAATATACAAAGAAGGATCAACCTGCATGGAGATGAATTTATTATATGAACTCATGAATCCAGAGTGAAAATTTAACTCGATCAGTTGCTTAAAATTTCCGATCACCAATGGGTTCATAACCTTACACCGGATGAGGAACCGAAGAGATAATAAATTGAAGCGATCTTTTAGTGGGAGTAGGCCTGCCAAAACCTCGAAACTCATGGTATGCGTTGAGGGCATACATCCCAACGCGATACGGAGACAAAGACACTGAATTCGCTCGAGTTTAATAAGGTGTGTTTTGGCAGCTGATTGAAAACAGAAACTGCCATACTCCATCACTGAGAGAATAGTTGTTCGATACAACATTATAAGATCTTCGGGATGGGCTCCCCACCAAGTGCCGGTAATTGTACGGAGAAAGTTTATTCTTTGTTGGCATTTTTTACTCAGATACCTAATATGGGCCCCCCAAGTACATTTGGAATCGAACCAGACTTGAATGACATAGCATGAGTGATCGGTTTACCCAAAAGTTGAAGCTTTGGTTTTGCTGGTCTATGCTTCCTAGAAAAAACCACCATCTCTGTTTTCTCCGTGAAGAATTCGATCCCTAGCCCAATGGCCCAGGTTGAAAAATTGTTCAAAGTATCTTGTAAGGGTTCTTGCAGGTCGGATTCGTTTGATCCTACGACAGACACCACTCCATCATCTGCAAGTTGTCTTAGGCTGCAATTTTGTGTAAGGCAATTGTCGATGTCGCTTACATAGAAGTTGTACAAAAGGGGGCTTAAACATGAGCCCTGGGGGAGGCCCATGTAAGAGACCCGACTTACTGCCGAAACTCCGTGAGAAAAGTTCAAATGTTTCTCACAAAGCAAGTTATATAACATATTATTCAATAGAGGCGGCAGACCCCGAGAGTGTAATTTGTCTGACAAAACCTCTATTGAAACAGAATCAAAGGCCCCCTTTATGTCCAAGAATACTGTGAAGCCATTTTTCGGCGTAAGCCATTTGAATTTCTGAAGAAAGCAACGCAAAACAATCATTCGTCCCCTTGCCCCTGCGGAACCCATATCGTGTATCTGAGAGTTGGCCATTCGTTTCAACCCATCGATCAAGGCGAAACAAGATCATTTTCTCCAATAATTTCCGTATACAAGACAGCATTGCTATAAGGCGGTACGAATTGAGATCGGACGCAGGTTTTCCGGGTGTTTTAATAGCTACAACTCGTACTTATTTCCAATCATCTGGAACAATATTGTGGTCCAGAAACCGATTTAATAAATTAAACAAGCGATGTTGCGTCACATCAGAAAGGTTTTTCAACAAGTTGAACTTAATTCTATCCGTTCCTGGAGCCGAATTGTTACAAGAAAGGAGAGCAAGAGAGAATTCTACCATCGAAAACCCGGAATCAAGATCGCACCTATCTTGTGGTATATCTCGAACAATTTTTTGCACGGGAGCGGAATCGGGACAAACCTTCCGCGCAAAATTAAAAATCCATCGATGTGAATATTCTTCGCTTTCATTCGTTGAAGAGCGATTTCTCATGTTTCGAGCCACTTTCCATAATTTTTTCATTGACGTTTCTCGTGACAAACCTCCCACAAAATTTCGCCAATAAGCACGTTTTTTCCTCAGATCAAGTTTTTAAATTGATTTTCAAGGTTCAAATACGACTGAAAATTTTCAATGGTTCCACGTTTCCGAAAAGCTTTACATGCATTCGATTTATCCTGATAAAGCTTGGAACACTGGCTATCCCACCATAGATTGGGAGGCCTTCGGCGAATGGTGGAACCTGGGATGGGTTTCGTTTGAGCGCGAACCGCGCTGTCATAGATCAAACGAGAAATGAAGTTATACTCCTCCAATGGAGGTAAACCATCTCTGGAATTGATGGCTAGAGCAATCGCGTCCGCATATTTTTTCCAGTCAATGTGTCTTGTGAGGTCATATGCCATGTTTATAGATTCAGATGAATTCCACCCAATGGTGATGGAAATTTTGATTGGCAAGTGATCACTACCGTTGGGGTCCTGGATTACATTCCACTTGCAATCTAACGATAGTGAATTCGAGCAAAGCGAGAGGTCAAGAGCACTTGGCTTAGCAGGAGGTTTAGGTACACGTGTTGTTTCCCCAGTGTTCAAAACGGTCACATTGAAGCTGTTACAAAGGTCATATATCAACGATGAACGATTGTCGTCGTACTGTTCCCCCCAGGCAGTTCCGTGAGAGTTGAAGTCTCCCAAGATCAATCGTGGCTCAGGAAGGAGTGAGCACATGTCATCGAGTTGTTTGCGGCTAACCGCAGCTCTCGGAGGCCAATACAAGCTGACAATACAGAGGTCTTTGTCTCTGATGTTTGCATGACAAGCAACAGCTTCGATCCCTCCAATAGGTGGAAGGTCAATTCGAAAAAATGAGTGGCTCTTATTAATCCCCAATGGTACCCCTCCGTATCTGTCATCGCGGTCCAAGCGTATTATATTAAAATCGTGGAAAGAGATATCATCTCGCGAAGGAAGCCAAGTTTCGGACAGAGCAAAAACATCACAATTGAAGTTATGATTTAAAAAATTACAATGTATCCAATTTAGGGATAAGACTACGACAATTCCACTGTAAAACCGTGATATCTCCGACCTCTCTATTCGAATTAGACATCAAGAGAGATAATCATTGCAAGGAGGGGCCATGTTTGCATCAATTGTTGCAAAATTGTCTTTGACACTGGAAGCATTGAGATGGCAATGGTTCTGATGGAGTCGGAAACATTAAAACACTTGAAGATTTGATCCAAAAGGTCAGACAACTTTATAAATCCCGATTGGGAAGTTGAACTGGACGGAAAAATAGGGACAGTTGGGGTTTTTGATGTCCCCTCGAGTGCTGGGTCGTTCGAAGATGAAATATTCCCACGGAAGCCAGGAGGAACCTGATTTTGCTTGACCGCTGCACTCGATTTTTTAGGCAAGCTAACAGAGGATATAACCGTGGGGACTTGTTCTTGAACTTTGGGAATGGTAACATTTTTGCGCCGGGGATTCCCTTTGAAAATGAACGGTGTGCCCCCGCTAGATGTGTCCGCTTCCATTTCATCAACTGGCAACGTGGAAAAGGTATTGTGTGTTGAGATTGGTTGTTCTTGTTGTTTGGTCAGTGGCGAAGCGCCCTTTAAAATTTCCGCAAATGTGCGCTTCGAGCGTTCCTTTAAAGAGCGCTTCTGTTTCTCCCAGCGACTCTTGTAAGTTTCACAAACTGAGAGCTCGTATGGGGATCCCCCGCAATATGGACATTTATGCTCAGTCGCACTGCAGGATTTCCCCTCATGTTGCTCTCCGCAAGTGGCACAGCGCTCTTTTTAAAGTTTGGAACAAACAATATTTTTTTTATGTTTTTTCCGGAAGATTAGGCATAAAAACATCGTTTTATGAGGAAAAGTGAAAATTGTTAAAAAGTAACATGGGACAACTATCCGTAGAGCGGCAGTATAGGAGTGTTAAAGGCTAAGCCAACTTCTCTCAATACATTGTTCTACAACAGGATGAAGCGCCATGCCGTCAAATTGAACCCAACGATCTTTGGTGGAAAAAATGAAGCTTTGGCCGACAAATTTGCGACCCCTTAACAGTCCAGACCTCAACCCGTTGAATTGTTCGATTTGGGCATATGTTGAAGTACAAGCCCGAATTGGAGCTACCGCAGCCATGAACCGAGTTTATTGGCGAAACATTGTGGAGCAGCTCTAATCTGTTCATGGGATGTAGTGTCATTGTAAATAAATGAATAAATAAAAAAAATAACATCGAATGAATAAATAAAGAAGTTATGAGTATGATATATTTTGTATGGTTGATAAAGCTTAACACATCGGGGAAATGGCTGACTGTTCGGATAATTCTAATAAAAAAAACTATTCGTGAATAAACAAGGCAGTGAACCATGTTTTTTATCCGAAATCGAACTTTTTCCATCTAAAAATCAAGGTTATTCTATATTTCACCACTCTAGCTTCGATACACACTACATTTAACAGAAAACAATGGTATATACCTTGAATTTGACTCGCTCATCAACTTAGCACACGAAAAAAATAAATCTGAATTCACAGTCGGAGTCGAATTCGAATTGAGTCTGTCATATAAATACAGCCGTATTCGCAGTACCTCGGTATTACAAGGCTGAAATTTACACGAATAAAATGTAGTTTCGATGAAAATTTGTTTCCGGAAGTTTGCATCATGTTTATTGGAATAGCTCGAAATCGTGACTACTCTTTTTTTTTTGTTATCTTCTAAGTGAAGATCCATTTTTAAATAAATTTTTCTTGACACTCAAACAATGCTCTTATAACATGTTCGAACATAAATTTCAGAATACAGAAGTATGTAACAAACATAACAAAACAAGACAATACATGTCGAAGTTGACCGGATGAGCATTGACACTTTCAGGTCTATGGATAAATTTAAGCAATCAATTTCGAATAAAATGGTTGATTTCGAAATCATCGATACCTTCTGTCCGTCAATCACCAATCATCCAGGAAGTATGAAATACACGCCATCGCCATATTTTTATTCACAAACATGCAAATTTGACAATTTCTCCTCCAATTGCAAGCATTTGGTTCGAAGTGTGCCAAAAATTTTCTGCCACCTTAAATCGACGATGGTTACAACACGTTTATTTATTCAAATAGTGTATCGCACACCGAGCCGCAGCGAAGCGTCGCGCGACGCATATCAAAGCGCCCATATACACAGGTAGCCCTTACGGTGAACGATCGCAACGGCTCTCCGCCATCCCGGGGAAGGCAGCTTTCGCATTTTATGCATGCAGTATACGGATGGATCGCCGCCGCCGTCGAGGAACGATAGTAAAAGTGGCTCCATAAAAATTGGTCGCATGAGCTCTTACATCGACTAATACTAATCAGCGTAATGTGAAAACACACAATTGGTTTTGGGAAAGGCTCAACAAAAGTGACAACAACGCGGATGGTATAATATCTGTCATGAAGGGGTTAAGCAAGTCGCAATCAACGTCAGTTGCCATTGTTAAGTGGTCAGGAAGACTCGAATGCTCGATATAATTAGGCATCACGAGTGGAGTTGCGTAACGTTGGATTAAACATAATCTAATTGTTGTAACAGCACCACTGAATCGTGATTTGATTAATTATCAGTAATCAAAAGCTTTCAATTTCATTAGACGCTCACGGGGCAGAGTTTCTGAGTTTAATTGAAAAAATAAATGCTAGGAACAATGTGCAAACGAGTTAGAATAAAGTATGTGGAAAATTAACGATATATTAAATATATAGTTTGATTCTCTCAACATCTCGACTAACTTTCAATAAATAAACAACAAAAACATTATTCTAGCCTATACTTTTGTGCGGGTTTTTTCAAATCGGGATCCGCGCACTGCGAAGCTATCGCAAGTGCTTCCACTTGAAAATCCACTTGTTTCAATTTATTTCACAAACTTACCATGTTTACTCCGGATCAGATGTCGTGTAATTGCGATGCGCAGCCGAAATAGAGCTGTTCCTAGTTGGGCAATATCAACACATCCGGGTTTGTTTCATTGATCAATAATTGCAAGTGATCAGTCAAATATTTTGGTTATACAAAGTGCTCCGTCGAGAAAAAACCAAATATTAATTTATTATTCATTTTCACATTGACAAGAATTAAAGATTTACAAAACCATGTGTATGTTGTATCTATTGAAAGAATGATAATGTATTTCGTAGTGAAAATGTGAAGGAGGTAGCAAATAACAAATTATCCCTACATTGTCCCAAACCCAAGTAGGATTTTTTAAGAAATAATGTCCGTTACTTTAGCCAGTCTGATACTATTTTTAAACTTGTTTTCAAACTATTTTTATA
This sequence comes from Toxorhynchites rutilus septentrionalis, assembly GCF_029784135.1. Lineage (NCBI taxonomy): Eukaryota > Metazoa > Arthropoda > Insecta > Diptera > Culicidae > Toxorhynchites > Toxorhynchites rutilus. The sequence continues at coordinate 166,897,026 of NC_073746.1, forward strand.
CCTTCGATCTGTGCCAACATTTTTTGTTGATATTTTTGGAATTAATAAATCTATCATAAATAAAAAAAAGGATTTTTTTTCTACGAATTTGGACTCTTTTCTAAAAATAATATTTATTTTGGGGTGAATAAAATTTAATAGGCAATTGATTTGTTATTTTCGGAAAACAGACTATAATAAATATTATATTTACACAAAAAAAAGAACTCCACCTGGTCATTTACCCCTACACCTTCATCACACATCGGCGCGTCCGGTGTATCGTTTTTACCTGAGCCTACACATCTACCAAAATTATTCAACGAAATTATACGCTTCAGACAAATTACATCGCATAACAAATTGATCTCGCCCGAACCACTGACCTGCTCAAATTTCTCATGGATCTCGATTGAATTGATAATGCGGATTTTTTTTCTTCAGACTGAACGCATCTCGTTGTGCTCCTCCTTCTCTCCGTCGCACTTTTTGTGCGACGAAATGTTAGCCTTCATCTCAGTGCCACGAATTCTCCCACATTGTTTTCGAGAAATGTTAACATGATGTTGCCAACGTGACTGAAGTTGAAGGACAGAAATAATTTGACATATATATATGTGTGTGTGTGTGTGTGTGAATGTTTGTACACAGAATGACTTGCTTCTAACGAAAGATATTTTTATACCATGTAAACATCAATGAAAACATGTTATTTACTCGGTACTGAACAGACCCCAATTCCTGCTTCCAACTGCACACTAATGATTCACAAATACGACCATATTTATTGATATCGAAGTATGAATCCCATAATGTCTCGTTTGTCATTACTTCCTAAAAATACTGCGCCATTTCATTGGTTTTCGTTGTTGCCGACTTATTGGTTATTATTAGCATTCGATCGATCTATGATTCAGCGCCGCTACGAAAGATATACAACCTTATTCTTGTTTTCGCTCGAATCAGATACGTTCGAAAGTTTTGTCCATTCGTATTCCTGTTTTCGTTCGAAGCAGTTCGAATTTGTTCGTTCGAACGAAACGTCAAATTCCAGTTTTCCTCTTAAGGCATTTTAGTGCGAAAAAGAGGGGTGGGTAATATCGGGGACATAACCGGTGAGACGTAAGACTACGTCAAGGGCTGCCAACATTTTTTGTTGATATTTTTGGAATTAATAAATCTATCATAAATAAAAAAAAGGATTTTTTTTCTACGAATTTGGACTCTTTTCTAAAAATAATATTTATTTTGGGGTGAATAAAATTTAATAGGCAATTGATTTGTTATTTTCGGAAAACAGACTATAATAAATATTATATTTACACAAAAAAAAGAACTCCACCTGGTCATTTACCCCTACACCTTCATCACACATCGGCGCGTCCGGTGTATCGTTTTTACCTGAGCCTACACATCTACCAAAATTATTCAACGAAATTATACGCTTCAGACAAATTACATCGCATAACAAATTGATCTCGCCCGAACCACTGACCTGCTCAAATTTCTCATGGATCTCGATTGAATTGATAATGCGGATTTTTTTTCTTCAGACTGAACGCATCTCGTTGTGCTCCTCCTTCTCTCCGTCGCACTTTTTGTGCGACGAAATGTTAGCCTTCATCTCAGTGCCACGAATTCTCCCACCGAAAACCGACCGACCGATCGACGCACCGAAAGTTCACTCTCTCTTTCATTCAATCTTAACCTTTTAACTCACCGCTGTGCATCTCCGCTCGTGGATGCAGCGCATCGTGCAGCTTCCCATCGCTTTCAGCATAAAAATAGCAAAAGCATAATCTTGATTGCTGCATAATACACACCAGTATTCCTTCCCCCCTCTGTCTTACATTGAATCAGCACCGAGTGAGAGAAGAAAGCAGAAAGATTAAAACAATTCTCTCCCCCCGGTGAATGTACAATCGAGGAGAATAAACGTGATCATTGCCTTAATATTAGCGTCATCACGAAGGGTCCCCCACGATAGACCCCAACGCAGCATCATTTGCTCAAACGCCGGCACATAAAAAAACAAAAAAATATTGAACTGAATAAACAAATGGTTCTCACGGCGGCGCTCGCGAGAGTGGTCCGAGTGGAAATCATAGTGAGAGAAGTGTTAGATCATCCAGAGAAATGAATCGTCCATGAAACGGGGTAAATCATGGTTTTCGCGCATCATGAGGGCAGAAGCAAAAGTTATGTCAGGAGACTGGAATCCATGATGAAGACTTCCGGTTTCTAAAACCGACTGAAAAACATTATGAAGCCCACTAACACAAATTTTTCGAAGATTTTTTACGTGGGACTAGGTCTAACCGGAATATATATGGGGGTGAAATGAAAACCTAAAAACAGAACATGCAGAAACAAATTAAAGATCTCGAATGCTTATAACTCGAACATTTCTTGATAGATCGGAAAAATGTTTGCATCAATTGATAGCAACTATGTCAACGCGTCTATCACAATTGAGGGGCTTAGAATGAAAGGAGTGTAAGTGATTTGATCGATTCCTCTACATCGACTCTCTCCTTGGGTCATAACTTAGATGCAAATACATTCCCAGCTGTATTCACCAACGTGGAAAATAGGTCAGAACCTCATCTATCGGATTCTATAGCAAACTTAAATTGGAAAGTGTTTGCAGTTGAGTTATTAACTAAATAAAAAGTTGATGAAGAGAAATCGATCAAGTCACTTACACTTATTGCATTCTGAGCCCCTCAATTTATAAAATGTTATTTTTCATGAGATAAACAATTGAATGAATGTAAAATGCGAAGCATTATCTAAACGCCCTAACTGCCTAGTTTTGATTGGCCCGATTTACGGTTTCCCCAACACAAACCTTAAAATCAATGTGTCTGGGGAAATCCGCTTTGCAAAGATATGCAAGCCACGAGTTCTTTGTATTCGTTTGTCTTTAGGCAGACCGGAAATGTTTGCTTAAAACGTACTTCTAAACTGAACTGATGTGATTTCAGAAGGAGATTTTTTTTTTCTTTATTATAGTGACTTTCAACACATTTCGGCTGGTTCATCACTTTTACTTCCACTTTTGGAAGAATGTCGGGAGTGAGAATTGAACTCGTGATCTCTGCGTGAGAGGTATGGATGTTACCACTACGCCAGATCGCCTCCTTCAGAAGGAGATGTTAAATACAATGATCGATTGACAATTCTTCCGTTCACATATTTTGGTAGTCCTGAACATCATATCAATCTTTTACGTTACGATCATCAAATTTACTTGTAACGAAGAACATAATCTATTACAATGCATGAATTGATCTTACGTGGCAACTGTTCAAACTTTTAATTTACAAAGCAAATATGTTGAATTCAATTGGATTCGAAAATTGTTTCATTCAATCGATGAATTAATCAATACAATACAAATGCTTACTAAGACAACGGTAGTCCAATGTCAACCTTGCAGCCACTTTTATATTTCATGTTTTTGATTTAGCTGAAACTATGCCAACTTGTTTGGCATTGAGTACGATGCCATTTTACGGTATTAGTTTTTAAATACGATCACGACTAATTTTAGAAAAGGGGCTTAGGCAAAATGGTGTCATTTCAGAAAACAAACTCTAACACCAAAACGAGTTATTTGATCGATTGGTATCTTAGGCGAAGTTATAGATTATAATTTTGTGGTTTTGGAACAAATCGTACGCTGAAAAAAAAATTGTAAGGGGTTATATCTAGGACACGTCCGCATATTTTCGACGTAGAACTACGCAATTATATTATGCAATCCACTTGTTTACCACTTCGAATATTATTTTAGAATGCATCGAAATTTTTGTAATAGATTATGTTCTTCGTTACAAATAAATTTGATGAACGTCCTTTTAAGTTTGATATGATGCCTAGGACTACCAAAATATGCGAACGAAAGAATTGTCAAACGATCATTGTATTTTACATTTCCCTCTGAAATAATTGCACATCTCATGTTTACGTAGTTCTCGAACTGCGAAAGTTCATTCACCTCTAGTATCTAAAATGACGATTTTCCCAGGCTTCTCAGTTTAAAAGTACGTTTTAGGGAAACATATTCCGATCTGCACAACGACAAGCGAGTACAAAAGTATTCAACGCCAAAAAATACCCCTGACTTGCATGCATTTGCAAAGCGGATTCCTCCAAGCACAATCATTCTGAAGTCCGTGTTAGGGAAACACAACCCAGAGGGAAAAAATACCCCCAACTTGCATGTTTTGACAAAGCGGATTTCCCCAGGCACTTTGATTTTGAAGTCCGTGTTAGGGAAACACAGTTAGGTGAGAACAAAAATATCCCCGACCTGCATGTATATTTGCAAAGCGGATTTCCACAGGTACATCGATTTTGAAGTACGTGTTGGGGAAACCGTAAATCGCGCCAATCACAGCTTGGCAGTTAGGGCGTTCAGATAACGCTTGACATTTTACAGTTATACAATTGTTCGTCTCATGAAAAAATAACGTTTTATTGGAACGTTTTTGCCATCCAAGAAGAAGAAGTTTGGTGTCAAAGAACAAATTATAGAGCGGTTAGAAAGCTTTAATTTAATTGATAGAAACAATCAAATTCAATATGAATTTTTAGGATAAAATTAATAATAACGCATTAAAAATGACTAACTTTGAAGTTTTTCACTTCCAAAATGTTATTTAACGGGTGTTAAATAAAAAATGAGAATTTTTTCAATACCTTTCAGTAACTCAAATAAAGAGCGTAAAATTTTCTTTCTCCAAGAAAATTGCTCTTTGGGCTCCCTAGAAACAGTAGGCGTGTTTGGTTTTGCTAGTTTGAATTTAGTCAAAGCAAATATGGCGTCGAAACAGCACGTGCTCCGCGAACGCATTGTACGGTTCTACGAAACGGATTTCCAGCAAGGAAAAAAGTTCACGGTGGCACATTTTAAGGGAGAAAATGTACCTGTCAGTACGGTATATCGTATCCTGGGTTCCCTGAACGTAGAGCGGAAGGTCGGAGGTGGTCGTCCGGTGACGATAATGACGAAGCAGAGGAAGACATCGTTAAAGAAGCTGTTTGACAACAAGGACGCAACCAGCCTGCGTGGAAGGAATCGTCTGCAGGAAGAAGACGAGGTCGCCGGAGTACACGGTGGTGCAGATTGAAACGGTTAAATCACAGTGTCGGTGGATGACCAAAAAATACCGCGGGACGTCTTTCGTTCTGGACGACGAAAGCTATTTTCCGCTGTCCAAAACGCATATTCCAGGAAATGATAATTACTACTCCAGCGACAAGTCATCCACACCGCCTGAAGTGAAATACAATTTCAAGCACAAGTTTGAAAAAAATGGTCATGTTGTACATCGCCATTTCCGACCGGGGCATTTCAAAGCCTTGGTTTAAGTCGAGTGGTCTGGCAATCAACCAACAAATCTATCGAGAAGAGTGCCTCGATAAAATCCTGCTGCCGTTCCTGAACGAGCATCACGCGTATGGGAAGTACGTTGTCTGGCCGGACAAGTCGTCTTCCCATTACGCCAAGAAGACGCTGGCGTATCTTGAGGAGAAAAAGATACCGTTCGTGCCGAAAGATCGTAACCCAACAAACTTGCCCCAGTGCCGCCCAATAGAGGATTTCTTTGGCTCACTCAGTGCCCTAGTGTATAAAAACAATTGGAGGGCCAAGGACACGAAGCAACTGACTACAAGAATCCGGAATTGTATCCGGAAAATGGACGTTCTTGTGAGAGCATCGCGACAAAGTTGCGCCGAACAGCAGACCACGGCCCTTACTCAAACATTCACTGACATTTTTTTGAAGAAAATACATTATGTTATTGATAAAAAATACTGAAATCGATGAAAAAAAAAATGTTATATGTGATTGAAAAAATTCTCATTTTTTATTAAACACCCGTTAAATCCACTAATTTAGATGTTTCACAACCATATTCTGTACTAACTTTCCTCTTCTTTCTAATGGAAGCAACAGAATCGTGTTCTGTAGCGCACTTTTTAATGTAGCGCCAGTTTAGGGCAACAGAGTCTGAAACAAACAAAAAGTTCTATAACTCTGTCAATGTTGAAATTCGAACATATGCGTAGAAGGACTTTTTCATCAAATATGATCCTTTATCACCTCCCGAATGAATTCGGATTTTTTGTATGAGTAAGGTATTTTATGACTTTAAGGGGATGAATCAAAATTTAAATTCTTCTTTTATATTCAAAAACCAAAAATTCATACATAAAAAACGATTAGAAAAAAAATTTTGACTCAATTATATACAGGATTCAATTATATACAGTGAAAATAAATCCGAAACTGTATATAATCGAGTCCGCCTTGTATATGATCGAATCATATATAATCGAGTATGTATATAATCGGGTCGTACCTATATTTGCAATTCTCAAGTCGATGAATATTTTTATTGTTTAATGAACGATATAACTTAAGAGGGTCGGTTTAGAATTAGAGTACAGGTCGGAATCGATTATATACAGACTCGATTATATGTGATTCGATTATATACAATTTTGGACTACAGTTATACAGTTTATATATATACATATACATATACAGTTTGAAAAAAAATATTTTTTTATAGTTCAAATATGACTTATTTCATTAAATAACGTAACCTTTCAACGTTAAGGTGAAATTTAAGTGGCTTTTATAAGTGGAGTGAGGTTAAAAATCGCGATTTTTGAAGATTTTGCATGAATTTTCAGCAGGAATTGTTTATATCGATATTAAGAAATTAAGAAAGATAGCAGTTGGGCGTCTAAGAACAAATTGTAGAGTGGTTTGAGAGCTTTAATTTTATTGGTAGAAGAATCAAGTCTAATATGAATTTTTAGGACAAAATTAATAATTACGCACCGTGGAGGCGATCTGGCGTAGTGGTAACATCTATGCCTAAAGGTCACGAAATCAATTCTCACTCCCGACATTCTTCCAAAAATGGAAGTAAAAGTGACGAACCAGCCAAATGAGTTGAAAGTCACTATAATACAGATAAAAAAAAATTTAAAAAAATAATTACGCATTAAAAATTACAAATTTTTAAATTTTTCTCTTCCAAATTGTTATACAGCGTACTTTTTAGTGTAGAGCCAGTTTGAGGTAACAGTGTCCGAAACAAGAAAAAAAGTACTATAACTCTGTCATTTTTGAAATTCGAACATATGCGTAGAAGGATTTTTCCATCAAATATGATCATCTATCACCTCCTGAGAGATTCTGGAAAAAAATATTTTTTTCATGTGAGAAAGGTGTTTTCTGACTTTAAGGGGATGAATTAAAAATTGAATTCTTCTTTTATATTCAATAAACTAAATATATATGCATAAAAAACAAATAAAAAAGATATTTAGTTTTGACTCGATTATATACGGTGAATAGAAATCAGAGACTGTATATAATCGAGTCTGCGCTGTATAAGTTTTGTTACAACGAAGCCCAAACTATCCATTTAATTAGAACCCTTTCCATACCTTACGGTCATAAGAGTTGGAATAGCTACCTAAATCCACGACACAAAGCTAGATGATGCATAACCTGACAGGGGGAACATATTTTCTATCCACCCCATCCGTGGAAAATCAAAATAAGCCGCTTCGTCCACTCTGCTCGTTATAATCAACAACAGAGAATGAGTGCCCTACCACAATCCACTCAGAGCGGACGAAAACCACGCGGTCGATCCCGCGAGTTCCCATCGTCCGGAGGTAAAACTTCAAATTTAATTCATTCCCAAATCAACCGATCAGTCGTTTCGCGACAGCATAACAAAACGCAAGCATAATTTTTCGGCGGACCGTTACTGCGCTGCTGATAGTGCAGTAGTCACGCGTGTCACCTTCTGGTGGGTTTCAGTTGCGGGTCTTAAGCGTAGAAAACATTAGCACATCGAAGTTTTGGATAGTGCGAGAGCTTCGTAATTGACGATCGATTCAACATCAGGCCTTCGGAAGTCCTATCGCGAAGTCGTGGTGAGAAGTGGAAGTACAGCAAACAGAAAACCACCATCAAAACATACAATACAAGAGAGAAGTCGTGAAAAGCAAGAATCCAAAAGTTCAAGACGTGTAGTGTTTTAGAGGGCCCCGAAAGGCCAGGCCACATTCGCCACACACAAGACAAGACCGAGCAGCGCGCGCGATCGCGGCCAAGAAAAAGAAGCTTATTAATATATTAATTTCTTTTTGATTGATATGTTGTGTGTTGAATGAAAACATAAAATCGTGAAAGAAAGAAAAAGCCCGTGGGGTCGGAAGACAAGATTTCGCGTTGGAGGAGTTGTACGGAACGACACGGCAAAGACGTGCTGTGTGTATGTGTGTGTGTGTGCTTATGCGGTGTGTGACCAAAAACGGTGTGCGATCTGTGTGCGGGGTCCTCCTCGATTTGTTGATACCTCCGGGATTCGACTGGTGTGCAAAGTGGTGTGTCGAAAAAGATTTACCCGACCGCGGAGCCCTGTAGAAAACGAGGAATAAATACAACACCAGGAATACTTCGGTGGGCGAGTTTTGCGCGAACACCAAAAGAGTATCAAAACGCTGGCTGGATCCACATCCACAGCGAGGACGATGCTCGAGTGAAGAGGGGTGAAACACGTTTCATTTAATTTGGAACCACGTTAACAGAGAGCGAAAAAAATTGATTTCGGTCAAGTTCAAAGTGTTTTTGTTTTCTTCGGTTTTCAACGTTTACGCAAATACATGGACCCTGCCAAATCGGAACAAGTTTATAAAATTATCTATAACATTGATTCGCAGAGAGTGAAAAAAAAAACTTTAAAGGAAATTAAGTGGACCAACCCCGATCGGAAGGAAGTTTGTGGCTTTTGATGTGATGTGACGATTTTGGTGACAGCAAGAAACACAACGATAGAAAATACCGTTTTGTTGCTCATCTATATTTCCAGTTATAATCGATGCTTTTCTTGTTTGAAGTGATCTCTGACACACAATTGCTGTAGAAGTTCAGAAGAGGTAATTATTATATTCTGGTTAACTGAAATTAGTCTGACATCATTCCAAGTAATATCGATTCTACAAAAAAGTGGTTCTCGTTTTGATTCAGACTGTGAGGAAATGTCGTACCTCACCCACTGTCACGCCATTTTAGTACAATCCAACATATAAGTAATGTTGCCCCCCCCAAAAAAAAGAAACCTGCCAAAATCGTGCCGCTAAAACAACGAAAAGCAACAGTTATTTCTCGCGGGTGCCGCCTAAACGTCTTAAATCGGCAAATCGTGCGTGTACATTTTCGTGGACAAGAGCACCCTTCGGCAGTAAACATAGTCATGAATGGACAAATGAATGAAACAACATGCCCGCAGGATATGTGCCGGTCACATCGGATGAAGCTGTTTGTGCAGAAAATGAAAGTTTTTCTAGCACCACCACTCAGCGGTTCGCGAATCTACCAATCATCGCTGGGAAATGGCTTATTGGGCATTGGCGCTCGAGAACTCTGGGAATATGTATATTTCTGTTTCGTTTCGACAAAAAAAAAATTTTTTTTTTCAAAATTAATGCATTCTGCAATAGTCTTTCGGAAACAAGTTAGAACTATCCTGTCAAAAAAAATCTGTCAAATTTGCTTTTGTCGACACATCTTGAATTATTCTTTGCATTCTTTGTTGGCAGCTTTAACCCTTTGCGGTCGGAATTATTTTCACTTGAAGTAGCAGTGATGTATAACTTTGTGAGATTATATGCAGAATATGTACAATTGGGTGCCAATGAAAATGGTCATCTCGAATTTCAAAAAGTAACCCCACAAATAATAATATAGTTATCTCGATTTTCATTCGGAATTTGCTACGAAATGTTGATTTGCACGATAATATACCCTATGCAAAATATTAGCTCATTCGGACTTCATTTACTGGTGTCACAAACCTTAAATTTTTTTTTAAACGAAAAATCACCGTAAATCGAGGTTTCAAACTTTTTTTTTGATGCCAAATGTCTTAAAATTGCATTACTTGTCGTGATTTACAGTTATCTCGATTTTTTTTTGTAATAAAATGTTTTTTGGCACTTGGTCGTTTTTCCGCCTGAAAAATTGATTCTTGAAAAAACATTTTTTTTAGAAAACTGTAAATCGCAACGTCTCGTGCAATTTTAAGACATTTGGCATCAATTTTTTTTAAAACCCCCGATTTCCGGTGATTTTTCGGTTTTTAAAAAACTCAAATTTTAACGTTTGTGACACCAGTAAATGAAGTCCGAATGAGCTAATATTTTGCATAGGGTATATTATCGTGCAAATCAACATTTCGTAGCAAGTTCCGAATGGAAAATCGAAATAACTATTTTATTGGCACCCAAAACCATACTTTTCGTTTCGTATTCCGAGAATAAGTCCCAGAGTACCGATTTTTGACAAAACAAAATTTCAAGATGACATGAGATGAAACTTTGACCGCTTTGCGCCACTCTCCCTTGAGTCCGATTGAGCTGAAATTTGGCATAGAGTGATTTTTTCGAGGTGGTGAAAATTTTGTATAGGGTAGCTATTTGAAATTTTGAGGTCGAATTTTTCCCATACGTTCATGTGCACCCTAATGTACAACTTGTGAGATTATGATAGATGAACAAAATTTGTTTAATTTTATGTAAACTTCAGATAACTATTTTCTAAACAATGTGTTTTAATGTAAATGTAAATTATTATGATTTATCACAGTTTTATGAGGTTCTTAGCCGACCCGGCAAACTTCGTCCGTCGATGATGAGTTGCTTCGAACGATGAGTGCTATTGCGGTCTATTTGCATTTTATATGCAAACAAAACGTTTTTTCCTACTTTTTTCGATTTTTTTTAAATAGTAAAATTTAAAAAATATAATTCAGAAATTCGACAGGAAAGTAGTCACATTTTGTAAAACATCTGGAAATAAATCATATATATTTTTATTTTATTATTTGGTAACTGTCAGTCCCAGTCAGTCAGCGCTTTTCTACCGAAAAGCTCAACGTCGGCCCCCAGGGACCGACACTGGGCCTAACGTGTTAAATATGAATTAAAGTATTACTGAATCTCCTAAATCCTAAATCTCAGTTTTTTCAAGTGCTTCAATTTTTGATTTTGATTTTTTTTTTTTGATAATTTTTCTTGATACACCGTAGTGAGATGCACTTTTTTTTCAAAGCTTTTTCAAGCTTTTTAGGATGGCGTAAAAATAAACGAAAAAGTAAGTTTTTCACTATAGATCCTATGTTAATCCACATAGGGGTTAAAAAACAGCTAATATTTAATATCCTATACAATATTTGCCATAAAGCTGGTGATTTGGTTTGGGGGCATTTTTTACTCCCTTACCCGGCCAGGCCCTTTGTAGTATCAGTTCTTTACAATCATGTGGGGACACGTCAAAAACCGTATTGTGATAGTTGGGCTCGAAAAATGTGGCATGGTTAATGGTGATGTCTATCGCACTTTGCAACCACTTGGAATCACCCGCAATTTCGTGTATCGTGCTGGTTAGAGGCCATGGTTTGTTGCAATTCACACAAAATTGTCTAGTCCCAATGAAAACCAGATATGGCTCAACTTGATCATCCCCGATTATATCTTTTATATTGTCCCGCAGCATCCAAAGTCATACGTGTGTGAATGTTGAATAAAATATAAATATAAATAATATTTTTCAATCGAATTTGACTTTGTGCATAGATTATGTTAACGTTACGTAACATTTTCAACGAATTTAAACAGATTTAAACAGAGGCTATTTTCCAACAACGAGAAGAAGAACAACGTATAATGTGAGTGCAAAGATGTCCAATAAAATCTGTTATGATGTTCCACGATGGAATCTCAATCTGAACAGATTGATTGATCATAGAGTAGCACATCCGTAGTACGCGACTCGTATCGCTGGGATAGATTCAACTGGAAGCAATTCGGTCGGCACAATCTCTTTGAACTCAGACACACTTGGTTCCAATTACATAAGATCGACCATGGGATCGGGAACAGGGCATGGCTTTAACAAGTACGTGGGAAGGGTAACATTCGGCGGTGTTGAATTCTGTAATCATAGCACTGGGCGGAGTTGTGCTGTCTGTGTAGTCGATGGGTGGAGCGTTCCTGTTGAAATCAGTGTGTAATTTTGTTCGTCGGCATGTAGATTTGTAACTGATGACCAGAAGCATGACATGTCATCTTTAAATCTTTCATATTAACTTATCTCGAGACGACTGACTGACTGACAGATTAGCTAAGTCGTGGCAAGTGTAATTGTCCAACTTCTCGCCATCCTATTAGGTGTGTAACTTGATTCGTTCCATTTTTTTTTGCATGAGAAACACATTATATGATTTTTAAATTATTCAAAGTATTGACCATCACTAGCCACTACTCTTTCCAATTGCCAGAAAAAAATTACGGATTCCGTCGCAAAAGAATCGTTCAGCCAAGACCTTGGCCCTTCAATTACCATTCGTTTCGATCGATGCAGAACACTTTGAGTGGAATTTCAGTATTTCAGAACAGGGTATCCAAAGTTCGATGGATTCACTTTTGGCTTCAAAAGATGAACGCTTTTTTCGCGACGGAATCCGTTAATTTTTCTGGAAATTGGAAAAAGGCGTGGCTAGCGATGGCCAATACTTCGAATAATTTAAAAATTTTATAATGCGTTTCCTAGGAGGCGGGTGAACCAGAATTTTCCATCCGCTATTTTTCAAATAGTTTTTAGATCGAACAGCAACATGAAGCCTTTTGATACCACCGAATGCAGAGCATTACTTTGGCACCGAGGATATTTGGCTTCGGCTTTGGTGATCTTGTTTAGTCGGGCTTTACATGCGGACTTTTGCTTTCAGTGTTGTCTCGTTGTCTGTTTTTCATCCCCATTTTATCGAGTAGTTTCTCTAGTTCTTCGACTTCGAACTTTTCCTGGTTGACCGCTTTCCGTCTTCAACACTAGAATCACCACTTTGAAATCGTCCAAACTATTTCCGACAAAATCTATCCGAAGGTGCAGAATCGTCATGAATTTCCACGAGAATTCGTCTCACTTCAGCTGAACTTTTCTTCCAGTGAAAACTATGGGTTGATTGTACCCATGAGGATTAAATTTAATTCTCGGGAAAGCCTTAAATTTTATTTTCAATGTACTTTTTTCAATTCATGTGTAATGTTCTATTTATTTAAAAAAATTGATGGGTCTGGACCAAGGGGCATGGACGGGAACTTGATGTAGGACTGCCTGGAATCTGTCTGAAATTTTTATTCCTTCGATACACCTAATGGAGGTTCTGGAAAAGCAGTTTCTTATACTATCTTATATCCATTAAACGGGTAGAATGAGGTAGAATACGGAACCACATTCCAACTTGGACACGAGTAACTCGACACTATTTGTTTTTTTTATATCGATGTTCCAAAATGTGCACAAAGTACATATCACTACCACATTTTTCTTCTATTTATTTAATTATTCAATTATATACAAGGAGTCATTTATGAGTGCATTTTTGAACACAAGTCTAAGTAGCTTAAATCTACATAGATATAAACGTAAGTTTAATAAAAGTTAACCACAGAAATACATTATGGATAAAAATAGAATTTTCTACTACGTTGCCACGTTGTCCGGAACATTGTTGGTAGATAACCTACACGATAAAAACGCGAATTTGGTAAGAACTGATTGGACAACAATCTGAACATGAATCTAATAAAATCTCTATCAACGTATAACCTTTTAAGTCAAGCTCTCGTCGAATATTCGGGGAGAATAAAGTGAAACCATCCAGGATCATCTCCGAAATAATTCCAAGATAATTGATTCTTCCAACTAATAAATGCCCATTATCGGCAAATGGAGAATCTATATATATACAGCCATTCCATGCCAAACCGATATAGTGGTTCTCAGATTTTCGTGGAAAGTGGTAGTTTTGTTCTTTATCGCAAAACATTAGACCCGTATTTTTTTATTTTTTCAGTAGGGTGACCATTTCCATTTTAGGGTTGTCCGAAAAATCAACTGTTTCCTCTTTTTTCAAAAATGACTTTTTTTAAAATCCCATAACTTTTGAACTACTAGACCGATTCAGATGATCGACAATTCAAATTAAAGCCAATAAGCTGGTCTTGTTTGAAAAAATATTACATTTGAATAAAAAAGATTTTGTTTTCGTAATTATTGATTATATTTGTTTTCTATAGCTTACATCCTTTCAGGACCAATTGCGCCATATTTTTTTTATATTTGTTCCTGAAAGCTGAGGTTTTTTTACATAATATATCCGAATACCAGAGAGGTGTTATTTTTCGTTTTTATGTTATGATTTTTCAATGTTAACATGTTTTCAGTTTTCGTTCAATATTTCTATTCGACTAGACTGGATGTATGTAACTATAATCCAATTAATTGGCAAGTGTGTTATTTTTTCAAGAAAGGCTAGCTAGTAGGCTTTAATTTGATATATCGACCATCTAAATCGGTCCAGTGGTTCAAAAGTAATAAATTTGAAAAAAAAAGCCATTTTCGGGAAAAAAGGGAAAAATGATTTTTTTAACCATCGGGTAACTTTGAAAAATCCAAACTCAAAAACGAAAAGAAAACGCCTCACTGATTTCGAGATATGTTATGTGAAAAACCTTCAGCTTTCCAGAAAAATATAAAAAATATAGCGCCTTTGGTCCCGAGACCATGAAAACTATAAATATCAAATACAATCAATAATGACAAAACTAAAACCAGAAATTCGCAAGCATAGCAGTAGAATGACTAGCTTATAAGCTTTAATTTGATATGTCGACCATCTAAATCGGTTCAGTAGTTCACAAGTTATAAATTTTTGAAAAATGTCATTTTTGGAAAAAAGGGGAACAATTCGGGGAAGCCATACAAACGAAGCACAAATTTCTGCATTATTCGAGAATTAATCAAGCAAATGAAACCAATACCCATACAAATGAAACACAAATTTCTGCATTACTCGAGAATTAATCAAGCAAATAAAACCAAATTTGGCATGTAACGTAATGGAGAAAAATGTTATTTACCAGTGTTTGAAAAATCTTGAACGAGAATTGTGTCTGAAAATAATCTGATATTATAATGTCGAGTTTTGGTAGAAGTACTGTGTATTCGAGAATCAGGCCCTTCATATCAAAAAATGTAAGGGATTGTATCTAGGACACGTTCGCATATTTTCGACTCAGAACTACGCAATTTTATTATGTAATCCACTGGTTTACCACTTCGAATATTATTTTAGAATGCATCGAAATTTTTGTAATAGATTGTGTTCTTCGTTACAAATAAATTTGATGGACGTCCTTTTACGTTTGATATGATGCATAGGACTACCAAAATATGTGAACGGAAGAATTGTCAAACGATCATTGTATTTCACATTTCCCTCTGAATATGTTGCACATCTTGTGTTTACGTAGTTCTCGAATCGCGAAAGTTCATTCGCCTGAAATGACGATTTTTCGATCTTCTCAGTTTAAAAGTACGTTTTAAGGAAACATACTCCGGCCTGCACAACGACAAGCGAGTACAACAGTACTCAATACCAAAAAATACTCACGGCTTGCATGTATTTGCAAAGCGGATTCCCCCAGGGACATTAATTTTGAAATCCGTGTTATGGAAACACAGCTCGGTGGAAATAAAAATACCCCCTACTTGCATGTATATTTGAAAAGAGGATTTCCACAGGTACATCGATTTTGAAGTCTGTGTTGGGGAAACCGTAAATCGGGCCAATCAAAGCTTGACAGTTAGGGCGTTTAGATAACGCTTGACAATTTACAGTTATTCAATTGTACATCTCATGAAAAATAACATTGTATTAATTGTGATAGACGCGTAGAAATATTTCCTATCAATTGATGCAAACATCTTTCCGATCTATTAAGAAATGTTTGATTTATAAGCATTCGAAATACGGGTAGGATTAGCACACATTTCGGCAGAACAAATGTATGGGAAAAGACAAATTCTTCCAGTTGTTATGAATTTAAACCGTTTAAAGATTAGCGAATTGTAATGTACTGCATATCAAACAAACCTTAGAGAATTTCCGATTCGATTGGTATGCAAATCATGAGAATTCGTTCACAGTGAAAATAGTTTTTAATGTTAACTTTATTTCATAAAAACGTTACCTGTTTTCTGATTTGGCACCCTTCCTGAAAGACGTAGTTCTACGTCAAAAAATACGGGTGAGTAATGTCGTGGACATAACCGGAGAGACGTGGGACCTTCTCACTTCCTTCCTCCACTTTTCATTCGGCGAAAATATCTTAATGCCGAATGGACACCATCGCTGCCGCCGGTAACTGGTTGCTAGTTGACTGATTGTCGAATTGTAATTGATACTAAAAATTTAAACCACAGAACGGACAATGTATGCATCTGTTACTCTCGATGCAACATATTTTATTTCTATTTCCCAGGTACATTGATTTTGTAGTCCGTGTTAGGGAAACACAGCTCGGTGAGAACAAAAATACCCCCTACTTGCATGTATATTTGAAAAGAGGATTCCCCCAAGCACATTAATTTTGAAGTTTTTGTAAATCGGGTCAATCAAAACTTCGCAGTTAGATCAATCAGATAACGCTTTACATTTTACAGTTATTCAACTGTTTATCTCATGAAAAATAACATTTTATTAATAGTGATAGACGCGTAGAAATATGTCCTATCAATTCATGCACACATCTTTCCGATCTATTAAGAAATGTTCGATTTATAAGCATTCGAAATATGGGTAGGATTAACACACAAATCGGCAGAACAAATGTATGGAAAAAGGGAAATTTTTCCAGTTTTTATGAATTTAAACCGTTTAGAGATTAGCGAATTGTAATGTACAGCATATCAAACAAATCTTATAGAATTTCCGATTCGATTGGTATGCAAGTCATGAGAATTCGTTCACAGTGAAAATAGTTATTAAGGTTAACTTTATTTCATGAAAACGTGACCTGTTTTCTGATTTGGCACCCTTCCTGAAAGACGTAGTTCTACGTCAAAAATTAACAGATTTTACAATAATCAGTTCCGGAGTTCTATTGGTAGCGATTAGCAGATGTTATCTTAGTGTCATACCGACATAGTGTCAACCGAAACACATTTAATGCGCACACACATAAAACATACTTATCCAAATTTACCGGTCGATTCAAACCAACAGCGACACGCCTAGCTGTGGTCCTGCCTAGAGCAAATTATCTTCTTATCTTCTTTTTTTTTTTGGTACACTCGTGCCTCGCCGTATTTCGCTAATCATGCGTGGTCCCCAGTAACATCCAACCGTCCATAAACATTTATAGCGGACCTATGGATCATCGGAGCATTCGACTAGGAGGGAGCCCGGGAGAGGAGACTCATGCTAAAACGCTTTTGTTGTGACGCTTGGCGATGATGTTTGCACGATCATAAATCAAGTTAATGCGTCGCCAGCCCTGCTGTCCCTCTCCCATCCTACGAGAGCCCGAATCGTTTCGCGAGATGCGAAGCTAGCGTTGGAGCCGAATGGGAAATCACGCTGCAACAAGATCTTTTGCTTAGATCAGCCAGACTTGGTGGCGGAAATTTGGACACTGTCTGATGGTTGATGGTTGAGGCGTTTTTTGCGCATGTTACCTTTGCTGCACATTGGGGGGAAAAAGTTCCTTGCGACGCTTGACGCGCTGCTACACTGTACGGATAATTCGGTGTGGTCAGTTAAATGATTTAACAACTTTCGCTCCAGACGCTTGCAGGGGGCTTCGAGCGATGCGAACATTTGGCGTGCGATTTCCTGTCCCGGTGGTACCTAACGCGGGGTTCAAATTTAATTGGCATTGGTGGTGTTTGATTGATAAACTATCCTCTGGTTCAAACGCCACATCAAGTGATGCGCTTGACAATGGACGTGAATTATGGGAAAAAGTGTCATCGACCTTCCGATTTTTTATGACTATACTTTTTTTTAATGACTATAGGCTGACCAAATAGTTCAGGAATAAAAACGGGACACATAAGCCATGAAAACTTTTATATCATAATCTAGGGTGTACAACTTAAATCGTTCCATTTTTTGCATGAAAAACATAATAATTTGAATAATAAAATGAATTAAAATTTTTCCTAATTGCTCTCCGCGATTGACCTGAACCAGCGAATTTGCGCAACGAACACACTGAATGACCCTTGGGATTCGCAAATCATTCTCATTATGCAAGTTTAGGTGATTCGAGCTTCAAATAGTCAATAACGACGCTGGCCACGTCTTTAAAGTCACCAGGGGAAGGGATGGAATGTTAGTATGATATTTACGATCAGAAGGGTCGCCTCTATGCGTGGATCACTTGCGATTATCATAAAAGGACAAATTGTT
This sequence comes from Toxorhynchites rutilus septentrionalis, assembly GCF_029784135.1. NCBI lineage: Eukaryota > Metazoa > Arthropoda > Insecta > Diptera > Culicidae > Toxorhynchites > Toxorhynchites rutilus. The sequence goes on from NC_073746.1 coordinate 166,915,364, forward strand.
AGTGAAAATGGGTGGGAAGACTAAAGATTCACTATGGCGAGTGATGTGATTCTGAAAATGCGAACTCTCAACTATTCGGTGAAACGAGATTTCGAAAATAGTATATGGTAACCCGAGAAGGTCGCCGAGAAACTTCAATATCCTCGAATAGACGATATATCTTTCAACAGAGGGAGTTTCTGACTAAGGGGTTTATCCATTTTTTATCCATTTTCATGGATAACATCCATTTCAATCACCCTTCTTAGGGCCTTTGGACCCTCTGCTCTGGTTCTCACTAATATATGGTTCTTTTTGGTACATTCTACTATAGAGATCCGTCATTCGCAGGCGGAATTGCGGAAGAAGCGTTCATGTTCTGAATCACCCTTCTTAGGGCCTTTGGACCCTCCGCTCTGGTTCTCACTAATATAAGGTTCTTTTTGGTATATTCTACTATAGAGATCTGTCATTCGCAGGCGGAATTGCGGAAGAAGCGTTCATGTTCTGAATCCAAGAACCAGCCAATTTTTTACGTCTTTGATTTCTATATGGGGGGGTCACTCTACGAAAAATGTAACGTTTATTAAGAGTTTTAAATGCATAATACGCAGAATCGTTCTTACAATATATGTTATAATATATACCAATAGACGACAAATTTATCCAGCATGTTTATCGCCTGAGACATCAACAGTGGAAATAACAAAACAAGTGAGCAATTGACCAAATAAAAGATTTGTGTTTTGCGAGCGGATGCGAAGATAAATCATGTATTATGCATTCTTTCTTTCTACTTCGTTCCCATGGATCCCACACAAAAATGTGTGCAATAATTCGTGTAACATGTTGAAGTAATCAGAGTAATCAGCAATATTTCATCAAAGCAACGAGGAAAGTACCACCCTTACAGTGATCGTTCGTTGATTGGACCGGAAAATCAATACAATTATCGAATTTTACTCGCTAACTGGACTGCAAAACAGCAAAGGCAATACTTCAAATTGAAGATGGCATCTATTGTTGATACATAACTGCTTTGCAGCCCAGTTAACGTACGTCCTGTTATAGATGAGTTCAGTTGAAGATTGTCCAGTTAGCGAATGTCTTCTGTATATGACCGGGTGACGAACATCTTACGGTGAGTTTAGACTAGAGATATATATTCATGTGAAAAAATATGACGAGAGTTATAGAAATCGCATCAACCGTTTACATTAGCGCGAACTTATATAATGAATTAATTCATGTTTTAAGGTGAATTCATTTACCTTCATATTGAATGTTAGCAATCACGATATTTTTTTTTATCGATACACATATACTTCATCTACCATTCCACCCTGTTATGCGTCACTCTGATATTCATTAATCTTTTACAGTTAGACAGTAGAACTTCCTGCCAGAAGCTAATTTTCTTTTTTGTTCGTTACAACCCGTTTGAAATTTATGAATACATATAACGAACATATAATTTTCAGGGCTACTATTTGACGTTTCAAAAACTAACAGATTTCTGAACAATAAAAAGAATTACATTTGAAAAAATATCTGTTCTGAACAATCATAGTCCTACGTCAAACTTCCGTCCGTGCCCCTAGGTTCAGACCCTTCTACTTTCTATACCGTGTTCTGACGTAAAGCGTATTCCACTCAATGCGTTATGCATCCATTGAAACAAATGGTAGTCGGAAAGGGCAAGGTCTGGGCTATGAAGCGGGTGAACCAGAATTTCCCACCCACTATTTTCCAAACAGTTTTTAACATGAACAGTAACATGTGGCCGAGCGTTGTAATGATGGAATATTATCGACTCGTGTCTGGTTGCATAATCTTGACGTTTTATGCAATAGCTCGTTTTAAACGGATAAACGGATCCGGACACTTTTTGATTTTAACACCAAAATTATCTCTTTTAAACTTTTTTTGCACTTTTCTTCCAACTGAAACAGAAAATCTATCTTCCCGCAAGTGGTACTTATTTGCAACGAAACTCGGCATTTTCACGCAGTAAAAATTGAACTAGTTGTACAAAACTCAATAACTTGTAAACAATATTTGGTTGACAGATGTCGACACTTCACGATTCCGCAAAAATCATCTGTCACCGTCGACTATTTATAGCAATACCAAATACCGTAAAAATACCAAACAATCAAACATTTCTGGATGTACTTTACTAATGCTGCTTTGAAATAGTTTTAAGAAATTTTGCACCTTATTAGTTAAAAACATTTCTTCCCTTTCATGTCGAAGGATTCTAATAAAATAATCCAACTTAATAGCAATTTCTGCAACATTGTCTGAAAAAGGTCAAGTTATATTTGAAAGGACACTAACGATCTGGGGTGAAAAGTAACCGTAATTTGAGACCCTGGACCCTGGAGACCTGGAAAGGTAATCGATCAAAAATGCTGAGAATCCTTTCGATAGAAAGTTCGAGGAAAAGGAATAGGGCGTTACTATGCTCAAACAATTTTGCATAATGTTCACCGTTGAAGTCCCAAAAACACTTCGATTAACAGACAAACTCCTTCCCTGCGAACACTCTGAGCAAAGGTTAAATCCAAATTAAATTCAATAAATTCATTCGAATGAAAAATATTGATAGTAATGATAAAAATATATATATATATATATATATATATATATATATATATATATATATATTTATATTCAAATACGGTACAGATTGGTAAAAAGACGGGACAATCAAAAATGGTTTAAAAAACGGTACTGTCCCGTTGAAAACAGTACGTTTGGTCAGCCTAACTATACACTATGATTCATAACTGAATATCCACTTATTTTTTATTTGTTGTTTTGAATTTTTAGCTACCGTAAAAGCGGCTAACTTTGATAGTGCGGGTAACATTGATAGCGCATGATGACCTGCAAATAACTACCTATCACATTATTCTCGTTATATTTACTATAGCACATATGTTACCATTTCATAAATGAGGTGATATTCTATGTATACAGCTATGATTTTGTGCTGTTTGCGTCGTTTATTTATCAAGAAAGTAAATAAACATTTTTACTGATTTTTGAGCTATCTTAAAAGCCATTAAAACAATCAAATATTTCTCATATAACTAACCCAGGGAGCTATAATTCAATATAGATTTTTTAATGTTGGTATACTGCTCTCAATATTTTCTCAAATATTCATTCATATAAATGTCAATATGTGCATTAAATTTGCATTTTTCTAAGAAACATCCAATATTTCAAAAATCGGATCATGGTTTGTTCATTCAGGTTGCTCCACTGATAAGATTCAGACTACCTTCGACAGAATGAGCAAACTACCATACCCACGCATTGTTTGTAAACAAACCAACGAGTTCCTCCTGCGGTGCATATTCGTGATTTTTTAACAAAGTTATTATTTGTTTTCTGATAACTGTAGTGCCGTCTAAACCGTCTAAAATGTCGCGAGAGAATGAGAAAAGAACCTATACAGACTACACACCCGTGCAGAAAAAAGGAGCATCTATATATGCGGCTTCATGGAGCTTCGGCATACCATACGGTACGTTGTACCATAAGGCGCACGGACTACATGACAATAAACCAGGTTCCCCTAACGTTCTAACCGATGCACAAGAAAAGGATTTTGCTGATACCGTTCGTGTGGCCGGAATCTGGGGACTCCCTCTGACTGCGGATTGCATTAAGAAGCTCGTCAAGCAATTCCTCGATCACAACAAGATGAACACCAAACTGAAGAACAATTCTCCCAGAAAAGATAGGGTTAACTCATTCCTAAAACGGCACAACTTAGTATCGCGCTTGTCCCAGAACATCAACGAAGTCGTGCCAAAGTTGATCCACGAACGATCAATAAATACTTTGACAATCTGGCGACAACCGTGGATGATGTTCCGTCAGAAAACATGATAAATTACGACGAAACCAACTTTAGCGATGATCCGGGATCGACAAAAGTCGTAGTGCAAAGAGGACAAAAACACGTCGACAGGGTTATGGACCATTCCAAATGTTCATTTTCTGTGATGTTTGCGGGAGCAGGCAATGGAAAAGTGCTGCCACCATACGTTGTTTATGCAGCTCTCCACCTGTATCCAACGTGGACCGAGGGAGGACCAAAAGGTTGTAGATACAACCGCACAAAATCTCTTAATATGTGTAGAATTGGTAGAAATTCCTTTTTTCTAATTTTAATTCATTTCTAGGCTGGTTCGACTCTGTTGTGTTCGAGGACTGGTTCTTCACGGTAGCACTACCATACTTCAAGGGACTTCACAACGACAAAAAACGTATCATCATCGGCGACAATGTTGCTTCACACCTGAGCTTCCGGGTTCTACAAAGCTGCATTGCCAACAACATCAGCTTCGTTCTGCTGCCGCCTAACTCTACACACCTATGCCAGCCCCTTGATGTAGTCTATTCTGGACCGTTGAAAAAGGCATGGAGAGATACATTGAGCGACTGGAAGAAAAAGAACAAAGAGTGTGTTCCTAAACACATCTTTCCTCGACTTTTGAAGAAGGCTTTGGAGAAAATTCAGGCAAACAGCGCAAATAATATGAAAGCTGGGTTTAAAGCATCTGGAATTCATCCATTGAACAAAAATGCAGTCCTCAAGATTCTTCCTAGCAGCGGAGATGAGTCTAATACTGGAGAAACTGCAGCTAACTCATCCTTCTCAGAACAGCTAGGATTATGCTGAAAGAAGAGCGGTTCGGATTGATGTTCAGCCAGGTTCCCGTATCAGCGGAGAGCAAGTTCAGCAGTTGGTGGTCAAAAAACTGAAAGTTGAAACTGCGCCCGAAGTCGAAGATTATGCCCATGCTAATTAAGTGCGTCACCCGAATGCTAAAGGCAAAGCAAAGACCAAATCTACCAGCAAAGTGCCGAAGCTTGCAACTCGTAACCGTCGTCCGTTGAAAGATCTAACGAACAGGAAGGAATAAGGAACCGTCTCTCTGCAACCTTGAACGGATTGAAAATCAAATAAATGTTTCATAGCCGAATCAGGCTGCCAAAGATATCAAGAAGTATCGTGACAAATTAACAGGATCACGCAAAACCTGAATATGTTTGATTTAATTACTATACCTACCATAAATTCTTCAAGAAATACTCTTTTAAAATAAACGTTGAATTGGCTTTTTGTAAACTTCTTTTTGTTTTTAATTTGTTGAATAAAAATTAGAGCAATGCTCGTTTCTTTATATTTGGTGTTTTACTTGAACCATTTCCACCTCATCCTGAACTGCCCACGTGGAATGTAGACGTCTCCTTAGGAAAAGCCTGCCTACTTCTATACAAATTTTCGGTTTATGAGAGAGAAGGAAATTGGCAAATGTCTGTCAAAAAGTGGAGAAAACCTAAAATCACAAAATAATTTTTTTATATATATTTGGGACTGTTCATACTTTACGTAAAGGACCACATTCCACGTGGCCAGTCAAGTGGGAAAGAGGAGTTTGCAAATGTCCACAATTCATAAAAAGTGTTTTATGATATAACTAGAAGACTGTCGACAAGAGGGATAGGAATTCAAAGTTTTCTAACCACGTGGAATGTGGATGACCAAACGAAAAATATGGGATCACCCACGAAAAATATGTCCACATGGTTTATGAACAGCCCTTTTATGAAACTTTACCTCAATATAATCTATCGTAATAAAAATAGTGATTTTTTCTAATATTATCCTTTATTATTTCAGCATTATCAAAGTTACCCGAAAACAGAAAACTGACCATTGATTACAAAACAAAATCAATAGCAAACTTGAAACAATACGGATGGGTTTTGTTGTTGTACATGCATTCTATAATATCCAGTACTTGTTTTAAAAATTTAAAAAGTGGGGAAAACCCGTTCAAGAGATGTACATTTAGATAATGATTAAAAAAGCTATCAAAGATAGCCGCTTTTACGGTACACAGAATAGCTCGGTTGAATGAGCATATTGGTAAAGAGTCGATTTTTCAGACCACCCTTGTTCTGAGTTATGTACCATAAGGGCATAATAAAAAATAAGGTTTAAACAATATCAGACCTATTTCTCTTCAGAAGATTTTTCTCTCATGGAATTGCTGATTATTGGTATAATTTATTTGCTTCCCGTTTCTTGCAAATTCCACATATATTGAGGATAGAGTTTTCGTCGTCTTCATGATCTATAGCTCTAATGTCCATTGTAAAAACATGCAAGATTTTATTGTAACTGACTATTTCATGTATATTTTTTTTACTTTCGCTTCATACATAATTCAATATTTGAACAGTTTAGTACCGAAATCTAAATAACCAAAACCTTGCATCGTCATTCGCTCAGTTCTCAAATGCTAAGTTTATGGCGCCTAGAGAGCAATGTTTACACATAACAATAAACGGGTACAGCTATACATCATTTGGAAGCTGTCCCAATGCGCTGCGTTGTTTAGTGTCATCCGCTGTGAGCAAGCTAGCCGAACACACAACTGAGCAATCATTTATGTCGGCAAAGCGACAACGTTTGCTTGACCCATTTCCTGATTCAAAGGTAAACTTCATTAGCAGAATCCGCACGGGTACTTACTCCCGCCATGATGCAATGTACCAATGTACCATTTCCCCCAGCAGAAGGAGCTGAAAGCTTCTCGGAACTTTAATAAATATCAATTACCGTCTTCGATGAACGATCATCATCACGATGTTCGCGTAAACCACAAGCTATAATCCGCCTTAATATGCACCCGTTAACATTTCACGCCCTTTCCCGCGCTCCCAAACGAATTACATTAATTCTGTATGTTCTTTTTTTTGTTTTTCCCGCACCACAGCCGCAGCATCCGCACCATCATCACTGCCGCTGCCGCCGCCGCCATATCATCAACAGACCCAACGGCTCCGCCATGAGTGTGCAGCGCTACAAATTAATATTTATACTGATATTTTTCATCCACATCGCAGCCGGCAATGAACCGCATCCGAGATCGCCCGGTGCCGGCAGATCTGGCGCGGTCAATTTAGCCCCAGGTAAGGCAAGTTGAGTTTTGGTACTTTTTTAAGTTGCCTCAAATTGCTTGAAGCTACCGACGATAACAACAGTTCTCGATAAGATAGGTGACCGTCTATTGAGGTTTAAACATGACAACTATATAAATATTACAGCTGATCACACTTTAAATGACTACTGATATTTGTGCTGGAGATGAGCAAAAACTCCTCCGAGAGGTAATCAACATATGAAGATCAAATTTATTTATCGACACAGTAAAGCCTGTCGCCTCTAATTGGGTTGCTTATAAACATGTCATTTTTATAGGGCGTGATCGGGTATTTATTATCTACTTTATCGGGTGATCCGTGCGAACACAAGCGGCCATTATCGCCTCAAGCTGCACCACTGTAAAGGTACTGAATAAATTTTACAACAACATCGCATAAAAAAACATGAAATTTGTGAGAATGTGGAACTTTTGACACTTATGGCAAAGCACACGTGTTCCAGAGAAAATAAATTGAAGCCAGAGCAATTTGTATATGTGATCGAAACAGGAGTCTGTTACGAAAAAAAAGTTGACGGGTCTGAGCCTAGGGGCACGGACGGGATCTTAACAAAAGACTGTGATTGCATGTAGCAATTGCATTAGAATTGAGTTTTTTCATTGATCAAAATCTGTAAAATTGTTTTCTCCTTTGAACCCCTGGAAACCCTAAAAAACTGTTTTTGTATGAACTTGTATCCTTTAAACGGGTTAGATGAGATAGCGTGATTGAATCCGGTTCAAAAATGTACACAAAAATTCCACTAAAGCCATCACTACCCTTTTCTCCTGTTTATTCAATTATGCAGAAGAAGAAAACTACTAGACCGATTTTTTTTCTTCATTATAGTGACTTTCAACACATTTCGGCTGGTTCGTCACTTTTACCTCCATTTTTGGAAGAATGTCGGGAGTGAGAATTCAAAAACGAAAAAAAACGCATCTCTTGTTTCGACTTATGTTATGTGAAAAATCCTCAGCTTTTCAGAAAAATATAAAAAACATAGCGCCTTTCGTCCCGAGACTATGAAAACAATAAAAAACAAATACAATCAATGATAACGAGAGCAGGATAGTATTTTTTCAAAAAAATACCAGGTAATTGGCTTTAATTTGATATGTTGATCATCTGAATCGGTCTAGTAGTTCAAAAGTTATGAATTTTTGAAAAAAGTCATTTTTGGAAAAAAGAGGAAAAAGTTGATTTTTAGGACTACCCTAAAATGGAAATGGTCACCCTACTGAAAAAAAAATAGTGGGTTATATCTATGATATAACCGCAAGGTTCACGTGGAACTACCTTAGCTTAGCAATCATTCGTTTGTATTGATTAAATTCTTGATTGAATGAAACAGTTTCCAAATTCAATTGAGTTCAATATATTTGCTCTGTGAGTGAAAAAAATGAACAAATGCCGTGTAAAGTCAATTCATTTATTGTGATTGATTGTTCTTCGTTACAAGTAAATTTAATGACGGACCTTTTACGTTTGGTATGATGACTAGAACAAAATATATGTACGGAAGAATTATCAAACGTTTGATGAACCAGCCTAAGGCTGAAAATCTTTCCAATAAAGACAAAAAAAAATTATCAAACGATTATTTTATTTTACATTTCCCTCTGAAGTTTACATCCCAAAAGTGTACAATACTTCTCGAATCTCGAATTTGCTTGAAACTGGGAAGTTCATTCGCTTCTAGTGTCTGCACGATTTTCCCAGGTTCCTAAGTTTAGAAGATCATGTTAGGACAGACATATTCCACTCTGCACAAAGGCAAGCGAGGACAAAAGTACTCGCAGTTTGCATTTATTTGCAGAGCCGATTTCCCCAGAAACCTCGGTTTTGAAGTCTGTGTTAGGGAAACACATTTCAATCGGAACAAAAATACCCCCGATTTGTATGAATTTGCAATGCCGATTTCCCCTAGGCTGCTTGGTTTTGATGGCTGTGTTAGGGAAACCGTAAATCGGGCCAATCAAAACGATGCAGTTAGGGCGTTTAGATAACGCCTAATATTTTACAGTTATTCAATTGTTTATCTAATGAAAAACAACATTTTGTTAGTTGCGATAGAAGCGTAGAAATATTCCCTATCAAGTGATGCAAACATCTCTCCTATCCAGTACGAAGTGTTCGAGCTATAAGCATTCGAAATCTTTCATTTTTTCTTGCATGTTCTGTGTTTAGGTTTTCATTTTACCCTCCATATATTCCGGTTAGACGTAGTCCCACGTCAAAATGAAAAAAAAACGAGTCTAATGTTTTGCGATAAACAACAATACTAACACATTTCACGAAAACCTGAGAGCCACTATATCGGTTTGGCATGGAATGGCTGTAAATATAAGCCCAAGTCAAATAAATCTATGACTACAGAAATATATTAGGCTGTCAAAAAAGTCCTGCGGTATTTTTTTTAAATTTTCATTTGTTCATAAAATTAGTTACAATCATCTGTTTTAAGTCAAATATGCGCCGTTTTGTTCGATGACTTGTTCCCAACGAGATGCCAACTTCATAATACCCCTGTTATAGAAGCTCGCTTCCTTATTGGCAAAAAACTCGGATAGCCAATTTTCACAGGCCTCTTTTGTGGCTAACTTCTGACTACCTAGCTCGTTCGCCATGGACAAAAACAGGTGGTAGTCACTTGGTGCAAGGTCCGAACTATACGGTGGTTTCAAAAGCCATCCATCCGAGCTCCCGGAGCTTCTGGCGCGTCACCAAAGAAGTGTGTGGCCTGGCGTTGTCCTGAAGGAAGACAATGCGGCCTCTGTTTATCAAAGATGGCCTCTTCTTCATGAGTGCTAACTTCAAGCGGTCCAGTTGTTGGCAGTACAGGTCCGAATTGAGCGTTTGGCCATAGGGAAGCAGCTCATAATAGATTATTCCTTGACAATCCCACCAAACACACAGCAGAACCTTCCTGGCCGTTAATGAGGGCTTGGCTACCGTCTGAACCGCTTCAGCGGGCTTCAACCACAACCGTTTGCGCTTCACGTTGTCGTAAGTGACCCACTTTTCATCGCCAGTCACCATCCGCTTCATAAACGGGTCGATTTTGTTGCGATTCAGCAGCGATTCACATGCGTCGATACGGTCAAAGATGTTTTTTTGCGTCAACGTGTGTGGCACCCATACATCGAGCTTCTTTGTGAATCCAAGCTTCTTCAAATGGTTAATAACGGTTTGATGACTTATCCCCAGCTCTTGGCCGATGCTACGGCTGCTACTATGCCGGTCTTTCTCGGCTAATTCAGCGATTTTGTCGCAATTTTCGACGACAGGCCTTCCGGAGCGTGGCGCATCTTCGACGACCTCTACACCAGAACGAGAACGTTGAAACCATCGTTGTGCGGTGGAAATGGAAACTGTATCGGGTCCATAAACTGCACAAATTTTATTGGCAGCTTGAGATGCATTTTTGCCTTTGTCATAGTAGTACTGTAAAATATGTCGGATTTTCTCTTTATTTTGCTCCATATTTGCGACACTATAACTCACGAACGACTTAACCAAACAAAACACTGTCAAGGACTATATTATAGCGCGCAAAAATACCTTTCCAACAAGCTATAGTATGACTCGATATAATGAATACAACTAGAACTACGCGCTTACAACGACACCTCGTGGAAATACCGCAGGACTTTTTTGACAGCCTAATATTATAGATACAAACAGCATTTCCTCCTGCCACGTTGTCCGAAACATTGTTTGTTGGAGGTTGTAATAACTTTACAGCCAGGTGATGTATATTAAGTAGTGATGAAATGGATAGTAGTTTGGCCGGATACCGGATAACGGATATCCTGCAAGCTTCGAGGCCGGATAGGCGGATATCCGGCAGCCTGATATTCGGTTCTTTATTTGCGAATACGAAACTGGGCATAAGTTCGTGAAGCAAATCAAACATTATATTTTAGGAAGTAATAAACACATTTTTACATAAAAATAATGTACTATGATTACATATTCTGTATAGTATGAATATCACTCAATAGAGTAACAAGTTTTTGTAAGGAATATTTTTTTTTCGTTAAGGATTTTCTATGATGATTTTTCATTGATGAAACTTTTGTGGATATAATGAAAAAAAATTAATACTAGTCGAGTAAGAGTATGTACTACTAAGTCAAATAAGCAAAGAACGTCATTTTCGTATTCTTCATTCAAGTATTTTCATTCAAGATTGACAATCTTGAAATTGTTTTCACCACAAATCAAATCAAACGTTACCACACGTACATATTTATCTGGAATGGTACAGATTTTTTCGTTATTTTTGGTACAGATTCTGTACGGTACAGAGTACAGATTTTTGTACAGATTGGTACAAATGTTTTCAGATCATTTATTTATCATTCAAATATCATTCGTGTATTTGATGATGCTTATACATATTTTTTTTTAATCCAGATTGCTATAATTTTTTAAAATTTTCGTGCTGTCATAACGATGTTTGACCAAATCCCTTGATCTCAAAATAGCGTTCATCGTATCGTTGCTGAGCCGATTTCAAAGCTAATTTTTGTTCTGATTATATTCAGACAAAAATCGCTTGACAGTTGCCGAGGAGTGAGACATAGTGAGAACGTCACAAACAAGGCATCGAAGCGCCAAAAAGGCGAGCAAACCGTCAATTCTTTTTAGGCATCCAATTTTTGTCCACCAACCCTGCACATGGTCGTTTTCTGAAATTGTGGTTACCTTACGAATTAATTTTATCTTTAGGCAACAGAATTAACCCTTTGCGGTCGGATTAAGGAATCCGCTTATCTTTTCACGTTAAATTTTTGTTTTGTATACCGAGTACCGTTACCTACTGTTCATAGAAACTTTGCATACAAATTCAGTAAACATTAAAATTCTTTTATGAGAAATGTAAGCTATTACATCGTTGAATAAAGTATTTAGTACGATTCCTTGCTGTGGTGGCAGAGAGAAAACAAACGACCGCAAAGGGTTTATTCTCCACATCTAGTACATTCCCATAGTAGAATCCTGGAAACGCTTAGTCATACAACGTTAATGCTAGTCAAATTGGAAATGTTTCTGGGATTTATCATTCCCGTATACTTGAGCGTCGAATCATCAAAATTGAATCTTTTTCTCAGTTGTTTGATCAACTCCACGAAAAAAACTGCGACAAATATCCTTTGACATGATCTGCCTTTCTCTGTCCATTGTTTTGATAATTTCTTCTGCTGCTATTCCAACCAAAAATTATTGTCGCTTTTCAAATGATTTTCATATTTAATAGCATTGAACATTGAAACAATGTAAGATTCCTCGCAGAAATTAGTAAGAATGATCAAATGAAAAGCTTTCAGCTCTTCGTGTAGCATCGTGAATTCAGGTTTTGCCGTCTGCAACAAACGATCCAATCTATTGATCTGGTGCAAAAAATACGTCGCACCGTCCGACGCGAATCCTTCCAAACGATCCTAGTAAGGAATTTTGTCCTTATGAAACTGATCAATCATTGCATTGCAAATTCTTTTAAGATCAGCAGCACCAAGCGATAGTGCGGCGTAAAAGTTGTCATGTACCTTAATGTTGTTTTGTTCAAATGTAAGAAATTAAACAAATGGAAAAAATATGTACTAATCTGTACTTTTTGACGAAAATCTGAACTCTGTACCGTACAAAAGCTGTACCATTCCAGATAAATCTGTACTTGTGGTAACACTGATCGTGACCTTTAGCGTGAGAGGTATAGATGTTACCACTACGCCAGATCGCCTCCTAAGCGATAAGTCTTCTTACTTTATATAATATTTTGAATTTCTATGGAATTCTATGGAATTAATCGCATTGAAAATGTATTTCTTTAAATTGGAGCATTTTAGGCATTCAAAATGTTGTTTTTTTTATCTGTATTATAGTGATTTTCAACTCAATTGGCTGGTTCGTCACTTTTACTTCCATTTTTTTTTTTGGAAGAATGTCGGGAGTGAGAATTAAACTCGTGACCTTTAGCGTGAGAGGCATGGATGTTACCACTACGCCAGATCGCCTCCTCAAAATATTGTTTTATTTGTTCTAATTTTCGCTTCAATATCTGAACTAGTATCTCGCAGTCAAAATTCAGTAAGGAAGTATGCCTAAATCCATTGGTTGTTACTTCATCCGAACGCTTTCGACACATTTTTTCACGTAGGATTACGTCTTTCGGGAACATATTGGGGTTCAAATTGAAAATCGAAAATCGAGCACATCGTGAAAATTGTCCAATTTGAAACGCTTATCGCTCAGTCATTTCATGATGGATTGATGAGATTTTTGCGTCAATCGAATTCGGCACATAACAGTTTTTTACATTGAATAAAATAATATATTTCATTAAACTAACTATCGAACAATTGGAAAATCTCCACCCCTATCCTAATGGAATTACCTACTTCTGATTGGTCGAAATTGACGACTCATGCGGCGGCTCATGTACTTACAGTTATTGGTCAGTTATTTCCTAGTGGATTTACGAGATATTTGCATCAATCGATCTGAGCATTCCATAACAATTCATCACAATGAATATGATAATATATTTTAAGAAACTAACTATCAAACAATCCAAAAATCTCCAAACGGAAATAACTCGTTCTAATCGGTCGAAACTGAAGATACGGAGAAATCGGCTTTGCAAATACATCAAAGTAGGGGAGACTCTTGTTCCCACCGAAATGTTTTCCATAACAGAGACATCAAAACAAAGCTGCCTGGAGGAAATTGACATTGCAAATACATGAAAATAGGGGAAGCTTTTGTTTCCACCGACATGTATTCCATAACAGAGATTTCAAATTTAAGGTGCCTGGGGAAAATCAGCATGCAAATACCCTCGTGGTCGATAGTTTAACAAACGACGCGCACAAATGGATTGTGCTTATTGTAACTAGCGTGGACTTTGCTGATTGCATACGTACTAGCGAATAAGTTGGGAGCGATGAACGAGTGCAGACCAAAGCAATTGTTTTTTGACGTGGGACTACGTCTAACCGGACTATATGGGGGGTAAAATGAAAACCTAAACACAGAACATACAGGAAAAAATGAAAGATTCCAAATGCTTATAACTCGAACATTTCTTACTGGATCGGAAAGACGTTTGCATCAATGGCTACGGAATATTTCTACGCTTCTATCGCAATTAATAAAATGTTATTTTTCATTAGATAAACAATTGAATAACTGTGAAATGTCAAGCGTTATCTAAACGCCCTAACTGCCTTGTTTTGATTGGCCCGATTTACGGTTACCCGAACACAGACTTCAAAATCAATGTACTTGTGGGAATCCGCTTAGCAAATATACATGCAAGTAGAGGGTATTTTTGTTCCAACCGAGCTGTGTTTCCCTAACACGGACATCAAAATCAATGTGCCTGGGGGAATCCATTCTGCAAATATATGAAAGTCGGGAGTATTTTTGTTCCGACTGAAATGTGTTTCCCTAACACAAACTTCAGAACCAAGGTGTCTGGGGAAATTGGCATTGCAAATTCATGCAGGTCGAGTGTATTTTTCTTCCGACTGAAATGTGTTTCTCTAACACAGACTTTAAATCCAAGGAGCGTGGGGAAATTGGCATTGCAAAAACATGCAATTCGGGGGCATTTTTATTCCGGTTGAAATGTGTTTGTCTAACACAGACTTCAAAACCAAATGTAACTTAACGCATCATTAATTCTACTTATAACGAAGAACATAATCTATCCAAATGCATGAATTGACCTCACATGGCATTATACAATCTTTTTACTCACAAAGCAAATATATTGAATTCAATTAAATTCCGAAATTGTTTCATTCAATCAAAAATTAAATCAATACAAACAAATAATTCCTAAGCTAAGGTAGTCCCACGTCAACCTTGCGGTTATATCATAGATATAACCCAGCCATTTTTTTATTTCCATTCCAATAAGAATCTTTCTCATATCTTTCTTAAACTTATAGCACAAGTGTAAGTGTGAAATTGTATATAGTAGCGGTTGTGTTAAAATGACTTGAAATGTGATCTTTGATCATAACTTAGCTGCAAAGATATTCCCAGCTGTATTTGACAATGGGGAAGACAGATAAGAACAGGATTCTATAGCGAACTCAAATTGGAACGATTTTGCAGTTGTGTTGAAATTTATGAAGAGAAATCGATCAAACCTGGGGTGACATTGCGCATTTTGAAACGAGTAACTTTGATTCGAGATAATTCAAACTCGAATCGAATTGATTTTAGTATTATGTATCTTTTTCGAGTTAATATTTTCAGTGTACTAGATTTCGAGCAAAATTTGTCTCGAAGAGAAATGTCAAATTTTTGGGTTTGTAAACAAAGCAAACCTCACGGCTATTGCAAATATTAATGCCGAAAAACAAATTTAATTTAATATTATATTAGTATTGTGAATAAAAAGAAAGGATCGCGGAATGTTTTTTTACGACAGTGATAGTGAAGAAGAGAGCACGCTTATTCTACAGAGGCGGGGGTTAAGGGATAAAAGTGACTCTCTTTCGCTAGGTGAAAATGAGTGAATTTGTCTTATATACGTTTTCGATATAAATGGTAATAATAATTCTTTTGTTCAAGGTTTCGGCAGTATATCAGACTTAGTCCAGAAGCATTTAAAAATATTTTGGATACAACCGTGTTCCAAACAACTTTCAGAAGCACTGCTACTCCTGCAGCTTTGAAATTAGCGGCCGTTTTGAAGCTTATGCGAAAAATGGATCGAATTGGATATAACATCGTTTAATGAAACAAAGCAACATTTCTTCGACAAATTCAAGATAGCCGGTACTCATATATTCATTCTAAGGCCTACGGAAAATGAACAAATGTACTGCAAATGTGATGCTTATTTTATTTATTTGTGATTCCATAGTGCTGAAATAAAAGTATTGTATTTATACTCACATACTTGTACAAATGGACGTCAAAACCAAAGGAAATGCAATTGAAATTTTCGTTGATGTAGGGTTTAGTATTAAAGTCAACGTTTCACTAACATTTTCCCATACGACGATCAACCATTTCTTGTCGAGACATTTGTTCTCGTTTCGAGTTAAAAAATGCTCGAACACAATGTTACGTAATGTTAAACTTTGCTCGAAACTCTACTACTGCCTTATTCATTTCGCTCGTTTCGAGCTCGCTTCGAGATTCATAATGGCAAAAGTGATCGAAACGAACAAAAGCCACTCGTTTCGAAATGCGCATTGTCACCCCTGTTACACCCGTTTCATTCTGAGCCTCTCAATTGTGTTCGATAATGGTAATTATCTTATACTACATTGGTGAGTTTCTGACGCACCATTTCGTCTATACAGAACACAGAAGCCATCTCGTCCAGGGTCACAGAAGGCGGCTTTCATCATATCTCATTCCACTTCGGCATCTTCTATCGTGATATGCACCATCCAACGACTAATCACCATCCTTGTGTCATCATCACTCGGTTGTAAACACTGGTGGAGTGAACAAACAATACCCAACAATCAAAACAAACAAAACGGGCCTTTTCAGGGCCATCAAATCATTATGAAAGAGTTTAACGATATAATTTTTCAAACATATCCTAAATCATCATGCAATAGATAGCCTTCACAAAAATATCTCTACGTGCCACTGTACATAGAAGTGCTGGCAGACTTTCGGTCTTTATAAGTAGGAGATTTTGTTGTGATTCTATGGTTTGGATTACTGGATGGATTTTAGTAGTGCGAAACATTGTAATAATTTTGTTCGTTTCAGCTACATTAATACAAGAACAGGTATGAGAAAACGGTTATATGTACAAAAGAATTACAGAAAATTTCAGTGTTATGTCGAATCACTGACAGTGAACAAGCACTTCGTAGTGGGGTGATAACAAATTAAGGTTTTTTGTAGGATACCGGATATTTGAAAAATAATTTTGATCTCATACAAATACAGCAACATACGGAAATAACTCGAATATATAAAAGCCCAACGCACTTATCCACCCAACCTAACAGTTGTCGAGTCTTCAAATTATAGAATGTGTTACCGTTTATAATAATTTCGATTTGTAGTGAAATTAGTGTACCTCCTCTCAGACTACCATCCATGAAGATAGTTTTAAGGTTGTTCTCAATCTCAATGAAAATAATTGATTGCTGATTGCATGTAACTCTTACTCTTACTCGGCCAGTATTAGAATTATTTCCATACACTTACAAAAATCAACTTATTGACGTAGGACTACGTCTAACCGGAAGATATAGGGGGTGAAATGGAAATCTAGGCACTGAACAAGTAGGAAAAAATGCAAGATTTGGAACGCTTATAACTCGAGCATTTCTCAATAGATCGCAAAGGTTTTTGCATCAATTGATAGGAAATATATCTACGCATCTATCATAACGAATAACATTTCATTTTTCTTGAGATAAATAATTGAATAATTGTAAAATATCAAGCATTGTCAAAATGCACTATGTGCCCATTTTTGATTGGTCCATTTTGTGCTCCTCAAATCGTACCGGCCAAAACGGGCAACCAGAGCAGCAGCGAAATAGAATGAAGCACGATTGGAAAGGAAAAAGAAAAAAATTAACGAAACATTGGTCGCAGTCTCACACATGCGTAATTCTCTACCAGCCAGTCAGCTTAAAAATCCCCGCTCCGCTGCCGTAACGATCATTCTCATTCAAACCGTACACCACATCATTTCGCATCAGAACACATCAACAAACCAACCCAAGCAGCCATGTCTGGACATGGTAAAGGAGGAAAGTGAAGGGAAAGGCAAAATCCCGCTCGAACCGTGTTGATCTGGAGTTCCCCGCAAGGGTAGCTAGGCCGAGCGCGTTAGTACCAGTGCACCAGTCCACCTAGCCGGCGTTATATAGTTTCGGCCGCCGAAGTGATCGAGTTAGCTGGCAAAGCTGCTCGGGACGATAAGAAAACCCGCATTCGGAACAAAACACATTCGGTTCGGTGGACATCAAGACAACAGGCAGTTGCAGCGAGTGGCGAGTTGCAAACGCAATCGCAAAACGGCATCAGGTAGCAGAAGAAAAAAGTTTGTTCTTTATACAAACTGCTTTGATCCAGAACAAATCCAGAACAAGGCGGCATCGAGGGCGTTCGAAATGTTTTTTTTTTTCAAAACCACGAGTACTAAGTTTTCTAAATTGGAACCATTCCATAAAACAAGGCGCTTTTCAGGGCCATTAAACCTCCCAAAAAAGAGTTTATGAAATACAGTTCAATGCTTTCTAAAACAATATCCAAAATAATAATAAAACACAAATTGGTTTTTTTCATAATTTGTTTGCCAGGATATGATGAGTATGTGAATTTGGCAGTTGTTCTGAGCTTATTGATTTTCACCAATTCTTAAATTGCTTCTAGATTGAAAGTACAGTAATTTACACTTATCTCGACATTTAGCTAATTGGACGGACCTGTAATGCGACATATTTAGTTGGACATTTTTGTAAACATAGAGTTCGGGGTCCAAATTATGACCCCACATTGAAAGTCGACACTGTACCACTGTCATCGCAAATGTTCAATTACAGGTTAAAATTACCTCCAATCCGATACTGAGTGGTGGTAATGCGACGTGCCATTGAATGTAATTTACTGGAAAATATGTCACAAGCTGGATGGGAAGAAATTTTCCAACTGTGAAAGCTGTGGCGAGTGGCAAATGCAATCGCTAAACAGAAAGGTTTAGCCGAACAAGATGGGGATATCGAGTGATACCAAAACAATAAACTCTTTAGATTGAAAATAATTTTGTGATCCTGAAAAGGAACCTTGCATGTGAATCCAACGAGCGAACAAATCGTAATGAATGTATTTTTCTTTCTTTCTTTGTTTTTAAGAGGCTTTAAACTTTGAAGTTCATTCGCCTCTAATGTATTTTTTTGCCATCGCTCCCTTTTAACGCTCATTCGTTCGTCTCGTTGGACTCGCCCCTCTGGCTGAGTCTGCCGATTTGTCTCTATCCTGTGAGTGTGTACCGCTTGAGTATAAAACACGCGGACCCCAAAAAAATATCTTATTTTCTTTCAAACCGTAAACCCGTGTGGTTGTACGGCATCGGCATCGTGGACGTAACAAAGGAGGACAAGTTAAGGGAAAGGCAAAGTCTCACTCCAGTTCCCTGTTGGTCGCATTCACTGATTGCTCCGCAAGGGTAACTAGGCCGAACGGATTGGTCCCGGAGCACCAGTATACCTAACAGCGATTATAGAGCTTCGGCCGTCGGAGTGCTCGAGTTGGCTTGCAAAGCTGCTCACGACAATCAGAAAACCCGCATCAAGAACAGAGCAGCTTCGGTTCGGCGCTCATCAAGGCAACAATTAGTTTCAGTGAGTGGCAAAGTGTTTCTCCGGCACGTCACATTAAATGTAATTTACTGAACAACATGTCACAAGCTGGATGGGAAGAAATTTTCCAACTGTGAAAGCTGTGGCGAGTGGCAAACGCAATAGCTAAACAGGAAGGTTTAACCGAACAAGATGGGAATATCGAGTGATAACAAAAACACAATACCAAAGGTTCTTTTCATATCAACATATTCATAAAGAGTAAACAGTAAACTAATCCATTTTTCAGGTAGATAGGTAGGTATTCACGTAGGAGAAGAAAATAAAACAATATTATTAAAATATATATTTAACAAAAGCTGTCCCCTTTGTATAGTCCTACGTCACTCCGGTTATGTCCCCGACATTACCCACCCATCTTTTATAATATAAAACCATTATCGAAAAAAAACTGTTCCAAACCCCTTGTAGAAAACAGGATATTTTTTTAACTAGCAATAATCGCACTTGGTATATCCGGTATCCAGCCAAACCATCATCCGTTTCATCACTAGTTTTTTGTGCTAGTATAAAAGTAGTATTTACGATAGGAAATGAAGCTAGAGACATCGATAAATGCTATAGAATGAGCCAGAAGAAATTCCAAAAGAAGCGCTATTCCGCAGATGATTTGGAGAAAGCAATCAATTCTGTTCGACTTGGAGTATCGGTGAGATCCGCGAGCCGGGAATTTAACACACCGGTACAGACTATTCGCGACAAAGTTCAATACAAATACCCTCCCGGGTCAGAACCAGGCGCAATATCCCTGTTATTTGCAGATTGCGAACGAAAGATTGTGGAGTGGATTGAAAATCATGCTCGTTAGGGTCTTCCAATTACAATGAAAAGGCTCCGGATTTGTGTGGGACAATGTGGGCGCCTTATCAAGTTAAAAACTCCGTTCAACTTCATCCCTGGATCCCTGGAAAAAATGGATGTCTCTCAAAAGGCATTCTCAAGTATTCGCCAAGAAATCTAATGTTTTCAGAAAACACAGAGCTGCAGTAACAGAGCCTCAACGAAGGAATTGGTTCGAGGAAGTACATAAGCAATTTCTGACTCAACAAAATTGAATTTGATTGTCCTTTTGGCGAAGGATTACGTCTTTCGGGAACATATTGGGGCACAAATTGGAAATCGAAAATTGAGCACATCGTGGAAATTGTCCAATTTCAAACGCTTATCGCTCAGTCATTTCATGATGGATTGATGAAATTTTTGCGTCAATCGATTGCGGCACTCCAAAACAATTTTTTATATTGAAGGAAATAATGTCATGAAACTAACTATCGAACAATTGAAAAATCTCAACCCCTATGCTAACGGAAATACCCATTTCTGATTGTTCGAAATTGACGACACATGTGGCGGGTCCCTAACAGAGACATCAAAACCAAGCTGCCTGGGGGAAATCTGCATTGCAAATACATGAACGCTTGGGGAGTTTTTGTTCCTACCGAAATGTATTCCCTAACAGAGACATCAAAACAAAGCTGCCTGGGGGAGATCGACATTACAAATATATGCAAGTCGGGGGCAATTTTTATAATTCAAGTAAGGTGAGTGATACGATTAAGAATCGTATAATCGTTCAAAATTTGGAACTTTAATGTTGGTTGCTTCGTGAAATTTCATATCAACGACCGATCGTGTATTGTGAAAAATTTAGCACAAGTGTAAATGTAAAATTGTATATGGTAGCAGTTGTGTTAAAAATGACTTGATATATGAATCGATTTATTTAAATTTTCATAAATAAAAATCAACGTGTGTTCCTCCTAGAGAACGGGTCGTTTGGCAGAGGGCGGTTTTTATCATATCTCGTTCCACTTCGGTGTCTTTTATCTGATACGCACCATCCAACGACTGTTTACCATCATTCTGTCATCATTACTCGGTAAACACTGGTGGAGTGAACACACCATACTCAACAGCTAAACAAAACGGTCCTCTTCAGGAGGCCACCAAATCGTTATCAAAGAGTTTAACGATGTAATTCTTCAAACATATCCAAAATCAACAGATAGCCTAACGGAATCCTACGTCAACTATGTGGTCGTGTCTCGGACACAACCCTCCTGTGACTTTTTGTATCACCTTTTTTTCCACAAATAAACTATAGAGTAGTGCGAGACAAAGGTGCGTATGGCCCTTTTTGAAGCAAACGAGCATAAAATTTCAACAACTGTGTATTCGTTTGATACATTTTTACACCAGCAGCTCACACATATAAACAAGATACATTTCATAAAAGTGGCAAAAAAGTTATGAGGTAAAAAGAGTTTTGCGATGTTTTGATCTAATTTTTTCAGCTTTGGAGATGATGATTAACTTACCTAAAATAACTGGAAAGTTCGAAGTACACTGTCAATAAAACCTTCATTATATAATAGATGATAGTGTGTATTCGTTTTTGTGAAAAAGTTCAAGAGTTTTTTTTTAAATGCGATTAGTTCAAAAATTGCTTGTGGGGCAAAGGTGCGCAGTGACTGCGGGTAAAAGATTGCACCAGAGTTTTGCTCTGAAAAAAAATATAAAATATTTCCAACGAATTTTTTAACGAGACCCACAAGAAGAACACTGATTTGAAGAAATGCACCCCAGAAATGCTCGAAATGGCCCGACAGAGGCTTCGGAAGGGAGTCTCGAGGCGTCGGATTGCGGAACCTCGATATTTCTGAATCAGCTCTGGGGGAAAGGTTCATATCAGTGTGTGATTTATGATTTTAATCTTCTTTTATTGACATTTCTACTTCTGCTGAGATGTGCCAGTGAGCACCTACAGCGGTTCAGATAAGTATTTACCAGTGAGCAGTTTGAGGATCTGGCGGACCACTGCAAATCACTGGACAAAGCTTTCTATGGTATGTCTCTTGAAGATTTACGTTGTCTTGCGTGTGATTTTGCGGAAGCCAACAACCTCCACCACAATATCAACCAAGTTGCAAAACTGGCAGGAAGAGATTGCAAATCTAGCTTCATGAGGAACCATCGTCTATCTGTTCGAATCCAACAAGAGCGCAACGAATTATTATAGAAATAAATTCTGTGGGAACTTGAGTGTTAGAAATGATTCATATCAATATATCAATTGTGGGTGGGACGAAGTTCGCCGGGTCAGCTAGTTTGTTAAGAAAAAAAAATCCTTTTCAAATGTCAGACATTTTCAGATATCTTATATTGTCAGTCTCCTCCCTCCCGAAAATTTCCACGTGGTATATTCGACCATAACACTCATTCTTCTCCACCCATAAAAAAAAACAATAGAACACCCTCCTTCTTCCTACTGGGCGGTGCCTACACTCTCTAGTAATGATACTTCTCCCGCTTCTAATGATAAGGCATTTATTTTTTGTATAAGTTATCTCAGAAGTTCAATTCAATAAGTGCGCACTTTTGTCCCGTACGGAGAGCACCTTTGCCCCCCACTTTTGTATTAAAATAAGTTTTTGTCTAACTACAAACCAAACTCGAGAAATTCTTGTACTAGGTTTCGAAGGTAATATATATAGTTACAATTTGGTAAGCAAACTGACTTTTATTTGCTTTTATTTCAAAGGTGCGCACATCACTCTACGACTAAATATAAACCATGATACTACGATTCATTCGATGATTTTATCTTTTCTAATGGAACTAGGATGAAAATTTTAAATGCACGGTGAATGGTGACATAATTCGGTGAAAGATGGCCATAAGTTGTTCCGGAAAAATGTTCAAAGCAACTTATTTTTTATCAGAATCCTGAACTGTCTTATTTTTCTGAGAATTGTTATACTTGGTTGAGGTATTCTATGGTATTTGTAAGTGGGATTATCATTTTGTTATTACATCAAAGATTGAAGTTACAACAAATTTGCTTCAATACACGGTGAATGGCGACTTAACGGTATTTTTGAACGTTGATATTGCCATGAAAAACGTGCAAAAAAAATTATTCCTTTTTCAAACGGCTCCATTTAGGCAAAAAAAAAATTTTACATGTCTGACGTTCATACCATAGCAGAATATTTGCAGATTCAGAATATGTTCGAATTTGTTGTTTCCGATTTCCGATAGATAAATAAATAATGATATAATTAATACTAAAAATATTTTTGTTTTTGACGTAGGACTACGCCTATCATTTCTATACCGGGGTGTAAATTCAATGTTTCGAAAACGAAAGTGTTACGCCGAAGAGCGAGATTTTGAGCGTTTATAGCTCCTAAACAACTAAACTAAATTGTATGATGAACACTTCATTCGAAAGACAAAATGTCTACGCCTTATATACTTGTTACTTATTGATCCAAAAAATTGTTCCAATAGGCTTAAAATTTCTTCCAAAACAGCTTTTTGAAATCACCAATCGGTATATAAGCGAGCGCCGCTAGGAAATCCACTCAATTATAATTGAACAGCGATTGAAGCATGTTGTCGCTGTTCTGGTGAAGTTAACTTCGTTCATCATGGAAACGTTGATGAACGGTGTCACCAAGAGCCTGTTTGTGCACCTTAGGCCAGGGAATCTATCAGGAGAAGACTCATGCCACTGAAAAGGCGACCAAGAAAGCAACAGCATCGAAAATTGGTTCCGCTTGAGGCATCGGAACGCTGCGGAACAGATGCACACACACACATACACGTGCGCAACTCTTTTCGTGTAGTGATTATCGTGTTACTATTAACCAGTGGCGGGCATCGAGCATCGAGACAAATCCGAAAAGAGGTTATCGTTGCTGAAAAATAATCTGCCAGTTCCCCCTGGAATTGTAAATTGCATTCAAGGGATATAGTTTATTTGAATGTTTTCTATCCATA
The DNA here is from genome assembly GCF_029784135.1 of Toxorhynchites rutilus septentrionalis. Lineage (NCBI taxonomy): Eukaryota > Metazoa > Arthropoda > Insecta > Diptera > Culicidae > Toxorhynchites > Toxorhynchites rutilus. The sequence goes on from NC_073746.1 coordinate 166,939,516, forward strand.
TAATACTGCGACCAAATACATTTGGTTTAGTGATTTTTCAATCAAATGCAGTTAGCAGGAAAGCTTCTGAGTATTATTCTTCCCCATCAGTAGAATATTTTCGTATCCAGTATTGAATGCACGCGCAACGGAAAATGTTTCGCATCGCGAAAATCTAATAAAAAAAAATATAATTTTCAATCGACTATTGCTCAGTCGCTGAAGGTTTCAAACTTAGAGAGTTCATTCGCCTCTAGTTTGCCTTCCAAATTGCCATAATAAACCACACCTTCTCTCGATTCAATCACGGGCAAAAAGCATACTTAAGCGATATTCTGGTGGTGAAACGTATTTAGTATGTTTCGAACTGTGAGGGAGCACAGAAGGGTCGATTTTTACCTCGGGATAGTGAAAATCCCTCTAAGGCCAAAAGGGAATCCATCAGGCGGAGAAGAGAAGACGACCAAGAGAGTACCAGCATCGAGAATAAGTTCCATTTGATGCATCAGAGCAGCCGCCACACACATACATATACGCACGCAACTCTTTTCGTTTGATGGTTATCGAGTTAGCATTAACCACTGCCGGGCATCGAGCATCGAAAAGTATCCGGAAAGATGTCATCGTTGCTGGAAAATAATCTGCCAGTTCCCCTTGGAATTGAAAATGATATTCAAGCGAAAGAGTTTATTTTATTGTTTTCTATTCATATAATATTGCGATCAAATGTATTTCGTTTTGTGATTTTTCAATCAAGTGCAATTAACAGGAAATCTTCTGAAGATTATTCATCCCCATCAGTAGAATATTTTCGTATCCAATATTGGATGCATCAAACCTTCTACCTACAACGAAACGACCTCGTTTTCGAAGTCCCCAAATATTCATTCATTCATTCATTCAGAATTGATTCAGATTCAACTTCAAAGAAATGATCACATAATCAGAGATAGTCTTACGTCAACCTTGCGGTTCGTTGGGATGTATGCCCTCAACGCATACCATGAGTCTCGAGGTTTTGGCAGGCCTACTCCCACTAAAAGATCGCTTCAATTTATTATCTCTTCGGTTCTTCATCCGGTGTAAGGTCATGAACCCATTGGTGATCGGAAATTTTTAGCAGCTGATCGAGCTAAATTTTCACACCGGATTCATGAGTTCATATCATGAATTCATCTCCATGCAGGTTGATCCTTCTTCGTATATTCCCAACCGTGTTTGTTTCCCTGACTACATCAATTCCTCTGTGCATTTTGATCTGTCCATGAAGCAAGATATCCATGGATATTCAGATTACCAACGATCGAGGATCGCTCCAACGATCTTCGATGAAAAATATAGGGGTATCAATTGTGATAATATGTACTTTACTGATGGGTCCACTATAAATGAGTCCACAGGATTTGGAGTGTTCAACGAATTTTTTAGCACCTCACACAGTCTTCAGAATCCTTGTTCAGTGTATATTGCTGAATTGGCAGCGATACACTGGGCGCTGGACAGCGTCGCCTCACGACCTGTTGAACACTATTACATTGTAACGGATAATCTTAGCTCTGTCGAAGCTATCCTTTCAGTGAGGCCGAAAAAGCACTCGCCGTACTTCCTTGAGAGAATACGAAAAATTTTGAGTGCTTTATCCAGACGCTGTTATGCCATTACCTTTGTCTGGGTCCCTTCTCATTGCTCAATTCCGGGTAATGAGAGGGCTTACTCATTAGCAAAGGTAGGTGTAATTGAAGGCAATATTTATCAGCGTCAAATCGCCTTCAATGAATTTTATTCTTTAGTCCGCAAAAATACCATCGCTAACTGGCAACGCAAGTGGAATGAAGATGAATTGGGCCGTTGGTTACACTCGATTATCCCTAAGGTTAGCCTCAATCCGTGGTTCAAAAGTATGGAATTGAGTCGGGACTTTATTCGCACCTTCTCCCGACTCATGTCCAATCACTGTTCTTTAGATGCACTACTCTTTCGTTTCAATCTTGCCAGCAGCAATCTCTGTGTTTGTGGCCAAGGTTATCGCGACATCGAGCACGTTGTTTGGTCGTGCGAGGTGTATCTGGTCGCCAGATCGAATTTAGAAAACTCCCTTCGGGCCCGAGGAAGACAGCCCAATGTACCGGTGAGAGATGTGTTGGCTCGGTTAGACCTTGATTACATGTCCCATATATATGTTTTCCTTAAAGCTATCGATCTTCGTGTGTGATTGTCCCTATGTCCTTATACCCTCCTTTCCTTCCTTTGTGGGTAATTCGTCCCCTTGCTATAAATAGTAGAATAAGTTGAAATGTAAAAACACTATAGATATACGAACAGATTTAAGAATTGAGTGTTCATCAACATTGTTACAGTTTCCTTATACCCCATCCTTGCGGTTGACAGATATAACCCACTTTATAACCCACAGATATAACCCACTTTTTTTTCGGAGCTCGAAAAAACGTCCGAAATTCGTGCCTCTACACTAGGATACTACCCCTAAATGTTTATGGTTCTGTTCAATGTAGATCCATAAAGCTCAGAGTCGAATCGTTTCCGAGAGGTGGACATAACAGAGCACTTTGAAGCATTGAGCGACATACAATTGGCTTTACGCCATCCGGCATAAGCTGTCAATTGCCTTTGCAAAAATACGGCACCTTCGTAGTTCTCAACGCGCATAAAAACTTTGAAGTTATCCGCATAAGAAAGATTAGACAAACAGTCACTACACCATGACCATGACACCGGAGTAAAATTAATCGGAAAGGATATTAATCCAACCAATTGGCCCCAATTGGAAATTTGTCGAGTGGAAATGGAGGAAAATAGGAAATCATTTAAAAATTTTCTTGCGTAGAATCAATCTCCTAATACAATTTAGTTTTCGATTCCGGATTCTATGTGGGCAAGACAATTGCAAAATCTAACAACGGAACGGGAACACCCAATGTATTGACGTAGGACTACGTCTTTCATTTCTGTACCGGGTGTTCAAAGTTTCGAAAACGAGAGAGTGACGCTGGACTGCAAGGTTTTGAACGTTAATATCTCTTTACCGGCTGAATGGAGTGGTATAATGATCACTTCATCCGAAAAATGTCAACGAATAATATGATTATCACTTATTGGTCCAAGAAATTGTTTCAATAGCTTAAAAATTGCTTTGAAAGCAAGCTATTGAAATCATAACAATCTAGCTCATTGATGGTGATTGATGATCGCAATGTGCTCCCGAACACGGACGCGAAATCTGCACCTGGAGAAACCGTCATAGCGAATACATGCATGCTGTGATTTGTTTTGTTCGCTTGCATTAGTGTTTGGGAAACCATAGCGGACACACGCAAGGCATGAGTACTTTCACTCGCATCAGTTTCTGTTCTGCTTTCGCATGGCACAGTCATGAAAAATTTCCACATCACGATAAAAACGACATGAATTTTATGCAAGGTTATATAGACTTTATTTCGTTTTCACCGTGAAATGACGCCCTCAGTTTCTATTCTGCGTATGGAGTGATCATGAAAAATCTCGTGTCATACACACGAAAACAAAAATGAATCATGTATCAAACATCTTCGGTTGCTTCTACAAGGCCACTCAAATTCCATCGGTTCGTTTCGGACCACCAACAAGTTCGAAAGGGTTGAATTTTATGTTATTAAAAACTCCATCCACATACTAACAAGAAAAACTTTCAGCAATCTTTCAAAATATTCATTCATTCATGCATTAAGAATTGATTCAGATCCAATTTCAAATAAATGATTGCCGAGCCTACAGTAGTCCTACGTCTACCTTGCGGTTATATTACAGATATAACCCACTTCTTGTTTTTTGTTGATTCTCAACAAACGACAAAGATAGACGATTATATTTGAACCCTAAATGTCGTCGGGTCGAGCTGCAAACTATCATGTTCGTATAATGTCCGATACGAAGCCTTTCACATTCGAAATTATGCATCGGGGAATTGCACCAAAGCCACTCTAAACGCTATCTCCAGAAAACTTACCATACGCAGTAATCAGCTTTCTTCACCAAACGTCTCTATTACAGCTCCATTACATAATGAGTTATCTGCCAATGTAGACGTCTAAATCTTCCGGCTATTATTCGCATCCCAGCCGAATGCGTTTGGCTAATGAAAAATTCAGCCGTTCCGCGGTGGATGCCAGCAATAAATGAATTGGAAAAGCTCATCTTCGACGTGCAAAAAATAGTCAACCGCGGAAAGACAAAAATCGCAATCGACAACAACGGTGCGGCAGTTTCTGAGAAAAATCTATTCGTATGCCACGAGTGAGCGTCTCGATAATCAACTAAATACTTTATTGATTTCATTAGTGAAACTTTTCCTCTCGAAACGACGAAGAAGACGACGAATCACACGATTCACGATTTTCTCAGCCACTTGTTACAGAGCCACCATCATCGGACAGCTCAAGCAGCATCGCGTCGCATCCGAAGAAGACGGCTATTTAGCCTTTTGTGTATTTGCGGCTGGTTTGTTCCCTCCCAAAGGGGCTCGGAAGGGTGTCGAACGCCCCTGCTTAGGTTTCATTCACATGATCGAACCAAGATGAGCAGTGGCAGCAGCAACAGCCGCAGCCACAGCCGGCTCAAGAGCTGCTAGCTGGGATGCTGTATGAAAAATGTGCAACAAACATGATCCCAACGCCGGCGAGCGGTTGGCCGCAAGTAAGGAAAACATATCCAAGACAAAGGGAAGGAGAAGACGAGAGCGAGAGAAAGAAAAGGTGAATGGCAACGAGGCCCAGGAAAGCAAACATATGAATGAAGACGCAGAGTTGATGGCGATACCCAACGATGACACCAAATTAGTCACCCGTCAAACAGGGTTGAAACAGTCGGGAGTCTACACAACTACATAGCGGAGATTTATGATGAATTTTAGCACAGGGTTTTTTTTATCTGTGATGCTGCAAATCTGGTGAACACACTCCGTTTCATAACTATAGAACCACACTGGCTTATGCAAATTCCAGAGATACACACGGTATTTTGAGAAGCATAGAACCTTCAATTAAAATAAAATACATGTAAATGTTATTGATTGATATGTATTTGGCTTTATTCGAAAGATCATTTATTGCATCTTTTTCAACACTCCTGTACTCGCGCGCAAAATCGTGACTCATATACTCACAGACTGTGCGTGGCTCTGTAACACAGGTCGAACTCGATTATATATGGTCCGGTTACATACAATTTTAGACTAGATGATGTACAGTCATTGTTGGAATTCGAACACATGCGTAGAACGATTTTTATCATCAAATATGATCCTCTATCATCTCCTGAAAGAATTCAGATTTTTTCATATGAGAAAGGTATTAAGGTACTTTAGGTACATAAGGTACTTTAAGGGGAAGAATCAAAAATTGAATTCTACTTATACAGCCATTCCATGTCAAACCGAAATAGCGGTTCTCAAATTCTCGTGAAAAGTGGATATTTTGTTCTTTATCGCAAAACATTGGACTCGTTTTTTTTTTTTATTTTTCCATTTTGGTACGAGAAAACAACTTTTTCCCCTTTTTTTTACGAAAATGACTTTTTTTCAAAACTCATAACTGTTGAACTACTACACCGATTTCGATGATCGACATATCAAATTAAAGGTAAAAATATAACACTCGCAAAAAAATGGACTCTATTTCCATAATTATTGATTATACAGGTCGGACTCGATTATCCGGAGTATTGACTTTTTTTTCACTCCGGATGATCGAATCCTCCGGATAATCGAGTCACAAAAAAAATGAATTTTCTCCCAAACCCCCATCTATATGAGTATCGAATGAAAGGGCTTGACCAGTAGAATACAGTTATTTATGAAAAATGTAAATCAAAGATAACGGCCGCCACAAAATGGCGGATTACTCATGTTCTCAGAACCCCATCAATATGTATATAAAATGAAAAAGATTGACTAGTAGAACACAGTTATTTATGAATAATGCAAATCCAAAATGGCTGCCACCACAAAATGGCGCCATATATATTTTTTTTCAAAACCTCATCAATATGGGTATCAAAAGAAAGTTCTCGACTAGTAGAACATAGCAGATAATGAAAAATCCAATTCCAAGATGGCCGCAGTCCCCAAACAACTAATTACTTTTTAAATGTTGTCATGTTTCTTTGTATGTTTAAATGTTTGTAGGGTTGTCCCACATAAACAGTAAATTGACCCCGTTCCCGTTCACGGATTGATCTGAAATTTGGAACATACATTAAACTACTGTCATTATAAAACTACGTATTCCATTATCTTGAAAAATTCAATTTGGTTTTTGCAAAAAAATGGCTGAATGATTTGACTTAGAGAACACGAAACATAATAAACAACATAAATTCAAAAAGGTCGCCGCCACTAAATGGTCGACTATGTATTTTTTGCAATCCCCTCAATATTGGTATCAAATGAAATGATTTGACTAATAGAATACAGTACATCATGAAAATATTCCGAAGAAAATTAGGTAAGAATGTTGGATTTCCATTATCCTCAGTCAGTTGTTTCATCATATACCCCACGATTTTATTTTAGTCTCATCATTGCCCTAGATGAATGAAGGAACGGATGTGATAACTACTAACTGCTACTTGTCCAATTATTTTCTAGCTTTCAGTACATTAAACCGTTTAATTTGAAAAGTTTTTTTTACTTATTTTATTTTCTAGTTTTTAGTAAATTATCTGTATCATCTGTATATTTCTCCATTCAAAAACATTTCTTTTTTGAAATTTTTATTTCTTAACTAACTTTCTTCGGAATATTTTGATGACATACTGTATTCTATTAGTCAAATCATTTCATTTGATATCAATATGGAAGGGATTGCAAAAATACATAGTCGACCATTTTGTGGCGGCGACCTTTTCGAATTTATGTTGTTCATAGGGTAGTGTATTCTCCAAATCAAGCCATTCAGTCATTTTTTTTTTTTGCAAAAGCCAAATTGAATTTTTCAAGATCATGGAATACTTAGTTTTATAATGACAGTAGAATAAAATGTATGTTCCAAATTTCAGATCAATCGTTCAACAGGAACGGGGTAAATTTTCTATTAATGTGGAACAACCTTAAAAAACACTCAAACATACATAAAAACAGGGCAAGCTGAATGGAACCATTAAAAAGTAATTGTTTATTTGGGGACTGCGGTCATCTTGCATTTGGATTTTTCATGATCTACTGTGTTCTACCAGTCAAGCCCTTTCATTTAATACCCATATTGATGGGGTTGTGAAAAAAATATATATGGCGCTATCTTGTGGCAATTTTGGGTTTACATTTTCCATAAATAACTGTGTCAAGCCCTTTCATTTGATAGTGGCCGCCATCTGAGATTTGCATTTTCATAAATAACTGTTTTCTACTAGTTAAGCCCTTTCATTTGATACCCATACTTCATAAATAACTGTATTCTACTAGTTAAGCCCTTCTATTTGATACTCATATTGATGGTGTTCTGAGAAAATATGAATTGCGCCATTTTGTAGTGGTTACTATCTTGCATTTGCATTTTTCATAAATAACTGTGTTCTACTAGTCAAGCCCTTTCATTTCATTCCCATATTAGCTATTGAATATGGAATTATTATACAAATTATTCAAAATTTCCGAAAATCAAAAATAAAATACTCCGGATAATCGAGTCTAAAATTCCGGATAATCGAATCTCGGATAATCGAGTCTCCGGATAATCGAGTCCGACCTGTACTTGTTTTTCATAGTTTTCATGGTATCGGGACTGTTTTCTTGACTGCTGAGGGTTTCTTACATAACATATCCAAAAACCAGTGAGGTGTTTTTTTTATTTTGAAGTTAAGATTTTTCAAAGTTAACTGATGGTCCAAAAATAATTTTTTCTCCTTTTTCCAGAAATGAAAAATGCATAGCTTTTGAAATACTAAACCAATTGAGATGATCGACATATCAGATTGAAGCCAATGGAATAATCTTCATTGAAAAAATATTGCTCTTGCTAAAATAGATTTGGTTTTCATAATCATTGATTATATTTGTTTTTTACAAATTCATGGTTTCGGGATTAAAGCTGAGGTGTTTTTACATAACATATCCAAAAATCATATAGGCGTTTTTCATTCGTTTTTAAGTTATGATTTTTCAATGTTTAGATGTTTTTGTTGCCATAGCTTAATGAACAGAGAATAGAAACATGGGAAATATATATATTTTTACAAGCGTAATACTGAAAAAAATAGCTCGCTGACTCCAATTTGATATATCGGTCATCTGAATCGGTCCAATAGTTCCAAAATTATGACTTTTCGAATAAAGGCATTTTTCGAAAAAAGGGAAAAAATTTATTTTTTGACCATCAGTTGAATTTGAAAAATCATAACCTCAAAACGAAAAAAAAAACACCTCTCTGATTTTTGGATATGTTTGGTAAAAATCCTCAGCTTTCAAGAAAAAATATAAAAATATATAGCGCCCTATATATAATCGATAATTATGACAACAAAATCTATTTTTTTCTGTAAGTGTAAGGAATTTGGTTCATTGCCTTTGATTTGATATGTTGATCATCGAAATCGGTGTAGTAGTTTAAATGTCATGAGTTTCTGAAAAAAAAGTCATTCAAAAGTCAGGAGGAAAAAGTTTATTTTTTGGACCACCCTAAAATGGAAATGGGCACCCTAATAAAAAATTAAAAAAAACAGATCTAATGTTTTGCGAAAAAGAACAAAATTACCACTTTTGTCGAAAATCTGAGAACCACTATATCGGTTTGACATGGAATGGCTGTATATTCAAAAAACGAACAATATATGTATAAAAAACAAATAAAACATTTTTTTATTCGATTATGTACAGGATTCGATTGTATACAGTGAAAAGAAATCGGAGACTGTATATCGAATCCGCGCTGTATTGCTATTGTATATTTTTTTCTTTAACTTCAGTCAGTTTTAATAGTCATTTAATTCAGCCACCTCATTGATTCTCGGTCTGTCAGACCGTAAGCGCGAGTATAGGAGGGTTCATTTGGTTTCCGGCTGATGGTTACCTCGGCTGGATCGGGGAAAGTCCAATCGGGTAGTACATTTTTCGATCAATTTTCGCAGAAATGAAAACCGTATATCAATAATGACTTGGCGAATGTTGTCTTCCAAGGCGTCAATCGCCTACAGCTTATTGGTGTAGACCAGAGACTTCAAGTAGCCCCACAAAAATAGTCTAACAGTGCTGTATCGTTATTGAATAGTCGGTCATCATAACCCTGCAGCGTTCATCATCGAATTTCCATCTGCAAAGCCTTGGCCATACGGAATGAGTCGACTTATTTCTTGAACGGATGGTGACTGGGGATGAGAAATAGATCACATACGACAATATTATGCGAAAACGATCGTGGTCAAAGATTGATGAAGCAGCTCAAACGATGGTCAAACCAGGGCTAACCAGGACCAGGACTCTACTGTGTATTTGCTGGAACTTGAAAGCAATAATTATTATTATGACATCCAACTGCTATCATTTTTGAACACGCTGCAATATCATTTTGAACAATTCCTAGTAAGCCTCCAATAAAAATCTTCAAAAATCACAATTTTTACTTCATTGTACTCATAACGGGTCTTTCAATAAGGACTTATCAAATTTTCATTTTATTAAAACACAGGTTCTTGGAGATATTGAGTTCAAATTTATTCTGGTTGTAGTTCAACTCTTACATTTTGAGAATGAAATTCGATTTCGGTCACATATGACACTACGCTGCAAACTGGTCCGAGGATGTCATCGATCGATCCGTTGAACCCAATTTTCCACTATCCGGCCACACATTTCGACCGGAATATTGCGAATTTCGCGTTGTAGGGGCAGTGGGAGCAAATTGGTCACTGGGGGCAAAGTGGTCACCTGCTTGTTTGGTAGTATTGACTATTGACTATAGATGCCATATTGATAGTCACCTTATGTTTGATGAATTTAATGACTTTTGAGTCGCCCTGTACTTCAGTAGAGCTGTCGCATGTCAAAACACAAATAAAAACAGAAATTGCCCTCTCGATAGCCATTCGGTCGTAGTTCTGTGCGCATGGATCTAAGGAGTTTCTCGTAAAATTAAGTTTATTCAATCTGATATATTGAACAAATCATCAGTTTGGACGATTGTTCAAATATCTAGAAGAGGTGAATAGATATTTTGTTTAATCTCAGCGATTAATTAGCATAGAAATTACTTTGATGTTTGGGGGCAAAGTGGTCATAGGTGAATAACGACTTACAATGTTCGGTTTACATTCTGCTCTTGAAGAAGGTCCTTTTGTGGCTTTGACC